>NC_089838.1:129253298-129861253 GCF_035609145.1 Eleutherodactylus coqui | reverse complement strand
CCAATCCATCCTAAATGCAGCAGCCAGGCTCATCTTCCTGTCAAGCCGCTGCTCGGACGCCTCTGCCCTGTGCCAGTCACTGCACTGGCTGCCCGTTAAATACAGAATTCAATGTAAATTTGCTACCTTCATCCACAAAGCCCTCCACAGCGCAGCGCCACCCTATATTGCCTCCCTCATGTCAATCCATCACCCAGCCCGGGCTCTCCGCTCTGCTAACGAAACCAGACTGAGCGTCCCTTTAATTCGAACTTCTCATTCCCGCCTCCAAGACTTCTCCAGGAACGCACTACCAAAGGCTACCCGAGCAATCCAGGACTTGCAGAACTTCAGGCGTGCTCTAAAAACGCACCTCTTTAGGGAGGCATACCGCATTCCCTAAACAAACCCCTCTGTACTCCGCCTGATAACATGCTCCCTGACCTACTGACTGCAATCCCTGCTAGCCATCATAAACCACTCCTGCAGTCATACCGATTCTGCCGTCACACGGCTAAATGTCTGACCATTGTCTATGTGTATAGCATCCCTCACTCTACACCTCACCATACCATTCACATCTCCAGCCCCTTTACCTTCTGTATCACCCCACTATTTGTAGTATGTAAGCTCGTTGGAGCAGGACCCTCACCCCTATTGTTTCCATCAACTGATTACTATGTAAGCGTGGTTCTGTAATTTTTGTACTTTTGTCTTTCTGTATCCCCCCTGTCTATGTAAGCGCTGCGGAATATGTTGGCGCTATACAAATAAAGTTTATTATTATTATTATTATACCTTCCCTTTATGCATTTTGTTTTCTTTGTAATTTGTTTTCTTTTTTGCACAGTTATTCATATTTTATAAATTAATATTAAAGGGGTTGTCCCGCGAAAGCAAGTGGGGTTATACACTTCTGTATGGCCATATTAATGCACTTTGTAATGTACATCGTGCATTAATTATGAGCCATACAGAAGTTATCAGAAATTATTCACTTACCTGTTCCGTTGCTAGCGTCCTCGTCTCCATGATGCCGTCTAATTTGCAGCGTCTTATCGCCGGATTAGACGCGCTTGCGCAGTCCGGTCTTCTTCTTTTCTGAATGGGGCCGCTCGTGCCGGAGAGCGGCTCCGTGTAGCTCCGCCCCGTCACGTGCCGATTCCAGCCAATCAGGAGGCTGGAATCGGCAATGGACCGCACAGAAGCCCTGCGGTCCACCGAGGGAGAAGATCCCGGCGGCCATCTTCACCAGGTAAGTAAGAAGTCACTGGAGCGCGGGGATTCAGGTAAGCACTGTCCGGTTTTCTTTTTTAACCAGTGCATCGGGTTTGTCTCGCGCCGAACGGGGGGGCTGTTGAAAAAAAAAAAAACCCGTTTCGGCGCGGGACAACCCCTTTAAATACAGACCTTTCCTGCGATTCTGTGGAATGGATACTTTTGAAATCTTTTCTTCATGTCACTTAGACCTTTAACCTCTTCAGTGGCAGGTTTAGGTAGTCTTCAGTACATTTCAACACTGATTTTTAGGAGATTTTCTGGGCATGCCACTAAAGGGGTTAAGTGTGTGTCTTTTGGATTGCTCTATAATAAGTGTATTGGTGATTCTGCTAAATGGCTGTCTAAATACTTATGGGCTAGGCTTCTGAGCACGGGAGATTTTTCATTTGTCTATTTGTTCTTGATATTCGTCCGAAATGTTGGTGCTCCAGGATTCTCTCTGCATTTGCTTTCCTCTTTGGATGTCTTCTGGACAGAGTGTCTTCCATATCAGTATGTTATGTTGCATACCTGGAACCAAGGCGTCATGGCCAACCCCTTCAGGTTGAGCCATGCACCCCAGATGAGTTCCGTATATATATTTGTGATATTAATATTTCCTCCCAGAGGTGCTGTCCTGAGTTTCTTTCAGCTCATACAGGTGTTGACATACTTTTAGGCCCAATGTCCAGTTGCATGCACGGATTCCACTGCTGAATCCCGCAGCAGTATCTGTGCATGCCCGTGGACATGGAGAGGAAAAGACATTTTCTTACCTCTCCGGATTCAGCGCGGCTCTCCTCCATTGCGAATGGATCTTCTTTCTTCAGCATGGCAGATGTGTCCAGGCGTGCCGGCCGACGCGCCTGGCGCATGCACATCCACAGTGACAGTTGCAGACGATCTGCGAATCGGACAGCTTCTATTGACTTCAATGGAAGCCGCCTGCGTGGAATCCGCAGGAAAATGGAGCTTGCTGCGATTTCTTCCCGCACGTGCGATCCGACAGCCAGGAAAAAAAAATCACATCTGCATGCTTTACAGTGCTTTGCAGGCGCCCATGCATCCATATGGGCGGCTTGATTTGCGGATGTCCCGCAAATCAAATCCGCCCGTGGACATTGGGCCTTAACCATATAGTGTACCTTGTTTACCTAATGATTTTAAGCACAATTCTGGCCCTTGTTCAGCTAAACACTTAACACTTCTGTAACTTTGTATCCATTTCTTACATCCAGATTTACTACTATACATGTTCATATGTATTTAGGAATATTTATACATTAGGTAATTTATAAGTTAAAGGAAAAAACCTCCAGAAGTTCACACCTGAGCGTGTGCATTGTGCCTCATCAAAAAATGAATTGAACTATGATTATACTGGGTCAATTTTGTGTGCTGTGTGCTTGGCCCATTAGCATATTATTTCCTGCATGAAAAAGCACCAAGTGGCAAGGAAATGACAAGTAGATGCTAAAATGTAATCAAGATACAAATCATGATCTATTACTTTGATGGAACCCGTTTTACGGTTAAAAGAGTTAGGTGAGGAATGATGAATTGCTGCACACAACCCTTCGATTGAAAAGGTCTTGCATACAGTGCAATGTGCTAGAGACGATGGCATCAAAATAGATCAAGCCCAGGTTAAGACATCTGTCTCCATAAGATTAATATTTGCTTCGCCCGAACTTATTTTCCATTTGTCACATATTTCATATAGTAACTGTATACAAAGGATAGTACTCCTATGTTATCAGTTATATAGCAACATGGAAAAATGAGTTTAATCTTCCCAGCGATCATGAGTGCATCAGGGCAAAACTAGCTGAAGAGATAAGTGTAACATAAAGTGGTGTTAGTGGGCCATAATATTTATGAGCTATCTTTAGGATATTCCATCAATATCAAATCAGTGGGAGCAGGGCCAACTCCCAATTCACGTGGGCCTTTGGTGACAGAGTCATGGTGGTCCTCCTTGGTAATTTATAGGCTCTGCTGTGCTCCCTTAGTCATTTATAGGCTTTTTTGTACCCAATTGAGACATTTATGTGCCCCTGAGTCCCAATGTGCCCCTAATCAATTATTAAAGCCCCATTGTGTCCCAGCAATAAAATAAAATAATAAACTCATTCACCTCTACCATGCTTCCACAGTGTGCTTCATCTTCTACCATTGCTTCTTCTGTCCAGGATTGTGCAGAAAGATACAGGCGGCATGATGACAGCATCGCACCACCTGCATGACAGAAAAGCCATCGGGTGGCAGAGCGGGAAGCCGCTGTCATAGTTAATTATCTGTATCTTTAAGATGAGAATCAATTAATTCCAAAGAATGAGCATTGGATGATCCCTCCCTGAGTGGGCCCCTCCAGACTCAATGGGCCTTGGCACTGGCCCAGGTGTGCTGCGTGAAGATACCAGCCCAGGTGAGGGGTCCAACTCTAAACAGACCTCCTGATCTGCTGACTTGACTGAATGCGGCTGAACTGCAATACCAAGCATAGGCACTATCAAATGTATGGCACTGTACCCAGATGAACAATAAAGGAAGCAAGTGACCTAGCCAGTTCAGTTAGCTGATTGGTCACTGCCAGCACCCTGCTAATCTAAGGATAGGTCATCAACAGTATATTCCCTGGAAAACCCTGTTAACAAAAAAAAGAGATCTAGTCTTCAAAATGCTTTTTGAACCGATTCTACATGATGCTGCTGGTGGCCTTGGCTTGTTCAAGAGACCCCTAATCTCCCAATACATGTTCCAGAGACAGAGCTAAATCTGGATTCTGCAAATGTATGTAATACTGAGTATACTACAGTATATATGCACATTTACTGCAGTGAAGTTCAGTTTTAGCTATAGCGTTGTGATTTTCACTTACATGAATGGTGACAGGTGCAGTACAGCATATTCAGTGCCCTTCATGACTATGCATTTGATCATCTCCAATGTCACCCTATATTTCACACTATGCTGAAGACGTTCTGAAATAGTGGGTGACTCACATTAATTTGTTTTTACCCCAGTGAAAGTCAAGAATTCATGAATTACAAAGTGACTAGTAAATATTTTAAAATGTGAATTGTTTAGGAAAGGAAAAGCCACAGAGGCACATCAATTATAAATACCTCGGAAAGGCTTACATGAACAGATTCAGGCTGAAATGTAATGTCTAGCCAGGAGCCACTTGTTATCAGTATGCACAAATGCTGCAGAAATCAAAAATATTACCGATATGAAGACATTAAGGCCTGTGTCATAATAGCGTATGTGTATTTGCGTGCAGTTTTGTGCCATGTTTTTGCAAATTGGGCGTTACGTATTTGCATGCGTAACAGCGGTTTTTACTGTATTATTTGCACATGCAAGTCATATGTAATTGCGTGTGCCAAAAAACTCCCATCGATGCTCTCAGCCATTGGAATGGCCAATTAGTTTAATGACTTCAAGATGTGTTCTTTTTCTGCGTAAATGCGGAGAAAAATAGAGCATGCTGTTTTTTTTTCTTGCACAACGTGATGGCACATGCAAAATATACGCTTGTGAGCTAACCCATCGAAATTGATGGTTTCCATTTTATGCCTATTGCGTGCACAAAATGTTTATGCGCATATAAACACGCAAATATGTTTATGTGACACAGGCCTAAGAGACAGAATTGCAATGTAACTTATCATGTACTTTTTGTAGAGTTTGAAAAGTTAGGCCCCATTTATATGCAATGATTATCACTCAAAATTCGTTCAAGTGATGGCTTTTGAGCAATAATCGTTGCATGTACGCATTTCTATCTTTCACTCTTCGGCTGAACGATGATTTTTTGGGTGAGCATAAAATCCATCGTTCAGCTGGAGAGAGATAGCAGAGACCGCATGCTGCGTTCTCCATGGGAGCAGCTGGTTACATTGTATTTAGCTGGCAGCCCAAGTCAGCCCATGCTAAGACAATGCAGCTGAGTGCAAAGTCCAGGCCACATGCTGGGATTTTGCAAACAGCTGCTTGAGGCTCATTTACATGCAAATTAAGCTGATAAAGTGCTAATGCGCATTAGTGCCCATTAGTATTTTATTAGAGATGAGCGAACACCAAAATGTTCGGGTGTTCATTATTCGGAACGAACTTCCCGCGATGTTCGAGGGTTCGTTTCGAACAACGAACCCCATTGAAGTCAATGGGCGACCAGAACATTTTTGTATTTCGCCGATGCTCGCTAAGGTTTTCATGTGTGAAAATCTGGGCAATTCAAGAAAGGGATGGGAACAACACAGCAACGGATAGGGCAGGCGAGGGGCTACATGTTGGGCTGCATCTCAAGTTCACAGGTCCCACTATTAAGCCACAATACCGGCAAGAGTGGGCCCCCCCCAACAACTTTTACTTCTGAAAAGCCCTCATTAGCATGGCATACCTTTGCTAAGCACCACACTAGCTACAACAAAGCACAATCACTGCCTGCATGACACTCCGCTGCCACTTCTCCTGGGTTACATGCTGACCAACCGCCCCCCCTCCCCCCCACAGCGCACACCAAAGTGTCCCTGCGCAGCCTTCAGCTGCCCTCATGCCACGCCACACTCATGTCTATTTAGAAGTGCGTCTGCCATGAGGAGGAACCGCAGGCACACACTGCAGAGGGTTGGCACGGCTAGGCAGCGACCCTCTTTAAAAGGGGCGGGGCGATAGCCCACAATGCTGTACAGAAGCAATGAGAAATAGAATCCTGTGCCACCGCCATCAGGAGCTGCACACGTAGGCATAGCAATGGGGAACCTATGTGCCACACACTATTCATTCTGTCAAGGTGTCTGCATGCCCCAGTCAGACCGCGTTTTTTAATTCATAGACACAGGCAGGTACAACTCCCTATTGTGAAGTCCCTGTGGACCGACAGCATGGGTGGCTCCCTGGAACCCACCGGCGGTACATAAAAATATCCCATTGCATTGCCCAACACAGCTGAGGTAGTAATGTCGTGCGTAATACAGGTGGGCTTCGGCCCACACTGCATGCCCCAGTCAGACTGGGGTTCTTTACAAGTGGACACATGTAGGTTACACTCCGTGTGCACCTACAGCATGGGTGGCTCCCTGGAACCCACCGGCGGTACACAAAAATATCCCATTGCATTGCCCAACACAGCTGAGGTAGTAATGTCGTGCGTAATACAAGTGGGCTTCGGCCCACACTGCATGCCCCAGTCTGACTGGGGTTCTTTACAAGTGGACACATGTAGGTTACACTCCCTGTGGACCCACAGCATGGGTGGGTGCCAGGAAGCCACCGGCGGTACATAAAAATATCCCATTGCATTGCCCAACACAGCTGAGGTAGTAATGTCGTGCGTAATACAGGTGGGCTTCGGCCCACACTGCATGCCCCAGTCAGACTGGGGTTCTTTATAAGTGGACACATGTAGGTTACACTCCGTGTGCACCTACAGCATGGGTGGCTCCCTGGAACCCACCGGCGGTACACAAAAATATCCCATTGCATTGCCCAACACAGCTGAGGTAGTAATGTCGTGCGTAATACAAGTGGGCTTCGGCCCACACTGCATGCCCCAGTCTGACTGGGGTTCTTTACAAGTGGACACATGTAGGTTACACTCCCTGTGGACCCACAGCATGGGTGGGTGCCAGGAAGCCACCGGCGGTACATAGAAATATCCCATTGCATTGCCCAACACAGCTGAGGTAGTAATGTCGTGCGTAATACAGGTGGGCTTCGGCCCACACTGCATGCCCCAGTCAGACTGGGGTTCTTTACAAGTGGACACATGTAGGTTACACTCCCTGTGGACCCACTGCCTGGGTGGGTGCCAGGAAGCCACCGGCGGTACATAGAAATATCCCATTGCATTGCCCAACACAGCTGAGGTAGTAATGTCGTGCGTAATACAGGTGGGCTTCGGCCCACACTGCATGCCCCAGTCTGACTGGGGTTCTTTACAAGTGGACACATGTAGGTTACACTCCCTGTGGACCCACAGCATGGGTGGGTGCCAGGAAGCCACCGGCGGTACATAGAAATATCCCATTGCATTGCCCAACACAGCTGAGGTAGTAATGTCGTGCGTAATACAGGTGGGCTTCGGCCCACACTGCATGCCCCAGTCAGACTGGGGTTCTTTACAAGTGGAAACACATGTAGGTTACACTCCCTGTGGACCCACTGCCTGGGTGGGTGCCAGGAAGCCACCGGCGGTACATAGAAATATCCCATTGCATTGCCCAACACAGCTGAGGTAGTAATGTCGTGCGTAATACAGGTGGGCTTCGGCCCACACTGCATGCCCCAGTCAGACTGGGGTTCTTTACAAGTGGACACATGTATTAAAAACTCCGTGTGCACCTACAGCATGGGTGGCTCCCTGGAACCCACCGGCTGTACACAAAAATATCCCATTGCATTGCCCAACACAGCTGAGGTAACGTCAGCTGTAATGCAGGTGGGCTAAAAATTAATTTGATTACACCGTAGGCGAGGGCCCACAAAAATTGCTGTATCAACAGTACTAATGTACATCCCAAAAATTGGCCATGGCCAGCCAAGAGGGCAGGTGAAACCCATTAATCGCTTTGGTTAATGTGGCTTAAGTGGTAACTAACTAGGCCTGCAGGCAGCCCAGTGTAACGAAAAATTGGTTCAAGTTAAAGTTCCAACGCTTTTAAGCGCATTGAAACTTATAAAAATTGTTCAGAAAAATTATTTGAGTGAGCCTTGTGGCCCTAAGAAAAATTGCCCGTTCAGCGTGATTACGTGAGGTTTCAGGAGGAGGAGCAGGAGGAGGAGGAGGAATATTAGACACAGATTAATGAAGCAGAAATGTCCCCGTTTTGGATGGTGAGAGAGAACGTAGCTTCCATCCGCGGGTGCAGCCTACGTATTGCTTACGTATCGCTGCTGTCCGCTGGTGGAGAACAGAAGTCTGGGGAAATCCAGCCTTTGTTCATCTTGATGAGTGTTAGCCTGTCGGCACTGTCGGTTGACAGGCGGGTACGCTTATCTGTGATGATTCCCCCAGCCGCACTAAACACCCTTTCCGACAAGACGCTAGCCGCAGGACAAGCAAGCACCTCAAGGGCATACAGCGCTAGTTCAGGCCACGTGTCCAGCTTCGACACCCAGTAGTTGTAGGGGGCAGAGGCGTCACCAAGGATGGTCGTGCGATCCGCTACGTACTCCCTCACCATCCTTTTACAGTGCTCCCGCCGACTCAGCCGTGACTGGGGAGCGGTGACACAGTCTTGGTGGGGAGCCATAAAGCTGGCCAGGCCCTTAAAGACTGTTGCACTGCCTGGGATGTACATGCTGCTCGATCTACGCACATCCCCTGCTACCTTGCCCTCGGTACTGCGCCTTCTGCCACTAGCGCTGTCGGCTGGGAATTTTACCATCAGCTTGTCCGCAAGGGTCCTGTGGTATAGCAACACTCTCGAACCCCTTTCCTCTTCGGGAATCAGAGTGGGCAGGTTCTCCTTATACCGTGGATCGAGCAGTGTGTACACCCAGTAATCCGTCGTGGCCAGAATGCGTGCAACGCGAGGGTCACGAGAAAGGCATCCTAACATGAAGTCAGCCATGTGTGCCAGGGTACCAGTACGCAACACATGGCTGTCCTCACTAGGAAGATCACTTTCAGGATCCTCCTCCTCCTCCTCCTCCTCCTCAGGCCATACACGCTGAAAGGATGACAGGCAATCAGCCAGTGTACCGTCAGCAGCGGCCCAAGCTGTCTCTTCCCCCTCCTCCTCATCCTCCTCATGCTCCTCCTCCTCCTCCTGTACGCGCTGAGAAATAGACAGGAGGGTGCCCTGACTATCCAGCGGCATACTGTCTTCCCCCGCCCCCGTTTCCGAGCGCAAAGCAGCTGCCTTTATGGTTTGCAGGGAATTTCTCAAGATGCATAGCAGAGGAATGGTGACGCTAATGATTGTAGCATCGCCGCTCACCACCTGGGTAGACTCCTCAAAATTACCAAGGACATGGCAGATGTCTGCCAACCAGGTCCACTCTTCTGAAAGGAATTGAGGAGGCTGACTCCCACTGCGCCGCCCATGTTGGAGTTGGTATTCGACTATAGCTCTCCGTTGTTCATAGAGCCTGGCCAACATGTGGAGCGTAGAGTTCCACCGTGTGGGCACGTCGCACAGCAGTCGGTGCACTGGCAGCTTAAAGTGATGTTGCAGGGTGCGCAGGGTGGCAGCGTCCGTTTGGGACTTGCGGAAATGTGCGCAGAGCCGGCGCGCCTTTACGAGCAGGTCTGACAAGCGTGGGTAGCTTTTCAGAAAGCGCTGAACCACCAAATTAAAGACGTGGGCCAGGCATGGCACGTGCGTGAGGCTGCCGAGCTGCAGAGCCGCCACCAGGTTACGGCCGTTGTCACACACGACCATGCCCGGTTGGAGGCTCAGCGGCGCAAGCCAGCGGTCGGTCTGCTGTGTCAGACCCTGCAGCAGTTCGTGGGCCGTGTGCCTCTTATCGCCTAAGCTGAGTAGTTTCAGCACAGCCTGCTGACGCTTGCCCACCGCTGTGCTGCCACACCGCGCGACACCGACTGCTGGCGACATGCTGCTGCTAACACATCTTGATTGCGAGACAGAGGAGGAGGAGGAGGAGGAGGAGGGTGCTTTAGTGGAGGAAGCATACACCTCCGCAGATACCAGCACCGAGCTGGGGCCCGCAATTCTGGGGGTGGGTAGGACGTGAGCGGTCCCAGGCTCTGACTCTGTCCCAGCCTCCACTAAATTCACCCAATGTGCCGTCAGGGAGATGTAGTGGCCCTGCCCGCCTGTGCTTGTCCACGTGTCCATAGTTAAGTGGACCGTGGCAGTAACCGCGTTGGTGAGGGCGCGTACAATGTTGCGGGAGACGTGGTCGTGCAGGGCTGGGACGGCACATCGGGAAAAGTAGTGGCGACTGGGAACTGAGTAGCGCGGGGCCGCCGCCTCCATGATACTTTTGAAGGACTCCGTTTCCACAACCCTATACGGCAGCATCTCAAGGCTGATGAATTTTGCGATGCGGACGGTTAACGTTTGAGCGTGCGGGTGCGTGGCGGCGTACTTGCGCTTGCGCTCGAACACTTGCGCAAGCGACGGCTGGACGGTGCGCTGAACTACACTGCTGGATGGGGCCGAGGACAGCGGAGATGAGGGTGTGGGTGCAGGCCATGAGGCGGTAGTGCCTGTGTCCTGAGAGGGGGGTTGCATCTCAGTGGCAGGTTGGGGCACAGGGGGAGAGGCAGGGGTGCAAACCGGAGGCGCTGAACGGCCTTCGTCCCACCTTGTGGGGTGCTTGGCCATCATATGCCTGCGCATGGTGGTGGTGGTGAGGCTGTTGGTGTTGGCTCCCCGGCTGAGCTTTGCGCAACAAAGGTTGCACACCACTGTTCGTCGGTCGTCAGGCGTCTCTGTGAAAAACTGCCAGACCTTAGAGCACCTCGGCCTCTGCAGGGTGGCATGGCGCGAGGGGGCGCTTTGGGAAACACTTGGTGGATTATTCGGTCTGGCCCTGCCTCTACCCCTGGCCACCGCACTGCCTCTTGCAACCTGCCCTGCTGATGCCCTTGACTCCCCCTCTGAAGACCTGTCCTCCTGAGTAAGCGTTGCACACCAGGTGGGGTCAGTCACCTCATCGTCCTGCTGCTCTTCCTCCGAATCCTCTGTGCGCTGCTCCCTCGGACTTACTGCCCTTACTACTACCTCACTGCAAGACAACTGTGTCTGATCGTCATCATCCTCCTCACCCACAGAAAGTTCTTGAGACAGTTGGCGGAAGTCCCCAGCCTCATCCCCCGGACCCCGGGAACTTTCGAATGGTTGGGCATCAGTGACTATAAACTCCTCTGGTGGGAGAGGAACCGCTGCTGCCCAATCTGAGCAGGGGCCCGAGAACAGTTCCTGGGAGTCTTCCCGCTCCTGAGCAGGTGTCATTGTAGTGGAGTGAGGAGGCTGGGAGGAAGGAGGAGCAGCAGACAGAGGATTCGGATTTGCAGCAGTGGACGGCGCAGAACTGCGTGTTGACGATAGGTTGCTCGAAGCACTTTCTGCCATCCAGGACAGGACCTGCTCACACTGCTCATTTTCAAATAACCGTCTCCCGCGTGGACCCATTAATTGGGCGATGAATGTGGGGACGCCAGAAACGTGCCTCTCTCCTAATCGCGCAGCAGTCGGCTGCGACACACCGGGATCAGGAGCTCGGCCTGTGCCCACACCCTGACTTGGCCCTCAAGATATATAACAGTATCTTCAGCAGCATCCAGGGTTGTTGAAAAATTTGCAGTAACTTCTTAGAGATTTAAAACTTCACCTTTAATCCATTTCGCATATAAATACAGCAACGTTTCGACTGTGTAGTGTACAGTCTTTATCAAGCCACTGCATTGGCTTGATAAAGACTGTACACTACACAGTCGAAACGTTGCTGTATTTATATGCGAAATGGATTAAAGGTGAAGTTTTAAATCTCTAAGAAGTTACTGCAAATTTTTCAACAACCCTGGATGCTGCTGAAGATACCGTTATATATCTTGATTGACTTTGGATGGGAGGTCTGCATCCATTTTCAGCTTGGCATCTAGTGAGCCCATTCAGCTCTAGTGAGTATTTCTCTCCTATATATCTGTTGTGCTGCGATTATTACAATTTATTCTGACTTGGCCCTCCGCGTCCTCGGCCGCGTCCACGTCCTCTAGGCCTACCCCTACCCCTCAGCATGCTGTATTACCAGTGATTTGATTTCACAGGCAGGAAATAAATTGGCGCAAGACTGCAGGCCAAATATAATTTTTGCCCTTTTTGGAAAACGAAAGGCCCCACTGCCTCTAGTGAATGAATAATCTAAGTTTAATAACTGTGCTGTGTCCCTGCTAATGTGTCACAGAACGTGAGGGTAGCAGAGTTATTATAACTCTGGCAGAGCAGGTATTTTTTTCCCAATTAAGGAAAGCAAATGGCGAAGCCAGCAGTAAAGCGTAGCTGGGTGCGTCTGATTTAGCAATGTTGTTCACGCAGCTCACACGTGTCCACAGCCCTTAGGACGGACAGAGGCTGGACAAATAGATTTGTTTTCAGTTTTTTTCCACCAAAAGGCAGCACTGCGTATATTCAATGAACATGAGAAGTTTAATAACTGTGCTGTGTCCCTGCTTATGTGTCACAGAACGTGAGGGTAGCAGAGTTATTATAACTCTGGCAGAGCAGGTATTTTTTTCCCAATTAAGGAAAGCAAATGGCGAAGCCAGCAGTAAAGCGTAGCTGGGTGCGTCTGATTTAGCAATGTTGTTCACGCAGCTCACACGTGTCCACAGCCCTTAGGACGGACAGAGGCTGGACAAATAGATTTGTTTTCAGTTTTTTTCCACCAAAAGGCAGCACTGCGTATATTCAATGAACATGAGAAGTTTAATAACTGTGCTGTGTCCCTGCTAATGTGTCACAGAACGTGAGGGTAGCAGAGTTATTATAACTCTGGCAGAGCAGGTATTTTTTTCCCAATTAAGGAAAGCAAATGGCGAAGCCAGCAGTAAAACGTAGCTGGGTGCGTCTGATTTTTAAACGTTGCACACGCAGCCGACACGTACACACAGCCCTTAGGACGGACAGAGGCTGGACAAATAGATTTGTTTTCAGTTTTTTTCCACCAAAAGGCAGCACTGCGTATATTCAATGAACATGAGAAGTTTAATAACTGTGCTGTGTCCCTGCTTATGTGTCACAGAACGTGAGGGTAGCAGAGTTATTATAACTCTGGCAGAGCAGGTATTTTTTTCCCAATTAAGGAAAGCAAATGGCGAAGCCAGCAGTAAAGCGTAGCTGGGTGCGTCTGATTTAGCAATGTTGTTCACGCAGCTCACACGTGTCCACAGCCCTTAGGACGGACAGAGGCTGGACAAATAGATTTGTTTTCAGTTTTTTTCCACCAAAAGGCAGCACTGCGTATATTCAATGAACATGAGAAGTTTAATAACTGTGCTGTGTCCCTGCTTATGTGTCACAGAATGTGAGGGTAGCAGAGTTATTATAACTCTGGCAGAGCAGGTATTTTTTTCCCAATTAAGGAAAGCAAATGGCGAAGCCAGCAGTAAAGCGTAGCTGGGTGCGTCTGATTTTTACAGGTTGCAGACGCAGCTCACACGTGTCCACCGGCGTTAGGACGGACAGAGGCAGGACAAATTTAATTATTTTCCGTTTTTTGGCACCAAAAGGCAGCACTGCGTATATTCAATGAATAACAACTGTGTTGTGGCCCTGCCTATACAATTCTTTCCCTGCAGTATCAATGGAGGGTGCAATGCTCTGCAGAGGCGATTTTGAGAAGCAAAAAAAAATGCAGCACAGCTAACAGCAGCCTGGATAGTACTGCACACGGTTAAATATGGCCCTAGAAAGGACCGTTGAGGTTCTCGAAGGCTACACTCACTCCTAACACTCTCCCTGCCTATGCAGCACTTCTGTCCCTAATGCCGGGTGCAATGCTCTGCACTGCCGATTTTGAGAAAAAAAAAATTTGCCACTGCTAACAGCAGCCAACACACAGCTATCAGTGGCCCTAATAAGGACCTTTGGGGGGTCTTGAAGCCTACACTAACTACCAATTCTTTCCCTACAGCAGCTCCGGTACAAACAGCACTGTCCCTCATCTAACTCACCAGGCATCTGAGGCGAGCCGCGGGAGGGGCCGACTTTTATGTTCGGGTGACACCTGATCTTCCCAGCCACTCATAGCAGGGGGGTGGTATAGGGCTTGAACGTCACAGGGGGAAGTTGTAATGCCTTCCCTGTCTTTCAATTGGCCAGAAAAGCGCGCAAACGTCTCAGGGAAGTAAGTGAAAGTAACCAGAACACCGCATGGTGTTCGTTACGAATAACGAACATCCCGAACACCCTAATATTCGCACGAATATCAAGCTCGGACGAACGCGTTCGCTCATCTCTATATTTTATGCAAAACGATCGCTAGAACTGTCAATCTTTTATTCGTTTAAAAGATTTTCTTTGCGTGTAAATGGGCCTTTAGTGTATCATGACTAAATCTCTATTTACATAAATTGAATAGTCTTGATATCGGAATTATTATTGATATTTGTAATGATGATTTCCTTATTTACATTAACAATACAACCAATAGTGAACGACAAAAATAAGAAAGCATCATGACTAGAGATGAGCGAGTCTACTCGGTAAGACAGTTACTCGAGTGAGCATCGCTCTTCTCGAGTAACTACTGGGTGATCCGAGCAGGCTCGGGTGGGCTGCGGGGGGCAGGTGGGGGAGAGAGCGCAGCGGTGCGGGAGGAAGAGTGAGAGATCTCTCTCTCTTCCCCCTGCTCACCCCCGCAGCCCACCCGAGCCTGCTCGGATCACTCACTATTTACTCGAGAAGAGCGATGCTCGCTCGAGTAACTGTCTTACCGAGTAGGCTCGCTCATCTCTAATCGTGACCTTGTGAGGTGGACTTCTTATAGTTTAAAACCTTAAACATCTTTCATATTACTTCTTATTTATTTACTACTCTCTTCCCCTTCTTACTGTCTCCCTGCCGTAATGTACTTCATCTACAAATGTACTCCCCAGACCCATGTAGTTCTGCTTGCAGTTTCATGTTATTTTGTGATTCTCATTGCAATTATGTGAATATCAAAACTAGTTTCATACATTGTAGGAACATGCAATGTTACCTTTGTCAGATACGATCCTTGGTTATGGCAGTCCACACCGAGCAAAGTCTTCCAACCCCTCCCATGCAATTGCATCGCATCTTGATAATATTTATTATGCTGTTAAAATTCTCTTCCTTGTTAAGCTCCAGGGTATTTACTGCCGCACAACTTCAAAGACCAAGCTTTTCTATACACAATAAGACAGTATAATAGTGGCTATAAATAAGATAACAACTGCAGCTAGCAAATAAAATAAAAATTAACTATAGAATTACCTGTGATAGTATAACTTTATATATATTGACAAAAGTCCCACTTTGGGTAAATAAACACCATTGCACCTGATCTATTTGGGAGTGCTGCATATTCTTCAAAATTATATATTGACCTGGGATCAAGGTTATGATGCTGGTACCTTTTTGCTGTAACATAATGGGGCATTCTTGTCTTGGACATAAAAACGTTAAATGTTATTCACTTAGTACAAGTCCTTGCCGGTCAATCATGTATGTACGCTGAATACAATAATTACTTGACAAATCAAAAAAGCTCACAAGCTGGAAACATAGTGCATATGAAAGAAGTTCAGGCAAGAAAGACTATGGGCGCATTTAGATACAACGATTATCGCTCAAAATTCGCTCAAAAGCCGTCTTTTGAGCAATAATTGTTGTGTCTAACTGCACTGACATTGTGCAGTTTTTGTTAAGAAATCGCTGATCGTTGTCTTTTAGCGTGCTGAAAGAGAACAATCAGCCTTATCAGGAGTTCTCAGCGGGATACAGCTGATACTATTGTTTCAGCTATATCCCGCTCAATGAACACAGTCGGGATATGAAGAACACAGCGGTCCAGCTCTGTTCTTCATACTCCGCTTGGAGCGCACAGCTGAGCGCTCCGTGAACACAGCCAGGATATGAAGAACACAGCGGTCCAGCTGTGTTCTGCATACCCTGCTCTGAGAGCTCAGCTGTATAACAAAAAATTCTTTTTTGAAACCACCAACACCATGTCCTGCAGACTCAAGAGGCGAGAGACCATCCAGCTTGTTATCAGTGCACAGTTTTAAATCCTGCATCTCTTATGGTATGGGGTTGCATTAGTGCCTATGGCATATGCAGCGTGCACGTCTTGAATGGGACTATCTATACTGATCAGTTGATAGAGGTTTTAGAACAACATATGCTCCCATCCACACAACATCTCTTTCAGGGAAGGCCTTGTATATTTCAGCAAGCCAATTCTAAACCACATACTGCATCCATCAAAATAGCATGGCTTCACAGAAGAAGATTCTGCCTGCAGTCCAGACTTTTCACCAATAGAAAACATTTGGCACATTATGAAACAAAAAGTCCAGCAAAGATGACCCAGAACTGTTAAGCAGCTAGAATCCTACAATCAGACAAGAAAAAGACAACATTCCTCTCCCAAAACTCCAGTAATTGGTCTCCTCACTTCTCAGAGATTTAGACTGTTGTAAAAAGAAGAGAAGCCACTACACAATGGTAGACAAGGCCCTGGCCCAAATTCTTTAAGTTGTGTTGCTGCCATCAATTTCTAAATGAGTTAATTTTTTTTTAATGAAATGGGAGAATGTCTCCCTTTTGCATTCTGATATGTGTTCTAGGTTCTATTGTGAATAAAATATGGTTACGTGAGATTTCCAAATCATTGCATTCTTTTTCCCTTTTTAAATTTATTTATATTTTAACCCTTTCCATTCCACTGTCTGACCTCTGAAGACATTATGATTTAAGGCTGTACAGCTCCAATGTTGGAAGACGTCCGTCGGGGTTCTCTTACTGTATGTTGCCAGCCTCTCTGCTGTCGGAGCCTATCCAACGTGTCACCTCATGCAGTACTGGCTTTAGCCAGCATATAGCGCTGTTGTATGACAGCAAAAAAAAAGAGTAAGCCCCCTAGGAAAACCAGGATACAAATTGGATTGAAAAGGGTTAACACAGCATCCCAACTTTTTTGGAACTGGAGCTGTAGTTTGGGACCGCATAACCCAAAGTAAATCTGAGCTAGTCAAAATTGAGATCAGATAACCATCTGAGAGGAAAGAAGGCAGGAGTGTCAGATACGAGAAAGGAATAACTAACCAAGAAAGGAATAACTAACTCGTAGAAAGGAATAACTACCCAAGACAACATTAGCTTAGTTAGATATACTGGGGGGATAGCTACATCATGAGTGTAAGGCCCTTTAATGTTTGCCTTTGATAAATGAAGCTAAAAGCTTGCAGCTCGATAGAGCTAGTGCCCACTTTTCTCAACTGTTTTCTTTTTCAGAGTGAGAAGACAAATGTTGTCAATTTTAGATGTGGCATTTTATCCGGTACAGTTTCCACCAAGATCAAAGTAATAAATGTGAGCCATTGCCTTGTGAATCTATCAGCAGGATATAGCCTGGGTACAGCTGTATAGCTACACAGAATTTCATCATATCACTCCACATAAAGGGAGCAATTCAGTATGCAAGAGAACTAACATGTATGACTTTCCCTAAGAATACAAACATAAATTCCCTCTTGGCTCATCAAATGCTAAACTATGCTGTAGTTTTAACTGGTCCAATACTCATGCTTTACAGTTTTCGACCTCAAAAAATAAAACTTGACAAGGAAAATGTTTTGTTAACATGTGTGCCAACCAGAGGCATAGGTATATGGGATGTAAAGGTAGTGATTGGACCTAGGCCGTAGTACCTGATGGGGCCCAAAGAACCCTCTGCAGTATAAAAACATACCACTGTTAGAAATCACACATGATAGGTGGGAGCTGTAGTACAGATTTTACCCAGATTGGGGACAAGGAGCTTTAAGTTATTCCTCTGATGCCAGCCTCACTGGTTCATCACATTCCACCCTAATAAATGGACACTGGGGCAGATTTACTAGTACAGTTAGATAGTGCAAACTAGAGGCGTAACTTGAAGCTTCTGGGCCTCAATGCAAAATCTGTAACAGGGTCCCCAAATATAATGCTTTATTCAAAGTACTGGGCATCCTATATGGAGAAGAAAGACCTTATCAGCCCCCTAAGGTCATGGACCCAGGTGCATCCCCTATAGTTATGCCCCTGTTGCAAACTTAAGACCCTTTTACACACAACAATTATAGCTCAAAATTTGTCCAAACGGCCGAAAATGAGTGATAATCGTTACATATAAATGCAGGAATGGTGCACTTTTCATTTGAAAGATGGATTTTAGTTCACTTAAAATCCATCGTTCAGCTGCTGAAAAACTAAGAAAATACATTACATTTGAATGTACTGTATTTCGCTCATCTTTCAAAAGACTGCACAATGATCTCCTTGCGGCATATTTACACTAGCTACAAGGAGAACAATAAAATCTGCCAGCAGCCGCGAGGAAAGCAATGGAATGTGTCGGCAGCTGTTTTCACAGCTGGGCTTATGTTCAAACACACGCTGGGCTCTGCAAAAACTTGTGCAGGTCCTTTTACATGCAACTGAAGATGATAAAATATTAATGGCCATTAATGGCTATTAACACTTTATGCAAATAGAACGCAAAAACTTTCAATCTTTTATTCATTTGAAAGATTATCTTTGCGTGTGAAAGGGCCTTTAGACCAGACAGTCTTTAAATGCACCAGATCAAAGTCATTCAGTTGAATGATAAATCTGGTGTATCTTTAGACGGTCTAGTCTAACTTTATACCACCTATCAGTTGGCTTAGTATGCAACAAAAACTGCACGAAAATTTGGTGCAATTTTTGGTGCACAATGTTCCATTTTAAACATGCTCCCTGTTCGTGACACCATTCTTTTTTGACAAATGAGTTGTATAAGGTGTCTATAAGTGCCTAAAAGTACATGAGAAATGTGGTGCAAGCCATTCAAGACGGTTTTCTAGCACAATTTGCGCCAGAAAACTGTCCAATTTTCAACAGTAATTTTCCCTACTATGTGCAGCAAGAATATTCATTTCAGACTCTGACTGATTTAAAATAATGAGAAATATGCCTTTGTCTGGATTCTAAAACCACTTTTCTCTTATAGTTTGATGGTTTAGTATTATGTTTCTCTTGACATGCTAGTCTTGTGAAAGTAATATTTATTCTCCTCCAGGGATTGTATTCAATCCAGAGAGAAAAATCTAAATGACCCTTTGTGAGAGGTGGACAATGCCATGGTCATTATAGAGCTGAGCAGCTTTAGAACATATATTTGAAGATTTTATGGTTATATTCTATCTTTTATCATAGTTCTTCCCTCTAACAGTGAAATTTCAGCTAGAACAATATGCCCTAGAAAAACAGATTGGTTTACATAATATCCTGCTTTAACAAGTTTTTCAAGGCCAATCTTGTGATGAATTATGAAATTACCTGAACAGCCATAAGGAAACTAATAGGTCCATTTAATCCCCATGCCAATGTGTAAATGCACTACTGCATTCAGTTGTGAATATTTATGTATCGTGGCTGTGATTCACTTAGTACTTGTCCTTGCTGGTCAATGATATACCTACGCTGAATAAAGTAATTACTTTACAAATCAGAAAAGGTCACAAGCTGGAAAGATAATGGATATGGAAGAGTATGAGGAATACTGTTAACTTTCTGAATCATATTCTTACACATAGATGTTGCAATATAAACATATAGATTAAAGTAGCATTTTTATATCTAAATTTAAAATATGAGCAGAACAGCTAATATAGTAATTCATTTTCATTAGTATGGCATAAAATGAGACTGTAAGATTATTATTTATAGACATGCAGTTCTCCTTCTATAAATACTGTGTAAAACTTCTCTGTCCACAGAAAAGTTTATTACTCAGCTCTGAGTTCCTTTTAGTGAAGTATAGAAGATTGTGCAATACTTACAAAGAACCTGTCATTTTCCATATTTTATATCAGCCTAATGATCATGTCAGAATACTTGACAGTTCCACATTAGAAATGAGCGAGCACCAAAATGCTCGGGTCCGCGTTATTCGAGTCGAGCTTTTCGTAAAATTCGAGAGTTCTACTCGAGTAACGAACCCCATTGACTACAATGGGAGACTCGAGCTTTTTTGTATGTGGGATGCCGGGGGCTGAGCTTTTTTTTTTTTTTCTAGGTTCTCCCTCTCTCCCTCTTCCCCCCTCTCTCCCTCTTCCCCCCCTCTCTCTCCCTTCTCCCCCTCTCTCTCCCCCTCTCTCCCTCGCCTAAATTTGCCAATGGCGCGTCGGGGAGGGGCCAAAAACTGGGGCAGGGTCGAGTAATGAGCACCATCGAGTATGCTAATGCCCAAATGAGCATCAAGCTCGGCAGAGTATGTTCGCTCAACTCTATTTCACATATAATATTAGTCAAGTGAGACCAAAACATGGAACGCAATGGACTAATACCTGCGAAAGAAGCCACATTCCTGTTTTAAAGGAAATAGGCATGTTAAGTTTTTCTACCTTGAACAGCATCCACAGTAATATTTTCAGTGTTCTTTATGAATATATAGAATTGGTAGTAACTAGAGATGAGCAAACGTACTCGTTTAGGGCGTTTTTGCACTCGAGCACCACTTTTTCCGAGTAACCGACTACTCGGGCGAAAAGATTCAGGGGGCGCTGAGGGTGAGCGGGGGCTTGCAGAGGGGAGTGGGGTGGGGGGAGAGAGAGAGGTCCCCCCTGTTCCCCACTGCTACCCCCCCCCCCGCTCCACCACGCTGCCCCCCGAATCTTTTCGTCCGAGTAGTCAGTTACTCGGAAAAAGCGGTGCTCGAGTGCAAAAACGCCCTAAACGAGTACGTACGCTCATCTCTAGTAGTAACATTTTGTATACATTAACATTGGGCAGGTATTTAGAAGTAGGACTTGGCTCGCCCAACTTTTTCTCTAGTAGACTTCTGGTCAATATGGAAAGAAAAATCTAAATTTAAAAACTTGTGAAATGTTTTAGAAAGAGAAAAGGGCTTGTAAATGCATGGTCCTTAAAGTGAGGTCACATTACAAAACTAATTTCTTCTAACTTTTAAATTTTATTTCAGGAGTTTTCTGAAAGTTTTTCTTAGTCCACTGTTCCTTTTGCATAAATTACAGTAACTTTTTATTTTTGGCAGATTACTGATTTCCCTCTGAAGTTTTGTTTTCTTGAGCAGCCAAGGGATCACACTTGGTGCTATTCGGTTTTGTGACGGTGATTTAACATGCATGCATCACATGTCCCCCTTAGTAAACACACTTATCTAGTCTACAGCACATCATTAATCACATGCTGTTCATGGGACAGGATAGTTTTAAGAGCTACTGAGTTTGTTCCTCAGAGAGCATAAACTCAATCCCCTAATGTATGGCACATCACCAATCACATGCCGTATATAGAGGAGGGCTGGTATTAAGAGTTACTGAGCTAGTGCTATAGTAGATCAGATGTATGTTGACTTAGCAGTTAACTACTTTTAGTAAAGTAGATGTACACAGGCTGCAGGAGGAGTATGGACATACTGAGAAATGTAGTTTTCAGGGTATGGATGAAACTATTGAAAAGACTACATCCAGGAAGTAAAGTAGAAGAACAACGACAAATGGTCATGATAGCAGTGTGACTATTGGTGGATTGGGTTAACTACATGAGGGGTGGTAGGCCTAAAGACTTGTCACAGTGTGTTGTATCCCAATCAAGTCAGTCACATACATTAAAAGGGTGATAATGAGGAGATGCACTGGGCCTGGACTCTGCTGCCTGGTGTAGATGGTATGGTGCAGTATGTACCCACAATAAAGTCTTGAGAGTCAGGAAAGGAAATGGTTAAAACACGTTGACTTGCATTCTAAAGCATACTAATACTATACCTACTTACCGGTACACTGTCTAGTAGATGTAGCAACTTTGTTTTAGAGCCTTGAAACTTCCTTTAATCCTATCAATTTCTATCTTCCCCTAATGTAGAATATTCATTTCTACTTTTTCTCTGTTGCTATTATGGCTCATTGCAGTTAGAATACAGTGATCTGAAGTCTCTCTTGAAATGATCAATCCACCTGTGTGAACGCTAACATGATCAGGACAGATCTGCAGTCTTTGGAAGTAGATAATGAATGCTTCTTTTTAATAACAGCAGCTAGGAATCTTAATAACCCAGATTAATTAATACAGAGAGCATAACAAAATATTGAAGAACTCTTCCTTCTATAATAAATAACCTTTATTTCCCACCAGACCTAGCCTTTAAGAGCATAAATAATGTGTCAAACCTGATATCCTACAGAGCCTTAGTGTGATCTATGATTACATTAACATATTCCCTGAACTATATTTCCCTGATGTGTCTGTCAGTCAGCATGAGTACATCTCCATTGTCACATCAAACCAGCTTCTTAGTGGCTGCACTGGGACATGCAAACAATTTATAAAAACTGTGTTCCCATGTGGCGGTTGCTGGTCCTCCCGGGGCGGCGGTGTGCGGGGTACCGCGGTCGGTGCGCATCCCCCCGGCTTGTTTTCCGGTTGCTGGGGGCACGGGTGCCTAGCTGGCGTGGTGCTGGTGGCGCGCGCGCACCTGTGAGTGCAGCTGCCATGCACAAGCTCCCTTTCATTATGATCTGTTGGGAGTAGGCTGTCTCCCTCTCTCCGCTCCTGGGCGGAGGCTTTTGTTTAAAGGTCTGGCAGGGACTTGTAGTCACTGCCAGTTATTGGTTTCCCTCAGTGTGCTAGCTAGTCTGCCTCTGTAGGTCTCCTGCCTCTATCAGCTTGTCTGCTATAGTTGCTACCATCTGCTAAGTTTTTCCATCTGCCTCGGTTCTGATTAGTTTGTTCGTGTTGGTTGCTTTTCATCTGCCTTTTCTGTCAGTTTTCTACTCTTTCCATCCAGGTACACCAGCATCCCTTCTCGGTCCCTAGTGAGAGTAGGGACCACCGCCCAGTTGCCTGCCTGGGGTTAGCCAGGAGTGGAGGCAAGCAGGCAGGGGCAGGGGTTGTGGGTGAGAACCAGGGCAACCCGGGCTGGCGTATCAAGGGTAGTATACTGTAACAAACTGAGCAGGAATTATGCCAATGTAAGGGCTCATTCACATGGGTGTAGCGTTTCTCAGTCAGCCATGTCACGATCACAGCGCGACTGAAAATCGTGTGATTGGGCGCACAGATCTGCCATCTATGCGCCTATTCAGATGGCCCGGGTCCAGCGCATACACGCCGAGCCCGGATTACTCTGCTAAACTGCCTTCCCCTTTCCGCCCCCTTGACGGCTCTCGGCAAGGGAAGGGGCGGGACGGGGTGGGAGCTAGTGTGCTAAGCTCCCATCCCATTGCAAACAGCTGACAATCCCACGGGGTGGGAGCTAGTGTGCTAAGCTCCCATCCCATTGCAAACAGCTGACAAGCAGCATAGAGAAGGAGGGAAGGGGGTAGGAGTTTAGCAGACACGCTGCTAAACTCCCTCCCACCTCCCTTCTTCGGCAGCTACCATAGGCTCCCATAGGAGTCTATGGCAGTGGCTGACGTATTCTGGCCACTGCCATAGTTCTATCTTGGCCAGCCGGATGCTTTTACGCCACGGTAATACGCCCAACTGAATTGATGCATTGTAAACCAATGCATTTAGGTGGCAGCATATATCGGACAGCTGTGAAAGCGCTTCCGATAAACGCTTGTGTCAATGAAGCCTAAGATTGTAGGAATTCATAATTCTATGGTAATGTAAGATCAGGGCAATATCATGATATTTCTTGTTACAACATCTTCAGAAATCACTGAGGTTGGGTATGCACATTAAAAATAGATGGGCCGAACCTGTCAATCTTGGGGCAACTGGCCAATCCTTTAATGTGTATGGCAACCTCCTGACAGAGGTCATCATGCACATCAGAGTACTGGCCTGTCACACCATAATTGACAGGCTCAACCATCAATGTATTTCCAGTTAAGTTCCGAATTTATAAATCAGTTACACTCTGTTGGGTTATCAGCTACACACTTCAGGCTCAATACGCCCCATGAATAGTAATACTAAGCAAAAGTTTCTGCCATTTGTTTTCTCCGCTGTGTTTTTCTAAACTTAAGTATAGGTTTGCTGATGCCAGTGTCATTATATTCTAAAGACTTTTTCCTGTAATAAGATGTGCAGACACAACTTGCAATTATGCAGGAAAAGAACATGTGTGATTGTCACACCAATCTTTTGACTGTTTTGAAAGCTGTGAATTAACAAAAATGTACAGAGCTCTTCCAGTGACCAACCATGAGGTCAACGGTAACCTTAGCCTGCGCGAGTTCTGCAAATTCACACCCTACAGCTGTTCTGTACCTGACACATTGATCTGCGACGTGCAGCAGGTGTCCACACCAGGAGGTTGTGTCGGCTTCTTGTTTACTGCCTGGATAATCTAAAAAGCTTTATATTCTCACAGCTGTGTGCAATATATCAACAGTAATGAAATCCTAGTCATTATGAAGCCTGTTGGGGGGCCAAGCTTCTATGACGAATGTCTGCTCCTATTTTACTTGCTATACTTTATTCCAGGGCTGGGCTGTGCCCCCTGGGTTGATCCCTCAGTAAATATTTTGGGCCACTGAGCCCAATGTTCTGCATTGTGGCCGCTTTCCCTACCGTTATGCGTGGCTGGCCGCCAGCTGCATGAGTGTGTGTGATAAGATAAAAGCAGCACATACCTCCTGCATCGCTCATTGGCTGCTGTAGTCCTCACCGCTCTCTTCCTCCGAGTTTTACATTGTGCGATCATGTGACAAACACATGATCGCTGCAGTCAGTCCCTGGCATTATTGCTTGGTGGGGACACTTTTAGGGCATGTCCATAGGACATTGAGAAGCAGATCCACACCTGAAAGTCTGCATCAAAACCCACGCCATTTGGTGCAGATTTTGATGTGGTTTTTAAAGTGGATTTTGGTGTGGAATTCACCACCCCATGTAGAAGAGTTGAATTCCCCTACGTATCTGGTGCTAAAATTGACATGCTGCGGATTTAAATAGTGCACTGCATGTCAATTTCTGCATGGGTTTTTAGCAGATTTTTTTGCAGCGTGTAAACAAGATTTTGAAAATCTCATCCACTTTGCTGCTGCTGTAAATGCTGCGGACCCTCCACATGGAAAATCCACAGCAAATCTACTCCATGTGAACATGCTGTTATTGTGTGAGGGTTAATATAAGCAACACTTACTGTGTGGGGTCAACAGTAGTCACTATGGTGAGGGGCAACACAGGTGGCATTGTTGATATTTGGGGTACTATCGATTGTGTCAAGGTGTGGACAACATTGGGAGGGTGTTGGGAAAAGCAAGGAGCCCAAGCTGTATGTGTGTCATTCTACATAGACATGTTGTGTGCGGGAGAAATTGTCATGGCGGTCAGGACCAGATGCAGAAGAAAAGGGAAACTGAATGACTCCAGTCAGTGAGGTTGTCACCTGTGACCACTGGATATAACAGTACTGTAATCACCTATGTGGTCTGTAAAGCACCTGTGAAGAGATGGTATATACCACTACATGGTCACTGTGTGGCGATAATATTGTTTTCCTGCAGCAGCATGGGTGTATTATGTGATTACAGTCCCCAGTATTATTTGGCCTTCATATAGTGGCATTGTACTAGTCTTTATTTAGTAACTCTGTGGTGGCCTAATGGGTTAAAAATAGGTGGCACCTTATTGTGTAACTCCAGCCCTAACAAAATTGCCCTGTTTCCCCTTGTAAAAAAATATGCATGTAAAATATAAACAATGAACAGAATTGCTCTCAATTAGAGATGAGCGAACATGTCCGTTACGGACACATCCGCACCCGGACACCGGCTTTGCCGAACACTGCAGTGTTCGCGCGTAAAGGTCCGGGGGCCGCCGGGGGGCGGGGAGATGCGCGGCGGCGCGGGCGGCAGTAGCGGGGAACAGGGGGGAGCCCTCTCTCTCTCCCTCTCCCCCCCACTCCCCGCCGCACCCCCCCGCGCTGTCACGGCGGCCCCCGAACTTTTTTCGCCCGAACACTGAAGTGTTCGCAAAGTTCGATGTTCGGGCGAAAAAGGGGCGGGGCCGAACGTGTTCGCTCATCTCTACTCTCAATGCTTCTGAAAAAGTCTGGACTTTAGAATATCCCGTTATTTATCCGAAACAAGGAACAACATAAAAAGAAAAAAATGCATAATGTGAGAATTAGTTTTTGTATTCCTTTTTGGGAAGTAAAGTGACCAAAAAACATCATCAAAAATGTATATACCCCAAAATGGTACCAATAAAAAGCACGACACATCCTGCAAAAAGCAAGCCCACACACAGTCCCATTGGTGGGAAAAAAATTGACAGAGATTTTTATGCAGAATTTCCGTTGTGGACATATGCACTTAGGCCTCATGTCCACGGGGAAAATCAGATCCGCTGCAGATTCTCCATGGAGAATCTGCAGTGGGTCCCTCCTGCCCCGCGGACATGAGCGCTGAAAATAAGAATTTAAAAGCATTTACCCATCCGTAGCGGGCGGGGAAAGCCTTCACTTCCTCACGGCCGGATCTTCTTTTCCGGCCGGCGGATGGATTCGTCACGGCGGCGGCACGTCGCCGACGTGCCGCGCGCATGCGCCGGGCACATCCGCCGAGCCGAAGCAAGAAAGATCCGGCCGTGAGGAATAGAAGACCTTCCCCGCCCGCTCCGGGTGAGTAATTCTTTTAAATTCCTATTTTAGGTCTCCCGCGGATCCGGACGGCTTCCATAGGCTTCAATAGAAGCCTGCGGGAGCCGACCCCGCGGGAGACCCGCACGAAAATGGAGCATGGTCCAGATTTTTTCATGCTCCATTTTTTTTAAAATCCCTTTTATTGACGATCCGCGGGTATTTATCTACCCGCGGGTGGTCAATGCATCCCTATGGGGTGCGGATCCGCGGGCAGAAGAAGAGTTAAAATCCGCTGCGGATTTTAATTCTTATTTTGCCCGTGGACATGAGCCCTAAATCTGCTACATGTGAATGCACTCTTAGGGCTCATGTCCACGGGCAAAATATGATTTAGGATCCGCAGCGGATTACCTGCACGCGGATCCGCACCCCATAGGGATGCATTGACCACCCGCGGGTAGATAAATACCCGCGGATCGTCAATAAAATGGATTTTAAAAAAAATGGAGCATGAAAAAATCTGGACCATGCTCCATTTTCGTGCGGGTCTCCCGCGGGGACGGCTCCCGCGGGCTTCTATTGAAGCCTATGGAAGCCGTCCGGATCCGCGGGAGACCTAAAATAGGAATTTAAAGCATTTACTCACCCGCAGCGGGCCGGGAAGCTCTTCTCTTCCTCACGGCCGCATCTCCCTTGCTTCGGCTCGGCGGATGTGCCCGGCGCATGCGCGCGGCACGTCGACGACGTGCCGGCGACGTGCCGCCGGCGTCAGGAATTCATCCGCCGGCCGAAAAAGAAGATCCGGCCGTGAGGAAGAGCAGAGCTTCGCCGCCCGCTACGGATAGGTAAATTCTTATTTATTTGTATTTTCAGCGCTCACGTCCGCGGGGCAGGAGGGACCCGCTGCAGATTCTACATGTAGAATCCGTAGCGGGCCCAATTTTCCCCGTGGACATGAGGCCTTAGGCTGGCTTCAGAGGGCAAGATTCTTGCGCGAGATTTGTGCGTTGCGAGATGCACAAATCTTGCATGAATATGAATCCCATTCTTTTGGATAAAGTCATACACACGAGCGATAATTTCGTGCATTGCACCGTGATGCGGGAAACAAATTGCGGCATGTCCTATCCTTGGGTGTGCCCTTGATTCGCATTGCCCATTGTTTTCAATGGGCCGATGGCAGCATCGCACTACATGCTAGGTGCACATGAATGCGATGCGATTTCCCCCCATTGGAAACAATGGAAGACACTCCGCATTCCTCTGCTATGATCTGACAAGATCGCTACTTCCCCGAAGTGATGCAAGGCGGTTTTGATATAAAAACGTGTCGCATCCACAGGGAAACTGCATGTTGGCAAGCGCGATATTGGGCTGAGATTCACGGCCTGATATCGCACTCGCCTGTGTGAAGTTAGTCTTAAAGGGAATGTTTAGGTTGTTTTTTTTTAATTAATACTCCCAATGCCCAAACACAATAAAAGTTCTTATACTCACTTGTCCTGGGTCCTTGCAGCTCCAGCACCGCAGACACCATTTTTCCCTTTGACCCTGTTTACAGGCAGCCTGTAAATGGGAATTCACAGACTGCTGCAACCAATCACAGACCTCAACCCTCAAGCACTGAGGTCTGTGATTGACTGTACAGACTGTGACTTCCTATTCACAGACTGTTTTTGCAGATTGTAAACAGACAGTTTGGAGGTGCGGTGCCAGATATACGAGGATATTACAAAATCATTTTTGCATTGTCGCAACACAACTGTGAGTTTACTAACCTGAACTCAGCATCATAGATCCACCTGATGCTGTCAGTTCAGGTCAGTAGACAGATAATTGGACCAGGACAGTCTGTATTATGACTGCAAAACGGTGTCCTTAATGTGCTCATTCAAAACTGGCCATATAGAGGAGGAATACAGTTCTTGGTTGTGTTGCCATATTTTATGTGCTCATGTCTAGTGCCGCTTTAATGGTATGAGCTTTGTTTTGGTGCCCCATTTATAGGATGAGCTTCTTTCTGGTGCTATATTTATGTACTGAGCTTGATTCTGGTGCCGTATTTATGTTAAATTAATAAACAGATTAAGGGTAAAAACCCACATTGCTGATGGCTGCACACAGCCAAACCACACGCACACACTGTACCCAATGGCTGTACAAGTTTGCTGATAATATGTGTTGCCACTGGCGGCTTAAGGTGGGCATATTTTGGTTGAGTGCTGCCAACACCACCATGTGTTTCCACCTTTAGATGCTTGAGAAAGGCGTTTAATATGCGGAAACGCGTCACAGCAAGGATTCCGCAAGTATTTTGTCATTTTATGAGGCTGTGACCTCTTTTTGTATAAATAAACCTCTTTGTCTCCAATCTGAGACTGGCTTCTGAGACATCTATTATTGGCTCTCTATATGAAAAACTCTATAGTTTTTTTCTTTTACCTTCACCTTTAGAGCCGGCCACTGCTCATGGGCCAGTGCTGTGTACTTGCCCCCCAGACTAAAATTTGCCAGCCAGCCCCTGCTTTGTTTCATACAGAAAATAAGTCATTTCACAATAACTCTGGCTCCAGGATTGGAAGAACAATACATAAAAATACTTAGTAGTGTGATATTTAATTGTACTACTTTCCACATCATTGCTTCTGTAAAATGCCTACGTTAATATGCAAAATAAAGAAATGTACAGTAAAGCAAATCAGGCATGACAGTAACAATTAAATAAAGCGGCATAAGCGAAATTATATTCATCAAATATACAGGAGCTCATAGCTTTTTTTTAACATTTCCAGCAAATATGATTGCAGATGTGAATTATATGGATAAACCGTGCTCCTTCAAGTTACAACAGTCTCAGGTTACAATATTTCAATATACAATGGTCTTTCCTAGTCTCTTGTAAATTGAAACCACATTCAACATACAATGCTACAGACAGTCTGGAAATGAGGCATATGTAAAAGAATGGAAGATCCAGACAATCAGCATGGGCATTCTACTGGTAAAACAACCATAAAATAACTGTCTGTTTAGTAGCGCCACCATACAGAACAGTGCGGTACTATATATTCTATACTACTCATTGCTAGTGATAAGCAATCAGTGGAATAATTGGTGCATGTTGATATTGTGATTATTCCACGAAAATCATCATGAATCGGGACGACCAATTTTGACTCCCATTAAAGTCAATAGGAGTAAAAATTAGGTTCACTAATTTGCCAGAAGGTCCCCAATGCAGCCATAGCCTCCCAAATTGCATGGAAAAGCAGTCACACATGTGGGGGACATTACGCTTCTCTCACAAATTGGTCAAAATAGTGTACAGTGGTGTAGGGATCAGTTCTAGCACAGGCGTGTCACTGAAAACAAAAGAAGGCCCATATAGGGTTTAGTAAATCAAAAATTGCACCAAGGAAGACAGCAAGTGTGTTGCTTGTTTTACAAGGACAAATTCTGCCAGGTGAACACAACACTCAAGCACAGACCTGCTTCAAGGAACAGCTGTAGATCTACCAAAATTACACTAAGCAAGACAGCAAGTGTGCTGCTTGTTTTAAGAGCAATGTCATAAATATTGCAAGGACCATTTCTGCCAAGTGAACACAAAACTCAAGCAGGGTTGCCCACTCCTCCTCCGACTAAAAGCAGTAGAGTTGCCAAACATTATGCCAAAGGAGACAGTAGGTGTGGTGCTTGTTTTATACAGTGAACCTTCTGGCAGCTGATAGTTTTTTCGCTCTGTAAATATTTCAAAAACTTTTTCAGTATCTTTCACTCAGTGTCTGTGTGATGCTAATGATAGCCATGCACATGAACAAGCTATTGGCGGATCGCTTGTATCTTGCCCAACATCCCCATACACATTAATGCTCGGCAAGGCACAGCGTGTATCTTCATCTAGGTGCTGCTAGACACCTCTGGAGGTAGCTTATCTCCCCAAAAACATAAAGACTAGGCTGTTTAAATCCAGTTGGGAGGCCCCCATACATGTTAGGTAATAGGCTAGACCTGCCGATATCAGCGAGTTCTGTCGATATACATCTAGAGCGTATGGCCACCCTAATGTTATGAGAGAGGAACGAGGAGAAGAGAGAATCATGTTACAGTCTCTCTGCTTCAACTTGGTGTGAAAGATGCTGTGAGTGGAAAAGATTCAAAATATGTTGATGAGAATGTAGGTGAATTACGTAATGAAGAATATAAAAAGTACATTACATATAATAGATGCCAAGACTGTCTTTAAGAAAAATCGTCCTGATTCCTTATGTTCCAGTTCTAGAAAATAAAAGCTGATCAATGAATTTGTTGCTTTAGGCAAGAAAACACTGCTTCCTCTGATACACTTACCATTTATTTTTACAAGAAAATGCTGAAACATGGACCTAACCCTAACATATAACTAAGGCAGGGGCATAACTATAGAGGGTGCAGGGGATGCAGTTGCACCCGGGCCCAGGAGCCTTAGGGGGGCCATAAGGCTTCTCTTCTCCATATATGGAGCCCAGTACTATGAGTAAAGCATTATAGTTGGGGGCCCCATTACAGGTTTTGCATTGGGGCCCAGAAGCTTCATGTTACGCCTCTGAACTAAGGAAGTACAGTACACCTAAGACCATCTTCCAGATGCACTGTGAAGGTACCAAATATTCACAGTGTATATAGGCCAAAGTCTTAGCACTTCAGGTACTCATTAGATTAACCTAATTTTTTGAAAAGTGGGACTTCTCTTTACAGGTTTTACCCCCCAAAAATAATTTATTGCCTATCTGCAGAATAGGTGATACATGATTGACTATTGATGTCTATCGTCTGGGTCCCACCACAATCATGAGAACAACGAAGCTTGAGTCTGTCCAGTGAATGGAGTGGCTGTGAGCATGTGTGACCACCACTCTATTCACCTCTAAGGGCCTAACGGAGATAGCCAAGCGCCACACTCAGCTATTTCTATAGACCTTGAATGAAGTGGTGTTACACATGCACACTGCCACTCCATTCGCCTGGCGGTCCCAGTGTTTCTGTGATTGCGGGGGTCCTGGCAGTTGGGTCTGCAGTGAATTAATCATTTATCACCTATCCTTGGATAACTCCTTTAAGTTCTATCCAAGTGTTAGCGCTTGGAATTACTCTGAGTTTATTATTAACGGCATATCCATAGCGGCATTTTTTACATTATGTTTTTGGGAAAACAACTGGATACATCAGTTGATGGTGTGCAGTTATCACAAAAAGCTAGTGTTGAGTGAGGGACCTGTGAATGAGCCCAAACTTACATTTTATACTAATTAAATACACTTCAGATCTATGTGGATGTATTTCAGAGTGCTTTACGAGTGCCTTTTTAATTTTCTTATGTTTATAGCCTGTGAGACTTAGTTTGCATGCTTCACCATGCATAAATAATGCTGGCCTTTAGTTATGCTCTGAGCTAATGTGGGCTTATGGTAAAATATAGAACAGATATGCAAAAATAATTTATAAGAACAGACCTAGATAAAAGTTTTAGGAAAATTCCTCTACATATTCTACATCCTTATGTTCCAAACGCAGCCACAATACTTATTGGGTAAGACACATTGCAGTTTGAGTGCTGAATACTACAGTAGATTAGAATTAAGAGATTTTATAAGAAAATGTTTGTATGTGTTAAAATATATTATCTTCTCAGTAACCAGACAATTTTGGGCATGAAAGGGGTATTCTGTTTCTTTCTTTTTTTTTTTAAATTGCTGAACTACTCTTAAGGCCCATTTACACTAGACGAGTGTCGGGCAAACGATGCCCGACACTCGTCCCCGTATACCCGCGCTCCCGTGCTCTTGCACGGGAGCTAGCACAGCTGGCTCGCACACGCAGCGGCCAGCAGGGGGGCGGGGCAGTGCAGGAGATTTCTCTCCTCACACTCCCCCTCCCCTCTCAATTGAGATACACAGCGGCCGGTCGCTATGGAACTGCTGGCCGCTCTGTGACCCAGCTAGCTGTGCTAGCTCCCGTGCAGGAGCATGGGAGCGCGGAGACACAGGGACGAGTGTCGGGCATCGTTTGCCCGACACTCGTCCAGTGTAAATGGGCCTTTAGAAAATCAAACATTAGATTAGTGGGGTCCAACACACAGCACCCCCACTAATCACTTGCTGGAGCCGCTGTGCACCTTCCAGAGCAGCTGCACTATGGAACTAGCACAGCTCCGTACATTGTGCAGTGGCCCAGATGGTACTACAAGCTCAGTCCTACTGACTTCACCCCCACTGATCTGATATTGATAACCTATCCTAATGATAGTGTTGTCAGTATATTAGCTTCATTATAGCTTCAGTATATTAGCTTACACACCTCTTGTCTGAAGTCTGGTGCAGTGGCACATTTGGATACTTGGTTGAATTTTGGAGCTGTAGGGAGCAACAGCCTGCAGGAGCGCCGCAGAACATCAGAAGAAGTAAGTAATGATTTTTATTCTTTGCTCCACTGTATTGCCAGCGTATAAGGTGACAGTTGGGAGGTCGTCTTATACGCCCCGTCGCCTTATACGCCGGTATATATTTTTATTGTAACACATTTCTGGATGAATTGCAGGGAAGGGGTTATATATTTAACCTCTTCCCGACAATTCATCCTGCGATCGCCAGCAGCCCATTGCTTTCAGTGGAACCTGCTGTATTGCTGGCTCCATTGAATTCAATGGGCAAACATCGTTCTTCTCTGCCACAGCTGTTACAGCTATGGCAGAGGAGAACGATCTTTACGCTGACAGTGCGGGGGGGGGCACTCTTGCCGCTATTGTGGCTTAATAGTGGGACCTGGGAACTTGAGATGCAGCCCAACATGTAGCCCCTCGCCTGCCCTATCCGTTGCTGTGTCGTTCCCATCACTTTGTAGAATTGCCCAGATTTTCACAAACGAAAACCTTAGCGAGCATCGGCTATATACAAAAATGCTCGGGTCGCCCATTGACTTCAATGGGGTTCGTTACTCGAAACGAACCCTCGAGCATTGCGAAAATTTCGTCCCGAGTAACGAGCACCCGAGCATTTTGGTGCTCGCTCATCTCTATTGCCAGATATTCAAAGATTCTTCTGAAACCTACTATTGTGAAAGTCCCTTTAAATACTTAACATGTACACACACAGCACAACTGCATATGCTCTGCAAGCATATACACTGCACATACTGAAGTAAGGGCTGGCCGAGACCCGAAACACTTAGATTTTACACCTAAAAACCTTTTTTGTTGAACTGATTTTAAAAAGAAAAACATTTTAAAATAAAAAATGTAAAAAAAAATTTGGGGGGGTAAATTTATATTTTTTGGGTGCCATAGTTGCTATTGGCCATGGTATCTAACGGGTCAAACTGCCAACTACAGAGCTTTCTCTGATGCCTGCTGTTATCTTAGGAGCATTCCTAGTGTTATTTAAATTTGGCGTCATGTAATACTACTTTGAATGGCCAACTATAACTTCCCTCATGGTAAGAGCAGATATATAGGGGTGGCTGTCTCAAGAAGATAACTCCTTCTCCAAAGACAGCAATTGAAGTGCTGCAGATCAGATAATTAGATTTAGTAGAGTACTGTAATTGTGTTCAAGGCAGTAATGACTGTGGCCATTAGAACACAAGATGTGAATTATATGTTTTTTGCAGTTTGTTTTTATCATAGTGGCCAGATGTACAATAGTAGGGAATGGTAAAGCAGTAAACTCCAATTAAAGCATTGCTGTTTTCCTTTTCCTGTGTTTTGTATGCTATAGTTTTTATAAATCATAGCATGCTCTAGCTTGGGAATCCGTAATCTATACTGGGGTGGCACGAATAATCTACCCTATGGGCTAGATTTAGGAGTTGGGTGTTGGGAAGGCTTGAAAACCTTGTAGTTACTACACACACAAGTCCCTTCTTAAAGCATTGTAACTTCATCAGGGTCATCTTCTTGAATAGGACCAAAACTATGGAAACGGACATCTTCGTTTTTGGGATCTAGGCTGTAGGTAATGTAATATGGAACCTAGAAAAAATAATGCCTATCTAGAGCTATTTTAATGCGCCAAATTTATTAAGAGGTATGTGCCTTTCCATGAATTTGTTGTATATTTTTCAAGAACACTTGGGTTCAAGAATTCATTATGAAAGGGTAGTCTTATTTAATCCCCCCAATGGGGCAGACTTATTAAAGTTCATACACCACTGTTAAAAAAAAAAAAGGTGTAGAAAATTATGCATATCTTTAAATACACTTCGTACATTTTGGCCTATTCTCAAATCAGAAAATTAAATCTACATAGATGTGCACCACAATTTGTGCCATTTTCAAGCTTTAGGCCAGCTGTACACGACCGGGTCGGATTCCGGAAGCGAGAACCCGCAGCTGAATCTGACCCTGTGCCCCGCCGGTGACCCCGTGTACATGTCTTCTTTTCTTCTTATCTGTACTGTGGATGGTCTGGCCGGTGAGCCGTTGGACATGCGCGGTACAGATTTTCCCATGCTGTCGCTAGGCTTTTGGAGCCAGAAGTGAATCCAGAAGGAAAGGGAAGTTGAAGTCCTTCCTTTGTAGTTCTCATTCTTTCTAAATCCACTTCTGGCTTTGGCTCAAAAAAGTGCAACTGCATTTTTCAAAAATTCCTGTGTAAATCACCCTAAAAGTTGGTGGTCACACCTCTTCCTAGTAAATCCTGTCCACTGTTGCAACTTTTGCCAAGAGTAGCTAAAAAGTGAAAAATCTTTTGCGCAACTTTCAAGTGTTTATTTTTAACAAATTATGTCTTTTCTAGGCCCAGTTTATACCAAAAACTGGTATAAATTGATTAATATAATTAATGTGAGCCAATTACTTTGTATGACACTGGACTTATTTAGGTGCTGAAGTGTTCTAGCTGTTGCCTCTTATTTTAATTGCTGATTCTGTAATTGCCATCGTGGTAGTGGAAGCATAGTGTAAAAGGGCCTTTTACATGGTCCAATATCTGGTACAAATGTTCACCCGATCATCATACCATGTAATCAGTGAGCATACAAATGCTTGCTGGTTGCCTGTACATCTTCTCATATTGCAAAGGGTAAAATTAACAGCAATTTTGTAGTGAGTCCTCGTCAAAATCGACATGTACTGTATAACATGGGAATTTTGCAACAGATTTATTGGTGATACATTTTCCCACCCTGTATGAGTCTGCCCTGATGCTCTGGATTTGGATAATAGGTCAACATGTCATTAACAGCACTAGGCCCAAACAAAAGTGACTCCTCAAAGCAAAGTTATCCTAATGGGAGTCAGTGGCCCAGTGTGGGAATTCAGTTTAATTAACCCATAGTACCCTCAATGCACATACACAGTAGATGAAAGTGAACTAAACCAGCCAGTTTTGGTGGGATTAGTTATCTAACACGTAATGGGGGTAAATCATGGCAGTTAGCAAAGTTTGGGGATAAAAAAGATTGAATACGCTAGATTTCAACATACCTCATTCTTTTTTTCCACAGTAAATAGTCTGATAGCAGCGTATTTACCTCTTGCCATTGAAGTTACATGCATGCTTGTCGAGCTATGTGTACTTATAGATGGAGAAGTTGTTGACCAAATGAGCATCTAAAATGTATGGAAAGTATTACCCTTAGGACTGGAAACTATCAGTGTTCATAGAGTAGGGCCAAAGCAGAAACATAAGCATTGATGGTAGGTAATTATGGAAAGCAACAAGGCATAAATACTGGCCATATTTACTGATCAACTTGAAGTACAGATATTACTAAACTAACTAGATCTTAGGCTAGTTATACTATAATGATATAGTTCCTGAAATACCCAGGCAAGGAACCACTAGAGACAGCACCATTTGCTTATACAATTCCCCTTTCTCATGACTGCAATTTGGGTTGAGGCACTCAGCTGGCTCCAGGATTTAGTGTAAGTGGAACCAGAATAGTGTTTTCCATACTCCTGTCCGCATAACCCCAACAGGTCATGTTTTCAGGACTTACTTGGTATTGCATAGGTGATATAATTATTGTCAGTGCCTGAGGCATTGCCACGAGTGTTCTCTCTATAGGACATCCTCAACTCATGACTTGTTGGAGAGTTGTGAGAACTGGAGTTTGGGAAACACTGATATAGATGGATATTGAGGCTAGAACAAGGAGCTGAGAATCAGAAGTGAGAGTCATCAGGGGTTCTATTTTTTCAACCTCAACTAATATTATCAAAAAACCTCTCCATGGTAATATTATTCATAAGTCAGGGTCTAAAAATTGTCTTCTATTATTACACTACTTTCACTGAGCTCTGTTGCAGACTCTAGAGGTCAACGCCCAGGCGGCATGCCTCGCCCTTCATATTGCCTCTGCGGCAAAGGAGTTTGTTGTGCACTCCACGAGCATTAGTCCATGTCGGGTCTCTCCTCCACAGAGGAGAGAGTGCCATGGGGGCCCTGTTCTCCCCTCCGCAGAGGAGAGATTCCCGTGGAGGCCTGTTCTCCTGGCGCTGGGCCTACCCTCAGTCTCCCGCCCCCTACCGTCGCTGGGGGTCAGGTGACAGTGGGTAGGGCAACAAGACTTTAAATCGGTCGTGCAGACATCCCTCTCCTCTCGATGTGCCATGATGGCAGACGAGCTGGCCCAGGAGAGGACACAGTCTAGGCGTGTTGTTACTCCTGCTGGTTCACAAAGACGTCCCCTGGCACTCCCCACAGAGGCGCTCTCCTGTTTTTTTTTTCAGGCAGTTTGCCTATCCCTGTTTGGAGGTGGAGGCACCCCCTGCCACGTCCCCTGGCTCTCTCTCCACAGAGCCATTTGTTAAAAAAAATCCCTATGACTGGTCTATATAACTATCGCTCCAACCTTCAGTATTTTACAATGTCAAAAAGTCAAACTTGAGTATAATTAGTAGGTAGGAAAGAAAAACAGCAAATAATAAGAAAGCATCAGAAATTGCATATTGTAACCCAGTCATTATGTGAAGTCATACAGCTTATGTAGAAGGGGAATCCCACAGTAATAAAACCATCACAAGCTTAAAATAAACACTTATGGGAACAATTGGGCTGGAACATAATCCTCTAAAGAAAATAGTTCTATTCAGACTCACAATGCATAATAATCTAATTGTCATGGACCACCAACATTTTCAGTTAGCGCTCCTTTCTTCTTGTGGATTATGGAGAATGGTGAGTAGGGCAGCAATCGAAGTACATTGAAATGTCACCTCTAAGTTCAGCTGTAGTGTGAAAGCATAAAAAAGCTGCAAACAGCTGTTTCACTTGCCCACATGAGGGTTTGACATTAGTCACATCCTGTTTTGTCAGTAAATTCAGATGTGTCTCTAACTGCTGCAGTAACCACACATACAAATATATCTATAGTGAATCTACCTGTGCTGTCATGCTGAAGCATACGGCAAGCAACACAAACTGTGACTGATATAATTATTTCTGTTTTGAATCATTGAATGGCATCCATATACATAAAGTCATAGCAACTTTAACAATAGCTGTCGAAGAAGATATACAAGTATTTATCACTGGCCATTAATTGACAATTTTTCTACCATACAACTGTTAAGGCGCTTTTACACACAACGATTATCGCTCAAAATTCGCTCAAAAGCCATCTTTTGAGTGATAATTGTTGCTTGTAAATGTGTGCCGATTGTGCCCTTACCGTGCACTTTTTGTCCATCGCTGAGTTCAGCTCAGCTTAAAATCTGTCGTCCCTGATAAGAGGGACTGAATGCTGAATTCTCTGCAGGCAGCACTGATAACATTCTTTCAGCTTCTGTCCCACTGGAGAACAATAACGATGTATTTAGAGAACAGACCACCCGCTATTCTCTAAATACATGCACATGAAGCTAGTTAGCTACTAAAGGGCTGATTAGCCCATTAGTACCTAATGCAAAATGATCGCTCAAAACTGTCAGTTTCTGACGAATTTTCAGCGATCATCTGTGTGTGTAAATGTGGCTTTAATGACTCTCTGTAAATAATGTTCCATGTTTTATGGTCATGCAGAGTATGGCTACAATCCAATGAAATCATTTTATCAAATATAACAAAGAGGTTGTTGCAGGCAGCACCTGCTTTCGTTACTGGGTTACACCAGGTTCGGAGTGGAAGCCGCTGCTCCGATCCTTGTGCAGTGGCCGATGCTCGTAATTGCAGGCTGACGTCCCGTTGATTTAATTGAGAGCTGTGCTGGTAACTTTGAGCGCTGGAAGAAAAGGGGGAAGTGAGTAAAAAGGTTCTATGATATGTGGCCTATACTGTATTAGTCTGTTAGCTTTTTGGCCATCATAAAGTAGTGTTTTTAGTGTAAATCACTACATGTCCAGCATCCCCAGTGTGATAACAACATCCTAGCAAGCTCTGGAAAGCTTGTAAATGTAGACAATGGATAAAGAAATGCATCCAACAAAAGGCAAGCCTGTAGAAAAATTAAAACTATACAGTATATTAGATATAATGTGTCCTCAAAACATAAAGCCAAAGCTAACTAGGAATTACAGTATTAATGTCCTGGAATAGCCATTAGAGTCCAGATCAAGAAGACAAAGCATTCCAAAAAATCTGTTAACACTTATTTATTTATGTTTCTCCAAATAATTAATATTCATGTACACATTTGGTTGCAACATATGAAAACCCAATGCTTGAGTGCAGGTTATGTAACCTTTTTAGCCACAGTGCTTTATTTTCAGAAGAAATCTGGCCTGCCACTAGTAGCCATTAATAGTCGCATAAAGGATATTATATTCCAGAAAGAAGCTTTGTGTACTTGCAATGTGCTTCTTTATTTCAGCTCTCTCTAACATGCTGAATTGCTCCGTGAATAGAAAGGATTGTTTCTTTGCTTCTGGTACTTTCTAAAACGTTCTCAAGTATAAGAACCATTTTCATCTAACAAAGAGAAAAGGTAATTTCGCATTTCTATAAGCATGAAAATGAAATGTCTAAAGAGAGTTCATCTTAAATAGATAAATGGGAATAGATGAAATGTACTCATTTGGGGAGGTGAAGTCATTATTCTTGGAGTTTGAAATTACTAACTAGACTCTTAGAATTTTAAGTTACTTTGTTTCCTTGGCCTTTAGCTAAATGCATATTTTTTTGTAATGGCTTCATTTGATGTCCTGTATACTTCATAGTGAATGATGAATACAATATATGGTAAAAATAGTCTTCTACTTGAAAGTAATGGGAAGATGAATTGTTTCTTTATCTCTTCAGAGCGTCTTTTTTTTCTGTCTCCTGTTATATTTCTGATTAAATACGTATTGCCCTAGTTTTTTCTCCTTTTTAGAACTCTCTTTTTCAAGGTTTTTCTGATGTAATTATACATAGCGGCATTAATATGGCAAAAAGTTCCCCCAAAGGAACGTGGAGAGTCTGGTGCAAGGCCATCAACTCAGTGCATTACTCATCTGACTGTAGGAAGGTGCTAATTGAATTTGTAAAATGTGACTAGACTGGTGACAATATTTTATTTAATGGAATACTAAATAGCATGTTTTCTCATCTTGTATGATACAAATGTATTATCCTGTGAATTAGAATACCCTCTGCTTGTTTTTCGACCTTATCTTTATACCTTCTGTTTTTCCTTTTGTGATGCAGGCATGGATGGCATTGTTCAACATAACATTGTTTGACTATTAACATCTGACTGTAGATGATACATTTAAAGGCCCATTTATACACAACGATTATCACTCAAAATAAGTTCAAATGATGGCATATGAGCGATCATTGTGTGTAAATGTTGCCATTGTTCACTCTTCAGCTAAACGATGATTTTAAGGTGAGCTTAAAATCCATTGTTCAGCTGGAGAGATAACAGGGAGCGCACGCTGTGTTCTACATGGGAGTCGGAGATTACATTGTATTCTGCCGACAGCCTGTACTAGAACAACGGAGCTGTATGCAGAGCTCAGACCACATTCTGCGCTCTGCAAACAACTCTAGAAGGCCCTTTTAGGACTCTGTCAGACGAGCGTTTTTTCCTCTTCATCTATAGATGCGAAAAATGGTAAAATACTCACAGAAAAGTGCGGTCTCATTGCTATGCCCTGCTGCGTCTGTAACAGCTGCAGCAGGGGATTTCTTGGATCTGAAACCCCTAGATGCTGTCACATCCAAGGGTTTCACCTTGTTGTCAATGGGGTCGGCAGCAGCAGCATCGACCCCATTGAAAACATAGGGTGAAGATTGCGCTCCTCTGCCACAGCTGTAACAGGGAATTCCTTCTTCCCTGCAGGGAGTCCTCTCATCACTGAACACTATGCTATCCCATTGCTTTCAATGGGGCCGGCGCTGCTGCTGCCCTATTGAAAGCAATGGGATGAAGGGAACCCCTGCAGGCATTTTCAGGGGTGAGGTTGAAATATAAGTGCTACCCTGGAAATAAGCCCTGGATGCTGGAAAAAAAATTAATACATCACCTGGAAGCGGTGTCTGGGGCTCCGCTGCGGGTCTTATATGGTGTAGATTTAAAATATGTAGGGGGGAAAATAGAAGATACCTGTTACTACTAAAATCAGAAAAAAGATTTACATAGTTTATGCAAGCACGATCAAGTGTCCTCAACTGGAATTCAATCACAAAACCAGATGTCAAATAAATATAAATAAAATATCCGGTCGCTCAAACTTCTGACTCACTCATAGCCAGCATCATATAGGAAGATGGTGAGGTATTTAGGAATTTCATGAGGATTGCGGCATGGAATCTGTGCCGAAATCCACATTAAAAAAACCATATATTAACATACTCGTACCTTACCCCTGTCCCATTTATCAGGGTTTTGCAAAAATACACACACTTGCCGCACCACAAATCTTCGCACCAAAACTGCCATGTATGCAAATAATCTTATAGTGTAATAACCCAGCTGTTTGGATGATTCTTGATGGGCCAGTCCAACCCAGGGTAGTGGTTAGCAATAAAAATAATAATTTTGTAGGATAATCAGCGTTTGTCATTGTTTTATTAGAAGTGAAAACTATAATTACAGACAGATCCAAATGTAATATTTTATCTACATTCTAATCTATCATCACTTGTCTATACAAAATTCATACCAAACTTACATCAAAGCAAAAAAAAAAATGTTCTCTTACTTATTGTAGAGCATTTTGCTTATTGGGAACATTTGGATGCTGCAAATGAATATGCTATATGGACATGTCTCTGCCTGTCCATATTTTAATTAAAACAACACATGTCGCTTGTTGTGTTTTTATTTTAATTACTTCTTTAGATTTGAGATGCAGAATATATGCTGAAAATAATATAATAGCAAATTAGCAAGAGAAGACGAAGATGAACAGTTTTTTCCTGGTAGCTAGACCTATTGAATATTGGTGATCTTAGAGATATCTTTTTAATGTCTTTTATAAGTCAACCCATTTAAGGATGCCTGCATATGGGTGGATTTGCATAGCAGAATTTGGAGCAGGCGTCCGCCTCTGGATTTCGCAGCAAATACTGCCCATAACATGCTACTGAACATCCCTTTTTCCTCTACACGAGCAGAAATCAATTGCGATTTTCCGCTCGTGGAGGAAAAATTGGAGCATATTCTATTTTTAGGCGGATTCCATGTGGACGGCTTCCATTAAATCAATGCAAGCCGTCTGATCGCAGCCCTTCCGCAATGAGTTTTTAAAAAAATCCGTACTGTGCATGTATGATGGCTCACCATGCGGACCATACACAGTGCAGAGAAGATAGAAGAAAGGCAGGTACTTGCGGATGGCGGCTGGGCACAGGGTCGGATTCCACTCCAGGATTCCGCATGTAGAATTCGACCTACCCATGTGCAGCCGGCCTAAAAGCAGATTTATCATGACAAGTAGGGCTGGCCTTACATTTCTGATAGCTGTCATGCAAGCATGCATGTATTCTCAATAAATTATTCTACTGTAACAGCTAGATTCATAGTAGATGAAACATGTTTCTAATTAGGTTTTATATGGCCACTTTTTGTTATTCTAAGGGTGGATTCAGACAAGTGTGTTTCTGTGCGCACAGAACCACGCGTTTATTAAAAACATTGGCTCCCTATGGTGTGTTCACATGTCCGTGTTTTACAGGCATGCAAACGCATGTACCTGAAAAATATTGGACATGCATGCACTAAAGGTCCATGGTGCGTGTCAGTATTCCCCAGTGGGGAGTCCCCTTGTCACTGAACACTGACAGCACTGTCAGTGTTCAGTACCAAGGGGACTCCCTGTGGGGAGTAAAGAATCCCCTGCCACAGCTGTCATAGTTGTGACAGCTGTGGCAGAGGATCGCAATGTTCTCCCATCGCTTCTGCAGTCCCATTGAAAGCAATGGGCTGCCGGACAGCCCTGCAGGGATTTTTTGGGAAGGGCTTTAAATACAAGCTCTTCCCTGAAAATCATCCCCAGAATGTGTTAAAAATAAAATAAATACATACTCACCCCTCCTCAGCTGCCGGGGCTCAGGCGGGTCCAGCCTGTCTTCTCCCTGCACTGCTCTGAAGCTCTTTCAGCAGGCAGGCAGACATTCCACATGGAAATTCCATGGCAATTCCATCCCGTGTGAACCCAGCTTAAGATAGAAAGGCTGGGCGCCCAGTAAAACACAGTGTGATCCCAGCCTTAAATGAGGCATATTCAAACTCTGTGCCTAGGGCAGCACCACTTGTAAATACAGTCATGACTATTGGATGTAATGAAACCCAGGCCCAGGAGACTGAGGAGAACTGCAAATTATAAATCATATTTGGGCCCCTGTTACAGATTTTGCATTAGAGCTTTAACCCTTTCCAATCCAATTTGTATCCTGGTTTTCCTAGGGGGCTTAATCTTTTTCTGCTGTTATACAACGGCGCTATATGCTGGCTAAAGCCAGTACTGCATGAGGTGACATGTTGCATAGGCACTGACAGCAGAGAGGTTGGCAATATACAGTAAGAGAGCCCTGACGGACATCTTCCAACATCTGAGCTGTACATCCTTAAATCCTAATGTCTTTAGACGTCAGACAGTGGACTGGAAAGGGTTAAGATTAGAGATGAGCGAGCACCAAAATGCTCGGGTGCTCGTTATTCGGGACGAACTTTTCGCGATGCTCGAGGGTTCGTTTCGAGTAACGAACCCCATTGAAGTCAATGGGCGACCCGAGCATTTTTGTATTTTGCCGATGCTCGCTAAGGTTTCCTTGTGTGAAAATCTGGGCAATTCAAGAAAGTGATGGGAACGACACAGCAACGGATAGGGCAGGCGAGGGGCTACATGTTGGGCTGCATCTCAAGTTCACAGGTCCCACTATTAAGCCATAATAGCGGCAAGAGTGGGCCCCCCCCCTCCCAAAAACTTTTACTTCTGAAAAGCCCTCATTAGCATGGCATACCTTAGCTAAGCACCACACTACCTCCAACAAAGCACAATCACTGCCTGCATGACACTCCACTGCCACTTCTCCTGTGTTACATGCTGCCCAACCGCCCCCCCTCCCCCCCACAGCGCACACCAAAGTGTCCCTGCGCAGCCTTCAGCTGCCCTAATGCCTCACCACCCTCATGTCTATTTAGAAGTGCGTCTGCCATGAGGAGGAACCGCAGACACACACTGCAGAGGTTGGCACGGCTAGGCAGCGACCCTCTTTAAAAGGGGCGGGGCGATAGCCCACAATGCTGTACAGAAGCAATGAGAAATAGAATCCTGTGCCACCGCCATCAGGAGCTGCACACGTGGGCATAGCAATGGGGAACCTATGTGTCACACACTATTCATTCTGTCAAGGTGTCTCTGCATGCCCCAGTCAGACCGGGCTTTTTAATTCATAGACACAGGCAGGTACAACTCCCTATTGTGAAGTCCCTGTCGACCGACAGCATGGGTGGCTTCCTGGAACCCACCGGCGGTACATAAAAATATCCCATTGCAGTGTCCAACACAGCTGAGGTAGTAATGTTGTGCTTAATGCAGGTGGGCTTCGGCCCACACTGCATGCCCCAGTCAGACTGGGGTTCTTTACAAGTGGACACAGATGCATTTATAATTCCCTGTGGACCCACAGCATGGGTGGGTGCCAGGAAGCCACCGGCGGTACATAGAAATATCCCATTGCATTGCCCAACACAGCTGAGGTAGTAATGTCGTGCTTAATGCAGGTGGGCTTCGGCCCACACTGCATGCCCCAGTCAGACTGGGGTTCTTTACAAGTGGACAGATGTAGGTTAAACTCCGTGTGCACCTACAGCATGGGTGGCTCCCTGGAACCCACCGGCGATACACAAAAATATCCCATTGCATTGCCCAACACAGCGGATGTAACATCAGCTGTAATGCAGGTAGGCTAAAAATTCATTTGATTACACTGTAGGCGAGGGCCCACAAAAATTGCTGTATCAACAGTACTAATGTACATCCAAAAAATTGGCCATGGCCAACCAAGAGGGCAGGTGAAACCCATTAATCGCTTTGGTTAATGTGGCTTAAGTGGTAACTAGGCCTGGAGGCAGCCCAGTTTAACGAAAAATTGGTTCAAGTTAAAGTTTCAACGCTTTTAAGAGCATTGAAACATATAAAAATTGTTTAGAAAAATTATATGAGTGAGCCTTGTGGCCCTAAGAAAAATTGCCCGTTCAGCGTGATTACGTGAGGTTTCAGGAGGAGGAGCAGGAGAAGGAGGAGGAATATTAGACACAGATTGATGAAGCAGAAATGTCGCCGTTTTGGATGGTGAGAGAGAACGATGCTTCCATCCGCGGGTGCATAATACGTATTGCTTAGGTATCGCTGCTGTCCGCTGGTGCAGAAGAGAAGTCTGGGGAAATCTAGGCTTTGTTCATCTTGATGAGTGTAAGCCTGTCGGCACTGTCGGTTGACAGGTGGGTACGCTTATCTGTGATGATTCCCCTAGCCACACTAAACACACTCTCTGACAAGACGCTAGCCGCAGGACAAGCAAGCACCTCCAGGGCATACAGCGCGAGTTCAGGCCACGTGTCCAGCTTCGACACCCAGTAGTTGTAGGGGGCAGAGGCGTCACGGAGGACGGTCGTGCGATCGGCTACGTACTCCCTCACCATCCTTTTACAGTGCTCCCGCCGACTCAGCCTTGACTGGGGAGCGGTGACACAGTCTTGCTGGGGAGCCATAAAGCTGGCAAAGGCCTTGGAGAATGTTCCCCTGCCTGCGCTGTACATGCTGCCTGATCTCTGCGCCTCCCCTGCTACCTGGCCCTCGGAACTGCGCCTTCTGCCACTAGCGCTGTCGGATGGGACGTTTACCATCAGTTTGTCCACCAGCGCCCTGTGGTATAGCATCATTCTCGAACCCCTTTCCTCTTCGGGAATGAGAGTGCAAAGGCTCTCCTTATACCGTGGATCGAGCAGTGTGTACACCCAGTAATCCGTAGTGGCCAGAATGCGTGTAACGCGAGGGTCACGAGAAAGGCATCCTAACATGAAGTCAGCCATGTGTGCCAGGGTACCTGTACGCAACACATGGCTGTCCTCACTAGGAAGATCACTTTCAGGATCCTCCTCCTCCTCCTCTTTCTCCTCCTCAGGCCATACACGCTGAAAGGATGACAGCCCAGCAGCATGTGTACCCTCACCAGTGGGCCAAGCTGTCTCTTCCCCCTCCTCCTCATCCTCCTCATGCTCCTCCTCCTCCTCCTCAATGCGCTGAGATATAGACAGGCGGGTGCTCTGACTATCCAGCGACATACTGTCTTCCCCCGGCTCTGTTTCCGAGCGCAAAGCGTCTGCCTTTATGCTTTGCAGGGAACTTCTCAAGATGCATAGCAGAGGAATGGTGACGCTAATGATTGCAGCATCGCCGCTCACCACCTGGGTAGACTCCTCAAATTTTCCAAGGACCTGGCAGATGGCTGCCAACCAGGGCCACTCTTCTGTAAATAATTGAGGAGGCTGACTCCCACTGTGCCGCGCAAGTTGGAGTTGGTATTCCACTATAGCTCTACGCTGCTCATAGAGTCTGGCCAACATGTGGAGCGTAGAGTTCCACTGTGTGGGCACATCGCACAGCAGTCGGTGCACTGGCAGATTAAACCTATGTTGCAGTGTCCGCAGGGTGGCAGCGTGCGTGTGGGATTTGCGGAAATGTGCGCAGAGCTGGCGCACCTTTCCGAGCAGGTATGACAAGTGGGGGTAGTTTTTCAGAAAGCGCTGAACCACCAAATTAAACACATGGGCCAGGCATGGCACGTGCGTGAGGCTGCCGAGCTGCAGAGCCGCCACCAGCTTACGGCCGTTGTCACACACGACCATGCCCGGTTGGAGGCTCAGCGGCGCAAGCCAGTGGTCGGTCTGCTCTGTCAGACCCTGCAGCAGTTCGTGGGCCGTGTGCCTCTTCTCTCCTAAGCTGAGTAGTTTCAGCACGGCCTGCTGACGCTTGCCCACCGCTGTGCTGCCACGCCGCGTGACACCGACTGCTGGCGACGTGCTGCTGACACATCTTGATTGCCAGACAGAGGTTGCGTTGGAGGAGGAGGAGGAGGAAGGTGCTTTAGTGGAGGAAGCATACACCGCCGCAGATACCACCACCGAGCTGTGGCCCGCAATTCTGGGGGTGGGTAGGACGTGAGCGGTCCCAGGCTCTGACTCTGTCCCAGCCTCCACTAAATTCACCCAATGTGCCGTCAGGGAGATATAGTGGCCCTGCCCGCCTGTGCTTGTCCACGTGTCTGTTGTTAAGTGGCCCTTGGCAGTAACCGCGTTGGTGAGGGCGCGTACAATGTTGCGGGAGACGTGGTCGTGCAGGGCTGGGACGGCACATCGGGAAAAGTAGTGGCGACTGGGAACCGAGTAGCGCGGGGCAGCCGCCACCATCATGCTTTTGAAAGCCTCCGTTTCCACAAGCCTATACGGCAGCATCTCCAGGCTGATCAATTTTGCAATGTGCACGTTTAACGCTTGAGCGTGCGGGTGCGCGGCGTCGTACTTGCGCTTGCGCTCAAACTGTTGCACTAGCGACGTCTGGACGCTGCGCTGAGAGACATTGCTGGATGGGGCCGAGGACAGCGGAGGTGAGGGTGTGGGTGCAGGCCAGGAGACGGTAGTGCCTGTGTCCTCAGAGGGGGGTTGGATCTCAGTGGCAGGTTGGGGCACAGGGGGAGAGGCAGTGGTGCAAACCGGAGGCGGTGAACGGGCATCGTCCCACCTTGTGGGGTGCTTGGCCATCATATGCCTGCGCATGCTGTTGGTGGTGCCTCCCCAGCTGATCTTGGCGCGACAAAGGTTGCACACCACTGTTCGTCGGTCGTCAGGCGTCTCTGTGAAAAACTGCCACACCGTAGAGCACCTTGACCTGTGCAGGGTGGCATGGCGCGAGGGGGAGCTTTGGGAAACAGTTGGTGGATTATTCGGTCTGGCCCTGCCTCTACCCCTGGCCACCGCACTGGCTCGGCCTGTGCCCACACCCTCACTTGGCCCTCCGCGTCCTCGGCCGCGTCCACGTCCTCTAGGCCTACCCCTACCCCTCAGCATGCTGTATTACCAGTGATTTGATTTCCCAGGCAGGAAATAAATTGGCGCAAGCCTGCAGGTCAAATATAATTTTTTCGCTTTTTTGCAAAGGGAAGGCCCCACTGCGTATATTCAATGAACAATACGTTTAATAGCTGTGGTGTGGCCCTGAAAAAGTGTCACACAACTTTAGTGTAGCAGAGTTATTAACTCTGGCAGAGCAGGTATTTGCCAGTCAGGAAAGACAATGGCGCAAGCCTGCAGTAAACCGTAGCTGGTTGCGTCTGATTTTTGTACGTTGTCCACGCAGCACACACGTACACGGAGACCTTAGGACTGACACAGGCAGGCCAAATATAATTTCTTTTCCTTTTTAGCAAAGGGAAGGACCCACTGCGTATATTCAATGAACAATAACTTTTAGAACTGTAGTGTGGCCCTGAAAAAGTGACACACAACTTTAGTGTAGCAGAGTTATTAACTCTAGCAGAGCAGGTATTTGCCAGTCAGGAAAGACAATGGCGCAAGCCTGCAGTAAACCGTAGCTGGTTGCGTCTGATTTTTGTACGTTGTCCACGCAGCACACACGTACACGGAGACCTTAGGACTGACACAGGCAGGCCGAATATAATTTCTTTTCCTTTTTTGCAAAGGGAAGGACCCACTGCATATATTCAATGAACAATAACTGTGTTGTGGCCCTGCCTACACAATTCTGTCCCTGTAGTATCAATGGAGGGTGCAATGCTCTGCACAGACGATTTTTAGAAAAAAAAAAAAATGCAACACTGCTAACAGCAGCCAGCACAGTACTGCACACGCTTAAATTTGGCCCTAGATAGGACCGTTGAGGTTCTTGAAGGCTACACTCACTCCTAACACTCTCCCTGCCTATGCACCACTTCTGTCCCTAATGCCGGGTGCAATGCTCTGCACTGCCGATTTTGAGAAAAAAAAACACTGCTAGCAGCAGCCTGCACACAGGTAGATGTGGCCCTAAGAAGGACCTTTAGGGTTCTTGAAGCCTACACTGACTCCTAACGCTCTCCCTACAGCAGCACCAGCACGATAGTACTTTCCCTCAGCTAACTCACAAGGCATGTGTGGCGAGCCGCGGGAGGGGCCGACTTTTATACTCGGGTGACATCTGATCTTCCCAGCCACTCACTGCAGGGGGGTGGTATAGGGCTTGAACGTCACAGGGGGAAGTTGTAATGCCTTTCCTGTCTTTCAATTGGCCAGAAAAGCGCGCTAACGTCTCAGAGAGGAAACTGAAAGTAACCAGAACACCGCGTGGTGCTCGTTACGAGTAACGAGCATCCCGAACACCCTAATATTCGCACGAATATCAAGCTCGGACGAGTACGTTCGCTCATCTCTAGTTAAGATACCTATCTGAATGGAAGTCAGATGTAGCCAGGTCAATGCAGGCTTTACATTGGAGTAGAATTCTCAGGGTAAAGAGAAACAACAAACGTTCCGGGCACAGTACTGCCCTGAATGTAACTCTGACTGCCAAAATGGAATCATATATTCAGAAAGCTGGAAACACTATAAGGCCTTAGTCAAACGGGCGTTTTTTCACGTGATTTGCGGATCGCATAATGGATGCGCATCCGCAAATCGCGTGACCGGTGCCCGAAAATCGCCCAAAAATCTGCTCCTAGCCGCGTTTCATTAGAAACGGGCCGGAGCTGTCCAGCACATTGCATTCAATGGAGCTGGCAATACAGCGGCTCCATTGAAAGCAATGCACTGCGGGCGAGTGTGGGATGAATTGTCGGGAAGGGCTTAAATATATAAGCCCTTCCCTGCAATTCATCCAGAAAAGTGTTAAAATAAAAAATATATACATACTCACCTGCTCCCGGCAGTCGGAGTTCCCCGCGGCCGGCCTGCAGTGGGTGTGAAGGGGGTGTGAGTCAGACCTGCCCCCTGATTGGCTCAGCGCTGAGCCAATCAGGGGGCAGGTCTGACTCACACCCCCTTCACACCCACTGCAGGCCGGCCGCGCGGAACTCCGGTTGCCGGGAGCAGGTGAGTATGTATATATTTTTTATTTTAACACTTTTCTGGATAAATTGCAGGGAAGGGCTTATATATTTAAGCCCTTCCCGACAATTCATCCCGCGCACGCTGGCAGCCCATTGCTTTCAATGGAGCCGGCTGTATTGCCCGCTCCATTGAATTCAATGGGCAAACATCGTTCTTCTCTTCCACAGCTGTGACAGCTGTGGCAGAGAAGAATGATTTGTCTTCTATATGTTCTCAATGGGGTCGGCGCTGCTGCCTCCGGCCCCATTGAGCGCATATAGAGAAGAGAACAGGAATCGCAGATCGCAGATAGGTGCGATCTGCGATTTCTGTTCTATAATTTATCGGACGAGCGCATAAAAAGCGCTCATGTGTCCGATACCATTGCAAAGCAATGGCTTAAAAAAATCGCCGGACGCATGCGCATGCGCAAATCGCGCAAAAAAACGCCCGTCTGACTAAGGCCTAAAAAAGGTGTTTATTTCACAAAATGGCTTCCTTACTTCAATTCAAGTCTTCATAATTGTAGGTGGAATGTCTCGGAAGGACCGATGTGTTTGACTATCTGGCATTATACTGTGTCCTTGCCATTAAGATTAATTCCACTTAGTCACTGTGCATACAGGATATACATATTATGGCATGATTTCCCTTAAAATAATGCTTCTACATGAGTCCTGCATAATCCTGAAGATTTAATTCTAACTCTACAGTCTCTACTCAGGAGTAAGCTCTGTTTCTGGAAGACGTCCAGTTCAATTTGAGCTTATGTGGCACATCTGTTGTATTTGTAGAGCTGATGTTATATTTGCAGTAAATATATTCAACGGTGTCATTGGTTCCAACGTCTGTACATAGTCAAGCACCTCTAATTAAAGAGGAGTGCGGTCCACTGTAGCTGACTCTGGAGAATACTGACCTCAAGTAAGCCAGCCACAATAGTGTAACAGCCAGATTCACAGTAGAGGAAACATGTTTCTGATCAGGTTTTATATGGCCGCTTTTTGTTATTCTAAGGCCGGGTTCCCACGTTGTGGCGGCCGTGTTACATTTTTTGCTACATTTTTCAGAAATGACGCAAAATCTGCAGTGTTTTTTGTAACCATGGCAAAAACCACATCATGATATTACACTAATAATATAACAAACCAAGAGGGCTAATGACAACGAATGAAAAAGAGATGGAGAAATGTCTATTCCATGTGATTCCTGCAGGTGAAGGCCTTTAAACATTCCTAATCATCATTAAATTGCAACGTTCCTAAAACTGATACCGCTTCTCCTTGGGGCTTTCAGCTTCTGTAATCCTTTCTTTCACATTTTCCTCTTACAGTGCATGCTTGAAAAGTGCTCCGTGAAATTGCACTCTTTTAGAAATCAATACTACTTGAACTTTCAACAGTGAATAATAAAATTTCAATCTCTACACAATAAAGGAGACATCCTTTCTGCTCATGTATTGAGGGAAGAATAGCAACTGCCCAGTATATGAACAATACAATCACTTCCCGGCACCACTTGATTGGCTGCCTCTGAAAACCAATGCTTCAAACTAATCCCTGGACATCCCCTGGGTGACATTTCTCATTTCTTATCATTTTTGCAGCACACAACCCAAGCTTGATAAGACGGCTAGAGGGTTGAGGATGACTATTATTAAAGCAGCTTTTACTGCTACCGAAAAAAGGGACTTAACATTTCCAATGACATAAAATGATTATTTGCATTCTATGAAATATGGATTTATGTAGGTTAAAACCAAACTTTAATTGCAAATTGAAGGTTGCAATTGCTAGTTAGACATAACGAATTATTAATAGAATCAGTAACACAATTGAAAATGAACATGTGTGAGACGTTTGTACTGCTGTTTACGAGACGATATGAAAACACCACAAATATGACATTTATTTGATATTTATTTGTATGTTAATGTATCATAATTAGCTTCTTGTAGTATCATTGCAAGACCCTAGAGACACAAAAGGATTCATTTTCTGGCAGGGTAAGAGAAAAGAGACTGATAGTGCCATAGGGTTTACTGACATGTTCTGAGTTCCTATGTACCTAGGTACTAAAGATGGGAAATTTAAGATATGTTCACAAGGCTGAATCTGTGTCAGATTATTATGCGTAAATAACACCTCTTTCACTGCAACAGAAATTTCTGCTGTGGATCTGTCCGTCTGTATGCAGCTGATTTACATGCAAATTTAGCCATTGACAAGGAGAAAAATCCGCATGTGCAATTTCTAATGCAGATTCTGTGGAGATCTGCATTAACAAGTGATATGTTTGACATGATCTACCCACAGTAAAGCCAAGCTGTTTAAGGTCCCACAGGGTTTGTATAAGAGTTTCCATTAGTTTAACTTCTACAGATGTTAGACTTACTGGCCTGTAGTTCCTGACTTCTTCTCTACTGCCCTTCTTATGGATAGGTAGAACATTGGCCATTCTAGTAAAAGAAATTAGTTAGATTTGCTGCAATCACAGATTGGAGTTCTTTAGTAATCTGGGATGGATGCCATCTGGACCTATCACTTTATTCAACTTTAAACTTGCAAGTTCACCAACAACATCAGCCTCCAAAACTAGATTTGAGCCCGTAGAACTAGCAGTACAAACAAACCCAGACATACTATCATTCTAAAAAAAAACTAGTTTCTGAAAATACCGAATAAAAGTAGCATTCAAATGTTTGGCCATGACCTTGTCTCCATTAAAATAGTTATTACCCCCATTTTTAATTTTTGCAATTCCACAGTTTTTCTTTTTCCTGTCACTAATATACTTAAAATATTCCACTGGCCTCCTTAATGGATTTGACAATTTCTTCCTCCTTTGTGCTTTAGCAGCATTAATAATATGTTTGCCTCCTTCTGTCTAATTTTATCCAATTCTCTGTCAGCTACACTTCTAGATTCTTTAAACTTTTAATAGGCAGACTTCTTTTCTTTAATATATTACTAACTTTTAAAAGGTGAACCAGAGTGTTTTCTTTTTTCCTTTTGCTAGTTTGTTATAAAGTTTAGTTACCTTTAAGATTGCCATTTTTAACCCTTTCCAATCCACTGCCTGACCTCTGAAGACATTATGATTTAAGGCTGTACAGCTCCGATGCTGGAAGACATCGATCGGGGTTCTCTTACTTTATATTGCCAGCCTCTCTGCTGTCGGAGCCTATCCAACGTGTCACCTCATGCAATACTGGCTTTAGCCAGCAGATAGCACTATTGTATAATGACAGAAAAAGATTAAGCCCCCTAGGAAAACCAGGATACAAATTGGATTGGAAAGGGCTAATAGTGTCAACTGGGACAGTGCTGTTTCACTCCACCTTTTTAATTACTTTTTCTTTTAAACTCACCCACATTCTTGAAATAAGTCTTTCTTATTGGTAAGGTTAGTATTAAGTCTTTTCTTATTTTAAATAATTTTTAGAAAACTGCAAATTGCCAGTTTTAATTATAAATTTAGACCAGTAGTGAAACCCACCTTATTTGGAGTGCTCAGAGTATGTCTGCCAATGGTAGATATCATGGTAGAGCTTCTGTAGGATGCTCTGCTAAATAGAAGTTGGGAGACACATATATTTCCATTAAATAGTCACCCAATCCTGCATATAGAGGGCAACAAGTTTTGATACTTCATGTCTTAATTAAAGTATCCAAACCTACTTGACCAGTCAATTTTCCCAGAGAAGGCTCGGGTGTCGTTCTAACATTATCGACTCCGTTACATCACAGGTGCTCCTTAGCAGCAAAATCTCCGAGCAGCATATTACAGCACGAAAAAGCAATAAGCGATAAGAAATAAAATTATTTGACTTTTCATACACTTTTAAAGTAGTTTCAGATCACTGAGGAATTTAAAAGCATACAAGCTTCAATACGAAATGTGCATGGGTTTTTAAAGGGGTTATCCCAGTATTACATATTATAGACATTGCATTGATTATAAAAAATAACAATATTTTCCATTTACATTCTGTTTAACCCATTAGGGACCAAGCGCTGTAAATGTGCGGCGCTTGGTTCTAGGCTTTAACCTCAGCCGATAGTAAATATACGGCGGCGTGAGATTAAATCTCCTGCTTCTGTAATCTAGCAGGAGCAGGTCGGTTTCTTGGCTGTCAGACACAGCAGAGGACCTTGAGGGGAGGACAGAAGCAGATTTTAACCACTTCTGCCTTCTCTTTTATAGGCCTCATAGTGGTCAGTGAGAGCTATGGAAAGAATCCAGGAAGCAGCAGTGACATTTCCTGTATGGGACCCAGGGATCCTGTGATTGCAGGCAACTCCTAGCATGTCAGAGCTGCAAGGTCTTAGCAGACCACTGATCAGCCCTGACAGTGACTACTGTCACACTAGGATTATGTTTTCCACTGTAACTGGGATTCCTAGTGGAAAGTGTGAAATATAAAAAATAGAAGTATAATGTGAATAACACCCAGATGTTAAAAAAGTTACGAAATTAAGTAAGAGAAAAAGACCCAATCACTGACACGAACATAAACCATCGCCATATCTGCCTTATAATCCGAGATTATACAAATTATACATCAAAACAGCTGAAACAAAATGATGAACCCATTAATTTTAAAAATACAAAAACTGTAAATTAAAAATTTTATTTTTTGCTTTTGTACACATTACCCCTAATAAAATAACTTTAATTGCGGAATTATATCTCCAGTATGTTAGAAATCGGCAAAAACAATTTTGCAAGATGTCCTTAACTCATTAAGGACCAGGCGCAGTAAATGTACGGCGCCTGGTTCTGGGCTTAAAACACAGCTGATAGTAAAATTACTGCGGCCCTTTAAACCTCCTAGTAACAGCTGACAAGCCGGAGGAGAAGGCAGGAGGGGTTTTTAAACCCTTTCTGCCTTATCCTTCCCTGAGTACACAGCGCTGTGTACTAGAAAGTGAAAATGGAAGGGTGTCTTCCACCACAGGAGCCGGGGGGTCATGTGACCGCCGGGGTTTTCTGCTACAGCAGAGCTGGAGGGTCATACTAGACCCTGGCCAGCTCTGCCAGTATATAATGTCACTATAGGGGATGTTTTCGTTGTAACTGGGGCTCCTATGGATGCCCCAGCTACAGTGGGAAAGTGTCAAATAAAAAAAACATGTGACTGTCCCCCAGAGGTCTTATATGACGTCATGGGGAACATAGATAGTAAAAAACATAATTACATACACAAGTAAATAAAAATTACAGAATACAACAATATATACATAAGAAAGAAAATAACCCAAAACCGACGCCAACCTAAACCATCGCCGTATGCGCCTTGTAAACCAAAACCATACATGATAGATATAAAAACGTCCGAAATAAAAAGAAGAACCCGTTCCTGTATTTTATTTCAGCATAAATATACTACATTTAAAAAGAATAACTATAAATGTTAAAAAATCCTTTTTTTTAGCATTTTACCCCCAATAAAACTTAAAAACAAAAAAAAAGTCAGTGAAAAAGATATTTAAAAATCGTCCTATGTTTCACGGAAAAAAAAATGCAGCAAAAATAATTTTGGTAGCTAAAGGAAACAAAATAGGGCAGAAAAACCGCCACATGGGTAAAAAGTGTCTGGTCCTTAAAGTACAAAATAGCCTGGTACTTAAGGGGTTAATTCCACCTCTGAAAGATGTGTCATTGTGGAATTTAATCTTGTGGTTTTGAGGTAAAGATGTGAAAATTCAAGCCCCATAGGGATATCATTATGATGCAGAAATGTCCACTCGGACTATTTCCACCCCATGTGAAAGGTCCCTTAGGCTCCAGAGCCATGTGCATTGGTTACAATTGTACCCATTATAGTTACACAGCTTTTTGTAGGTCATGCATATGCAGCTGGAAGCATACAGAGGTACACTATGACCCCATAGACGTCTATGATTGATGAATTACAGGTTTGTATTAGATGTTAATACATAGCCATAATGCAGCTGTGAACACGAGCCTATAAGCTAATAATAGTAGGCGACTCTTGGTACTGCTTTTGACCACTTGTAATAGAGTTAATTATCATTCGCTGATCATAAAAAGTACTTAGTCTCGTTTTCACCCATAATCACATATGGTGTAAACATTAACTCATTTTCTGTGTGTGAACTCTAACATAAGAGGATGGTTTTGAATCCTAAACAGCAAAAACAGTTCCCATACAGCTGCTGTAAATTAGACACCATACATCACTTATTGCTACTATGATTGGTGTGGCTCATTTAAGTTTTGCTGTAAGAGATTTTTTTTCTTCATTAGTAGCTGCTGTATAGATAAATTTATGGCCTGGAGGATACTAATAAGCCAAAAATAAAGAAGGTTTACAGTCTTTCTCTCTCTTAGCAGGGATGTGCCTTTGTACTACCCAAAGAACCAGATGTTAAAGGATCCCATTATTTTGAATCAGCATGAGATGCAGAAAAGGTTGGGTGCCCCCACTATAGACACTTGTTGAATTTTTTATTCATATATTGGGAGAGATTTACTAAATTAACTGCGCCTGAATTTTGGCCGAGTTTGCACCAAAAAAACTCATTTGTGCACTTTAAAAAACAGCTATTATGTGTTTCAGACACTCTATATATTTTTGTACCCTTTCATTAGTCCTCTTTCTTATCATCCATTTCAAGTAATCTTGAACTTTAAAGTGACCCTTCGGTCCTGGAGTAACAAAGATGGCCACACCTGCTTCTGACTGTCTGATGCACACTGTGTATTAGTATGCATAAGTCTAAAGGCCCTTTTACAAACAAAGATGATCACTCAAAAGATGGCTTTTGAGATCATTTTGCATAAACTACTAATTGGTACTAATGCCAATTAGTAGCTTATTTATGCACGTGAGCTGACGGGAGCTAAAGTCAGAGAACAGCGGATGGTCTGTTCTCTAAATACATTCCCTTTGTTCTGCTGTGGGGCTGACAGCTGAGACAATGTTATCAGCGCTCCCTGCAGAGAACACAACGTGAAGTCCCTGCTATCAGCTCTTCTGCCAAACAATGGATTTTACGCCGAACATAAAATCATCGTTCGGCAGAAAAGTGAAAGATGGGCACATTTACACGCAACAATTATCACTCAAAAGATGGCTTTTGAGTGAATTTTAAGCGATCATCGTTGTGTGTAGAAGGGCCTTTAGACACTATATCTGCTTTGATTAATCAGTGCTATGCACGTGAGCAGTGCTGGACAGTCTAATCAGCATGTAGGGTCTTAGACTGCCAATGCATCCTATGCATACTGTACATTAGGTAGTCAGAGAAGCGGTTCAGTCATCTTTGTTTCCCCAGGCCTGGAGGGTATTGCAAGCTTACAAGTCCATATAACAGAAACCATATAAACAGCACTTGTACAATGGAAAAGATAAACTATTTTACAGACCAGGATACAAAATGGGAAACAGGACACTAAAGAGTTAATGAATGTAAAACTGTATTTTCGGAACATTATAATTAATTAAACAATTAATGCTTTGCAGGTTCAAAGAATCTCTTTCCTCCACATGTTCTGTGGTGCTGGAGGCAATAGAAGATAGACATTTGCCCATACTCACAAGGGGAAAAGAAGTCACACTGGGATTCTAGCTGGGTACATCTGCTTCAAAGGCTGCAAATCTCAGTGATTAATATGTCCCTTTTATCAATGTCTGAAACCTACCGTATAACAATTAAAAATTATATGATGAGGCAAGACTTGACATTAAAGCAGAAATCAAGTTGAAGTTATGGTACTGGCCAGATGCTTCTTCACTTTGTCTCTTGTCATTATATAAGTGACTGTGTCGTCTGTATGGCTTTAGCAGAAGCAGATGTTTGATGTTATACCATTGTTTGCCTACATATTTTGATCACCAGCATGAATAAGAAAAGGTCTGCACTGGCTACCATGCTTACACATGTCCATATGGGGGTATTGTCCACCTCGGCCACCAGAGATGATGGTTATGATAAACAGCACTGTCAATGCAGAATAAAGGAATCCTCCCCATTCAAGGTTTTAATGTATGGATTATTGCAAGCTTCTCTTTGGCTTCTGTCATACATTCTTTTGTTTTTGTGCTCTGTCTTTGTAAAGCCGCATATTTATATAATCAAACAGAAGTGTTTCTTTTCATTCCCGTCAGTCATAACAAACTATTGTATGCTATCTGCTCTAAATATTTATAAAGATAGCAAATTGTATGTAGCCGTGGACATGAAAAGTAACATATGCCGGGGTATTTGTGTATGTGAAATAAACATGAACGCATACATTTAGTAAATAACACATTTAAACTCATACATTCATTAAAAAAAATATGTAAGGAAAAATAGTCAATAGTGTGATTTGCCTGTAATACTTCTATCCATGAGGCTGTTTTTACACTGGCAATTTCCTTACGCAAGTTCTGTTCAATGGCTGTATGGACAGAACGCACATGAGAAAATGATGAACCATTATTTTCTGTGTTTATACTCGTGAGTCATTTTTCTCTCGGACCAAGAGTCTGAGATAGAAAAATTGCAGCATGTACTATTTGTGGCCGATATTGCCCATTATTTTCTATAGGAGGAAAAAAAAGTTTTTTTTCACAAAGCAAATCGCACTTGCAGGCAAAATCGCAGGTTTGCAAGTGAGATATCTGTCCAAGTTTCTCGCATCGATATCTTAAGGCTCTTTTACACTCACCAGTTATCCCTCAAAATTCACCCAAAAGCCATCCTTTGAGTGATAATTGTTGTGTGTAAATGTGCGCACATCGTGCACTTACCGTGCACTTTTCGTCCATCGCTGACTTCATGTCGCCATGAAATTCTTGTCCCTCAGGACGAGAAGATAAGACAGACCACAGGCTGAGTTCTCCACGGGCAGCGCTGACAACAGCTGATAACATTCTTTAACAGCTGTTAACAGCCACTGTCCCGCTGGAGAACAATAGCGGTGTATTTAGAGAACAGACCACCCGCTCTTCTCTAAATACATGCAATGAAGTCTCCAGAGCAGCACCAGTCCTCTGGAATGCGCTACCCCAAAATATCTGGGCAATCCATGACTCACAAAACTTCAGGTGTGCCCTAAAAACCTCTTCAGGGAGGCACACCATATCTCCTAAACTAAATCCCTCTGTACTGCCCCTGATAACATGCTCCCTGTCCTACCGCCTGCAAACCCTGCTAGCCGCCATCAACCGCCCCCTGCAGTCACACCAATTCAGTCACTATATGGCCTGACCATTGTCTATGTGTATAGCATGCCTCACTCTCCACCTTTTAATACCTTGCACATATCCAGCCGCTTTACCTTCTGTATCACCCCATTATTTGTAGTATGTTAGATCGTTGAAGCAGGACCCTCACCCCTACTGTTTCCATCAACTGATTACTACATGTAACCGTGGTTTTTGCATTTTTGTACTTTTGTCCTTCTGTATCCTCCTGTTTTTGTAAGCGCTGCGGAATATGTTGGCGCTATATAAATAAAGATTATAATTATTATTATTATTAAAGGGCTCATTAGCTCATTAGTACCTATGCAAAATGATCGCTCAGAACTGTCAGTTCCTGATGAATTTTGAGCGATTATCTGTGTGTGTAAATGCACCTTTACTCGCCGTGTAAATATGGCCTTAAGGTGTTCAAAGATTTCCATGATGAAGTCCTTAATCTTCTTGCAAGAATGTCTGTGAAGAGAAGTGTGTTTATATCACAAAGAAGGAACAAAGACTATGATATACTTTACACAGCTCAATGCTTTATAATATGCAATACACATGAAAAAGGAAATGGCTTGCAGAAATGCACATGCTACAAACAATGCTATGCAGAAGCATGCAAATTAGGTAGATGGAACAATACCTCTGCAGCGCCACCTATTGGAAGGCACCATTCCTGCAAGCCACTGTTAGACTCTTTATACAAGCCTTGTAACAATGACTGGAAATTGAAAGCCAAGCCAGAACCCTGGTCATTGTTATAAAACTTGTATAAAGAGCCTAACATTGACTTGCAGGAATGCTGCCTTCCAATAGGTGGCGCTGCAGAGATATCCCTTTTTTGCATATTACTTAGAGGAACATGAATGGCCTTATAAGTCTACTCACTCACTCACCTTCTAGGTGCTCCCTCTAAGGAGAAAATGTAGCGTTCCATACAGATGCATAGTATTAATTTAAATTGGCTGGCAGAAATTTGAGTGTTATGAATTAGGGTGGGTTTCACATCTGCGTCATCACAGATGCTGCTCAAAATACCAGAAGAAAAAGTGCTGCATGCAACGCTTTTTATTCCAATAGCCGGCCAGCTTGGCCGAAAGTGGGCTGACCCCATTATAGTCAATGAGTTTTCCCCTGTGCTATTCAGTTCTGTCCAGAGATGGAACCGTTCAGTTGCAGGGGTTCCCCTTTTGCTTAATCCCTAGCGCAGATGTGAAATCACCCTTACTCCTTCCTTACAATGATACAGCCATATGAAGCCAGTGTTTCATTGATTTCTACAACATTGTTAGAAATTCTCTCTGTTTAATATCAAGAGCTTCTGTTCCACAGAACAGCTCAATATCTTCCCATAAACAATTCAGCTCCTGACATGATTGTATCATGAACTTTAATTACCTGTCCTTTCATGTGACTTTTCAGAGTACTTTGCCATGTGTGCATACATGAGAACTAACACCTTTTCTAGTTATTAAATGACTTGTATCCTGCATTTATCAGAAGTTTTCCTCCTCTGCAGGCTGTATATCTAATTTTCAGTTGTTCCTGAGATAGTAGGTGGAGACAAGCTATAATGATGGTTCCAGATAATGTGCAGAGAGAAGGGCATAATATCTTCTCCATGGGCTATTTTACACTGAATGATTATCTTACAAATTCTCGCTGCATTGCGGAAATCTGAACAATAATTTTTCAGTGTAAATTCCTGTCCGATCTGAACAAAGAACAATAATTTGTTCTTCATTCGGATCGTGCAGGCATAAAAATCAAACGACAGTCAGCCTGTGTAAACAGGGAGTTATTCGTCTAAGAACACTGCCTGTTTACCATGAATAGAATGATCTCTGGCCTGCTCTGCCTCCATCTACTGAGCAATCCTCACTCCTCTGTGAAAGGACAGGAGCGATTAATGCTGGGACTACTGTGAAAAACAGACCTATCTCCCTGTAACACACCCTTATTATAAAAAAAAAAACATGAAGGACATTATGCAGCACTACTGAGCAGTGTAGATGTGATTACAAGAGCTGTAAACACTATTAGCTGCTGTCAGTCTCTCTACCTCTCTTGTATGGGCACCATGAGCCATCATCCTCCTAAACTTCCTATGTGTCTCTGCTACTGGAGATGAACTTCACTGGTCAACAGATGGTGCACAGCAAATTAGACACAGGTGAGACCCCTAGTGGCAAGTCCTTTTTTAGTGATATATTTAGCACAAAAGCATCATTTTAGGTAAATGAAGTGATTTGCACTTTTGCTAGTTATCACACTGGTTATCATATCAAGTTGTTGGAAAAATCAGTGACCATTTAACAGTAGTGGGAAATGCTTAGCCGTCAAGTCGACCTGCTTACATTGAAGAGGTTTTCCAATTTTGGTTTGGCTTCTAAGCGGGGTAGTGCTTTAAAACTAGTAAGAAATAAAAGAAAAAAAGTTTCCAAAAAACTTTTTATATACATTTTCCAGTGATTGTATTCTTAACATACAATGGCAACTGCAGGACATAACATCACTATGCTTGGAACTGTAACTGAGGCCTTGTAAATAGATAGCCAGGACATGGGAAAATAATCTATATAGTAAGTATATTGAGAAGCCCTCAACCTCTGAAAAAAGCATTTACTGTGAAAGTGCAACAATAGTTACCTTTATGTCTATTTGCTATTATAAAAAAAAGAATATAAATCATTAATATTGCTGGAAGTGGTGCCACCCAGATGTACTATGTCAACATGTCAGAGTGGAACAATGCAGTTCAGTCTTTCCAGGATGCATCTGCAGAGATAATGCTGATGACTCTATTCACAAAATCATCATGTTTGCTTTCAGGAAAAAGAAGAATCAAGTTTATTCTCATCATTTATTTACGCACTACCATTATGTTCCTGATTCATTACCAGAAGCCATGCCTATATAAAATAGTACACAAAACAATAACCATATGTTGACAGTTTAAAGGTAAACAGAGGTACAGATGTAACAAGGAATTTGGGGTAGAGAAATGTGGGTTATTCCAGTTCACTCACAAAGAGAAGCAGCATGTTCTTTTCATACTAGGTTTATATTCAGGTGCACTAAGGGAAATCTTACTTGTCTTCTTTTCAGATGTTATCGGGCAAAACAGGTCGAGACGTTGTGTCAAGAAAAGCACAAAAACCTGTTTGCTAAATTATGTCAATTTCTAAACTGCAAAACCAGAGATTTACTGCCTGGACATTTACAAGCCTGTCAGATGCTCCTTAGCAACGGACACAAAGTGCCACTTTTAACAACAGTACATGACGACATAACAGCATTTTCTAGCCTGGTTCTAAGCATCATCTAACAGAAATGTAATGGACACATGCCGTATTCAGGCTTCCTTCACACACACTTTTTTATGGGGTTTTTAATTATGGCTGTAAAAAATCGCCATGAAACTCATGAGGTTTTTTTTTATATGCACATTCTTTTTACGACTTTTTTTGGTCACACATTTTTGACAAGTATTTTTTTAGGCATTTTTTTCCAATAGAGAAGTTTTTATAAAAGCGCAAGAAAAAAAATGCATGTTGTATTTTGACAAAAAAATATCATGGACCCAAAGAATGTGAGGAAAGCCAGCACAAAAAAAATACTGCTTGTAAGGCCGGGTTTACACAACCAGGTTGGATTCCGCATGCAGGAGGCCCACAACTCTGAGACCAGCCTGTGACCCAGCGTACGCCACTAAACTGTATTGCGGATGACCACGGAGGTTTGCAGGCGGCCATGAGCAGTACAAGGTTTTTTTTGTTTGTTTGTTTGTATTTCCCACTCCGTCACTTAGTGATAACACGAGTACCCGTACCCCATACAAAATGTTAATTACATCTGGGCTGCGGGTCAGACACCTCCATTGACATCAGTGGAGGCTGTCCGCATGGATTACGCAGTAAAATAGAGCTTGCTACAATTTTTCTTCCCCTCATAGAATACACAATTCGTATCCACGAGTGTGAAGGGAAAAAAAAAAATCGAGAATACATGCCTTTTAATGTCCACGTATTACCGCGGATTGTCCGTGCGGACACTTATTGCGGAATCCATAATTCAAATCCATTCGTGTGAGACTGTCCTAATGCATTTCATAAGTCCCTACTGACCTTCAGTGAACGTCTAGCTGTAGGTTTTTTTTCCTAAAAAAAATGCAGCAAAAAAACTTGTGAAACCGCGTTTTGCATTCTGTTAGTTGCTTCCGTTGTTTCCATAGCAAAAAACTATGTCTTCTTGTTGGCCTACATTTGATGTCTTTATCTTTGTATACAGAATAAGATCATAGAGCTCTGTAGTTAAATACATAGTTAGAGATGAGCGAGCACCAAAATGCTCGGGTGCTCGTTACTCGGGACGAAATTTTCGCAATGCTCGAGGGTTCGTTTCGAGTAACGAACCCCATTGAAGTCAATGGGCGACTCGAGCATTTTTGTATATCGCCGATGCTCGCTAAGGTTTTCGTTTGTGAAAATATGGGCAATTCAACAAAGTGATGGGAACGACACAGCAACGGATAGGGCAGGCGAGGGGCTACATGTTGGGCTGCATCTCAAGTTCACAGGTCCCACTATTGAGCCACAATAGCGGCAAGAGTGGCCCCCCCCCACTCTCAGCGTAAAGATCGTTCTCCTCTGCCATAGCTGTAACAGCTGTGGCAGAGAAGAACGATGTTTGCCCATTGAATTCAATGGAGCCAGCAATACAGCAGGTTCCACTGAAAGCAATGGGCTGCCGGCGATCGCGGGATGAATTGTCGGGAAGGGGTTAAATATATAAGCCGTTCCCTGCAATTCATCCAGAAATGTGTTACAATAAAAATATATACCGGCGTATAAGGCGACGGGCGTATAAGACGACCCCCCAACTGTCACCTTATACGCCGGCAATACAGTGGAGCAAAGAATAAAAATCATTACTTACTTCTTCTGACGTTCTTCGGCGCTCCTGCAGGCTGTTGCTCCCTCCTGGTCCACGGCAGAGTATTGCTTTCTGGACGCAGGGCTTGAAATCCCCGCCTCCAGAAACACAGCCAATCACAGCCATTCAATGACATCATTGTCATTGGCTGTGATTGGCTGAAGGCACGTGTGTTTCTGGAGGCGGGGATTTAAAGCCCTTCGTAGAGAAATCAATGCTCTGCCGGGAACCAGGAGGGAGCAACAGCCTGCAGGAGCACCGCAGAACGTCAGAAGAAGTAAGTAATGATTTTTATTCTTTGCTCCACTGTATTCCCGGCGTATAAGGTGACAGTTGGGGGGTCGTCTTATACGCCCCGTCGCCTTATACGCCGGTATATATTTTTATTGTAACACATTTCTGGATGAATTGCAGGGAAGGGCTTATATATTTAACCCCTTCCCGACAATTCATCCCGCGCTCGCCGGCAGCCCATTGCTTTCAGTGGAACCTGCTGTATTGCTGGCTCCGTTGAATTCAATGGGCAAACATCGTTCTTCTCTGCCACAGCTGTTACAGCTGTGGCAGAGAAGAAGGATTTGTCTTCTATATGTTCTCAATGGGGTCGGCGCTGCTGCCGCCGGCCCCATTGAGCGCATATAGAGAAGATTTATGGCCTTAAGAAGGACCGTTGGGGTTCTTGAAACCTAAAATACTCCTAACACTCTCCCTATAGCAGCTCCAACACGATACCACTTTCCCTGAACTAATCTCAGAATGCATCTGTGGCGAGCCGCGGGAGGGGCAGATTTCAATACTCGGGTGACACCTGATCTCGCCAGCCACTCACTGCAGGGGGGTGGTATAGGGCTTGAACGTTGCAGGGGGAAGTTGTAATGCCTTCCCTGTCTTTCTATTGGCCAGAAAAGCGCGCAAATTTCTCAGGGAAGAAAGTGAAAGTAACTCGAACATCACGTGGTACTCGTTACGAGTAACGAGCATCTCGAACACCCTAATACTCGAACGAGTATCAAGCTCGGACGAGTATGCTCGCTCATCTCTAATAGTTAGGCTTGAGTTGGTGAAGAATGTCATTCGCACTCAAGCAAGTCTTTACCAACACCAAAGCCCTGGCATCCTTGGGTGCTCAACCATAAAGGAAGAGGAAATCATGTCATCAAATTATTCATTAATTCAACTGAAGGTCCATGGGTTCTGATGTGCTGCGTCTGGTTACAGCTTCAGTGAAGGACTTGTATTTACAAGGACTAGGTCTCCATGCTTCGCCCTTGTCACAAGTTTAAGACCTCTGCCTTGTGACATGCTGCCTCCTTTCCATGGACTGTAATAAACTTAAGTAATTAAAAAAAAGAAATTATTCATTAATTCAAGAAAGTTCCATAAATGTAGCTAATTTCTGGGCTTGAACATTGCCCATTCATGCAGATAAGACAGTAGTTCCACTCTACTGCTTATTTTCTTCTTCAAGCTATCTTTTTTTCAGACACTGGGGAGACAAATTGTAACAGGATTTTGGCCTAAAGTGCACCAAAAAATGACATACATACAATGTGCCCCAATTGTGTTTTGGACACCTTTTATGCCTTACTAGACTGTTTTGAAAAGGGGGCGTGGCTAATAGGAGTTGTAAATGCACCAGATTTATTAATGGCATTGGCCATTATTGTGCAGGAAGATATCAGTGTAAAGTACTGTAAGCCGGCCAAACAGATTGTGTAGAGACAAATGTCTAACATATCTAGCAAGATAGGCCAAATCTATCACATAGCAAGAACTACTGTAAATACATTTGGAGCAGTTTCAGTCTGCCTTGTCTAATATTCAGCAGGGTCAGCAGATGTAGACCTGTTGTGCCACACACTGGTTTGACAGAGGCAACATTAGAGGAACCCCAGCCTTCACCTTTTCATCCCACCAGATGGGATCTGGGCTTTGCTGTAGTGTCTCCAGGCCATTAAACTGGAATGGCCGCAGTTATGCGACAGCTGATGCTACAACAGACCAAGATGTGGTACCTGAGTGTGTTAACAGAGGCCTATTTAGAGAAAACCAAATCGAAGCAGGCAGCATAAATTCAAAATGAGGTATAGTCCAGAGGTCAGGGCACACAGAACTGGTTCAACACAGGTACAAACATGGTAGGAGCTACGTAGACGGCAGATAAGAAATGGCCAATATATCAAGCTGAGGTCAGAAGTTGAGAATGCAGAGAAGCCAGGAACAGTCATAAACCAGAAAGTCAGTACAAAGAGATAGCACCTTCAGCTAGACCAAAAAGACCAAAAGCTTAGGCATCTTCCTGAGGGAGAAGGTACCGGATGTCACCCGAGGTGCTCCATGATTGGCAGGGGACAAATTGGTGGATGCATAGTGGCCCTTTAAGACTGTGCACGTGAACTTTGAGCAGCAGAGAAGGACCTTGTTCCTTATGTTGATCCTGTTTCGTCCTTTGGATTATCTACCTTTTCCATGTTGTTTGACTTGTGAGTCTGATACTTGTCTAGGCTGCTGACTACACTTTCATCTTATCTTCAGTCCTGTCTGCTATCCTGCTAATGATCATTGGCTACATTCATGACGTTACTACCACTGCTGCAAATCTATGACTATTCTGGGGACCATAACCTTGGCATCTTCCTTCAGCAAAGTCCATACCTCACTGGATTAATGGTGAAAACCACGAAATCCCTCAGACTGCACCCTGGTCCACCCAGCACCAAACAGACTGCACCTTACAGAATCTACATCTCTACTGTAATACCAAAACAGCTATGGTTTTCATATGCTGTAACAATGAAGGCTAATAACCCTGAACCGGCTGTAACCATGTAGGGATGAATGGCGGTATTCCGTGCTATACATCTGGATAAACTCTTGGCCAAAAGGTCATAAAGGAAGCATTAACACTTGTTCCTATCCACTGTCTCTAGAATGAGTATTCATCTCCTTTTTTTTTCAACGTATAAGCAATGGAATGGTTTAGTCTCTAGGAGCGTTACCTACAAAAATACATGCAACACTCACTGAGTCAATCTAAAATGTGTTAAATATTCCAGCTGCTAGATACGACAAAAATGATCTCCTAGAAATTTGCCGAAAATTCTGCTCACTCAGAAGAAAGAAATCAAAGAGAAGTAGACAGTGCCCCATTTTCCCTTAAACTTGCTAATTAAATTCTATGTAAATCACAATAACTAATTCCTTTATATCGTATTGATATTCAAAGCACTGCTCCACAGACCCTGCTAATTACTTCTCTTCAGATATAAAGTCTCGTGTCAAGCAGATAATGTGTGTGTATATTGCCACAGTTTATGCTCCTGTTGTTATTTGCATACGTACTGCTTATTTCCCCAAAGTGCTATCAATTGAATTTGTGTTTATGAAATGATGTAGTGAAACTTGGAAGCTTATCATGAGAGAAGTGCGTCTGTCATCTAAAGCGATTGTTACTTTATTGTAAAGCACTCCACAATTACATGTGTTCTCTTGATGGATCTGGCTTCTAAAATGTCTTTCCAAACAATTGCAGAATTTAAAAGCAATAACTTCTTATTATGGAACAAATAGAGATTACCTCAATAGAGACTACCCTACTAATGCAGAACAATTTTCTATATATCACAGAGCGTTCACTGTACCACAGTAAAGAGAGGCACAATATGGAGATCAATACATTAAATAGCACTGTTCATATTGATTTCTTAATGATCCATTCATCTTCTTCTGCAGAAAATTAGATTCTGACTCATGGGTAAAACCGATTTTTCCCAGTCATTTCCCAACAAATGTATTTATTTGTGTTATACTTTGTAAATATCCTCTGATGTTAGTTCTGGAATAAGAGTTTGCTATTTATTTTGAGCTGTCAATGGGGTGGGACTAATTTTGGCCGACAGCAAATGTGTATATAACACAGAGATCAATACTTTAGGCTTGATTCAAACAAGCCTGGCCGATATATGCTGTGATCTGATGCATTGGATTCCAATGCATCGGATCACATGGCTGTATTCCTGAGATGTAAAAGCACCCAGCCAGCCAATCTAGCGCCAGGCATTTTAGGTCGGGCCCAAAAGATAGTCCTGGAACTATCTTTTGGGATGGAATACGTTGGCTACTGAATGGGCTCCTATGGGAGCCCATGACAGCGGCCGGAGGTGGGAGGGAGTTTTGCAGCGTGAAAACGCCGTCCGATATAGACTCATGGGAATAAGCCATAAGGGTCTTGGGATCTAAGAATTCCTATAATGGGGTATTTAGAGATCTGGATCATAGCAGCAGGGAATCGAGCATTTGCTTCATGTTGCAGTTGAAAGTATCTGAAGAATTACATATAGGGCGTTTTGCAAATTGTCATGTAATTGAGTATAAGAGATAAACATATTGCACCTATATTTGTCTCCCGGTGCTGTTATCAAAGTAATGGGGATCTGGCACTGAACTCATAGCAGAAAGGGTGGGGTTATTCCATAGTGGAAGTTCTGCTATAATGTCCTTGAGACGTTGAATGGATTTAGCCAAAAGCCAGACAGATAAGGCCAATTTATGCAGTGGGAGGAGACCTGCAGCTCTAGTGTGTTCTGGTCCTTTTAGGTAGCTTTTTAAGTTTGTCCCATTTATATTATGCTTTTTAGTCTGATCTCCGGTGGCTGTTGAAGTTTTTGCTCTCTGTACTGCAGTTTCTCTGCTTCAAGCTTGGCAAGTGCCAGCCAAGGTTAGATGTCTTTTTTACTTTAGAGTGGCCACAGACCGGCGCATGCACAAATGCGCTCACCTCTACGGAGCATATTAGCGCATGAACCAGTCAAAATTATAATTTTTTTTTACAGCTCAAATAACGCGCTATGGTGCATAAGTAAAAGAAGAAGGCAGAAAGATAGGTCCTGCCCTATCTTTCTTGCAGGTAGAAAAACGCTAGTCAAAACAAAACTATTGAAATCATTGGGGCTTACTCTTTTTCTGCCGTTATACAACGGTGCTATATGCTGGCTAAAGCCAGTACTGCATGAGGTGACACGTTGGATAGGCTCCGACAGCAGAGAGGTTGGCAATATACAGTAAGAGAACCCCGACGGACATCTTCCAACATCAGAGCTGTACAGCCTTAAATCATAATGTCTTCAGACGTCAGACAGTGGATTGGAGAGGGTTAAGTTTCAGAATCATGGCTGTTAAGGATTCCAGTGGTTCTTGTTGGGGAGACTTCCACAAGAGAAAATATGTCTTGCAGGAGTTGCAATGTGCCTCTACCATACAGCGGTGAGGATCATCTCTCTAGTGCTTTTTTTCCCTCGAACCTGTTAGGCTAACGGAAATATATAGTATGTTTGACCTATGATACTGTTCTTACTGCTCTGCTAGAAGACTAACCAATACCATATTTGTGGCGAAAAATGGATCACAGTGCTGCTGAGACTCTCTGAAGTGAACCCAGTAATCAGGGAAAGGCAATAACGTCATTTGGGCATTGCATTTCGGTACCAGAATGATATCTTCCTTGGGCCACAGTGGCTCCTCATGGAGTTTTATACTGGCCAGGTAATCTCCTATCCCATATAGTTTGGAGGAGGCCCTGAAGCACAAATGTGATCCGGATGTTTCTTCTCAGAAATGAACTGAGGAAGATTGGGACAATTTCCCTTTTAAAGTGATCTTGGTGGTTCCTATCTCCTCTTTGCAAGGAGCAGATAACTCTCTCTTGTGCTCTATCTCCTCTTTGGAAGGAGCAGATAACTCTCTCTTGTGCTCTTTCTGTCAAGATGGCAGCTGTGATCCTAAAATTGTGCCAGACATACATTTTTGGCATAATTCATTTCAGTTCCTGGTGTAAACTATACATGAATCTGTTAGTATAGGATGAGCACGAAACCTCTCCTGACAAGCCATGCCCACTTTCTCAAAAAGGGGCGAAGCTGGCGCAGAAGGCTGAAAAGTTGGAAAATTTTTGTGCAAGTAGCCTTTGCACTAAATTTTGCAACTTTTCTTTGCCAGTTTGACATAAAGCCTTCTTAAATGTCTCCCAATATTTTTCATGGCAGAACCGCTTTAAAGACTATTGATGTTGCAGCTTCAATAAGGAATAAGAGGAAGGCTCTAAGGAAGCCATGGGTCAAATTATAGTCGGTTTGCACGTTTTATACTGGGTCTCCATACAAAATGATAGAAGTATAGCTCCTCTAACACAAGCTTGGCAGTTCCTTTACATTTTCCAGTAATCTCGATCAACAAACCTTTTGAAGAGCACGCTGAAGATTAATGGCTAGAGGAATAGATGCTAATGAAGAGTTCACTGCACACAGAGTATAGTGTATCCTCATATACTTGAGTCAACAATACAAGAAGATGTGCCTGCTTAGTGACTCATCCCTCCGTCTGAATGTACTTATGTAATGAATTCAAGTAAAAATAGCACTTCCATTAGCTAGTCAATGCAGAACAATATAAGTTGTTATGATACTATACTCGGTCAGCATGGACTTCTTGCAAATAGTTCCATCATTTTCAGAAGTCAGCATAACATCCTGGAACTTTTGTGTTTTGGCTAACGTATAGGGGTAGTATAAGCGAAAACATGTAGAACAAATAGAAGAATTTTAGCCCGTGATACATGGGTCACGAGTGCTACTATTTCTCCTTGTGCCGCATACCACAAGGGTGTAGGGAGCCCTATAGACCATGCAATGCTCCATGGGAAAAGGAATGCAAATAGGAAGATGGGTGTCTTTTCCTTTGGAGTAGACTCTGGTTTGGCTCACATCCCCAGTTATGCTGCAAGGCCTGTAAAAAGGCTAGAAACAGACTTATAGAAAACCTACAGCACAATACTGAAATATTGTTGACCTTAATTCTCTGCAAAGCTGCATTAATCCAAATCTATATTTGCGTTTTTGTGCATGAATTGCTTTATGTTTTTGCATTTTTATTGGGTTCAAAGTGGGACTGAAAGGCTATATTCAATTGTAACAGAAAAGTTCCGCCTTGAATCTGCAACCAGGCTGCATTGAATCTAACACTTGTAGTGCTGGGGTCCTGGGTTCAAATCCCATCAAGAACAACATCTCCATGGAGTTTATATGTTTTCCCCATGTTTGCATTGCTTTGCTCTGAGTACTACGGTTTCCTCCAAACACATACAGCTAGGTGATTATAGATTGTGAGTAGAGATGAGAGAGCATACTCGGTAAGGCAAAATACTCGAGCAAGTATTGCTTTTTTCGAGTACATGCCCGCTCGTCTCAAAAGATTTGGGTGTCGTCGGGGAGCAGCGGGGGAGAGCGGGGAGGAATGGGGGGGGGAGGTCTCTCTCCCCTCCCCCCCCTTCCCGCTCCCCCTGCTCACTCCCGTAACTCACCGCTCATCCCCGCCGGCACCCGAATCTTTTGAGACGAGCGGGCATGTACTCGAAAAAGGCAATACTCGCTCAAGTATTTTGCCTTACCGAATATGCTCGCTCATCTCTAATTGTGAGCCCCAATCGGGGCAGAACCCAATATTAAGTGATGCAAGTATGTGCTTTATAAAAAAAAGGTGATTATCTGCAACAAAATCTGCATTGCCATGTCTGGATTTTGCTGTGTATTTACCATGCTGAAATCTGTGGCAAAAACGCCAACAAATCCACAACATACGGTATAGGTATACCCTGCAGCATGTGAATAGGTTATATTTAACCCCCACTCACTAGTATTAGGCTGGTCTAACACAACCAGACTTGAATTGCGGATTCCGCGATCATCATTCGCGCGGACGATCCGTGTTAGAATGCAAGCCTTGAAAGGCATACATTTTCGAAATTTCTTTCACACTTGCTGATATGAATGACGTATTCCAGGAGCGAAAGAAAAATCGCAGCATGCTCTATTTTACCGTTGAATCTGCACAGACAGCCTCCATTGATGACAATAGAGGTGTCCGACCTGCAAGCCCATATGCAAATAACATTGCATACGGACTGCGGGTTCTCACATCATCGCTAAGCGACAGCGACGGAAATACAAACAAAAAAGATTTGTACTGCGCATGACTGCCTGCAAGCCTCCGTGGTCATGTACAATACAATTAATTGCCACACGCAGGGTCACCGGCCGGGATCACAGCTGGAATCAGCTGCGGGCCCCCTGGATGTGGGATCCGATCTGGTTGCGTGAGCCCAGCTTTACACTGTACAGCCTGTAACAAATCTGCCATGCCTGAACATTGGTAAGCCCAGATAATACCGCTGTGTCTTCTCAGCTATTTAGACTTTATAATTAAAATAGAGCTATGAAAAACATCAGTATTGCTCAAGTCATATCAGTAACATCTGAGTTTTAAGATTTATCTTTTGCGAAGAGGGGAGAATAAGGTCCTGACAAAGTCTTCATGTACGACATAAAAAGATTCTGGTTGTCAGAAGCACTTGATAGATCATTAACCCTTTCCAATCCACTTTGTATTCTGGTTTTCCTAGGGGGCTTACTCTTTTTATAGCGTTAAACAACAGCGCTGTCTTCTGGCTAAAGCCAGTAGTGCATGAGGTGCCTCGATGGATGGGGTTCCGCTTTCCCGCTTCATTCGGGCTGAACGGCTCCATCTCAGGACGAAACTGAAGAGCGCAGAATGGGCCCCATTATCAATAATGGGACCGGTTCAGTTTTTGCCCAGCTGCCCTGCTTTTGGACAGAAGAAAAAGCCCTTTTTCTTTTGGTATTTTGAGCTGGATCTGCGACGGAATCTCGAACCAGACGTTCCAATGTGAAATCGGCCTTATGGACAGAAATCTTTCAAAAAAACAAACAAGCTCCAAGTTTGTTTTTTCTCTTTATTCCGCTAGATATAACATGTGATATATGAACCAGTGGATAGATTCAGCATCAAAACCAATATAATGGAGATGTACCATTAAGGCCCATTGAAGTTACTTTTATATTACTCGTTTCCTTTATCTTCATACAGGGTGTGTAGTTGCCGTATGTATTGTTATCTGCCTACCTCAACATCATACGCTAAAAGAAGGCATTTACTGTAATTATATAACTCGATGAGAAAGTGTGCTTGAATGAGCCACAACAAAGAAAGTAAGTGTTTCTGTGTAAGTAGACATAGAACAGGATGTTGTCGGTGCAGTGTCAGGATATCATTCTCACTTGTTATTCCGATGACAATAAGATTTCTCTGAAGCAACAATTGAAGAGATCACTTCACCACAATGTACCTACATTTTGCAATGCGCTATAAAGACAATCATTTAAGGTAGTAAAGTGAGTATACAGTAATTTAAAGCATTTCTGGAACATCTACAATGGATATTCTTAGTAATGGCAGCACATCTATCAACTTCTTACAATACTTTGCTCTTGGGTAGACTACTAATAGGATCGTACAGTATCCATACTCCCTGATATCTAACGTTTGGGATTACCCAGTCCATAAACTAATATTATACCCGAATGTGACAAACATGCAGAAAAGTGGGTGTGGACAGGAAATATACAGTGTAAATACAAAAACAGATTTCAGCCATGTATTCTTATTAGAGTTGAGCGAACGTACTCTGTCGAGCTTGATGCTCGTTCGAGTATTAGCGTACTTGATGGTGCTCGTTACTCGAACGAGCATCACGCCGTGTTAGACCCCGCCCCAGTTTTTGGCTCCTCCCCGCTGTGACGTGCCTGTTTCAGCCCCTCCCTGCCACAGCGCGCACCAATGGCAAATTTTTTGGCAGGCAGGCGAGAGAGAGAGAAAGATGGAGAGAGAGAGAGAGAGAGAGAGAGAGAGAGAGAGAGAGAGAACACACACGAACCAAGAAGAAAAAAAAAGCTTGGGACCCGGTGTCCCACATACAAAAATGCTAGAGTCTCCCATTGTAGTCAATGGCGTTCGTTACTCGAGTAGAGCTCTCGAATTTTACGAAAAGCTTGACTCGAATAACGTGTTTTCGCACAGACGTGAACGCGCACTTTTGTGCGCATATGCACACGCTCGTGTGAAGCCACCCTAAGGCTGTATTCAGATGGATGAGTAAGAGTTGTGTCTCATAATGTAAGGCGCAACTTGCATCAGACAGCACACGGACACAAGTCCATTACCAGTGGGTAGTGGCCATTGCATGTTGAATCTGACCAGAATAGGACATGCTGCAAGTCTTTTCACAGATTATCAGTCCATGTAAAAAAAACGCCCATGTGTATAACCTAATTGGCTATAATGGGTCAGAGTGCTGTCCGTGAAATACAAAGACAACACTTGGATAGGAAGATCGTCCATCTGAATGGGCACTGAAGGGACACAAGTGATGGGAAACCTCAGTTATAAGTGACTTATATGTTTGTTTGAAAATCATTGTATGACTTGTATTATTTTTCTATTCCATGTTCTGGTTTGGACATTTATATTGCAGACTAGTCTTAATATTCAAGCTACTTATATAAGGAGTTATATGACTGAACTAAGACTTTGACAATACATGATTTTATGAGTACAGTATCATACGGTTGTATGTTAGGTTATATGTAGAGATGAGCGAGCATGCTCAGTAAGCCGATATACTCGAGAGAGCATCGCCTTTTTCGAGTACCTGCTGGCTCGTCCTGAAGATTCGGGGGGGCCGCGAGGGTGAGCGGGGGGTTGCAGAGAGGATCGGGAGGGAGAGAGAGAGAGAGAGGGGTCTCTCTCACTCTCCTCCCCGCTCCCCCTTACCGCCCCGCGCCGACCCCCACGGCCCCCCCTGAATCTTCAGGGACGAGCCAGCAGGTACTCGAATAAGGCGATGCTCTCTCGAGTATATCTCCTTACCGAGTATGCTCGCTCATCTCTAATTATATGTAATGTTTTATTACGTGTACAAAGAAAAAGTAATCTATTTGTTGTACTCATTGTCGAAGTGAAATAATGTCTCATTGTCTTGTATTTCTGGAAACAGTCCCTAAACTCAACAAGACACAGCAAGTTCCTGTACTCAAGCTGCTACAAAAGCATAAGTCACCAGGCCTGTGGAGCTGTGATTTATTTCCCCACGGCAATAACAGCTGGCCTAAATGGACACAAGAAGTTAACAATGAATTTTCGGATGTAAATTGCCTGAGTTAAAAATTAGACACGTTTCCTTGTTTTATGTTGTAATCCATTGTTTTCTATGTCACAGGAAACTTAAATACAATACAGGCATCGGGAATTCTCAAGCACATGACCATCCTATGTAAGAAACAGATTTCTTAATAGTTCACCAATTGAGGGATTTTGCCGAGTGAAGGAGTTATTACATATAAATGATACTTATATAACAACTTCATATTTACAGAGTATTACAGTTGGAGAATCCACAAAATTAAATGGGCAAACAAGCAAAATAAATAAACAAATCATGAGACAAAAGAAGAGAATACCATGTCCGCAAGAGCTTACAATCTAAATGGACGGGGAGAAGTGACACAATAGGTGCGTGATGTCACATTTTATCCTTCTGTTGAGAATAGAAGTAAAAAAAAGTAGTTATCACTGAAGCATTAGCGCTCCTGTCCACAAATGTATCGGTAAAACGCTGCGGGTCTCCCTGTTTGTATACAATAGCTATGCATGCAGAGACCGCATATGGCCGCCTGCAGACGGCCGGATCGGATCCGGCTGCGAGAATTCTCGCAGTGGGACCTGACCCGCGCCCCTGCAGGGACCAGCTTGTACTCACCTGCTTCCGCGACTCTGGCTGTTTGATGTGCTGGCTGCCGGGCAGCAGGCGCATGCGCAGACTGGAGCCAGCGGCCGGGGAGTAAGATTTCTGTGCGGGGCTCTGCGAGGGTTGTATATGAAAACGCCACCCATATACAAGGTATTGCGTAAGAACTGTGTTTCATACTCTGTTTATGCCAATGTATAGGGCGGGCGCTGCGTGGTACACAGACAAACAGAGCATGCTGCGATCTATTGCTCATGTCTACACGCACATGTACATGGATCATTGAAAGTCCATTGAGTTTCATTGACTCCATCCACCGCATGTCACGTGGCCGGTTTTGGACATGAGCCTTTACTTGGTGTCCCACAAAACGTAAAGGGGTTGTGCCAAGACTTTAACTTATTCCCTATGCACATGATAAGGGGACAAGCTTCTGATCGGTGGTAATCTGACTGTTGAGACCTCCACTGATTGTGAGAATGGGGATCCTGTGTGCTTCTAGATGAATGGAGCAATGGTTGGGCATACACACTGCTTCTGCGTCCATCTCTATGGGACTGCTGGAGATAGCCAAACGCTGCACTCGTCTTCTCTTTGGCAGTGTCATAGGGGTGAAGGGAAAGTCGCGCATGCTTAAGGCCTCTTACACACAAGCGACAACGATATTGCAAAGAGAAAATCGCAGCAATATCGCAGCTGTGTTCTGTGCCATGACAGCATCCCACTCAGGTGGGTTATGTTATGGTGGGTGTCAACCAAGTATTGATGCTGGATTGTGATTTGTCTGTTTTGTTTTTAACTATCTATATATTGGTATACTTGTGCTATGTTGTACATATCTGAAAAAGACTCCAAGGAGTCGAAACGTCGTTTTTAATTGTTTGGAGGAATAAAGGAATATTTTAAAGAACATGACTAGAGATGAGCGAGCGAGTGAGTATTGCCTTTTTCGAGTACATGCCCGCTCGTCCCAAAAGATTAGAGTGCTAGCGGGGGAGAGTGGGGAGGAAAGGAGGGGAGATCTCTCTCCCCCGCTCCCCCCGCTCACTCCCGCAACTCACAGCTCCACCCCGCCGGCACTCTAATCTTTTGAGACCAGCGGGCATGTACTCGAAAAAGGCAATACTCGCTCGAGTAATTTGCCTTAGCGAGTACGCTCGCTCATCTCTAGACACCACATATGTTGTCACATTTTCCTTACAACAAGTTACTGCTATTTGGGACTTTCTTGGATCAGACCCGATTTGGTGACTCTGCATGAACCTGTCCGGCTATGGTCAAGCAACAAGACTGTGCTGCTGATATCCTCTTTTCTTCTATGATGAGTGAGTGTGAGACACAGCGTGTAGTTACATAATACATACACATGAGGGAAGAGCTGTTTGCATAACAAACCGCATCACATCAGGCTAAGATGTGTATATACTGGATCGTAATGTATGAATTGCCTCTTTATACAGTGCTTAGATATTTCTGATGAGCAAAATGAATTCCTGTCAAGGAGTCACGAGCAGCACACTGATGGGTGACATAAGTGATAATGGTGTGACTGCCACTCCATAGTAAAGTTTTGGAAGGTGCTGGTGAAAAGCTTGTTATGGTCCAATAATTCAGTCTATGAAAATCCATGGAATTGTATGTAATAAATAGATGCTTGCACTGTTGATTCATAGCTTTACATTAATAAATTCTGATAATTAGTAGAAGTCCAGGCTTAGTAACAAAATCATATTTGATTAATTTTGGATGAACCCATCATTTTCCGCAGGAACGTTCGGCCATCTCATGAGTATGTTAGGTTTCCAATGACCTCCAGTGGCAGATATCAAAGAGAGAAGGATTGGTCAGTTGGATTACAAGATGCTTGATCCTTTTCTTCTTAGGTGAGTTAAGCCTGCCATTGGCTATACACATTGGCAACAGCTATTTAACATGTATAGCCAGCTTTAGTCTTGCCTAGATATTTCAGTCCTCTTAGATCTATGTCAACTAGAGATGAGCGAACGTGTTCTTCCGAGCTTGATATTCGTGCGAATATTAGGGTGTTCGGGATGTTCGTTATTCGTAACGAACACCATGCGGTGTTCTGGTTACTTTCACTTCCTTCCCTGAGACGTTAGCGCGCTTTTTTTGGCCAATTGAAAGACAGGGAAGGCATTACAACTTCCCCCTGTGACGTTCAAGCCCTATACCACCCCCCTGCTGTGAGTGGCTGGGAGGATCAGGTGTCACCCGAACATAAAAGTCGGCCCCTCCCGCGGTTCGGCTCAGATGCCGTGTGAGTTAGTGAGGGACAGTGCTGTTTGTACCGGAGCTGCTGTAGGGAAAGAATTGGTAGTTAGTGTAGGCTTCAAGACCCCCAAAGGTCCTTATTAGGGCCACTGATAGCTGTGTGTTGGCTGCTGTTAGCAGTGCCATTTTTTTTTCCTCAAAATCGGCTCTGCAGAGCGTTGCACCCGGCATTAGGGACAGAAGTGCTGCATAGGCAGGGAGAGTGTTAGGAGTGAGTGTAGCCTTCAAGAACCTCAACGGTCCTTTCTAGGGCCATATTTATCCGTGTGCAGTACTGTCCAGGCTGCTGTTAGCTGTGCTGCATTTTTTTTTGCTTCTCAAAATCGCCTCTGCAGAGCATTCCACCCTCCATTGATACTGCAGGGAAAGAATTGTATAGGCAGGGCCACAACACAGTTATTATTCATTGAATATACGCAGTGCTGCCTTTTGCTTGTAAAACAAGTGAAAATAATTCTATTTGTCCTGCCTCTGTCCGTCCTAACGCCGGTGGACACGTGTCGGCTGCGTGTGCAACCTGTAAAAATCATACACACCCAGCTACGTTTTACTCCTGGCTTCGCCATTTGCTTTCCTTAATTGGGAAAAAAAATACCTGCTCTGCCACAGTTAATAACTCTGCTACCCTCACGTTCTGTGACACATTAGCAGGAAAACAGCACAGTTATTAAACTTCTCATGTTCATAGAATATACGCAGTGCTGCCTTTTGGTGCAAAAAAACGGAAAATAATTCTATTTGTCCTGCCTCTGTCCGTCCTAACGCCGGTGGACACGTGTCGGCTGCGTGTGCAACCTGTAAAAATCATACGCACCCAGCTACGTTTTACTCCTGGCTTCGCCATTTGCTTTCCTTAATCGGGAAAAAAAATACCTGCTCTGCCACAGTTAATAACTCTGCTACCCTCACTTTCTGTGACACATTAGCAGGAAAACAGCACAGTTATTAAACTTCTCATGTTCATAGAATATACGCAGTGCTGCCTTTTGGTGCAAAAAAACGGAAAATAATTCTATTTGTCCTGCCTCTGTCCGTCCTAACGCCGGTGGACACGTGTCGGCTGCGTGTGCAACCTGTAAAAATCATACGCACCCAGCTACGTTTTACTCCTGGCTTCGCCATTTGCTTTCCTTAATCGGGAAAAAAAATACCTGCTCTGCCACAGTTAATAACTCTGCTACCCTCACGTTCTGTGACACATTAGCAGGAAAACAGCACAGTTATTAAACTTAGATTATTCATTCACTAGAGGCAGTGGGGCCTTTCGTTTTCAAAAAAGGGAAAAAATTATATTTGGCCTGCAGTCTTGCGCCAATTTATTAGCTGCCTGTGAAATCAAATCACTGGTAATACAGCATGCTGAGGGGTAGGGGTAGGCCTAGAGGACGTGGACGCGGCCGAGGACGCGGAGGGCCAAGTCAGGGTGTGGGCACAGGCCAAGCTCCTGATCCAGGTGTGTCGCAGCCGACTGCTGCGCGATTAGGAGAGAGGCACGTTTCTGGTGTCCCCACATTCATCGCCCAATTAATGGGTCCACGCGGGAGACGGTTATTAGAAAATGAGCAGTGTGAGCAGGTCCTGTCCTGGATGGCAGAAAGTGCTTCGAGCAACCTATCGTCTACCCGCAGTTCTGCGCCGTCCACTGCTGCCAATCCGAATCCTCTGTCTGCTGCTCCTCCTTCCTCCCAGCCTCCTCACTCCACTACAATAACACCTGCTCAGGAGCGGGAACACTCCCAGGAACTGTTCTCGGGCCCCTGCTTAGATTGGGCAGCAGCGGTTCCTCTCCCACCAGAGGAGTTTATCGTCACTGATGCCCAACCATTCGAAAGTTCCCGGGGTCCGGGGGAAGAGGCTGGGGACTTCCGCCAACTGTCTCAACAACTTTCTGTGGGTGAGGAGGACGATGACGATCAGACACAGTTGTCTTGCAGTGAGGTAGTAGTAAGGGCAGTAAGTCCGAGGGAGCAGCGCACAGAGGATTCGGAGGAAGAGCAGCAGGACGATGAGGTGACTGACCCCACCTGGTGTGCAACGCTTACTCAGGAGGACAGGTCTTCAGAGGGGGAGTCAAGGGCATCAGCAGGGCAGGTTGCAAGAGGCAGTGCGGTGGCCAGGGGTAGAGGCAGGGCCAGACCGAATAATCCACCAAGTGTTTCCCAAAGCGCCCCCTCGCGCCATGCCACCCTGCAGAGGCCGAGGTGCTCTAAGGTCTGGCAGTTTTTCACAGAGACGCCTGACGACCGACGAACAGTGGTGTGCAACCTTTGTCGCGCAAAGCTCAGCCGGGGAGCCAACACCAACAGCCTCACCACCACCACCATGCGCAGACATATGATGGCCAAGCACCCCGCAAGGTGGGACGAAGGCCGTTCAGCGCCTCCGGTTTGCACCCCTGCCTCTCCCCCTGTGCCCCAACCTGCCACTGAGATGCAACCCCCCTCTCAGGACACAGGCACTACCGTCTCCTGGCCTGCACCCACACCCTCACCTCCGCTGTCCTCGGCCCCATCCAGCAGTGTAGTTCAGCGCACCGTCCAGCCGTCGCTTGCGCAACTGTTGGAGCGCAAGCGCAAGTACGCCGCCACGCACCCGCACGCTCAAACGTTAACCGTCCGCATAGCAAAATTCATCAGCCTTGAGATGCTGCCGTATAGGGTTGTGGAAACGGAGTCCTTCAAAAGTATCATGGAGGCGGCGGCCCCGCGCTACTCAGTTCCCAGTCGCCACTACTTTTCCCGATGTGCCGTCCCAGCCCTGCACGACCACGTCTCCCGCAACATTGTACGCGCCCTCACCAACGCGGTTACTGCCACGGTCCACTTAACTACGGACACGTGGACAAGCACAGGCGGGCAGGGCCACTACATCTCCCTGACGGCACATTGGGTGAATTTAGTGGAGGCTGGGACAGAGTCAGAGCCCGGGACCGCTCACGTCCTACCCACCCCCAGAATTGCGGGCCCCAGCTCGGTGGTGGTATCTGCGGAGGTGTATGCTTCCTCCACTAAAGCACCCTCCTCCTCCTCCTCCTCTGTCTCGCAATCAAGATGTGTTAGCAGCAGCATGTCGCCAGCAGTCGGTGTCGCGCGGTGTGGCAGCACAGCGGTGGGCAAGCGTCAGCAGGCCGTGCTGAAACTACTCAGCTTAGGCGATAAGAGGCACACGGCCCACGAACTGCTGCAGGGTCTGACACAGCAGACCGACCGCTGGCTTGCGCCGCTGAGCCTCCAACCGGGCATGGTCGTGTGTGACAACGGCCGTAACCTGGTGGCGGCTCTGCAGCTCGGCAGCCTCACGCACGTGCCATGCCTGGCCCACGTCTTTAATTTGGTGGTTCAGCGGTTTCTGAAAAGCTACCCACGCTTGTCAGACCTGCTCGTAAAGGCGCGCCGGCTCTGCGCACATTTTCGCAAGTCCCACACGGACGCTGCAACCCTGCGCACCCTGCAACATCACTTTAAGCTGCCAGTGCACCGACTGCTGTGCGACGTGCCCACACGGTGGAACTCTACGCTCCACATGTTGGCCAGGCTCTATGAACAACGTAGAGCTATAGTCGAATACCAACTCCAACATGGGCGGCGCAGTGGGAGTCAGCCTCCTCAATTCCTTTCAGAAGAGTGGGCCTGGTTGGCAGACATCTGCCATGTCCTTGGTAATTTTGAGGAGTCTACCCAGGTGGTGAGCGGCGATGCTACAATCATTAGCGTCACCATTCCTCTGCTATGCATCTTGAGAAATTCCCTGCAAACCATAAAGGCAGCTGCTTTGCGCTCGGAAACGGGGGCGGGGGAAGACAGTATGCCGCTGGATAGTCAGGGCACCCTCCTGTCTATTTCTCAGCGCGTACAGGAGGAGGAGGAGGAGCATGAGGAGGATGAGGAGGAGGGGGAAGAGACAGCTTGGGCCGCTGCTGACGGTACACCGGCTGATTGCCTGTCATCCTTTCAGCGTGTATGGCCTGAGGAGGAGGAGGAGGAGGATCCTGAAAGTGATCTTCCTAGTGAAGACAGCCATGTGTTGCGTACAGGTACCCTGGCACACATGGCTGACTTCATGTTAGGATGCCTTTCTCGTGACCCTCGCGTTGCACGCATTCTGGCCACGACGGATTACTGGGTGTACACACTGCTCGATCCACGGTATAAGGAGAACCTGCCCACTCTGATTCCCGAAGAGGAAAGGGGTTCGAGAGTGTTGCTATACCACAGGACCCTTGCGGACAAGCTGATGGTAAAATTCCCAGCCGACAGCGCTAGTGGCAGAAGGCGCAGTACCGAGGGCAAGGTAGCAGGGGATGTGCGTAGATCGAGCAACATGTACATCCCAGGCAGTGCAACAGTCTTTAAGGGCCTGGCCAGCTTTATGGCTCCCCACCAAGACTGTGTCACCGCTCCCCAGTCACGGCTGAGTCGGCGGGAGCACTGTAAAAGGATGGTGAGGGAGTACGTAGCGGATCGCACGACCATCCTTGGTGACGCCTCTGCCCCCTACAACTACTGGGTGTCGAAGCTGGACACGTGGCCTGAACTAGCGCTGTATGCCCTGGAGGTGCTTGCTTGTCCTGCGGCTAGCGTCTTGTCGGAGAGGGTGTTTAGTGCAGCTGGGGGAATCATCACAGATAAGCGTAGCCGCTTGTCAACCGACAGTGCCGACAGGCTAACACTCATCAAGATGAACAAAGGCTGGATTTCCCCAGACTTCTGTTCTCCACCAGCGGACAGCAGCGATACGTAAGCAATACGTAGGCTGCACCCGCGGATGGAAGCTACGTTCTCTCTCACCATCCAAAACGGGGACATTTCTGCTTCATCAATCTGTGTCTAATATTCCTCCTCCTCCTCCTGCTCCTCCTCCTGAAACCTCACGTAATAACGCTGAACGGGCAATTTTTCTTAGGGCCACAAGGCTCACTCAAATAATTTTTCTGAACAATTTTTATAAGTTTCAATGCGCTTAAAAGCGTTGGAACTGTAACTTGAACCAATTTTTCGTTACACTGGGCTGCCTCCAGGCCTAGTTACCACTTAAGCCACATTAACCAAAGCGATTAATGGGTTTCACCTGCCCTCTTGGCTGGCCATGGCCAATTTTTTGGATGTACATTAGTACTGTTGATACAGCAATTTTTGTGGGCCCTCGCCTACAGTGTAATCAAATTAATTTTTAGCCCACCTGCATTCCAGCTGACATTACCTCAGCTGTGTTGGGCAATGCAATGGGATATTTTTGTGTACCGCCGGTGGGTTCCAGGGAGCCACCCATGCTGTAGGTGCACACGGAGTTTTTAACACATCTGTACACTTGTAAAGAACCCCAGTCTGACTGGGGCATGCAGTGTGGGCCGAAGCCCACCTGTATTACGCACGACATTACTACCTCAGCTGTGTTGGGCAATGCAATGGGATATTTCTATGTACCGCCGGTGGCTTCCTGGCACCCACCCAGGCAGTGGGTCCACAGGGAGTTTAACCTACATGTGTCCACTTCTAAAGAACCCCAGTCTGACTGGGGCATGCAGTGTGGGCCGAAGCCCACCTGCATTACACACAACATTACTACCTCAGCTGTGTTGGGCAATGCAATGGGATATTTCTATGTACCGCCGGTGGCTTCCTGGCACCCACCCAGGCAGTGGGTCCACAGGGAGTTTAACCTACATGTGTCCACTTCTAAAGAACACCAGTCTGACTGGGGCATGCAGTGTGGGCCGAAGCCCACCTGTATTACGCACGACATTACTACCTCAGCTGTGTTGGGCAATGCAATGGGATATTTCTATGTACCGCCGGTGGCTTCCTGGCACCCACCCATGCTGTCGGTCCACAGGGACTTCACAATAGGGAGTTGTACCTGCCTGTGTCTATGAATTAAAAAGCCCGGTCTAACTGGGGCATGCAGACACCTTGACAGAATGAATAGTGTGTGGCACATAGGTTCCCCATTGCTATGCCTACGTGTGCAGCTCCTGATGGCGGTGGCACAGGATTCTATTTCTCATTGCTTCTGTACAGCATTGTGGGCTATCGACCCGCCACTTTTAAAGAGGGTCGCTGCCTAGCCGTGCCAACCCTCTGCAGTGTGTGCCTGCGGTTCCTCCTCATGGCAGACGCACTTCTAAATAGACATGAGGGTGGTGTGGCATGAGGGCAGCTGAAGGCTGCGCAGGGACACTTTGGTGTGCACTGTGGGGGGGAGGGGGGGCGGTTGGTCAGCATGTAACCCAGGAGAAGTGGCAGCGGAGTGTCATCCAGGCAGTGATTGTGCTTTGTTGTAGCTAGTGTGGTGCTTAGCAAAGGTATGCCATGCTAATGAGGGCTTTTCAGAAGTAAAAGTTGTTGGGAGGGGGGGGGCCCACTCTTGCCGGTATTGTGGCTTAATAGTGGGACCTGTGAACTTGAGATGCAGCCCAACATGTAGCCCCTCGCCTGCCCTATCCGTTTCTGTGTCATTCCCATCACTTTCTTGAATTGCCCAGATTTTCACACATGAAAACCTTAGCGAGCATCGGCGAAATACAAAAATGCTCTGGTCGCCCATTGACTTCAATGGGGTTCGTTGTTCGAAACGAACTCTCGAGCATCGCGGGAAGTTCGTTCCGAATAACGAGCACCCGAACATTTTGGTGTTCGCTCATCTCTAATGTCAACGGTATCTGTGTCTGGATGAGATGTAGAACGGAGGAGAGCATTATACTCAACTCAACGTGTAGGGTATACCGAGGCTTCTAGAAGCAAGGAAAACAAGCACCTATTAGAAAATTGAATAATCAAACCTTTTTTTCCCCAAAGACAGACAGATATATATTAATGCAAAATCCAAATTCTCCAGGTTTTTAAATTTCTAGATTTTTTTCCTAATTCAAACATTGATTTAACGAATACAGGGATAATAAACAATTGTTTTTTTTAAATTTCTTTTTTTAAAATTTTTTTTCCTATTTTATAAAAACTTCTTTACATCTCTGCTGCAAACTTCCTTTGGTGTTCCGCTTGCCCTGGCCGGCCAACCATTCCAGTCCTCATAGGACATAGATGTTTCTATCTGTGTGTGTGAGTGTGTGTGTGTGTGGCAGCAGCCTTGTTGGCCTTTCTCCAATGTAAAAGTCAATACATTGACAATACCTATACAAAACAACACTGCAGTGTAAAATATGAAATCAGCTAGATGTTTTTTATCATCAAAACTTGCATATTCCCTGCTGAATTAATGTATTCTCTGTTATTTATACAGGTAATTGTAGTTGAGTTGAACTTCTTTTTAGAGTGCCGACTTAGGGCTTATTTACATGAGTGTGTATCAGCCGGTCTTTTCAGTTTACCTGGAACAGAGCTGCTTCTGCAGGTAAAGGAAATTACAATTTTGGACATATTGAGATTGTTCATGTATTTGTGCAGAGAAGTAGGAGGGTGGCAGCAGAAAACCATCTGTGTCTCAGGGAAGGGGTGACATGGACATTTTTAATATTTTCTCTCTGCACATATGAGGGTCTCCTTCCCAGAAAAGGAGTGAAAAGATGAGCACTTGCTGATCTAATCACTTTTCTATGCTGTTTAATCATACAGATGCTGCAGTAATTGCTGATAGTGACATTTAAACATTTTCTCAGAAAAAAAAGTTAAACTTTTTACCCCTTACACAATGATTTAAATACTGAAAAATAAAAAGCAAAAAAGCTACATAATTGGAATCGCCACATCCGTAGCAACTCATAGCATAAAATATTACATCTGGAAATCCACCAATAGAAGTGCCCGTAACATACTAATGCTGGAAACATCATTTAAAGTGTTATTATGTTGGTACTTGGTTCCCACCCGAATAGCTCATGCAGGGCCAGGCTACTCCCCAAACTGCTTTTGTGGTTGTTCATCCCTAGGTGACACGCTCCACATTTGGTGGTCCTGCCCTAGAGTTAAGAGACTGTGGATCACAGTCTACTCATTAATATACACAGTAACCTACTGCAATATATGTAAGAATCACTGGGAGGCTTTACTGCATAAGCACATTGAAAACATCCCCTCAGGCCTCATGTCCACTGCTAAAATAAAATTAAGAATCCGCAGCGTTTTTCCTGCAGCGTGATCCGCGCCCCATAGGGATGCATTGGACACCTGCAGGTAGTTAAATACCTGTGGATGTCATTTTTCCCTGAGGTGCGGATTGCGTCTGCGGGAAAACACCCGCGGCATGCTCCATTTTTAGTGCAGGTCTCCCGCAGGGACGGCTCCCGTGGGCTTCTATTGGAGCCTATGGAAGCCGTCCGGATCCGCGGAACACCCGCACCTGAACTTCTGCTCTCCGGCGCAGTAGCGCAGGAGTTTAAAAAAAAATGGAGTGCCCTATGCATGCGCGCGGCACACTGCCGGCGTGCCGAGCACATCCGCCGGGCCGAAGAAAGAAGATCTGGCTGCGACGGAGGGCAGATCTGCAGCTTCCGGACAGGTAAGTTTAATCTTCTTTTTAGCCTCATGTCCGCGGGAAAGGAGGGACCTGCTGCGGGATTCTGCATGAAGAATCCGCAGCGGGCCTGATTTTCCCCGTGGACATATGAGGCCTCAGCCTCCAGGAAACTAATATCCTTTTTTTCCTAGCTACAAAACAAATCAACGCCCAATCATGGAAATAGGCTTCACTGGACTTCTCAGCAGTAAAACCTAGAATGGATTGGTATTTAATTAAAATTAACATCAATAGTCAAAGATAGACATGAAGGGTTTCTGAAAATTTGGACCCCATGCTCTTATCATTCAGAACAACCAATATGGAATTTCCATTTACCTAATTTGGTATACTATTTGATTATATTGCAATCACACTATGTTGTATCTGATATATACTTTCTTGTCAAAATTTTAAAATTTAATAAAAATTCTTGTTGCAAAAAAAAAATTACATTAACTAGCATGTTTAATTCCATTAAAAAAAAAGAAAATTCCAAATTAGACAGTTTCTTTTCATCTCTATTACACGGAATAGGAATTAACAATAATCAAAAAGTTGTATATACCTCATGAAATGGCTCTCCTGAGGATTACTAGTTATACTGCCAAAGATGAACCCTCACATAGCTCAGTATGGCTGATCTTGGTAACGGAAGGCCTCTATCGCTTATTATCACTACTATTACTATAACTATGTATTAATAATACATTAATCTTTAATTAATAGAGATGAGCGAGCATACTCGCCCGAGCTTGATGCTCGTTCGAGTATTAGGGTGCTCGAGATGCTCGTTACTCGAGACGAGCACCACGCGGTGCTCGTCTCGATTAAACGAGCACTGACCATTGAATTCAATGGAGCCGGCAATACAGCTGGCTCCATTGAAAGCAATGGGCTGCCGGCTAGCATGGGATAAATTTTCGGGAAGAGCTTAAAAATATAAGCCCTTACCTGAAAATCATCCTAAAATGTGTAAAAAGTAAAAAAAAAATATACTCACCTTGTCCCGGCAGAACGATGTTAGCCCATTGAATTCAATGGAGCCGGCAATACAGCCGGCTCCATTGAAAGCAATGGGCTGCTGGCGATCGCACAATGAATTTTCGGGAAGGGCTTAAATATATAAGCCCTTCCCTGCAATTCATCCAGAAATGTGTAAAAATAAAAAAAATATATACTCACCTTGTCCCGGCAGATGGAGTTCAGCTGCGGCCAGCTGGCAGTTTTCCTGCACTGCTCTCTGTAGTATTCAGCAGCTGGGGATTTAAAATCCCCGCCTGCTGAATGAGCTGCCTCTGATTGGTCACAGCCTGATAGGGATCTCACTCACACCCATTCATGAATTCATGAATGGGTGAGTGAATGCTGCCTCTCATTGGCTCAGCGCAGCTCTCAGCTGAATGACAGCAGTTCAGCACCACAGTGCAGGGGACAGCAGGAGAAGACGCGGCTGTGCCCCGGCAGCTGAAGGGAGGTGAGTATCTATTTTTTTTTTTTTTTAAATCACTTTTAATTCATTTCCAGGGAATGGCTTATATGTAAAGCCCTTCCCTGAAAAATAATTCAGGTGTGCCAGCGGACCATTGTCTTCAATGGAGTCGCCGGCAGCAGCAGCGGCTCCATTGAAGAGAATGCCTGCATATTCATTCTTTTTTACACTAAAATCTTTCTTTTTCAGGTAAGGGCTTATATTTTTAAGCCCTTCCCGAAAATTCATCCCGCGCTCGCCGGCAGCCCATTGCTTTCAATGGAGCCAGCTGTATTGCCGGCTCCATTGAATTCAATGGGCTAACATCGTTCTTCTCTGCCACAGCTGTTACAGCTGTGGCAGAGGAGAACGATCTTAATGCTGACATAATTTTTTTTTTTTATTCTTACACATTTTAGGATGATTTTCAGGTAAAGGCTTATATTTTTAAGCCCTTCCCGAAAATTCATCCCGCGCTCGCCGGCAGCCCATTGCTTTCAATTGAGCCGGCTGTATTGCCGGCTCCATTGAATTCAATGGGCTAAGATCGTTCTTCTCTGCCACAGCTGTTACAGCTGTGGCAGAGGAGAACGATCTTAATGCTGACATAATTTTTTTTTTTTTATTCTTACACATTTTAGGAGAACGATCGTTATGCTGACAGTGGGGGGGGGGGGGGGGGGGGGTCTCACTCTTGCCACTATTGTGGCTTAATAGTGAGACCTCGGAGCCTGAAATGCAGCCCTGCATGTTGCTCCTCACCTGCCCTATCCATTTCTGTGTTTTTTACATGACTTTGGTGATTTGCTAAGATTTTCACAAATGAAAACCTTAGCGGAGCACCAGTCATATACAAAAATGCTCGAGTCGCCCATTGACTTCCATGGGGTTCGTTACTCGAAACGAACTCTCGAGCATCACTGAAAGTTTGACTCGAGTAATGAGCACTCGAGCATTTTGGTGCTCGCTCATCTCTATTAATTAATTAATCTTGACTAATCACCTACTTGTTTCCGCAGCACTTTACATAGCAGAGGGTACAAGTACAAACAGAGGCCTCTGGCATACTATCGCATTTGGTGTCGTGTGTTGTCTGAAATCTCACAGACAGCACATGGTCCCATTTTAGCCTATGAGGCTATACCCATTGACAGTTTTTCACATGCACTGATGGTCCACATGAAAAAACTCATGGTATGTCCTATTCCTGTCTGGTCCACAGCAGAGAAATAAGGCGTGCCAGTGCATATCAATGTGCTGTGTCTATGTATATCAGACAGCACACTGACTAGTCCATGTTCTGTCTGATGAGAGTTGCCCCTGAGTCTCTAAGTGCTTTTTCAGATGAGTGTTCTTTTGACGCGATATAGGCATGCCAAAAAAACGTGGCTATTAGAACCAGTGGTTTCCTATAAAACATTTAGACAAAGGACTTTTGGCTGCAGACAAAAAGTGCTCTGCCAAAAAAAAAAATGACCTCAGTGACTGAAATTCAGCAACTCTAAATCCCTCCTGCGTGAAAAGATAGGATCTGACCCATCTTTGGTGCGCCAGGCACAGGAGTTTCCATAAACTCCTACTGGATACTATGCAAGCCAGCTGGCAAAGGGAGAAGGGGGATTCTTCTGTAGTGGGGAGAGGAGGGTTCCTCTGCAGGATGTAATAACACTGACTGTCATTATGCCTTTTAGCCCTTAAACTACCCAGTAGCGACACAGACATTAATGGGTAATTTAAGGGCTAAAAGGCATGATGACAGTCAGTGTAATTATGTCCTGCAGGGTAACCCTTCTTTTCCCGCTACAGGGGAATTACCCCACAGTGGGGAGAGAGAGAGAGTGGGGCTTGGAGAGACTCTCTGAGGGAATTCCCCATAGCAGGGAGAGAGAGGGCGGGGCTAAAAACAGGGGTGGGACTAGCAGAGGAGAGAAAGTGGGGCTGAAGAGGACTTCCTGAGGGAATCCCCCATAGCTGGGAGAGAGTGTGGTGCTAAAACCAGGGGGCAGGGCTATCAGGGGGGGAGAGAAAGAGAGAATGGGGCTAGAAGGGAGTCTCCGAGGGAATCTGCCATAGAAGGGAGAGAGGGGGCTGGGCTATACAGGACTCTCCAAGGGATTCCCCCATAGCAAGAAGAGAGAGGGGGCAGAGCATACCTCTAGCCCAGTCCTTTCTCTCCCTGCTATGGGGTGTTTCCCAAGGGAGTCCCCTCTAGCCCTGCCCTCTCTCTCTCTGCTATGGGGGATTCCCTAGGGGAGTCCTCACTAGTCCCATGGGTACTAGCAGTAGCTTACAGCGGGATATTTAAAACTTGCTGTTCAGGACTTTTGAGCTGCTGACGTGATCTCTAACTCTCATCCCCGAACTACCGCACAGCAGCCCTATTTTTCTGCATTATGCAGCTCCCAATTGTGTAAATGGGTGACTTTAGTGCTAATTAAGCTCGAGACTTGTGCTCACAAAAGTCGTCCATTCATGTTTTTTTTTGACGCGCTGAATTTGGGTGTGCGTAGGTCCCTTGTGTGAAAGAACCCTAAGGTGTGACTTGCACTAACTACTAGTGTGCACCTAACCAAAAACAGATATTACAGAGTAATTAATCAATAATTTGAACTACAGCAGTGAGCTGATTCATAAATAACCTATTAAACCTTTATCATAGTGTGTTCTGTAAGTGCAATGATGACAAAGTTTACGTTGAAATCAAAAGTGGATATGGGATCTGTATAAATGGAGACTGTAGCCTCACAATAATTTCATCTGGTGGGCCCAGTTTTGAGTGCACCAATAACTGTAGGAATGATAAGAAAACGTTAAAAGAGAAAGCAATAAAAATTGATTAAAAAATGATACTGATATATTAATTTGTGGTGATAAACAAAATGTGCTCACTAATTACTGATATAGACTGCATGGGTGAATAGAGACAGGGTACATCAACAAAGTATTAGTTTTAGGGCTGTGCACATTTTGGTCATATATTGAGAGCTCATGTGAGTCAACAAGGCAAACTCCTCAGACAGAACCCTACTCTAAGGCTGCATTCAGACAAACGTATATCGGCTCCGTTTTCACGCTGAGCCGATAGACGTTGTCCTCGTGTGCAGGGGGGGGGGAGGATGGAAGAGCCAAGAGCAGAAACTGAGCTCCCGCCCCCTCTCTGTCTCCTCTCCTCCCCTCTGCACTATTTGTAATGGGGAGAGGCGGGCCGGGGGCGGGGCTAAGTGCTGAGAATTAGCCCCACCCCTGCCCTACCTCTCCCCATTGCAAATAGTGCAGAGGGGTGGAGAGGAGGCAGAAGGCAGAGAGGGGGCGGGAGCTCAGTTCCTGCTCCTGGCTCTTCCATCCTCCTCCCCCTGCACATGAGGACAACGTATATCGGCTCGGCGTGAAAACCAAGCTGATATACGTTCGTGGGAATGCACTCTAAGGCCTCATTCAGACTAGCGTTTCTACGCTGCTATTGGAGATACTTTGAAAAAACGTGACCATGTGAAGCATTGGATTACAATGCATTCATTCACATGAGCGATTTTCGGGCGCTTAAAAAAATTGGGGTGTCCAAATGAGAAATTGGTGACTGTTTTCGGTCACCAATTTTTCTCGCTGCGTGAAAAGATAGGACTTGACCTATCTTTTGCCAAAAAATGTTGGAAGCTCCCATAGACTTCTATGGGAGCTGGAAAAAAAAGGAGGGGGAGGGAGTTTACCTGCGCCCAACGCTCGGAAAAAAAAGCAGAATATAAGTAGATACTATATTATGCACCTACATATATTTATTTCTCCTTATCTTGAAGGTGCTGTCTAAGGGTAAAATACATGGATGTGTTTTTTTCTCGTTACACGGCCGTGAAAACCATGGCCGCATACTGGAATGAAACAAAACTATTGATTTCAATAGTTTCATTTTCACCAGCGGGATTCTCATGCGTTAATACTACACCCGAGAAAAGATAGGGCTTGCCTTATCTTTCTCGTACGTAGTTTTCCTACGTGTGGGAAAGATAGGACAGGACCCATCTCCCTGCTTTTTGTTAAAACTCGCGTGCAATAGTGCAGAATTTGAATAGTCAAAAAAAAACAAAAAACATCCTTTGGTTAATGCGCTAATATGGTCCAAAGCAGTGAGCGTATTAGTGCATGCGCCCATATGTTTTTGCCCTAACCCTGTTTGTACTATAGCTGGACTTTTCATTAGAAGGATAGGTTGAGTTCACTTTGTAGGACTATAACCCCGGCGAGTTTTTTTTTGCTTCACATTGGCGATTTTACGTGCTTTCTTGCACATGCAAAATCCCTTGCGCACACCGCTGACAATAGGACTCCTTGATTTCAATGAGTCCCCTCACAATAAGCATTTTTGCATGTGACTGCAATTCTGCCTCAAAATCCACAGTTTGACCTGCGGATTTGACTGCGTCATAACTCCATCCCATATGAAAGGTCTCTTAGGGTCCCACCTAAAGAGGTCACCTTGTCAGTAATACAATTAATTCAATATTTACATTTGGCGTGTTCCATGGTGCCCGTAGCATGCTGTTACACCCATAAAGAAAGCAAGTTTGGTTAGAGAGGCTTATTAGAGAATTTCATAATATATAAACGTAAGTCACAAGAAACAGAACTTTGCCCTAACCCTGTATTTCTGCATGTACTCCGACTTGTGGAGTTGTTTTTCCTTTAAGCACAATGTATACACAAAAGAAGAAACCACAGGATCCAGTATGTGAACATTGCTCAACAGTGTAATGCCAGCTGTTCCTGCTATACGGTAACATGCTTCTTCATGTCGGTTCAACAGCAACAATCTGTTACACTTCAATGTAACAAACATCCTAAGTGAAAACATGTTATTTAGTAATCCTCAAAAGCAAAAATACACTCATTAGACCAATTCAGAATCTATGGTAACGTTGTGCGGTAATATAGAACCATGTCTGCGGTAATATAGCAGTAATATAGAACCATGTCTGTGAATCCTCTTGTATTAAAGGAGATGTCCCGCGCCGAAACGGGTTTTTTTTTTTTTTTTTAACCCCCCCCCCGTTCGGCGCGAGACAACCCCGATGCAGGGGTTAAAAAAACCACCCGCACAGCGCTTACCTGAATCCCGGCGGTCCGGCGTCTTCATACTCACCTGCTGAAGATGGCCGCCGGGATCTTCTACCTTCGTGGACCGCAGCTCTTCTGTGCGGTCCACTGCCGATTCCAGCCTCCTGATTGGCTGGAATCGGCACGTGACGGGGCGGAGCTACACGGAGCCGCTCTCTGGCACGAGCGGCTCCATAGAAGACTGCTGAAGACCCGGACTGCGCAAGCGCGGCTAATTTGGCCATCGGAGGCCAAAAATTAGTCGGCTCCATGGAGACGAGGACGCTAGCAACGGAGCAGGTAAGTATAAAACTTTTTATAACTTCTGTATGGCTCATAATTAATGCACAATGTACATTACAAAGTGCATTATTATGGCCATACAGAAGTGTATAGACCCACTTGCTGCCTCGGGACATCTCCTTTAATGATGAAATACTGATGCTTTACAGCAGGGGTCCCCAACCGCCGGGCCGCGGCCCGGGGCCGGGCCGTTGGGTGCTTAGCGCCGGTCCGCGGCACCGCCGGGAACTTTTACTCTAAACACAAGGCCCGCGGGCCGAATCCGGCCCGCTGCCTTGTGCTATGTGGCCCGCGGCGTGCCGACGCCGCTGACCACCGAAGCGATTACCAGCGAGGGCGCCGCAGCTCCCCGCTGGTAATCGCGCTGATGCCGGCGCACACTGACGTCTGTGCAGCCAGGATACTCTTCCCCGAGTCCCCTGCTCATTAGTTCCGCAGGAGAGGACTCGGGGAGGAAGCGTTCCGGGCTGACGTCAGGGCAAGCAGACAGAGAGCGACAGCAGGGAGGAGGTAAGTCTATGGGTTGGGGGGCTACTTATTACAGGGGAAGGGGCTGCCAATTACTGGGAGGGCTGGTTATTACTGGGGGCTACTTATTACAGGGGAAGGGGCTGCCTATTACTGGGGGGGGGGGGGGGCTGGTTATTACTGGGGGCTACTTATTACAGGGGAAGGGGCTGCCTATTACTGGGGGGCTGGTTATTACTGGGGGGTGGGGGCTACTTATTACAGGGGAAGGGGCTGCCTATTACTGGGGGGGCTACTTACTACTGGGGGACCTGCTTATTACTGGGGGGTTGCTTACTGGGGAGGGGGGAGGGGGTGTGCTTATTACTGGGGGGAGGGCTACTTATTACAGGGGAAGGGGCTGCTTATTACTGGGGGGGGGGGCTGGTTATTACTGGGGGGGGGGGGGCTACTTATTACAGGGGAAGGGGCTGCCTATTACTGGGGGGCTGCCTATTACGGGGGGGGGCTGCCTATTACTGGGGGGGGGGACCTGCTTATTACTGGAGGGGTTGCTTACTGGGGGGGCTGCTTATTACTGGGGGGGGGGGCTACTTATTACAGGGGAAGGGGCTGCCTATTACTGGGGGGGGGGCTGCTTATTACTGGGGGGAACCTGCTTATTACTGGGGGGGGGGGTGTTCTTATTACAGGGGAATGGGGTTGCTTATTACCGTGGGGGCTGGTTATTACTGGGGGGGGGGACCTGCGTATTACTGGGGGGGATTGCTTACTGGGGGGGGCTGCTTATTACTGGGGTGGGGACTACTTATTACAGGGGAAGGGGCTGCCTATTACTGGGGAGGCTGCCTATTACTTGGGGGGGGGGCGCTGCCTATTACTTGGGGGGGGCGCTGCCTATTACTTGGGGGGGGCGCTGCCTATTACTGGGGGTGGGGCGCTGCCTATTACTGGGGGGGGACCTGCTTATTACTGGGAGGGGACCTGCTTATTACTGGGGGGGGGAACCTGCTTATTACAGGGGGAGGGGCTGCTAATTACTGAGAGGTGGGGGCTGTCTATTACTGAGGGATGGGGGCTGTCTATTACTGGGGGGGGGGGGGGGGGGGGGGGGGGAGATAAATTATATGCTGCCCTATGTGTGTTCTGGGGGGGGGGGGGGATTATACACTACCCTATGTGTGTACTGCCAGGACATTCTAATGTCATAACTAAATAAGAATGCACTAAACTCCAACCCCCTTCATAACCCCGCCCCCTATAACCAAAGCCCCGCCCATGTCCCGCCCAACCCTGCCGGGCCTTGTAAAAATGGTCTTGCTTGAAGCCGGTCCCTGGTGCCAAAAAGGTTGGGGACCACTGCTTTACAGTGCCACTGCCCCATGAGAGGCTTTCTATAAATATGGTCAAGGGTGCTGTAAGAACATTTGTTTCTGGGCCCCATGGAAGACAAGGACTGAGGTCAGTGGTGACATCTCTGTACATCGCTGCAGAGATACTATATAAGTAACAAAATAAAATACAGCAGCCCCAAACTCCAATGAAATGAAGAAGAGGTGGGAAAGAACAGTAAAGAAATAAAAAAAAAACAATCGTGCTTCGTGAACATTGTCAGGGGAGTAAGAACTCAGAACGTATGGAGTTTGTAAAGTAATGTAAGGCTATGAAACTAAAATTACAGAGATTTATAGGGGGTCCTCTTTGCATTGTATACAAATTAATGTCTGATCTGCTTTGCTCATGAACATCTGACAAGTAGATAGTGGAAGCTCGCTTAGGGTGGGCTCACAGACAGAATTGTTTTGAAAAAAAAATGGCTGTGCAGTTTTTGGTGCAGTTTTTAAGCCAAAGCCAGAAGTAGATCCAGCGGGAAGGAGAAGGATAAGTCCTTCTTATATATTTCTATGGTTCAAACGCATTTTATTTGGTCCTATATTCAATCAATAAGAACAGCTTCTTACACATAGTCACAGCAAAAAATAAAAAAAATCTTGTTCATATAACTTTCACTATATGAGAATCAAGTCTTCCATATATAAAACTATAGCCAACATCAACAAAATACTTTGAGGATGTCCTCGAAAGGAGAGCCTTCTTATATATTTCTAATTGCTTGTGAATCCACTTCTGGTTTTGATCCAAAGAAGCCTGGATATTTTTCCATGCATGTCCTATGGACTGTATTTACTGCGGGATCCAGAGCTCCGGATCCCACAGTGCAAATACCCCCGTGTGCATTAGACCTTAGGCCTCATGTCCACAGGAAAATCAGGCCCGCTACGGATTCTCCATGGAGAATCCGTAGCGGGTCCCTCCTGCCCCACGGACATGAGCACATCCGCCGGGCCGAAGAAAGAAGATCCGACCGCGACGAAGAGAAGATCTGCCCGGTCCGCTGCGGGTAAGTTTATTCTTATTTTAGGTCTCCCGCGGATCCAGACGTCTTCCATAGGCTTCAATAGAAGCCTGCGGGAGCCGTCCCCGCGGGAGATCCGCACCTAAATGGAGCATGGTCCATTTTTTTCCATGCTCCATATTTTTTTAAATTCCCTTTTATTGACCATCCGCAGGTATTTATCTACCCGCGGGTGGTCAATGCATCCCTATGGGGTGCGGATCCACATGCGGGAGAAGAGTTAAAATCCGCTGCGGATTTTAATTCTTCTTTTCCCCGTGGACATGAGGCCTTAGTTTTAAAGTTGCTTTATGTATAGCTTTAGTCATCTAGGTTTATTTGCAAAACAGATATGTAAGAGAAGAATTTCATATAGAATAATTGTCAGCTACAAATCCTTATGTATTATAGACATGCCTCGATAGAAAAGTGTAGGAATTTAGATATCATTAAAAGGGTTGTCCCACTTCTAGCTGTTTTACTACAGGAAGCAGACAGCTCTGCACATTGTACAGTGGCCTGGGTTGGTACTGCAGGCCGAGTCCTATTCACTTCAATAGCACCAACCCAGGCCACTGTACAATGTACAGAGCTGTCCGCTTCCTGCAGTCATGATTTTTTGATGCCGCTAAATAGCTGCGTATATACGGTCGTGTGAATAAGGTCTTAAGCTGCCTTCACATGGCCCGAAAATGCTGCGGAATTGCCATTAGCGAAATTGCCACGGAAGCTCCACAGCATTTACAGAACAAGTCATGTAGAGAGGATTAAAAACTCTCCTTCATATAGTGCAGAAACAATTTTGCAGCATTTTTGAAAGCGCTTTAACCCTTTCCAATCCATTTATTTTTTCTCACCCATTCTCCCCAGCTGCAAATAAATTGGAGCTGGGAGAATGGGTGAGAAAAAATACATTTTCCCTGCACCCTCCTGATCTGACAGAGTTCAGGAGGGTGCAGGGAGGGACCTGCTTACCTGACCGGCGTCTTGTGCATTCTCCTTCTGCCTCCCGGCTCGGCGATCATGTGACCGCTGGGGTCAGGTGGCACCTGGCGGTCACATGATCGCCGGGTCGGGAGACAAGGAGAATGCACAAGACGCCGGTCGGGTAAGCAGGTCCTTCCACGGTGCAGGCTCCCGGCTCGGCGTTCATGTGACCGCCGGGGGTCAGGTAACACCGGCGGTCACATGATCGCCGGCCGGAATCTATGCATTACATAGCGCTAATTGAGCGCTATGTAATGTGTAAAGGAGTGGGCAGAAAGGGTTAAAAACCCTTTCTGCCTTCTCCTCGGGGGTCCTCGATGACGACCAGTGCAGGAGTGGATCTGCACCCGATGTGTCTGACGATCGGGTGCAGTTGCACTCCTGCACTGCAGTGTCGGGCCTGCCCCGACATCGGAGCTGTGGAGGAAAATGATGATGTCGGGGCAGGCCCGACATTGGACTGGAAAGGGTTAAATTCATATAGTGGATTTATGCTGTGGATTTCAACCCTTGAAATAGAAGGGTTAAATTCCGCTGGTGATCTGCAATTAAAAACATGACCAAATTCACACCATTTAGGTGCAGTTTTGGCCACCATGGATTTCAAGCAGAATTGCTGCAAGTATTCCTTTGCAGAATGCCTGCATGAACTTCGCTATGTGTGAAGGTAGCCTTCACACTTCCAAGCTTTTATGGGCTTTTACACACTAACTACTCCAAGAAGCCGTGTATTGCATACATGAACCAAGTTAAAAAAACATCAATCAGAACAGCAAAAACAATAATATTAAGCTATTAAAGTTAGTATAAATGACTGTTGCCATAATGGGCTGCTATTTTGCTTAGTTTTGCACGTATTCAGCAGCTTCGTGTAGAAACATGTTGTTACTTTTTCCTTTTGTCAGAATTTCACAACCTCTCATTTTGTAATGTATAAACACACCTTCCCTGTTTTCATTGCAAAGTTTGGCATCAGCACATTAATCACTGGCTTCAGATGACTTTTTTATTTAGGAAAGTGACTAAGAAAAGATAATAAAGAAACCAGGAGTATTGTCTGCTGTGTCTGTTTAATAAATAACCTATTAAGAACATTTCTCATTACCTGCCAAGGATTTTTAATTGCATAACAAACAGTTATTAATGTGTTTTCCTCCAGGGGTAAGAGACATACAATATTGTTTGCAGGCAGGTGCATGCTCTAAGTCATGCATATAAGATAGCTGAAATCTATTTTCTCCACCTTCCCCATTAGCATGCTGAATCGACTTAATCGAGCATTCACTTGTACTCAAATGGGGAAAAAGGAGACAAGCCACTGCCAGATACATTCCCAGCAGAGCAAAGGATTGAACATGTTGAAATCTAACATGTCCAATCCTATCTCTTTTCAGGATATCATTGGGAGGCCCCATATACATTGAATACATTAATCTAAAGCAGGGATGCACAACTTTGTCTGGTCACATTGCCATACTGAACCACTTGCAAGGGTATTCCCACTACTCCATAGGCATGACATGGATCTGAATATGGCAGCCGAGCTTAGCTCTATGGATGTCATTGACTTTATTCCCTGTATTGTATTTTCGTTTTCTGAATTATGACAATATTGTTCCCTCTTTTTACCTCCAAAAGCATAGAGAGGTATAACATGCTATAGATGCCAGATTACAGATCTGTACTACATGGATCTATGGGTCAGAAATGCTATCTTTTCTCCTTAGGAAGACGGTGAGTGAGGAGACTTAAAGGCCATTTACGCTCCCCTGGGTAATATGCAAATGTGTCATCTCCCTTATTTGCATATTAACCAGAGGAGCATAAATGGCCTTTTAAGTCTCCTCACTCACCGTCTAGGTGCGCTACTTAAGGAGAAAAGATAATGTTTTTGAACCCCTGTCCCAGGCCTCTCACTAGCAAAGCCAGACTCCTACTGTACACTGATGAAGGGCAAAAACCCTGAAATAGCTATATATGCATGGGCTCTGACTTTGCTTTCAATTCCTAGTCATTGTTACACGGCTTGTATAAAGAGTCTAACATTGACTTTAGGTATTGCTGCTTTCCAATAGGTGGCACTGTGGAGGTATTGTTTCATCTCCCTTATTTACATGAATCTATAATACGGCAATGTGCATGAGGGGTAAGTGTCATTCTAATATTTCATTGTAAATCCCCTTATACAAATGCTAAAGTCCAAAAGGTGGCGAGACAAAATGCAATCATAACCATTCATTGATGAGTACATGAACTGTTCACACAATGTGTCAGTATGACTGATATCTTAACAATCTCTTCTTTACATTGTTATATTACACCATAGTTGGGTGTGGGTACCTCCTTGGCGGTATTTCCTGCCCAAGGTTTTGTGGTGTGACAATTAACAGTTATTGTTAGGAAATATAACTTTAATCAAGATAAGTATTCATTCAAATTGGAATTCTGCAGTACAAAATATGCCTATACCATGAAGAAAGAGGACTTTAGCCGTATTGGAGGTGCGGTTCATGATCACTGAGCATGATGGAAGGAGACAGTGGAAGAGTCAGCAGACTACGGAAAGTAGATCACTGAGAAATAAAGGAAAGGAGGAAGGGGCACAGGGGACAAAAAGGGCAGAGAATGTAATCAGTAGCTTTCCATGTGCCTAACTAACTTTCTGCCGATGGTGGTCATGGTGGAACATGGCCCTATGATTACTTATTATACCCATCAGTGGAGTGATAAAAAGTAGAGATGAGCGAGTATACTCGCTAAGGCACATTACTCGAGTGAGCAGTGCCTTAGCCGAGTATCTCCCCGCTTGTCTCTAAAGATTCGGGGGCCGACGCCGGTGACAGGTGAGTTGTGGCGGGGAGCAGGGGGGAGAGAGAGATCTCCCCTCCGTTCCTCCCCACTCTCCCCTGACGCTTCCCGCCCCCTGCCAGCCCCCGAATCTTTAGAGACGAGCGGGGAGATACTCGGCTAAGGCACTACTTGCTCGAGTAATGTGCCTTAGCGAGTATACTCGCTCATCTCTAATAAAAAGGTACAAAGTGCGTGTTTTGTTAAATTAACCTGACACTTTAGTTATGATGGAGAATTATATCTTGAAAATGATAATAGCATTGAATGCAGATCTAGAAATAGTTGGTTGGGTGAGGTGGAAGACAGAGGAAGGTTAGACTGAGTTTAAAGGAGATGTCCCGAGGCAGCAAGTGGGTCTATACACTTCTGTATGGCCATAATAATGCACTTTGTAATATACATTGTGCATTAATTATGAGCCATACAGAAGTTATAAAAAGTTTTTTACTTACCTGCTCCGTTGTTAGCGTCCTCGTCTCCATGGAGCCGACTAATTTTTGGCCTCCGATGGCCAAATTAGCCGCGCTTGCGCAGTCCGGGTCTTCTGTGTTCTTCTATGGAGCCGCTCGTGACAGAGAGCGGCTCCGTGTAGCTCCGCCCCGTCACGTGCCGATTCCAGCCAATCAGGAGGCTGGAATCGGCAGTGGACCGCACAGAAGAGCTGCGGTCCACGAAGCAAGAGGTTCCCGGCGGCCATCTTCACAGGTAAGTATAGAAGTCACCGGAGCGCGGGGATCAAGGTAAGCGCTCCGGTAAGCTGTCTGTACGTCCCTGCATCGGGGTTGTCTCGCGCCGAACGGGGGGGGGGTTGAAAAAAAAAAAAACCCGTTTCGGCGCGGGACAACCCCTTTAAGGTACAGACATCAGAGACATCATCTGACGGATATTCTACGTCTACTGAGATACATGCCCAAGTGACTCATGTTCCACTTTTGCACCTTTCCTACCGCATAGCTTCATGAAAGCAGGTGTTTACTAGAAAAAAAATCATCATAAAACAAGTTCATCCACAGAAAGTAAGCCGTGTTTTTAAAAACAACCAAGATGATTGTAATTATGAACAATGAATGGTATTTTCACTGAAGATCGCCTGTGAACACTTGCTCTGTGCTTACAGTTACACAAGAGAATCTCCAATAAATGAGATCCACAAATCCACTGCTACTCGCAGCAAGCAGTAACTTGTAGGCACAAAGCTGTTATTGGACGGAAGAGTCAGAATATTCTTCATACACTCATAACTTGCAGGTGCAGCTGGAACAGAGGAACTGAGGGACGGATTGCAACATGTTATTGGAACAACGTGCCACAAAAAACTTCTGCTTTTATGGTTTGTTATAAACTGTCATCTAGCAGTGAATATTGTAAACAACCTCATATATGCTCAGCTGACATTACAATGAACCTTTAACACCTACAAGACAAAAGGCCGTGAGAAAACAGTCTAAGCCTACAGCTGTTTTATGTAAGCGAAAATATCCACTAACCGAAAAAAAAATATGAAAGTGTGTTTTAATGGATGTTAGCTTCAATTTAACTTTCCGAACACTTATTATCTATCTATCTATCTATCTATCTATCTATCTATCTATCTATCTATCTATCTATCTATCTATCTATCTATCTATCTATCTATCTATCTATCTCCAAGCTATTGAGGAGAAAGAAAACACTGCTAACTATGTTACAGAAACTGCTGTAAAAAAGTTGCAATTTTTGGGGTATGGGGGTGTCTGAGCAAACATTTGTGACTTTTCTTTCTTCTGCGCCGGTCCTAAAAAGTGGGCAAGGCTTATCGGGAGGGGGCATGGCCATCCTAGACCAACAGATTTATGTACAATTTATGTCAGGAACTGATTGAATTGTACCAGAAATGTACATCAGGTCGGACCTGGCGTACATTTTTTGGAAGGCTCACTGAGGTGCCGGAGATGCACTTAATACATCAACAGGCGTACACCTCTTCTTGTATTAAGCACACATTGTGTCCCGGAAAATCATACCAAACCTGGCGTTGCAAATGCCAGGCTTAGTAAATTTTTTCCATAATGTTGGCTGCTAAAAACATCAACTGTTTCTTGCTTACTTTAAATTACTAATAGCAAGGTCAACATCAGAGCAATAAAGGAAAACTGTATTGTGTTGTGAAGGTTTTCCATTTGAGCATAAACTAGCTAAAGATAAAGCAATTTCGAGCTTAGCGAATAATGTATATGTTGTAGTTGTAGATCTGTTGGATTGAATTCAGCTGAAACAGCAACAGAATATAGTACGTATGTTCAAAATGATTAGAACACAGTAAATAGTAAGTCATCACAGAAACAACAGCACAGCCCCAATCTAGGAACTGATTGACAATAGGATACAAAATTACCCAGAAGAGAAACCAGTTAGTAGATCAAAGGGGCTACTAAAGGCTAAGGAGGTAAGGATGCTGGGGGAAAGACAAAAGAGGGAGGGGTTGGGGTAAAGCAAGAGATTAGGAGGCCGAAATATGAAGCTATACATTTTAACGTGTACAGAACGCCAATTCCATGTGGTATAATACAGAGACAGCAAGGGTAGTGGAAATAATGAGGTGCCTGATGCTAATCTTGGCATAGTGTGACCTATTCATATCTAGGAAGAATCAACTCCTTGAGCCGTGGTTGAAGCCATCTTCAGTGGTCCTAGAGTGCCTCTCGTGTCTGCCAGTAGGTGCAATGATGAATGCTGAATGATTTTACTATCACCTTGAGTTCCTCAATAGTAAAGTGAGTTAGAATGAAAGTCTCCCATGTCTTGAAAAACCTATCTGGGTTTCTATCCTTATGCCATTCTGCGTCCAGTCTACCAACTCTCAGAAGTAATTTGAAAGGAACCTGTCACATTTCCATAGCACCATAAACTAAGCTATGGCACTGCTAGGGGACGTCACAGGGAGCCAAGTGATCTATTTTTTATGCTCTGCCACTCTCCGGCTCTAGCAGTGTCCCCCTCTGAACTCAGCGCCTGGCATGAAAATCTGACTCTTTTCAGAGTCCCGTGCATACGCTCCCATAGACTTGTATAGGAGAGTACATGCTTGGGACAATGAAAAGAGCCAGATGTTTGTGAGCGTGCAGACTTCCAAGAGAAAGACTGCTGGATAACAGAAGAGTATAAAAAATACATCACCCAGCTCCCCGTCACGTCCCCTAACAGCGCGCAACTTAGTTTATGGTGCTGTGGGGACGTGACAGGTTCCCTTTAAGCAGGCCAATTATTTCTGCTATACTGAGTAGCTCCAAGTCAAGCTACTTCTGTAGAAGAACCTTCTTGGCAACCAATAGCCCAATATGAATCAATGGTGGTAACTTTTTTGCAGTGATCGGTTCACAATGGTATGAAAGCAGTTGTGGCAACAGTGGCAGATCAATGGACTAGTGTCTCTATCCTGTCACTTTTCCCCCAAATGTTTAGATCCTAGGGCAAGCTAAATTCTTGATACATAATAAGCTACCTTTATACAGTCTATATGAAAACTGATATGGACAAACTATCATCTGGTCTATCATCTAGGCAGGATTAGATCACAGCAAAAACTGGGAAGCTGTACTAGGAATATTGCTACCTGACTTGGACACCAGTACAATTTACAAGAAAAAGTAAGTGAACCCTTTGACACTACTTGGATTTCTGCATTGATTACTAATAAAATGTGGTCTAATTGTTATCTAAGTCACATTTACACACAATGATTATCCATTTGGCATGCAGGGTGTACAATTCCTGTTCCCATATACTAAAAGCTCATTTAGACGGGACGAATGCCAGGCAAACGATGCCCGACACTTTCCCCACACATACTAGCTCCCGTGCTGTTGCACAGGAGCGAGTATTGTTGGCTCTCAGTGGAGAGGCTGCAGGAGATTTCTTTCCTCTCTCTTCTTCGGCCCTCTCCATTGACATAACATAGCGGCAGTTCAGTACTGAACGGCTGTTATTTATGCTGAGCGATTAGCAATCAGCTCATTGTCCATCGTTTATGCTGTATAACCGATGGACGATGAGCTGAATGATGATTATTCAGTGTAAACAGCAGTTGTTCAGTACTGAATGGCTGCTATATTAAGTGAATGGAGAGGGGCGAAGAAGAGAGAGGAGAGAAATCTCCTGCAGCCTCCCCGCCCCCCTGCTGGCTGCTCTGTCAGCGAGCCAGTGATACTACCTCCCGTGTAGCAGAATGAGAGCGAGTATGTGCGGGGATGAGTGTCGGGCATCGTTTGCCCAGCATTGGTCCTGTCTTAATGAGCCTTTAGTTCCTTCTCCCTAGCCTTATGTGATAGCGTTGACATATTAGATTTATAAGCCACACGTTGCCCCCTGGTTTATATATGGATATTGGTGGGATTATTATTAGCTTGGTTATTTTTATTACGTAAATTAATAGAAGTTATGTTTTAGATTCTCCTACAGTGAATTAAAAACTGCATTATGACTGAAGTGTGTTAGCACAGCCTTGGAGCTCAAGACCGTTGTAATAACACCTGCCTTTAGAATTGAACTCTGACTTATATTGACCATCTACCTATTAGCTGTCCACCATACGAGGGACAGCTACATGCCCTGACTTCAATAGAGATAGGAAGGATAAGCTACTGCCAGACACATCTGGCGTCATTTATCTCCCTGGTGAAATCATACACAATCTTTCTTTTCCTTGGCAGATGCTGTTGGACAGTTGGGCTGATCCATACACATCAGAAAGTTATGCTGAATATGGTCATGTTTATGGACAGCGTTAGACTTCACCATATTGAGAGTAAGCAATTTGGAAAGTTCTTAAGACACTACATAAGTTATATCACCTCCCTTCAGTACTCCTTGCTTGCCCAGACTCAACATTTTTGTTTATTGTAAGACCTAACTGCTTGAAGATACAGAAAGTATAATTCAGGGATGTAATCCTAACATAAATGATAAAATGGCATACAATTAAACAGGATTCAGCTTTATGTCCTGCCCAGTTAGTAAATAGTGGTTTTTAGCCAAGGCAGCAAACAGTCCTTGGTCCCAACGTCCACGGGCAGGATTGATTTGCAGAATTTGCGTGGAAGATCCGCAAATTACGCTGTCCATAGGGAATCATGGGCGTCCGCAAATGTAATAAAGCATGCAGATTTGATTTGCGAACCTTTTATACCATAAAAAGAAGTCACAGCATGCTCCATTTCAGTGGGGATCCCGCACGAACGGCTTCCATTGAAGTCAATGGAAGCTGTCAAATCCGCGGCCTGTCCACAGTTGAATTGTGGACGGGCCGCGAATTCCGTGGGAAAGCAGGAGTTAAAAAAACAAAACTCCACTGCACTTGTGCAGTGGCACGTTGGATGGAGCTTCAACACACATCTGCAGTGAATAAAATAGAAGACCCGGGCGGGTAAGCAGAAGACCTGCAGTGTCCTTGACCGCAAGCAGCGTTGGATTGTTCTGCGGGTCCCGCATGTGGAATCCGATCTGCCCATGCTACAACATACAGAAGATCAGTGTCTCTCACCAAATCATTAAATCTGTTTTCTATTCTAGTAGTGTAAAACCTAAATGACACAAACCTGACACACATGCAGGTTATAGCAGTTTCACACTATGGGGCACATTTCTGAAGTAATTTCCGCCAGCTTTTGACATAAAAAAAAAAAATCGCTAATTTTTGTGCAAGAAGGTATTTGGACAACAATTTTGTGACTTTTCTTCCTTCCACCGCACCACTTTTTAAAAACATGGGCGAGGCTTGTCGGGAGTATTTAGTGAGCTGGGGGAAATTATACTAAGCCTAATGTCAGAAATTCCAAGGTTAGAGCTCATTCACACGGGCGTATTGTCACTGCGTGGTATGCACGCGTTTTTCCCATGCATAACACGTGGTGAATGGAGGCGATGAAAGTCTATGGACTTTCATTCTTCCTTTCACACATATGTTGGAGCTTCGAGGGGACACTGCGTATAAAATACAGGAGAAATAAATCGCAGCATGCTCTATTTCCTTGTGTTTTATACGCAGACGTTGAAGGACTCCAGATTAAAACACTGCCCCCTGGCAATGCTTGCGAGAGGGCAGCGTTTAGTACAGAGACACGCTCTGAACAGAGCGGGAAAATTGGAAAAAAAAAGTTACACTGCGCATGTCCATGACGTCAAAATCCCGGGCATGCGCAATGCCTATCGCCGCCCTTATTTGATCTCTGCTGATTCTTCTTTTGGCACAGCATAAGGGCTGCGATGAGTACAACGCTGCGAGACTCACAGCGTCATACTCATACGGCCGTGTGAACGAACCTTTAGTAAATTTCCCCTTATATGCGCTTCATTTTGGCCTTTATGAATTGGGCATAGTACAAAATGGCCGCCTGCTTGTTTGTCAAGTTTGTGTCCACAACACTGATGTTTTAAAGCTACCGGAATGAAACACTAAGTTTAAGAATTGGTGAGTGCTGCTGAGTATATACACACACATATCTTAAGCTGATGTGGTATGGTTTGTTATCAAAACAATTCTGCCCTCATATATATGCATTATGTAACTACATGCTATGCTTCCCACTCACTCATCATCACCATAGCATCTACAGGTTGGGCCATGGAAAAGTAGGCCAACACTACACTCTTATGAAAGCTGTCTAAAAGAAGATCTGTTTTTGTAGTCCCTAGCAGCCAATCACAGGGCAGCTTTCATTTCTTCTACTGCTGAGGTAAAATGAAAGCTATTGGCTGTGATTGGTTGCTATGGGCAACAAAGATTTTCATTTAGCCAGCTTTCATAAGGCTGTGGTACCGGGCTAATTTTCTGTTGTCCACCCTGTACAACAAACTTCACTGGAATGTTGAAATATTTTCATTAGATGTGCTTAGGAAAAAAAGGAAAAGCTTGCGGAGGCTTTTAAAATATTTCACCATTGTCTACAAAAGTAGGCCTGTGGGGGCAACATGTACAGAAAGCTCCACGTTGGTTTGCCCTCAGTAGCTGATGCCTTTGTATTATAACTATTATTCTAAAGCCACTGAATAATTTTCCTGAGGATTGGTGGAAGACTCACCACTGAGACCCTCATTGATTCCGAGGACAGGCATGCCATATCCCCCTCACATTCTCACTGCACCCCCTGCAGTAAGGAGGGGCTGACCACGTTGTTGCTCCTCGCATTTCCATGGGATTGCCGGAGATAGCTAGGTACGAGTGCTAGTGGAATCCCCACAGACTTTCATCCCCTACCATGTGGGAATACTCCTTTAAGCTCAATGCACTTCGGGTTCCACAGCCCCAGACCGTAGATTGCAAAATCCCTAAGGCCAGTTTCACTTGAGCTTATTGTCATTGTGCGTTGCGCGTGCAATTTTTCCTGCCAATAGCCCATTGATTTGTATTGGGCCACTCATACCAGTGGATTTTGTTTGCATATGTACTACTGTGTCAAAAAATTACAGCATGCTCTATCTTGGCACATATTATGCACGCATACATGCCAAGATGGTGCATGGGGATTGACAGCACGGTCATGTGAACCCTAAGGCTGGGGTCACACAGGGCGGATTTGCCGCGGTTTTGCCGCAGCAGATCCGCCCGCGGCAAAACCGCCCGCGGCCGCTAAGCCCGGGATTAGCCAGCCATGTGGACGAGGTTTCTCAGAAATCTCGTCCACACGGGACGGCTAATCCGCTGCGGTAAATCCGGTTGAAACCGCGGCTGCGGCCGCCGCAGCCGCGGTTTCAAAAGAAGCAGCATGCTCATTCTTTTTTTCATTCCGCTGCGGCCGCGCTCTCCTCTATGGGAGCGCCGGCCGCAACGGAAGAGCAAGCGGCCGGACCGCTTCAAAGCCGCCGCGGCTTAAACCGCGGCGGCTCTGCCGGCGGAGATCTCGCGGTTTTTGCTGCGGCCAAACCGCGAGATTTCCGACGGCAATCCGCCCCGTGTGACCCTAGGCTAAGTATGTCATATGCCAAATAGCAGATAGTCCTGGGATCTTGAGGAGGTTTAGATTTCAGCAGCTCGATGATATTAGTTTAATTACAATCATGTTTGTTTCTACCAGCAGGTTGGTGATGTGACCCAACGGGGTGCCGACTGCTTTAGTGTCTGTGAGGGTAGGGGCGTGCAACAATTCTCGTAGAACTGGGCACTGCTTTTCAGTTGTCCATCCTTGAGTGGAAGTGGGAAGACGGACAACTGAATAGCAGTGATAGGTCAAGTGACATTAGAGTACTTACTTTCCTGGCTTCTCTGCAGTTCCAGCATCTGAATATAGTGTTCAGCAGTACACACAACATCTAGGATATGCAGGGATGATTATTAGAGATGAGCGAACACCAAAATGTTCGGGTGCTCGTTATTCGGAACGAACTTCCCGCGATGCTCGAGGGTTCGTTTCGAACAACGAACCCCATTGAAGTCAATGGGCGACCAGAGCATTTTTGTATTTCGCCGATGCTCGCTAAGGTTTTCATGTGTGAAAATCTGGGCAATTCAACAAAGTGATGGGAACGACACAGCAACGGATAGGGCAGGCGAGGGGCTACATGTTGGGCTGCATCTCAAGTTCACAGGTCCCACTATTAAGCCACAATACCGGCAAGAGTGCCCCCCCCCCCCTCCCAACAACTTTTACTTCTGAAAAGCCCTCATTAGCATGGCATACCTTTGCTAAGCACCACACTACCTCCAACAAAGCACAATCACTGCCTGCATGACACTCCACTGACACTTCTCCTGGGTTACATGCTGCCCAACCGCCCCCCTCCCCCCCACAGCGCACACCAAAGTGTCCCTGGGCAGCCTTCAGCTGCCCTCATGCCACACCACGCTCATGTCTATTTAGAATTGCGTCTGCCATGACGAGGGACCGCAGGCACACACTGCAGAGGTTGGCACGGCTAGGCAGCGACCCTCTTTAAAAGTGGCGGAGCGATAGCCCACAATGCTGTACAGAAGCAATGAGAAATAGAATCCTGTGCCACCGCCATCAGGAGCTGCACACGTGGGCATAGCAATGGGGAACCTATGTGCCACACACTATTCATTCTGTCAAGGTGTCTGCATGCCCCAGTCAGACCGGGCTTTTTAATTCATAGACACAGGCAGGTACAACTCCCTATTGTGAAGTCCCTGTCGACCCACAGCATGGGTGGCTCCCTGGAACCCACCGGCGGTACACAGAAATATCCCATTGCATTGCCCAACACAGCTGAGGTAGTAATGTCGTGCTTAATGCAGGTGGGTTTCGGCCCACACTGCATGCCCCAGTCTGACTGGGGTTCTTTATAAGTGTACAGATGTAGCAAAAACTCCGTGTGCACCTACAGCATGGGTGGGTGCCAGGAAGCCACCGGCGGTACATAGAAATATCCCATTGCATTGCCCAACACAGCTGAGGTAGTAATGTCGTGCGTAATACAGGTGGGCTTCGGCCCACACTGCATGCCCCAGTCAGACTGGGGTTCTTTAGAAGTGGACACATGTATTAAAAACTCCGTGTGCACTTACAGCATGGGTGGCTCCCTGGAACCCACCGGCGGTACATAAAAATATCCCATTGCATTGCCCAACACAGCTGAGGTAGTAATGTCGTGCTTAATGCAGGTGGGCTTCGGCCCACACTGCATGCCCCAGTCAGACTGGGGTTCTTTACAAGTGGACACATGTAGGTTAAACTCCCTGTGGACCCACTGCCTGGGTGGGTGCCAGGAAGCCACCGGCGGTACATAGAAATATCCCATTGCATTGCCCAACACAGCTGAGGTAGTAATGTCGTGCTTAATGCAGGTGGGCTTCGGCCCACACTGCATGCCCCAGTCAGACTGGGGTTCTTTACAAGTGGACACATGTAGGTTAAACTCCCTGTGGACCCACTGCCTGGGTGGGTGCCAGGAAGCCACCGGCGGTACATAGAAATATCCCATTGCATTGCCCAACACAGCTGAGGTAGTAATGTCGTGCGTAATACAGGTGGGCTTCGGCCCACACTGCATGCCCCAGTCAGACTGGGGTTCTTTAGAAGTGGACACATGTATTAAAAACTCCGTGTGCACCTACAGCATGGGTGGCTCCCTGGAACCCACTGGCGGTACATAAAAATATCCCATTGCATTGCCCAACACAGCTGAGGTAACGTCAGCTGTAATGCAGGTGGGCTAAAAATTAATTTGATTACACTGTAGGCGAGGGCCCACAAAAATTGCTGTATCAACAGTACTAATGTACATCCCAAAAATTGGCCATGGCCAGCCAAGAGGGCAGGTGAAACCCATTAATCGCTTTGGTTAATGTGGCTTAAGTGGTAACTAGGCCTGGAGGCAGCCCAGTGTAACGAAAAATTGGTTCAAGTTAAAGTTCCAATGCTTTTAAGCGCATTGAAACTTATAAAAATTGTTCTGAAAAATTATTTGAGTGAGCCTTGTGGCCCTAAGAAAAATTGCCCGTTCAGCGTGATTACGTGAGGTTTCAGGAGGAGGAGCAGGAGGAGGAGGAGGAGGAATATTAGACACAGATTGATGAAGCAGAAATGTCCCCGTTTTGGATGGTGAGAGAGAACGTAGCTTCCATCCGCGGGTGCAGCCTACGTATTGCTTACGTATCGCTGCTGTCCGCTGGTGGAGAACAGAAGTCTGGGGAAATCCAGCCTTTGTTCATCTTGATGAGTGTTAGCCTGTCGGCACTGTCGGTTGACAAGCGGCTACGCTTATCTGTGATGATTCCCCCAGCCGCACTAAACACCCTCTCCGACAAGACGCTAGCCGCAGGACAAGCAAGCACCTCCAGGGCATACAGCGCTAGTTCAGGCCACGTGTCCAGCTTCGACACCCAGTAGTTGTAGGGGGCAGAGGCGTCACCAAGGATGGTCGTGCGATCCGCTACGTACTCCCTCACCATCCTTTTACAGTGCTCCCGCCGACTCAGCCGTGACTGGGGAGCGGTGACACAGTCTTGGTGGGGAGCCATAAAGCTGGCCAGGCCCTTAAAGACTGTTGCACTGCCTGGGATGTACATGCTGCTCGATCTACGTACATCCCCTGCTACCTTGCCCTCGGTACTGCGCCTTCTGCCACTAGCGCTGTCGGCTGGGAATTTTACCATCAGCTTGTCCGCAAGGGTCCTGTGGTATAGCAACACTCTCGAACCCCTTTCCTCTTCGGGAATCAGAGTGGGCAGGTTCTCCTTATACCGTGGATCGAGCAGTGTGTACACCCAGTAATCCGTCGTGGCCAGAATGCGTGCAACGCGAGGGTCACGAGAAAGGCATCCTAACATGAAGTCAGCCATGTGTGCCAGGGTACCTGTACGCAACACATGGCTGTCTTCACTAGGAAGATCACTTTCAGGATCCTCCTCCTCCTCCTCCTCCTCCTCCTCAGGCCATACACGCTGAAAGGATGACAGGCAATCAGCCGGTGTACCGTCAGCAGCGGCCCAAGCTGTCTCTTCCCCCTCCTCCTCATCCTCCTCATGCTCCTCCTCCTCCTCCTGTACGCGCTGAGAAATAGACAGGAGGGTGCCCTGACTATCCAGCGGCATACTGTCTTCCCCCGCCCCCGTTTCCGAGCGCAAAGCAGCTGCCTTTATGGTTTGCAGGGAATTTCTCAAGATGCATAGCAGAGGAATGGTGACGCTAATGATTGTAGCATCGCCGCTCACCACCTGGGTAGACTCCTCAAAATTACCAAGGACATGGCAGATGTCTGCCAACCAGGCCCACTCTTCTGAAAGGAATTGAGGAGGCTGACTCCCACTGCGCCGCCCATGTTGGAGTTGGTATTCGACTATAGCTCTACGTTGTTCATAGAGCCTGGCCAACATGTGGAGCGTAGAGTTCCACCGTGTGGGCACGTCGCACAGCAGTCGGTGCACTGGCAGCTTAAAGTGATGTTGCAGGGTGCGCAGGGTGGCAGCGTCCGTGTGGGACTTGCGAAAATGTGCGCAGAGCCGGCGCGCCTTTACGAGCAGGTCTGACAAGCGTGGGTAGCTTTTCAGAAAGCGCTGAACCACCAAATTAAAGACGTGGGCCAGGCATGGCACGTGCGTGAGGCTGCCGAGCTGCAGAGCCGCCACCAGGTTACGGCCGTTGTCACACACGACCATGCCCGGTTGGAGGCTCAGCGGCGCAAGCCAGCGGTCGGTCTGCTGTGTCAGACCCTGCAGCAGTACGTGGGCCGTGTGCCTCTTATCGCCTAAGCTGAGTAGTTTCAGCACGGCCTGCTGACGCTTGCCCACCGCTGTGCTGCCACACCGCACGACACCGACTGCTGGCGACATGCTGCTGCTAACACATCTTGATTGCGAGACAGAGGAGGAGGAGGAGGAGGAGGAGGGTGCTTTAGTAGAGGAAGCATACACCTCCGCAGATACCACCACCGAGCTGGGGCCCGCAATTCTGGGGGTGGGTAGGACGTGAGCGGTCCCAGGCTCTGACTCTGTCCCAGCCTCCACTAAATTCACCCAATGTGCCGTCAGGGAGATGTAGTGGCCCTGCCCGCCTGTGCTTGTCCACGTGTCCGTAGTTAAGTGGACCGTGGCAGTAACCGCGTTGGTGAGGGCGCGTACAATGTTGCGGGAGACGTGGTCGTGCAGGGCTGGGACGGCACATCGGGAAAAGTAGTGGCGACTGGGAACTGAGTAGCGCGGGGCCGCCGCCTCCATGATACTTTTGAAGGACTCCGTTTCCACAACCCTATACGGCAGCATCTCAAGGCTGATGAATTTTGCTATGCGGACGGTTAACGTTTGAGCGTGCGGGTGCGTGGCGGCGTACTTGCGCTTGCGCTCCAACAGTTGCGCAAGCGACGGCTGGACGGTGCGCTGAACTACACTGCTGGATGGGGCCGAGGACAGCGGAGGTGAGGGTGTGGGTGCAGGCCAGGAGACGGTAGTGCCTGTGTCCTGAGAGGGGGGTTGCATCTCAGTGGCAGGTTGGTGCACAGGGGGAGAGGCAGGGGTGCAAACCGGAGGCGCTGAACGGCCTTCGTCCCACCTTGCGGGGTGCTTGGCCATCATATGTCTGCGCATGGTGGTGGTGGTGAGGCTGTTGGTGTTGGCTCCCCGGCTGAGCTTTGCGCGACAAAGGTTGCACACCACTGTTCGTCGGTCGTCAGGCGTCTCTGTGAAAAACTGCCAGACCTTAGAGCACCTCGGCCTCTGCAGGGTGGCATGGCGCGAGGGGGCGCTTTGGGAAACACTTGGTGGATTATTCGGTCTGGCCCTGCCTCTACCCCTGGCCACCGCACTGCCTCTTGCAACCTGCCCTGCTGATGCCCTTGACCCCCCCTCTGAAGACCTGTCCTCCTGAGTAAGCGTTGCACACCAGGTGGGGTCAGTCACCTCATCGTCCTGCTGCTCTTCCTCCGAATCCTCTGTGTGCTGCTCCCTCGGACTTACTGCCCTTACTACTACCTCACTGCAAGACAACTGTGTCTGATCGTCATCGTCCTCCTCACCCACAGAAAGTTGTTGAGACAGTTGGCGGAAGTCCCCAGCCTCTTCCCCCGGACCCCGGGAACTTTCGAATGGTTGGGCATCAGTGACGATAAACTCCTCTGGTGGGAGAGGAACCGCTGCTGCCCAATCTAAGCAGGGGCCCGAGAACAGTTCCTGGGAGTGTTCCCGCTCCTGAGCAGGTGTTATTGTAGTGGAGTGAGGCGGCTGGGAGGAAGGAGGAGCAGCAGACAGAGGATTTGGATTGGCAGCAGTGGACGGCGCAGAACTGCGGGTAGACGATAGGTTGCTCGAAGCACTTTCTGCCATCCAGGACAGGACCTGCTCACACTGCTCATTTTCTAATAACCGTCTCCCGCGTGGACCCATTAATTGGGCGATGAATGTGGGGACGCCAGAAACGTGCCTCTCTCCTAATCGCGCAGCAGTCGGCTGCGACACACCTGGATCAGGAGCTTGGCCTGTGCCCACACCCTGACTTGGCCCTCCGCGTCCTCGGCCGCGTCCACGTCCTCTAGGCCTACCCCTACCCCTCAGCATGCTGTATTACCAGTGATTTGATTTCACAGGCAGGAAATAAATTGGCGCAAGACTGCAGGCCAAATATAATTTTTTCCCTTTTTTGAAAACGAAAGGCCCCACTGCCTCTAGTGAATGAATAATCTAAGTTTAATAACTGTGCTGTTTTCCTGCTAATGTGTCACAGAACGTGAGGGTAGCAGAGTTATTAACTGTTGCAGAGCAGGTATTTTTTTTCCCAATTAAGGAAAGCAAATGGCGAAGCCAGGAGTAAAACGTAGCTGGGTGCGTATGATTTTTACAGGTTGCACACGCAGCCGACACGTGTCCACCGGCGTTAGTACGGACAGAGGCAGGACAAATAGAATTATTTTCCGTTTTTTTTGCACCAAAAGGCAGCACTGCGTATATTCTATGAACATGAGAAGTTTAATAACTGTGCTGTTTTCCTGCTAATGTGTCACAGAACGTGAGGGTAGCAGAGTTATTAACTGTGGCAGAGCAGGTATTTTTTTTCCCAATTAAGGAAAGCAAATGGCGAAGCCAGGAGTAAAACGTAGCTGGGTGCGTATGATTTTTACAGGTTGCAGACGCAGCCGACACATGTCCACCGGCGTTAGGACGGACAGAGGCAGGACAAATAGAATTATTTTCCGTTTTTTTGCACCAAAAGGCAGCACTGCGTATATTCTATGAACATGAGAAGTTTAATAACTGTGCTGTTTTCCTGCTAATGTGTCACAGAACGTGAGGGTAGCAGAGTTATTAACTGTGGCAGAGCAGGTATTTTTTTTCCCAATTAAGGAAAGCAAATGGCGAAGCCAGGAGTAAAACTTAGCTGGGTGCGTATGATTTTTACAGGTTGCAGACGCAGCCGACACGTGTCCACCGGCGTTAGGACGGACAGAGGCAGGACAAATAGAATTATTTTCCATTTTTTTGCACCAAAAGGCAGCACTGCGTATATTCTATGAACATGAGAAGTTTAATAACTGTGCTGTTTTCCTGCTAATGTGTCACAGAACGTGAGGGTAGCAGAGTTATTAACTGTGGCAGAGCAGGTATTTTTTTTCCCAATTAAGGAAAGCAAATGGCGAAGCCAGGAGGAAAACGTAGCTGGGTGCGTATGATTTTTACAGGTTGCAGACGCAGCCGACACGTGTCCACCGGCGTTAGGACGGACAGAGGCAGGACAAATAGAATTATTTTCACTTGTTTTACAAGCAAAAGGCAGCACTGCGTATATTCAATGAATAATAACTGTGTTGTGGCCCTGCCTATACAATTCTTTCCCTGCAGTATCAATGGAGGGTGGAATGCTCTGCAGAGGCGATTTTGAGAAGCCAAAAAAAAATGCAGCACAGCTAACAGCAGCCTGGACAGTACTGCACACGGATAAATATGGCCCTAGTAAGGACCGTTGAGGTTCTTGAAGGCTACACTCACTCCTAACACTCTCCCTGCCTATGCAGCACTTCTGTCCCTAATGCCAGGTGCAACGCTCTGCAGAGCCGATTTTGAGAAGAAAAAAAATGGCACTGCTAACAGCAGCCAACACACAGCTATCAGTGGCCCTAATAAGGACCTTTGGGGGGTCTTGAAGCCTACACTAACTACCAATTCTTTCCCTACAGCAGCTCCGGTACAAACAGCACTGTCCCTCATCTAACTCACCAGGCATCTGAGCCGAACCGCGGGAGGGGCCGACTTTTATGTTCGGGTGACACCTGATCTTCCCAGCCACTCACAGCAGGGGGGTGGTATAGGGCTTGAACGTCACAGGGGGAAGTTGTAATGCCTTCCCTGTCTTTCAATTGGCCAAAAAAAGCGCGCTAACGTCTCAGGGAAGGAAGTGAAAGTAACCAGAACACCGCATGGTGTTCGTTACGAATAACGAACATCCCGAACACCCTAATATTCGCTCGAATATCAAGCTCGGAAGAACACGTTCGCTCATCTCTAATGATTATCATTTAGAAACATGACTGACACTGTGCTTATAAATCAAGAGTGGTGTCGTCCCTCCCTAAGGAGAGTACCCAAAAAGTGTGTGGAGACACCTAGGGGGTGAATGGGTCGAGGATGGCATAGTCTCTCCCCAAGGAAAGCACCCAGGAGGGATGTGAAAAGACACCTGAAAGGTGAGTGAGGACACTTATAAGGCCATGCATGCTCCTCTGGGTAATTTATGCAAATAAGGAAGATGGAACAATACCTCTGCAGCTTATAGGGATACTTTCCTTAGTAAGGACATTGTGGAACGTTGGTTACAAGGCTTTCTTATTCTGTTATGACTGACACTGTGCTTATAAATCAAGAGCGGTGTCGTCACTTCTTAAGGAGAGTACCCAAAAAGTGTGTGGAGACACCTAGGGGGTGAATGGGTCGTAGAATGGCATAGTCTCTCCCCAAGGAAAGTACCCAGGAGGGATGTGAAAAGACACCTGAAAGGTGAGTGAGGAGACTAAGGCCATGCATGCTCCTCTGGGTAATTTATGCAAATAAGGAAGATGGAACAATACCTCTGCCGCTTATAGGGATACTTTCCTTAGTAAGGACATTGTGGAACGTTGGTTACAAGACTTTCTTATTCTGTTATGGTGGAGTTATGGCTGTGTTTATGTGGGTAATTTGTTCAATGGGGACTCTTATTTTTTGGCATTCTGGCACTGTGTTACCCAGGACACTGGCAATGGTTATAGGGCACTCTTTTACTGTGATTGAGGATAATCTGGCACAGTGTATATAAAAATGTAGGTCTTGGGTAGAATGTTTATGGTCATTCCTTGTCAGCATTTCGAAGTTTTTATTTGGCAGCTGATCTAACATGTTCTTATACTATCATAGCTATTTCTACTGACATGTGCACTTCCATTTTGAGTTATTTTAGATGTTTAGGATGTTGTCCTATTGGTTATTATTATATAAGTAAATACTAGCAGCTTATTACATCAGTAGTACCAGTCATGGTCTGCGCGGTTTGGTCATATGGAGCAGATTTGATCAGGATGTGACTATAGATGTGTGACTCACACCTGTGGAAACTATGCTGGAAGTAGCAGCCTAGAACAGGTGTGATGACAGCATGAGAATATTTGACTTAACTAATTCATTGATTTTTTCCAGGTTCTCTGCTGTGACAGTCAGCTTTGTTAGCAAGTATCATGTGGACAGTGACAAATGTGAAGCACAATGCAGAAATGCAAAATAACTCATAATGAAATGCTAGCTTAGAAAAATATTCTATTTCTTAAAAAGCACACCAGGTGTTAAATGACAAGTCATATTTCACAAAAAGTTCACTAAGCAAGACAAAAACATGAATTATTAGACCATTTCAATAGAAATATCATTGACTAATTTTGCGAAAAAACTATTGTCAACTTGTAAATGAAACTGGAGATGACCCAATGGATCGCACATATACAGATTAAACCTTTACTTAATTCTCTTGTCTTCTGACAATGTATAATGTAACCACTTCAATAGTTCTGGATGTTCATTTAAATCACATACTACAATCAAACATAGGGTGCATTCAGACGACCGTATATCTGCCGGGTATTCACGACGGCCGATATACGGCGTCTCTCTCTGCAGGGGGAGGAGGCTGGAAGAGGCGGGAGCAGTGCTCTGAGCTCCCACCCCCTCTCAGCCTCCTCTCCACCCCCTCTCCGCCCCTCTGCACTATTTGTAATGAGGAGGCGGAATGGGGGTGGGGCTAATTCCCAGAACTTGGCCCCGCCCACCTGCCTCCTCTCATTGCAAATAGTGCAGAGGGGTGGAGAGGGGGTGGATAGAAGGCAGAGAGGGGGCGGGAGCTCAGAGCACTGCTCACGGCTCTTCCAGCCTCCTCCCCCTCCAGAGAGACGCCATATATTGGCCGGCGTGAATACCCAGCCGATATACGGTCGTCTGAATGCACCCATAATCAGTTTAACAAATAAATGGGAAAAAAAAGTATTGGTAAAATTGTCCAATAACCTAAGACCTCTTTTACATGGGCATCAGTTTAAAACTCCGATAGCCATGCTAAAACAGTCGCAGCTATCTTCTGCGATGTTACCTGGTTGGCTGCGGCGTCTTTCAGAGCATTGACGCTGCAGCTCCAAAATCCCTCAGCAACTAGAATAATGAGGGGAATCCCCATCGGGACTCTTCCCCGCGGAGATGAAGGGAGTTCCCCATAGCGGAGGACTCCCTTCATCTCCCTTTACCGCCAGCTCACATAGTCTACTACCAGAGTCTATAGAGCCGCTGGCGTTATGCTGTCGGAAAATAGGGCAAGTCCTATCTTTGGAGGCAGAGAAATCTCGGCATCAAAAATTGTGCCTATTGCGCTATTCTTTGACGGGCGATTTATTTCTGTGCATTGAAAAATCGTTTGTCTGAAAGAACCCATAGGAAACTGTAGGTTCTATTAGATGCAAGTTTTGACGCACCTACTCTGTGTCAAAATGACACTTGTGTGAAAGAGACCTTCAGGGCTTATTCACACGGGCATATATCGGCTGGGTTTTCACGCCCCAGCCGATATATGCTGCCTCTCTAATGAATTGGTTTACAATGCATAAGTGCACAGGAGTGTATCTCTGCAGCGTAAAAGCACCCAGTTGGGTGCTCTTACATCGGCGGTGGCAGCTGCATTGACTCCTATGGGAACCAATGACAGCTGCAGGAGGAGGAAGGTGGGAGGGAGTTTAGCAGCGTGACTGCTAAACTCCGTCCCCCTTCTCTTCTCCTCTGTTTACAATGAGACGGGGTCGCCCCTTGCAAACAGCGGCAAGAGGCGGAGACAGTCAGGAGCTCAGCACACTAATTCCCATCCCGCCTCTTTCCCTTGCAGAGAACTAGTAAGGAAGGGGAAGACAGCCCAACGGCATATATGCTGCCCTGTGCATCACACGGTAGCGTATAGCAGCCGGCTGTTTTCACAGCCGGACGATATACACTTGTGTGAGTAAGCCCTAAGGGTGCAGTATATCGACTGGGTATTCACACCGGCCGATATACGGCATTTCTCTCTGCAGGGGGAGGAGGCTGGAAGAGCCAGGAGCAGTGCTCTGAGCTCCAGCCCCCTCTCTGCCCCCTCTCTGCCTCCTCTCCACCCCTCTGCACTATTTGCAATGAGAGGAGGCGGGACAGGGTGGGGCTAAGTTCTGTGAATTAGCTCCGCCCTGCCCCGTCTCCTCTCATTGCAAATAGTGCAGAGGGGCGGAGAGGGGGTGGAGAGGAGGCAGAGAGGGGGCTGGAGCTCAGAGCACTGCTGCCGGCTCTTCCAGCCTCCTCCTCCTGCAGAGAGAGACGCCGTATATCGGCCGGCGTGAATACGTGGCCGATATACGGTCGTCTGAAATAGCCCTTAGCATCAGATGTGATGTGGTAGGACTGTGGTTCTCTACACCCCTACTGCTGGATGTAAGGGAGGATGATTTAGTAAAAAAAAAGTAGATACAAAAAGTATATTGTTTCTAATGTTTTTTCCTCATTAAGGATCCAGGCATAAAAAGTATTGTATTGCAAAAATTCAATATGAAAAAATTCAATGCATTGCTGAATCCATCATCAGATGCTGCCAATCCCGCAGACTCCATTGACTTATAATGGAGTCCCGCTGGATTCAACTGAGGTGCAATGTGTCTTTTTTTCTTTTAATTCTCTGCTCTGTCTCATAGCGGTATTGTGTATGCATTCCGTATGGACAGCGTTGACGCAGTGAAAAAGAGCATGCTGCGATCTTTATCACGGGCGTACTTACATGTAATGTATATATGCTAAGTGAATGGATCAATGGAAATCAATGTACTTTCATTGACTCCACTCACTGCCCCCTATGTGGGCGTGCATCGTGTATGTAAACGTGGTGAAATCACGCTCGTGGGCATGAGCCCTAAATAAAAAAAATATTTAACATTCATGACGCCCATAGCAAGGGACTGATACATTTTCAACAGTTTATAATTAACAGCATATGCAAAAAGACTATGAACTACCAGGGCAACACACACACACTAAGTTTTCCAACTGCGAGGACATGACGCGAACTGCCGAAGGTCACAAAGAACTGACACTGGCACCAAACCAAAGTTCCCCGCCTATATGTAATTGCCAACTGCACCTCTCCCTTCTACAGGAAAGAAATCAGCCATGTGCAGTGTGTAAGTCCTCAATCATGGGGAAATGTTTCTAGCAGCTCATTCTCCGCTTTATTTGCCATTTCCTTTATGCACTTTACTTTAACAATAAATACCAGCTACTAACCCTAGGCTGCTTTAACATGGCCAAGAAAATCCTGCGAGATTTGTGCGTTGCGAGATGCATAAATCTCGCTCGAATATGAACCCCATTCTTTTCAATGGGGTCACACACGAGCGATTTTTTTTTTCCTGCATTGCATCGCGTTGCGAGAAACAATCGTGGCATAATCTATCTTTGGACATTCCCTCAGAAAGCCTCGCCCATTGTTTTAAAGGAGGCCAGGAAATAATTGCAGGAGCGTGAGAAATGCTTGCTGCACCAGAGGTTCACCACTTCCCAGAAGTGATGCAAGGAGGTTTCAACACAAAAAAACGCCTCCCATCCAAAACGAAATGTCCGTCGGATATGTGAAGTACAGATATATTTTTTTAAATCCCTGCTTTTTCTGGGCTGTCATCAGGCGATGACACGGAATCCACAACTTTTCCACAATGTAAATTGCGGAAGGGCTACAGGTTGGACGGCTTCTATTGACTTCAATGGAAGCCGTCTGCGTGGAATCCGCACAGAAATAGGGCTTGCTGCGTTTTTTTCCCCACAAGCGGAAATTGCAGTCATTGTCCACTCATCTGAGCAGATATGCGAATGCTCTAATTATTTGAATGCGTTCGGAATGCCTTCCATCGTCTGTGCGGCCAACGATCATGGATTCCATAATTCAAACTCGGTCTCGTGAGAACGGCCTTAGGAGGATGAATAGGGCCATGGGTTTAAGCAAAATAGGGGTTGACTGTACAATAGTTGCAAAAGAATGAATGAGAGATGTCTACAAGTACTGCTGTCATATGCAGGATCTCTGCAGCTATTCTGCAGCGTTTACAGTATGAGCCATGCAGTGGGGATTTTAAAAATTCCTTTTATATGGTGCGGATGTCTATGCTGCGGATTTGTGGCAAGAAGAATCTGCGATGTGTGGAGGAGCTGTGTACTGTAAATGCTGCTGACCTTTCAAAGCAATTATGCCAGCTGAAATTCCGCAGCGTTTACTGCCTGTGTGAATGCAGCCTTACAGAACAGTAGCTTCATCCTAGAGGTGATATTGTGCATGACCCAGGTATAATGGAGTCGTCCTACTGTAGCCTTCCCCCTTTTCCTTCATCTCCATAAATTACCTAAATAACCACGGACACCTTCTTTGGATTAAATTGGCCACAGCAGCCATTTATTACAAACAACATAACATTAAACCTCAAAACATATCATAACATTCCCGACCCCCAGAGAAAGGGAGATCCTTGGAGCCGCGAATAATTCTGTCGCCTCACCAACCAGGGAAATATTTGTAATGCCTCCCGCCAAACACCAACCGACTCGGGAGACCCTATTTCCCAAACCACGCCTCCTGCCGCAAACCAACCGACTCAGGAGGCCCAACTCACCAACTAGCCTCTAGTCGCCTACCTCGCGACACCGAGGCCCGCTAGCCACTCCAACCATCTGTCAAAGCCAAGAGGCGACAGACCCACCTAATGATCAATCAAAGGGGAAAAGGTAGCTATCCAGCCCCTGCCTTCCCCCCCACCCCACTTTTGTGCTAACTCCAAGGACCCCCTTACCCGCTGCCATGAGGAGACAAATAACCCCCCCCTCCCTTCCAAATAGACGGCTGGGTGGGACTTTTCACTGTCCCCGCTGCATGTCCTTGCTGCTTCTTCACCATCGTTCTGCTCCAGGACTGGCTCCTCCCACTTCTTCCTGCACTTTTCTCCTCTCTCCAGCGCCTCCTCTTTAGATGAACCCTTTCCTTCCCCATTAACCCTGTTATCCCTGCCTCCACTTACAGCCCTCCGACTTCAGCTCTGGCATTTCTGTATTCTGTACTTACCCACCTTACATAACATGTATGGACAAAGTACGAGTTAAGAATGTAGTTTATATTGTTACATGTTACATATATGTATATTTCCTTTATGAAAAAGTCATGGGGTCATATAAAAAAACACAATTCTAAGGGATTAAACAGATGGGCTAGCTGAGGACGGGCTTAATAGAAAGTCTATGGACCCATCTGCAGCTAGTGAGCAGTGGCAGTGCAGCACTCGGAAGAGTACTTCAGTTGACTCATTCTCAGCACCCAACCCCACGGAGATCAAAACTTTTGACATGTCCCTATGATATGTCAAATGTATATACAAAGTGCAGTTACACTTTAACAATAAAGAATCTACAATTTGTGTAAGCCTGTCCTAGATTATATATTAGATACATAAGTTTTCAATTTTAATAAATGCACCAATATGTCCTCTGCTTTCATGTATAATTAAGGGATTGGTGAAAATGTTTGCCTTTGGGCAACCTTCCAACTGCTGATTAAAATAAATTTACAGGAAATTAAGCTAAGGTTACAGAGTGACAAGCAAATGCAGTCAGACTGTAATCTATCACTAACAGAAGGGCAGCGAGTCCAGCTATCAGCATGTAATGCTATGTCACCATAACGTATTGAATTGAAGCATTAAACTGTAATGTCCTCATACCCGGTCATTTGTGTCAGTCATAATGTATAACTGGAAATACTCATGTAATAGAGGTCATTTCCATGTGAGCAGTCACAGAGTCTTCTATTTATTATAATTAGTGTTGCTCATCTTGATCGGCTGGATGATAAAATTGTAGCAATTTTCGTAGAATCCAATTGGGTTAGTCTGAATCGAAGTTTCGCAAAAAGTTTGTGGAAAATTGAATGTCCTAGAATGCCTACTGCAGAGGTCAGAGTGCAGCCAATCAACAGCCAGGCAAGGTCATGTGTGTGGCAATGGGGCTAACCTGCTGGCAGTCCTTTGCCTCTGCAATCTCACCCACTCACCCTGCCTGGCCAATCTGATGAGCCTGGTAGTGCAGCACTTCTTAAACAATTACCTAGGTTTACATCCAGTACTGGAAAAGGCCAGGATACTGTGCTCACACTTTCAGCGCTCACACCCAGCCGTCTTGCAAAGGTGCAGTGACAGTTTGGGCTAAAATCCAACCATCTCATCTGTGACGTGCCTACACAGTGGAATTCCACCTTGCATATGTTGCAGAGACTAAGCCAGCAGCACCGAGCGATTATGGAGTACCAGATGGTGTATGCCGTATGTAGGCACTGCATGGAGGGCGGTCACTTGATGCCTGTTGAGTGGCTGCAGATCAAAGACCTGTGTCCTGTCTTACTCTGCTTTGAGGAAGCAAATAAAATGGTCAGTCATGATTTAGCACTGATGAAAGTGTGATTGTTCTCAGTAAGAGTAACCAAGAAATCATTTGGATATGATACCTTTTAATTAGAGATGAGCGAGCATACTCGCTGAGGACAATTGCTCGATCGAGCATTGTCCTTAGCGAGTATCTCCCCGCTCGGCAGAGAAGGTTCGGGTGCCGGCGCGGGTGACAGGTGAGTTGCGGCAGTGAGCAGGAGGGAGCGGGGGAAAGAGAGAGAGAGAGAGAGATCTCCCCTCCGTTCCTCCCCGTTCTCCCCCGCCACTCCCTGCCCGCCGCCGGCAGCCGAATCTTTGCTCCCGAGCGGGCAGGTACTCGCTAAGGGCAATGCTCGATCAAGTAATTGCCCTTAGCGAATATGCTCACTGATCTCTACTTTTAATGGCTAACAAAAATACATGATGTTACAGCGAGCTTTCGAACCTCTCAGGGTCCTTCCTCAGGCATAATGGGACAAATCTAAAAACATGGTGAACTCAATTTGCACTTAGAGAAATACCAGACACAGGATCAGAGGGTATTTATCTAAGTGCAAATAAAGTTCACCATGCTCGTGCCCTCCCAAGTGATCATGTGTATGTTTTTATATACAGTAAAACCTCTATTAACGTTGGTAATCCGTCCAAAAGCAATCGGCTTTACCTGAAACCGTTGCTACTCGAGGTAATTATTTCCATACGAATAAATGTAGATCCAATTAATTTGTTGTAGACATTCCAAAAAACACACCAAACCACATTTGATGGACAATAAATATGGTCTTTAATACCAAAAACAATAATAAATGACTTGAAAGACTAATGTATGGAATAAATGAACATTTAACATGTTATTGTGTGTTATCTATGGTGTTACATAGGACTGTAGGTCACATCTACTACATCATCTGTCCTCAGCATTATCACTGGGTTCTCTGTGGTATTACATAGGACTGTAGGTGACATCTGTTGTACTACAGTACATCATCTGTCCTCAGCGTTATCACCGTGTTCTCTGTGGTGTTACATAGGACTGCAGGTCACATCTACTACATCATCTGTCCTCAGCAATATCACTGGGTTCTCTGTGGTGTTACATAGGACTGTAGGTGACATCTACTGTACTACAGTACATCATCTGTTCTCAGCGTTATCACTGTGTTCTCTGTGGTGTTACATAGGACTGCAGGTGACATTATCTGTCCTCAGCGTTGTCACTGTGTTCTCTGTGGTGTTAGATTGGAGTACAGTTCTCCGATGATGAAGAAGGGTGGGTTTCATTAGCAGCAAGAAGAGAAGGAGGAGACACCGAGCAGGAGATCACGTGGGTTCAGCAGCAAGGTTACATGGGCCGTCACACGCCGGTGTTATTAGAGGCAACCAATGTTACTAGAGACAAAATTTGGCTTAAAAAAACGGCCTTACTCTAAATCGGCCTTAGCAGATGTCAGTGCTAGTAGAGGTTTTACTGTAAATACATCTTTAGATCTGTTCCATTATGCTTAGAAAGAATCCTACATAGGTTTGAAAGCTCACTGTAACATCATGTATTTTTGTTAGCCATTAAAAGGTATCATATCTACAAGATTACTTGGTTTTTCTTGCTGGGAACAATCACATTTTGCTCTACGGGCTAACACGGTACCAAACTTTTTTAGTTTTATTACTGATCAGTATGACCATCACTGTTGTCCGCCTGATGGAACAGATGCTACAGGGCCTCATGGACAATGATGTGTTATTGTAACAGGAGGAGGAAGGGGAGGAGGAAGAGATACCAATCTCCCAACTGTCTGGCTAGTCATCATCACACAATACCAGTGTTGCTTTGCATCGATTATAATCTGACCTCAATGCTGAATCAGGGCAGCATTCACATGGAGCCTTTATATTCTTCTCATGTTTGCACAGGTTTTCTTCAGGTGACGAAATTCACTACCTATGAAACTGCCCATTGACTGTCTAAGGTACAGACATTATGCAGTGGGTATCACTGAGCATTTTATTTGCTTCCTCAAAGCAGGGTAAAACAGCACACACGTCTTTGATCTGCAGCCACTCCACAGGCATTAAATGACCTCCCTCCATACAATGCCTACATACAGTGGCTTTGGGCAAGAAAGGTGAACGTCTTCTTCAACATGTTTCTCCATTTACAAGAGAAGTATAGTAGAGGAAGAAGAGGAGAATGATAATATAGGACCAAAGACACGGGAGTGGGATACACAATATTCTTTCCATACATCACTAACCCCAACTATTCTACATGGATGGTGGGACCAGCAGGAGGACACTCTTAGGCCTGTCCTGAGGAATGTAGCCCATACCTTAGGCACTTTGAGAAATATGAGTGATTTTTATGTTGCAGTGCTTTCAGAAGGACCATTACATAGCCCACCTCAAAACATCAGATTAGTGAAATTCTCTATAAAAGTAATCAATAATAATGATATATCACTTGAACTTTTGAAATGGGTCATGAGTGGGGTGGCACAGTGACTATCAGTGTTGCCTTGTTCCCATTACAATTTGAGCTTTAGGGCGCCCACCCACTGGCGATTTTTTTTTCTTTGCGTTTTGCGTTTTTCCTGCAGAGCCATTAGAATTGAATGTACTCCTGTCCACTGGCGTGTTGCGTTGCGTTGCGTTTTTTAACATAGGAACTGTCAGTTGCATATGTGTCCTTATTTTTCTCCTAATGCACCCATGAAAGTCAATGGAAATTAATGGAAAAGCCGCGAAAACGCCGTGAAAACGCGGCAAAAAACGCAGCGAAAACGCTGCGTTTTTCACGCACGAAAATCGCAAACGCCAGTGGGTGGGCGCCCTTATACTGAAAGAGGGTAACATTCACATGGAGTCTGTATGTCCTTCTCATGTTTGCACAATTTTTCTTCAGGTGAAGAAATTCACTAACTATGAAACTGCCCATTGACTGCCTAAGGTAGGGACATTATGCAGTGGGTATCCTGGATTTGCATAAGATGCAAATATGTGCAGAGGCATAGAGATTCTTTATTTTAATTCACAATCTGTGTACAGTGCTACAGATTTGAATAGCATGATATGAATATCAGGAAATATTTTTTTACATGTTGAATAGAGTGATCCATCTTCATACATGTTCTGCTGAAGAACATTTTCACAAAATCTCTTCCATTTTAGACATGTCTATGGTATGTGAGTGCATGAGACCAGGTAGCTGAAAAAATCTATAACAGTAGTTTGAAATATTTAGATTGCATAAACACGGGTAGGTCGTATTCTGCATGCGGAATCCCGCAGCGGAACCTGGCCCTGGCGGCAGCAGCAGCGTCCACGTGTACCTGCTTTCTCAATCTTGAATCTGTATGGCGGATGGTCCGCACGGTTCGCCGTCGGATATGCGCAGTACAGATTTTTTGTAAACTGCTTTTTCTGCGAAACCCACGGCCCATCTACAATGTCAATTGCAGATGTGCCGCAGGTAGGACAGCTTCTATTGAATTCAATGGAAGCTGTTTGTGTGGAAGCCGCAGAAAAATGGTGTGTGCTGCGACTTTTCATCCGCGAGCGGAACCCGCAATTGGTTTCCTCTATGTGCATGAAGAATCAGTTTTCTATAGCATGCTATGGATGGTTATTGCTGCGGAACGCAGAAGTGGATGCCCACTCTAGATTCTTCAGCAAATATCCATCCGTGTGCATGAGGCCTTAGGCTGCCTTTACACTGTCTGGAAATGTTGCAAAACTTCCACTGCCAGAATCTCATTTTAAGTGTGGACTTGTCAACTGCAGATTTAAAGTTTATTTGCAGGTTTTCCTCTGCGGAAAGCACACAGCAGATACATGCCTTGTGAAGGCACCCTTAGTGTTGCCCTGATTTGTGCTCGTCTTGATTACTGTAACTGATGACTTCCTCTCACTAAGCTCTCCCCTCTCCAATCCATCCTGTATGCAGCAGCCAGACTCATATTGCTGTCCAGTCGCTACACGGATGCCTCCACCCTGTGCCAATCACTACACTGTTGACTCCACCCTGTACCAATCACTACACTGTTGCCACCACCCTGTGCCAATCACTACACTGTTGCCACCACCCTGTACCAATCACTACACTGTTGCCACCACCCTGTACCAATCACTACACTTATGCCACCACCCTGTACCAATCACTACACTGTTGCCACCACCCTGTGCCAATCACTACATTGATACATCCACCCTGTGCCAATCACTGCACTGGTTGACCATACACTATAGAATATAGTACAAACTCATCATACTCACCCATAAAGCTCTCCACAGTGCTGCACCCCTGTATATCTCCTCCCTCTGTCTATTTCCATACATGTGCTCCCCATTCTGCTAATAAACTTTGACAAAAATGCTCCACAATTCAAAATGCTCCCACTTCTGTCTGTAAACCTTTTCCCGAGGTGCGATGCACTATCTGAGACAATCAGGTTCATCACCAACATCCACAGTTTGATGAGAGCCCTAAAATCACATCTCTTTAGGGAGGCCCTACTCTAACTCTTCTTCGTTTACTCCTCTTCTACTTTATTCCGTGGAGGCTGACCCCTTCATCAAACAGTAACCACCACACTCCTTGCATTCAATGTCACTTCATATCTGTACATACACATATACCGACTGGTGAGCGGCTCATTCAGCTTGTATATTACCCTATTTATATAATCATGGCTGCAATGTGTGGGAACAAGAACTTTTACCCCCTGTGTCACCCCTGTTTCCTCATAGATTCTCACCCTTATGTCTTCTTCAAAGAACTGTATGCGCAATTACGTGCGTTTCAGCGCAACATATCTGCACAGTGAACAAAGTTGATGAGGTAGATTTGTGCATGTATCAGCACGTAGTTCTGTACTTTTTGTGCATGTAGGGCCTACTCACATGTGCGTGCAAAACACTCACCCCGATTAAAAAGGTCATCTAGCCTACTGAGGTCCAGATGTGTTCTGTTTTTCAGCAAATTGCGCATGTTCCTAACATTTGCGCTCTTCCCATAGACTTCTATGGGGTCCTTTGCTGCACAATACCCCGAAAGATAGAGCAGGTCCTATCTTTTTGCACGCGCATTTTGTGAGAATGAACCCATCGACATCAATAGGTTCTATTCTTTGCGCATTGCACGCATCTATTCTACGCACGCAAATACACTTGTCTGAAGAACCTCTTATTGTTCACATTGTGTATTGTTGTATGTAATGTCTGATTTTGAATTTGTTATATAACCAAAGGTGAGTAAGTTTTTAGTAGCAAACATATATAAAGTCCATCCCTGTTCTCTTATTTACTTACTGTGTAATCAAGTTCTAAACAAGGCATCCTTCATTGTGGTGTCTACTAAAGGACAAACCACTGTGTTCCTCCTGTCCTTCTCTGGGGACCTACATTGGCTGAGTGTTCTGCATTCAGTTCAGTGCAGGGTTTGCACTTTCCCAGCCGTTAGCCAGCTGCTTTAGCATTTCATTATCTTGAGAGTGGTTTTTCATATATTAAAGATATCTCCAACTAGTGTGACTGAGTGGATGTAACTAAACCTGGACAGTGTTACCCATCCAGAATTTCTGTTCTGCATTTCTGCCCAGTTTTTTTCCATCTGGTTTAATCATATTGTAGATCAGTAATAAAAAAAAAGAAGTCTGTTCCTCTTTCTGTGTTTACTGTTAGGACAGTTGTTCCTAAACACTCAAACTAATTCCCATATTTGATATGGAAATCACTTTGAATGTCCCAGCAAAAACGTCAAACCAAAATATTAGTGATGAGAAGATGATTTAAAACTAGAGATGAGCGAACATACTCAGTAAGGCCGATTTCGCAATCGAGCACCGCGATTTTCGAGTACTTCACTACTCGGGTGAAAAGATTCGGGGGTCGCCAGGGGGCGGGGCGTGGCGTGGTGGAGCGGGGGGTAGCAGCGCGGAACAGGGGGGAGCTCTCTCTCTCTCCCCCCCCCAATCCGCTCTGCAACCCCCCGCTCACCCTTGGCGCCCCCCGAATCTTTTCACCCGAGTAGTGAAGTACTCGAAAATCGCAGTGCTCGATTGCGAAATCGGCCTTACCGAGTACGTTCGCTCATATCTATTTAAAACATAACTTTTACTATACACTGAAGGTTCACTGCATTAGGATCAGCTGGTGCGTGACATCTTGTGATCAGTAACATGGTGCGATGTGGTGGCCATGTCACCATCTGCCCATCTTCTCCTCTGTGCAACAGAAGGCAATATTGGCAGTCATGGGTAAATGTGGTGACTTGACTGACTTTGGCCACGGGTAGAATGTTGGTGCCCAGAGCTGTGGTGCCACTATTTCTGAAACAGTTGCACTTGTTAGCTGTACCACAGTATCAAAACTGTACCAAGACTGGTTTAACCATGGACGGACCTCAAATAGAAAATCACACAATGGCAGGCCATATGTGGGTGATTCTAAAGGCAAATGTAGGGTGGTACATCTAGCATCTCAGCAATGACGTGCCACAGTGATCCAACTGACCCAGCAGTACAACAGTGGGGAAATTAGATAAATTTCCACAATGACCATGTGGCGTACCTTTATTGACTGTGGTTAAATAGCTGAAGGTCAACACGGGTGCCCTTGACGACTGTACGTCATTGCCAACAGTGCCTTGCAATAATTGAGTTGTGACCCCGCCTTTACTTTCCTACTGAGGACCTAAAGAATGCTCTTGCAAATTTCATGTTTGTATGACACAGGGAAGTTAGAGAATTGGTGGCAAGCAGTAAGTCAGTGAGTTAGTTAGTGAGTCAGTGAGGCCTTTGACCTTTATATATATATTAGAGATGAGCGAGTATACTCGCTAAGGCACATTACTTGAGCGAGTAGTGCCTTAGCTGAGTATCTCCCCGCTCGTCTTTAAAGATTCGGGGGCCGGTGCGGGTGACAGGTGAGTTGCGGCGGGGAGCAGGGGGGAGCGGGCGGGAGAGAGGGAGATCTCCCCTCCGTTCCTCCCCGCTCTCCCCCGCCGCTCCCCGCTAGCCCCCGAATCTTTAGAGACGAGCGGGGAGATACTCGGCTAAGGCACTACTCGCTCGAGTAATGTGCCATAGTGAGTATACTCGCTCATCTCTAATATATATATATATATATATATTAAAAGTTATGTTTTAAATAATTCACTCATGGTATTTTGGCTTAGTTGTTTTTAAAAAGTCAGCGAAGTCAAAGAGCTAGTACATGTCACTATGATGTGTTTGTGTATCCATTGTTCCTCACCAGCAAGGGCATAGCAGAACATTATGAGTTATATTTATATTTAGGATTACAATCTAAGAAAACCCACAATAATGACTCTCTCTCTCTGTTTATTTTGTGTCTGTAGTCCAAACCAGGAGAGGGTGGAACAATTAAGGACTTGGCTTATTTTGAACACTGTCCCAGCCTGACACTAGAAAATGTCCATGAGCTGTTTTTAGAACAGTAAGTGTTTTTGCATGTTCTTACATTTACTCTCATTTTATGACTAGACTCTTCAATTTGTCATTTCAGTATGTACCCTGGATCCAAGAAATTGAAACTACAGTATTTGGTGTCATGGCGGAATCAGAGGGAGGTAAAACAGAAATCAGAGGGCAACTTTTCCTGGACTTGTATTTGAAATCTTGTCATCTGCATTAGATAGCATTCTACTGCAGTTATTTCTTCAGAGCTCCTTATAACTGCCATCAGACATCTCTGGTAGCAGCTTATCTCATGTGGTTAAAAAAGACCGAGCATGTTGAAATCCAATATCTGCTATGAAGGGGGTTGGTTGTTGGAAAGCCTTAAGATTAGATCATTGCTCAAACTCACCAATGCAGTATGTAAAGCATTGGAGGAGGTAAAACCTTAGTAATTGGCAATTTGCTAACGTAGGACCTAATAAATTCATATTCCCTCTCCCAGCCACATAGTAATTTGGAATAAATAATATTACAAGTAGTGATGAGGAAACTTTTCAAAAGTTTGGCTTGGCCAGTTTGCAGAATTTGGGCAAAAAGTTCAGTTTGGTGCAAAGTAGTTTGAACCAAACCTGAACAAAGAAGAAGATGAAGACGACGAAGAAGAAGAACCACCATATCAGGTTCGAACCAAACCAAACTTTCAGCAAAGTTCAATCTGAAACAAGGCTTGACTGTTTTGGCTCACTCATCAACACTAATTACAAGCATTACAATTTTGTTTATATGAAAAAGGTTTGGTACCGTTTTAGCCAGTAGAGCAAAATGTGAATGTTTTCAGTAAGAGCAACCAAATAATTTTGTAGATATGATACCTTTTAATGGCTAACAAAAATACATTTTGTTTATGTTACTTTTTCAGTTCCGTGCTACGTATTAGAGAGACCACAAAGCATAGACCAACTTCCTTTCAAATTGTCTATTTAAGTACAATCCACATACATACTGCTTTGTGACCTCAGACCAAAAGAACAGTAAGGTCTGTACAGTATAGAGGCACAATTGTTGGCTCAATCATATTAGCTTTTACATTTATCTGGTTGTATCTGGTAACCACTAAAATTATTTTACATGGCTCAATCTAGGCCATGTAATGAGCTCTGATCAACAAGATCAATGGCCATCTACCAGGCCTTTACACAAGCCAATTCAGACCCCATGGGAGATGAATGATTGTTCGTCCCCATGGAGTTCTATTGTTATCAGCAGCATACCCCTGTTCACCAGTCTTAGCTCATTTGTCAGGTGATTTGCGGCACCTTAACATGGCCTGACGAACTTTCTTGCCCAATCACCAGGCTGTTTCCTTTAGCATATATAGTAAGACAGGTTGTAAGGCTAAGAAACACATATGTCCATCCAGTTCAGCCTGTTATCCTTCAATGTTGATCCAGAGAAAGGCGAAAAACCTCATCAGATAGAATCCAATTTTCCTCCTCTAAGAGAAAAAAATTCCTTCACGACTCCAAATCTGGCTATCAGAATAATCCCTGGATTACCAACCAATTTTCAGTGATCTAGTGACAATAACATGTTGTTACGATCGTGTGGGCAACCTAAGCACGGGAGCCCACACGATCACACCCAAAATGGGATAGAGAGAGAATGGATGGGATGGACGCACACAAGTAGCAGCAGGGTCACACGGGATTCACACAGGTTTCAGGCAACTGACCCTGTTCTACACGGGAGGATGGCATGGCCCTACCTAAGCGGGGAACATTGCCCCAATAAGGGCAGCCCAGCGGTCTTCGGATCTGGGCCCTAGCTGATCCTAGGAACCACGCCACAGAACAGGCGACATACACATGCTACATGACAGAAACAAAACCACAGGATACACAACAGCCAGAATACACAGCATACAGCAGCCACAATGCAACCACTAGTAACAGATGATAAGCTGAATATAAATACCAGGTATTGGTTGACATGTTGTACAAGATGTTGAAAGCTAGCGGGCCACTTCACGGCTCCTGATTATACTGCTAGTCCCTACACTAACCAGGAGTCCAGCAGACCCAGACAGAGTTCACACAGAAAGCTGCAGCAGGACAGGACACAGATAGCAGGTCACGCAGCAAACTGACACGAAGCTGACAGAATTTTAACGTACAAACGGACATGAACCAGCAAGACAGAAATCACTCAGCAAAGCTTGCAACAGGACAGAACAGAGCACTGGACACACAGCCAGCTGCATCAGGAACAGGACAGAGTACAGGGCACACAGCCAGACAGACTCCACTCAGAGCTCACATGCACACAGATGAAACTCACAGCAAGTCTATGTGTCCTCATACAGGGGGAATAGACAGTCAGCTACACAAGCTGACATAGGGAACAGTGTCCAGTTACACCAACTGACACCCAGAACAGACAGAAGACCTTTGGAGGCTGCACCTGTACAGGGGGAAGGAAAAGGGGGCTGCATGTACTGCAGACTAGGACTACAGGTGTCCAAACAATCTTGGGGAAGCAGAGAGACAATAGACCTACTTGCAAACACAGATCAGAGTGGGAACAAGCCTAACATGACTGATACAAGTTACAGGACACAGACGTAACATGAGTGCTCACCCTAGGGTCCAGCCAGACTGACCAGGAGCTGGGTTTATATGTGAGCACAGATCCAGGAGATTGGCTAGCAGGAAGTACCACACCCAGCCAGCTCAATTAACCCTTAACCACCTGACTGTGCTGCTAGGAGTACATAGTACAACAAATCCCAGCAGCATACGTAACACTTGTAATACTATCACACTCAAGAAAGGTCTCCAGACCCCTTCTGAATAGAGATGAGCTAGCACGCTCGTTTAAGGCTGATGCTCGATCGAGCATCAATCTGGTTGAGTAACTGATTACTCGACCGAGCACCATGTGGGGGGGGGGGGGGGCGCATGGTGCTCGGTCGACTAATCAGTTACTCGACAAGACCGATGCTCGACCGAGCATTAGCCTTTAACGAGCGTGCTCGCTCATCTCTACTTCTGAACCTTTTTAGTGAGTCCACCATCACCACGTCCTCTGGCAGAGTTCTATAGTCTTACTGCTCTTACAGTAAAGAACCCACTTTTATGTTGGTGTAGAAACCTTCTTTCCTCTAGACGTAGAGGGCGCCTCCTTGTTACAGTCACAGTCCTGGGTATAAATAGGGTCTATATTGATCCCTGATATATTTATATATATTTATTATGTCACTCCTTAGCCATCTTTTTTCTAAACTAAATTACCCTTTCTTAGTCATTCAGTATGGCACCAATAGGTTTTGCAGCACTGTACTGAACATTTATTCTAAATGTTCTCTATCTCAAACATACATACTAGTCTCAATTTTGTAGGAAGCCAAATAACCTAACAGAATAGAATACTGACATATCACCATGCCTTAACCTACGATGAGGCTTAAATAGCCTATCATGCTTATTCCTTTTGGCCAGTTTTCCCCAGTCGGTGGGTGAGAAGTCACAAGTGGCTCAAAGTCCCTCTGCATGTGGCTCTGCAGTTGCTGGCAGCAGCAGATACTACTGTGCACTAGTGGCACCACGGAAATTATTGTATTGCTAAAATCTGGCACTAGGGTCAAAACCATATCGATGGCAGTTCACACTAGAGTAAAAGCCTTATCTCTAGCTCATATCTTAAGAAGGTCTTTTCAGTGTGGCTTAATATCATCTGTAATGTTTGAAAGCAGCTTGTGAACAACAAAAGGTTGGTGACCCCTGCCCTAAGCATAGCTGAATATCTGTAAAATCAATTGCCAAGCTACACACGTTATCCTCTACACAAACATAATGGAATACATTTTCAGTAAATTGGGATGATTTTTATTCTTGAAGAATCAGTGAAATAGAAGCAGTGATTTTTAAGTATATTTCTTATAAATGCTTACTATTACTGATCCTTTAGGTAATAGATTTCATAAGGGTTATAGAAGAGAGGCCAAACTTACTTTGAGGCCATCAACATAATACTGGTGCCATTTTCCCTCAATGGAAAAGGAGCGAGACTATTGTGACAATGGTGATCATCATCATATCACTAAAGCTCGTCTCTCCACATTCAGGTAACACAAGTGCTACATTGTACTCATTACTGGATTTTTGCCTTTCTCATTCAATTTTACTCATCTGTCTGTCTTTTGCCCAATTATCAGTGAAGCAAAAGCTGAAGATAATACACATTAAAAAATGTAATAGAATAGGATTATCATTAGGAAGTAATGTTTTATGGAATGGATAAGCCTGGATGATTCACTCCGCAATATACTGAGTGACAAGTTATTAATAGCGATTAATACAAAATTAGCTAAAGGTAGGAAGAAGCAGATTCTGCTCAGTGACTGCCACAGCAAGCACACATACATCACATTAGTCTTTCATCTTACACTATATATATATATATATATATATATATATATATATATATATACAGAGTTGAGTCACATTATTGTGCCCACCAGCTAATATGCAGACTAACTACCGTGTGCCAAACAGACAGCTTCTGGGAGTGACTCAGTAAGGTGCTGGCAGGTTGTCTCAGGTATCTCGAGCCATACTGACTGCAGTGCATCCTGCAGTTGCTGAAGAGTATGTGGGGGGAGAAGCCATAGACAATGGAGGTGGTTCCACGGATGTTCAATGGGTTCAAGTCTGGGGGATTAGGGGACAAGGAAAGTACATGGAAGTCTTGGTCATACTCTTACAGCCACTGTCGGACATTTCTAGACATGTGACATCCAATGCTGGCTGTGATTGGCTGAGTGGTCCGTCACTCACCGGCGCTCAGCCAATCAGAGCAATCTCTTGCTGGAGGCGGGGATTTCTAATCTCTGTCACTAACAAAAGATCCTCTGCCAGCTTGACAAGTGCCCGGCAGCCTACACGGAGGTCCGGAGAGTCCCAAACGGCACCTGCCAGGTGAGTATGGATTTTTTTTTTCCCTCAGGTATTGTAGGTATGGTATTTAGCGCTGCCCAAAATGCAGCACCAAGTTGTGCTGTGTTTTCATCAGCACTGAAACCGCTGCCAATTCATTTCAATGGGCGACGCAGGGCTGAAAAGGGCCAAAGATAGAACATGCTTCGCTGTCAAAGTGCAGCGTAGAAGACTCTGCGTTTTGACGCTTATGTGGGCAGCCCCATTGAAATGAATGGAAGTGTTGTACAGCGTTTAGCGCTGCACTTAAAAGGCAGCACTAAACACTGTAAAAAACGTCTGTGTGAGGGAGGTCTTAGAAAAGGCTTCCATCTTGCCATGCTACCCCACAGTCCAGACATATGAAGAATACAGGAGATGGTTGTCACATGCACTACACAACCAGGACTTGCCAGAAATTCCTGCAGCTCCTGTAATGTTGCTGTAGGCCTCTTGGTAGCCTCCTGGACCTCTTTTCTTCTGGTCTATTCATCAATTTTTGAGGGACGTCCAGTTCTTGGTGATATCACTGTTGTGCCAAATTTAATCCACTTCTTGATGACTGTCTTCATTGTGTTACATGGTATATGCAATGCCTAGGACATTTTTTGGTACCCTTCCCCTAAGTGATAACGCTCAACCATCATATCCATTTGATGTGTTGCAAGTTCTTTATGGACCAAGTAAGAAAATGTCAGGAATATCCAACTGGGAGAGCTTAATGTTTTATGGGGTAGATCAGAATCCCTGTAAATAACGGCAGCGGAGTACTGACTACTATGTAACATAAGTTTAAATGTGATTGGCTAATTCAGTACACAACCACATCCCCAAATATAATAGGGTGTTCACACTTATGCAACCACATTATTTTAGTTTTATTTTAGTTTTCCACACTAAATTTTTTCAGTTTGCCTTTTATTGGAATTGTACAGATAATGGGTCGCATTGAACGTGGAAATCTGAAATGGTTCATCTTTTTCATTTATATATATACACACTGTATACTCAAACACACACATGGTGATTCCAAAGACAGTGCTTCACATGAAGAATACATATGTTCTGAATCAAGAGCAAGTTGGAAACTATGTAGTTCGCTTGGATGAGTGGGGGAAACATTTTAGCATTATGGTGGTTTCTTTCGGCCATCTTGGTGTCAGCCATTTTTTATTCAGCCCAAGAAACGTCAGTGGAAAGGGGCTCATAAAATACATGATTTAAGGGTAGTGTTTCATTAGACATTGATACATACAGTCATTTTTTTCAATACCTGCAATCATTTGTGACTTATGGATGATGTCATGCTGAGTAATAATAAAGTCGTTATGTTTAATTATGTGGTATGAAAAATACTAATCACATGTCTTTTCAGGTACTAAAAGATGTTGTTAACAATCCAAGACAGAATTGAGATCAGTAATAAAGGTTCACATGAGGCTTTCAATCAAAAACACCCAGGAAGACAGCAAAGGGAGTGCTGTCAGGAAACTTATTCAGAAGTTGAGGGAAACTGATAGTGTTCCATGACCCTCTTTTCATTAAAGTTTTTTGAGCTGAATTCAAGATGGCTGCCACAAGATGGCCAGCAGGCACCACCACAGTGCCAGAAAATATCCCCGCCCCTCATCTAAGTGCTATATAGAGTTTCCTACTCGTATCTCTTTTTGTTCTGAAGTTCTGAATCATCATGTGTGTGTATAAAGATATATGTAGAAAAAATAGGATAGTAGAAAGTCATCCTTGAAGTAAGCTGCGCCCGTCACAGCCTGGCAAACCTGTAAAACCAGAGCCTGAGCCACTTGTTGTTCTGTTACTTGTTGAAAGGTCATCTCAATTTTTAATCTGACATATGTGAAATTTAGGCAAACCTTTCACCTTCGTTAAGGCTCCTAAATGAATTTCGACAGGTTCCTGTTTAGTCAAAGCAGGAGATACATTTACTAACAATTTTTTTAAATAAAACTGTTATTTTTTATCTTCGTTGCTTAAATTACTTTACATGTTATTATAATAACTCACTAGGATCTAATTCACTGAGCTGGATTGCTAGTAATAAAGCTGAGGGTTTTCCCCTTGGTTTGGACAACTCATTTTCATTACCAGGGTACGAAACTGCAGCTTTGAAAATGGAGCTTTACATGGCACCCATAGAAATCAATAGGTGTTTCATGTTAGACACAGATGCAGTGGTTATAACAGACAGAAACTGCTTTCAGGGACTCTTCCTTAGTACATCTATATGTTTTAATAGAATAAATAATTGGGGTTGTCCAAACTGACCACCTTCTTAAACAGAACACCTTTACACCACCAGTTGCATAGCTGGCCATTGCCACTAGCCAATAACTATTTCCAAAAACTCCACTACTTTGACTGAAAATGTCGATGCTAGGGTGGGTGTTGGATAATGTCTATGACGAAGATGATCGCTGAAAGGATTTTGCATAGACCACTAATTGGTACTAATGCCAATTAGTAGCTTATTAATATGTGTGAGCTGCTGGGAGCTATATTCAGAGAACAGCGGGTGCTCTGTTCTCTGAATACATTCCCTTTGTTCTGCCATGGGGCTGACAGCTGAGACAATGTTATCAGCACTCCTACGGAGAACACAGCGTGAAATCCCTGCTATCAACACTTTTGCCAAACGATGAATTTTATGCCGAACATAGAATCATCGTTCGGCAGAAAGGTGAAAGATGGGCACATTTACACGCAATGATTATCGCTCAAAAGATGGCTTTTGAGTAGAGATGAGCGAGCACCCAAATGCCCAGGTCTGCGTTATTCGAGTCAAGCTTTTCGTAAAATGGGACGCCGGGTGTGGAGCTTTTTTTCTTTCTTGGTTCGTGTGTTTCTCTCTCTCTCTCTCTCTCTCTCTCTCTCTCTCTCTCTCTCTCCTGCCTGCCAGACAAAATAGCGGGGGGGAGCCAAAAACTAGGGCGAGTCGAAAACAGCTTGATGTACATTTGAGTAACGAGCACCATCGAGTACGCTAATACTCGAACGAGCATCAAGCTCGACAGAGTACGTTCACTCAACTCTACTTCTGAGCGAATTTTGAGCAATAATCGTTGCGTGTAAAAGGGCCTTTAGTCACCATAGATGTGAAATTTGCAGATCTGTTTCGGAGCTCCCTATGGGGTACAGATGACCAACTTTGCATGGACAGGATGTCATAACAATCAAAACTAACATTCAGAATGTACATCAAAAGTACTTTATCCAAAGTTTAAAGGGTTGTCTCAACTTGACAGCCCCAAAGTTTATTAGGGTATGTAGACGACATAAAAAAGGGTCCCTATCTTGGAAACAACTGGGTACAAATTCACTTGACACATTTTCATTTAGTATTCTAGAGTACGATGAACCAGGAACCAGATGGCATGGTTCCTTGTCATGTGATCAGTGCAGCCATTACAGTTTTTACAGCAAATGTTTAGAATTAACCCCACTAACAGCTACTCCAGCATAGGTCTTTCAAGTGTAAAATGTATACATTTTATGCTAAGCAGAGGAATATGCACTGTAGGAATCTTCAGCAATGTTCAGCATGTTGACTTGTGATATGTAAGTCTACTGAGAATTGTAGAAGAAACACGATTTCTGTATTAAGCGTTTTTTCTGCTTGCTTCAAAAGAGCAGTGTCTGATAATGTATGTCATGGTAAGAAGAAGTCATTTTCTATGCATTTACGCAGTTACTTACTTACTCAGCAGTAGCCAAAGAACAGACCCCTAGGAGTTCTATTGCTTTTTGTATTGGTGTTTTTTATTTCCACTGTTTCATAGTTTACTTACAATGAAAACAAGTCAGGAAAATCGGATTGACAATAGGAAGTGTACTTTTCATTTTCCATTCTGCCTAAACAGATTTCAGTTATCTAAATGTATGTTAATTATATTCGCAGCAATGTATTTTTTCCCCAAAACATGACAAATGACTGGCAGTTTTACAACAAAGCAGCAGTGAGATCATATACGACCTTGAACACATGTAGAGTTGGCTGGAGGAAAATTAGTAAAACTCAGCAGTCTGCCTAATGACATGAGGTTTTATCTTTCCATCAGGGTGTCAAGTCAATAGTTAATGTTTGGCAGAATAAAAGTCCCATTTTATTCTTGTTTGATCGTTGCTGGCTGCTTTGTTAAATGTTTCTCTTTTTGCTTTCTAATATGCCAACCACATTAACCAAATAAGTTATGCAAATACAAGCATTATAAAAGTTAGTATATTAATCTAAAACTATATCCTATGTTCCTGTCTCAAGTAAGTCACACGTGGGAAGATGTCTCATTGGGACCAGGCTCACACAGGCAGAACGGACTCCGCATGTGGGAGGCCCGCAGCAAATTCCAGCTGTGAGCTCGGCCCGTGACCCTGCGTACTCGAATTATCTGTACTGCGTATGACCGTGGCGGCTCACCGTTGGTTATGTGCAGTACATTTATTTTTTTTTACCGTTTGTATTTTCCGTGCTATTGCTTAGCGATGACACGGATACCAGCAGCCAATACGCTATGGGGGTCGGGCGGCCTCCATTGACCTCAATGGAGGCCATACACACAGAATCCGTGGAAAAATAGAGCATGCTGCGATTTTTCCTCCGCTCATGGAATACGTAATTCATATCCGCGAGTGTGAGCAAAAAAAGCGATTTAGCATGCATTTCAATGTCTGAGCTTTAACGCGGATCCTCTGCTCATTGTATGTCCTTTTCTCATATGTGACAGTGAATGAGAATAGGGCATGCAGCAATATTTTCATACACACCATTAGACTCTGTGAAAAATTGTTGGTGTAAATATCCTCAAAGACTATTTTAGGGTCGTTTTGTCCATTTAAAGGGGTTTTATCATTAAAAAAAAAAAATCAATACTTACCTATTCTTCCCCATCAGTCTTTTTACCAAATCTTCACCTTGTTGATCTTCTCCATTCCCCTGGGTCACTTCAACTCCAGCCGGACGGATCCTCTTCTTTTTGTTATGGAGCATTCTTTCTCTGCATTCTTCTTCCGGTCAGTGTGAGTTCTCCTTCAATGGAAGTCTTCAAACAGAGGCTGGACAGACATCTGTCTGGGATGATGTAGTGAATCCTGCACTGAGCAGGGGGTTGGACCCAGTGACCCTGGAGGTCCCTTCCAACTCTACCATTCTAGGATTCTATGACGTAACGCTCACTGTCCAGGAGGGAATGCTGATCTATTGCCGAGACTGCGCATGCGAACTGTCTCGCTGCGAGAGTTCATATACTATTGCAGAGAGACAGCGTGCATGCACAGTCTCTGCAATACATCAGCACACGGCCCAATATTACAGCCATATGAGCAGGCCCTAAGAATATTTTTGGGGGTATCTGTGAATAGTTCTTTAGGATTTAAACACATGGGCGGCTTTTTTCCTGTTATGCAGCCATGATAATTAACAGAACAAAATGAAACCACTGATTTCAATTGATTTCAGTGGTTTCGTTTTCACTATCAGGATTCTTGCCAGTAATTGTATTAATCATGTGCAGGAAAAATAGGGTAGAACCTATCCTCCTGCTATATTTTTTTAAACTCCTGCGCTATGGTGCGGAGTTTGAATAGCTGGCAAAAAAACCCAAACACCTCGTTCATGCGCAACTACGCTCCGTAGCGGCAAGCATACTTGCGCATATGGCCATCTGAAACTGCCCTTGGGTTGAGCTACAGATTTCTAGCTACATTTTTCAAACTGCTGTGCAAACCAGAATAAAGCTGGTCATACCCGTCAGATAATTGCTGGAAGAACCACCGATTTTTGCATATTTCAGCAAGAAACCTAATTATCGGCCTGCAGCTGAGGAAAGTAAGAATTTGGCAATTTATAGAGAAAATTTCCCAGGATTTCCCGATGAGATAAGTGCTCAGCATGGGTTTTAGTTTATTTCATGTGTATATGACTGCATTGCACATTTTTCTGACATGTCTTTATATGATTTAGCATGCTCATACAACACGACTTGTCATGAAGGTAAAATTATGCTAAATAAGAGGCATCCTGGAGCTTGCCAAGGTAATGCTTCCTATAGGTAAAGACCAGGAATAAGCACTTTTTCTACCCTCCTTTTGAAGTTAGGCTGTCCTCTAATTCACACATAAGTATTTAATATTTATAGGATTCTGTGTATGTTACTTCTTCCATAATATTTTCTAAGAACTGAAGTGAAGTGGTTGTATTTGTAATTCCCTGGGCATCAGCAGCAGATGAATTCATGCATTTATTCACAGTTCAATGTATCTGATGTCAAAGCAACATAAGCACAGAACTCGCCATAAACAAAGATGTTGTTTCTGCATAAATACACAGAAATGTGCTTACATATAATTTACACTCAATAGGTATGTAACGTACTTACAGTTTTAATTCCTGTGCTCGATGACATCAGTATGAGTATAGTCAGAGCCAATATACAGCAATGACTTGCCTCTTATAAACAAGGTTGAATTTTTCTTACCTTCTTATTTTTGTTCATTAAATACAACTAATACAGTGTTTCCCTGAAAATAAGACAGTGTCTTATATTAATTTTTGTTCAAAAAGGTTTAATTTTTTTACATGTATAGCTGCCTGGACACTATTTAAATTGACTTTTTAAATTAACAGTTAGCAGGGCTTAATTTTGGAGTAGGGCTTATATTTCAAGCATCCTCAAAAAGCCTGAAAAATCATTTTGCATCCTCAGAAATTCTGGAAAATCATGCTACGACTTATTTTCAGGGTATGTCTTATTTTCAGGGAAACAGGGTATTGAATAGAAATGTAAGGATAAAGGAATATCAAATGTTTTCTGATACTGAGTTAGACTAGAGGTGGCTCTTGATTCAAAAAGGCTATATTTTTTACTAATTAAAACTAGATATTGATAAATATTCTTTTTTTCAATGCGTTTTTATTCTCAGTTTTTTTATTCTATTGTCTGTATTGTCTGGTGGGCTGTCATCTTATGGCTGCAGAGATATCCTTTACAGCAGCCTCATGGGCCATTCATACAATGGTTGAGGGATAACCGTTCACTTTTATAGGAGAGTGTTCTAAGCATGCTTTATAACCGTGTTCAGAGGTCATTGTGCAGGGCAAGGGCATAGCTAAAGGCTCATGGACCCCAATGCAAAAGTTTAGATACACCCACCTCCCCTTCACCTACCAGCCATGGTCCACCTGGAACATCATTGGTTATCTTAAGTGACCCATCAATTTAGCACTAACAGCCAGAGACATGGCTAGAATCTTATAAAATTAGGAGTCAAAGCCCAAACACAGATGCATTACCCCTGTCCCCTTCAAAAAAAATTATATATTAGAGAAACCGTGTTAGACAAATTTTATAACACAGCAGGGTCAGATACAGCAGTTTAGCTCTAGTATACCTTTAAATAATGCAATAACCATGTAATAGTCAGATACTGGCAGTATGCAATGATAGTGATTACAGTGCAGTTACCTTCAGTGATCATAGGTGATGTCCTCTCTGATTGGCAATATCCGTTTTCCCTTTTCTTCTCTATCTGATCTCAGACCTCCATGAAGATTTTTCCCTCATGACTCATCTCTGTACACTCACCCCATCCTGCAGCTATCCCCAATACCCCTCTCGGTAACTCCTACACACTAATAATACCTCCTTTTGTGCCACACAAAGTAATAATTTTCCTTTGATCCCCAAACAATAATGATTTCCCTTTCTGTCCCCCAGCAAGGTGATAATGACCATTTTCTGCCTCCACAAAGTTATTTTGCCCCATGTGTGCTTCACAAAGCTATAGTGCCCCATCTGTGCCTCCACAAATTTATAGTGCCACTTCTGTGCCCCCCAAAAGTTGTAATATTTCTTTATATCGCCAAAAAATTGTAGTTCCCTCATCTTTGCCCCCACAGAGTTATGGTGTCTCATCTGTGTCTTCACAAGATTACTTTACCCTATCTATGCTCTCTCAAAATGGTAGTAACCATTCCTCCAAAAGCTGTAGAGCCCTCTCAGTGCCCCCCAAAAGTTGTAGTGCCCTCACTGTTCCCCCATACAGCTACAGTGCTCACACAAAGTTATAATTACCCTTTGTGCCCCAACACTTATTGTGCCTCCTCAAAGTTTTAGCATTCTCATCAGTGCTCGCACACAGCTATAGTGTCCCCCTGTGCCCACAGTTATTGTACCACTGTAATCACAGCTCCCATCTTTGCCTCCACAAGGCTATAGTGCCCCCTGTACTGCAACTGAATCACAGCCAGCAAGCAGAAGAAACCTTTTCATTCATGCTGCTGAGCTCCCCAATTCATCTCTCCTGGTGTGCTTTTCTCAATGGAGTATAGGAAGAGGAGTCAGGCTGCCAAGACAGCAGTGTGAATGAACAAGTTTCTCCTGCTTGCTGGCTGAGGTTCATTTATGGGGCAGGGTCCTAATGATCGCAGGCCTGGATGTCACCGTGGTGAGGGGAGCTTTGGGCCCCCCCTGACTTAGAGGCCTGGTTGCAATTGTGATCACTTTGACCCCCATAGCAATGCCACTGATGCAGAGAAGGGGGAAGGTGTGTTGTGACCACCAGCTATTGTCAATCATAGATTCTGTGTTATCTGCCTCCAGCTGTAAAATAGAGGTAATAGGCCCTGTTCATATATTGTTCTTTGTTTAAAATTATTATATACACTGTGAAAAACTCCCGATGTATATGTTAATCAGAGCCTTTGAATGGTAGATACTTAAATGTAGCATTTTTCACCTACAGGCTATAATGGCATCCATTTAATATATACATCATGAGCTTCTCAATAGCTTTTCATTTCACATCCATTAAACGGATGCTGTTATAGTCAGTGGTTGCTGGATGCCTCTGTTAGCCATCTGTCACATGCATTCATCATCCAGAGGCTAGAATTCCACCCGTTTAATGTATATGTCATGAAATGCCATTCAGTAGCATCTGTTACCCATTGGCTCCCATGTTAAAAACAAAAACATACTGCATGGTATATGTTTTTTTACTGGACTCCATAGATTAAAAAAGTGTAGTCTACTATTTTTTCTACAGGATACTGCCATATGCTAGCCGGAGTGTACTTTGGCCTCCATCTAACTAATGGACCCCTATGGACACATAAGGATGTACATTGGGAGCTTTCATGACGTACAAACTAAAGGCGGATTCAGAAGAGTGTAGGCACTATGCTTGGCGGCACAGAACGAGGGGAATTTCTTCCCCTCCACTGGCTTTTCCAACTCCCCGACAGAGTGCATGAGTTGGAAAAAAAGCGCAGGAAGGTAGGTCCTGCCCGAAATTCCTTGCACGTAGTATTCACTACCTGCAGGAAAGATAGGGCATGTCCATAGTGAAAATGAAGCCTCTGAAATCCATTGGAATCAGTGGTTGCGTTTTGTCCCGTTATGCGGCCGTGATTATCATGACTGCATAAGGGGAGAAATACACGTTCGTCTAAATCTGCCCTCAACGTAAAAAAAAAACATGATGTGAATGAGGTCTTAAGGCCCATTTAGACACAACGATTATCGCTCAAAATTCGCTCAAAAGACATCTTTTGAGCAATAATCGTTGTGTGTAACTGCACTGACACCGTGCAGTTTTCGTTATGCTGTCATCATTGTATTTCAGCATGCTGAAAGAGAACTATGAGTGTTATCAGGGATTCACAGCGGGATACAGCTGATACTATTGTTTCAGCTGTATCCCGCTCCCTGATTACAGATGGGTATGGAAAACAAAGCGGTCCAGCTCTGTTCTCCGTACCCGTCACGGAGCACTTGGCTGTACAACAGCCGAGCGCTCCGTGCAGAAAACATCTGGATGCAGAAGACAAGCAGGGACACCCCACTTGTCTTCTGCATCCTCCGTTCTGAGCGCTCGGCAGTATAACAGCCGGGCGCTTGGAGGGGGGAACAGCTGGACACCCCGCTTGTCTTCTGCATCTTGAGTGATCATTTTGCGCTGTAAATGACACGATTATCGCTCAAAAGTCGCTTGAGCGGCATCTTTTGAGCGATAATCGTTGTGTCTAAATGGGCCTTTACTTTTCACTTGTCAGTGACAATAATAAAATCACTGCTGAGTTGTGATCTCTATAGAACAGGAAGCGTCAATATACTACCAGGCTCAGTGGTCAATGTAAAAACTAAGATTTCAAGATTTTTTCGTTAATAGAGATAGTGACATTCAAAATTTTTAAAAACAGAAACAAAAATTCTTTAAAAATATATTTAATATAAAAACTTTATTTAAACAATTGGTCAATTTCTGATGAAACTTTCCCCTTAAAGGGGTTGTCCCGCGCGGAAACGGTTTTTTTTTTTTTCAACCCCCCCCCCCCCGTTCGGCGCGAGACAACCCCGATGCAGGGGTTAAAAAAACAAACCGGGTAGTACTTACCCGAATCCCGGCGGTCCGGCGTCTTCATACTCACCTGCTGAAGAGGGCCGCCGGGATCCTCTCTCTCTCTGTGGACCGCAGGGCTTCTGTGCGGTCCATTGCCGATTCCAGCCTCCTGATTGGCTGGAATCGGCACGTGACGGGGCGGAGCTACACGGAGCCGGCATTCTGCACGAGCGGCCCCATTGAAGACAGCAGAAGACCCGGACTGCGCAAGCGCGGCTAATTTTGCCATTAGAGGCCGAAAATTAGTCGGCTCCATGGAGACGAGGACGCCAGCAACGGAGCAGGTAAGTATAAAACTTTTGATAACTTCTGTATGGCTCATAATTAATGCACAATGTACATTACAAAGTGCATTAATATGGCCATACAGAAGTGTATACCCCCACTTGCTGCCGCGGGACAACCCCTTTAAGATTGCAAAGCTCAGTGAAATGCTCATATAAATGCAGTAGTAAATCATCAGTGTTTGCCCATATAGTGTATATCAGACACTAATCCATTAAGACTCAGCCATAAACACAAATAAATCTAATGGATCTGTCTGGTTTATTGTTATCAGTTTGCATTCTTTCCGCTTATATAACCATACCATTATCCAAAAATATCTCCAGTGTTACACTCTGGGGATTTTCTTTGACATCCAGGTGGATGATCCAATGACTAAGCCATTAGAACACTAGCAACATCCTAGTGTCAAGGTTTAAAGCTCTAATAAAGAGTGCAAAAATTATTCTGTGAGCAGCTTCTTCCGTGCAGAAGAATCCTTTGCTCCACAGGAAGCTGAAAGAAGAATCAGAATCAGCCTATAAATGACATTGTTCTCTCCATCTTGTTGGACATGGCTTCCCCAGCTTCTTCTCACATCTTTGCAATAAATATACTGGCCGAGCATATATGTTTATTTCATTGTGGAGAGAGGAATAAGCTACTGCCAGGCACTTTATTTTGCAATCAGCAGGTTCAGATAACTTTGTCTAAGACCCCATTTACACTGACAGATGATCGCTCAAAAATCGCTCAAACGACAGGTGCCTCCTAGGGTCTGTCTGTGCCCTTATGTATGTGTGTTCTTTTAATCGTATTTAATAAAGCAATAATTTTAGTAATAGTCTACTCTGTGAAGGGCTATTCAGAATTTCTTAGACTATCCTGCACTCTGTGACTAATGATTTTAAGGTGAGCTTAAAATCCATCGTTCAGCCGGAGAGAGATAACAGGGACCGCACGCTGTGTTCTGCATGGGAGTCGGAGATTACATTGTATTCTGCCAACAGCCTGTGCAAGAACAATAGAGCTGTGTGCAGAGCTCAGACCACATGCTTTGCTCTGCATACTGCTCCCGGGGACCCTTTTACATGCAAATGAAGCTGACAAAGTGTAATGGACATTAGTGTTCTTTAACACTTAATACGAAACGATGGCTAAAACTGTCAATCTTTTAATCGTTTGAAAGATTGTCTTTGCGTTTAAATGGGCCATTATATGCACAGAAAAGTTTTCTTTATAGTGCATTCATATTCCACAGTGCTGAGCACAGATTGTCATTCCTCACACTTGGGCTTGTCCCCATGGGGGCTCACAACCTATATGTGCTTATTACTATGTTTTTTAAAGTGTGGGATGAAACCCACACAAATATAGGGAGAACATACATACTTGCTGCAACACACCAGTGATTACTATTGAGCCTTTGTGCTGCCCATGCTACCACTGTGCAGGTCATGCCACAGCATCTCCATAGGGTTATGGTCTGCCTTGAATTTTTAGTCATTCTTAGTTAACTTCCGTGTGTGTTTTGGATCATTGCCTTGTTGCATCACCCAGCATCTCTTCAGATTGAGGTCATGGACTGCTGCCTTTGTTTAGATACATCATAGAATTCAATGTTCCCTCAATGATCGCAAGATCTCCCAAGGCAGCAAAGCAGCTTCCAAGCATGATGCTCACCCTAATGACAAAGCACTGCTGTGCCCTCTCCTTCCAACTTGGAAGTCAGGCAGCTCATCTCATAGTAGTAAAGTTAAAAAATCATGCCGACAGCGTGGACATATAGTATGTTATTTATTAACCGTTTTGTCTGTTATAACTATGTGTATTCCAAGCAGAAAATGTCAAATTTAGAAAAATGCTAATTTTTCACAAAAATTTTCTAAAGTTTGGATTTTTTTCTGAATAAACGTAAAACATACCAACCAAAATTTACCATGGATATAAACTAAAATATGTCATGAAAAACAGTCTCAGAATCACTTGAGTAAGTAATAGAATTCCAAAGTTATTACCAGATAAAGTGAAACAGTGGATTTGAACAACTGGGCTTAGTCACAGGCCAAAATTGGCTTAAATGGCAAGTGGTTAATGGGAGTCAATGGTAGATATCCAATTGTATAGGAATAGAGCGGCATAGATCTGGATCATATGTTTGAGGACTGTTTCAAGTGGTTCTATTGAACGTTACTGCCATATGTGGTGTGAATATAGCCAAGGAGGAAAGAACAGAAGACGGAACTAGAAAATAACATAAAGACTACTAGTTACTGCACTTGTTGAACTTTGTATCTTATACACTGATTGTCAAAAAAATCAAGTACCTAGAAGGAGTTATTGGAATGGAATGAAGCTTTCTTTGTGTGACTGTAAAGTTGATATAAGTAAGTGATTACAATATCAGAGCAACAACACATGAAACAAGGAAAAATGGAGTGGGAGCACCATAAGGCAGTTTCACACAGGGCACCATGCCACCTAAGGTTGGCCCTGGCTGTAGCTCCAAGCCTCATCGAAAATTATGATATTTCATCACTAAAGTGAGCAGGACCGATCTTCCAGCTTTTTTTTTTTCAATCTTGCACGCAATAGCGCAGAGTTTGAATAATCCCCAAAAAACACTGGTTCATGCGCTAATATGCACTGTAGCGCCAAGAGTAGTAGTGTATGTGCCCGTCGGTTTAAGCCCTCATACTGATTTTGCTCTAATTCTGTTCAAACAGCATCTTGTATATTTAATCAGAATCCTGCTTATATATAATGATCCCCAAAAGATTGAAACAGATCTGCCTTTAGATGAGTGTCATTGTGTTAGGCCGGCCAAACTTTTTAGACAACTGATGCCAAGAAAATTGGCCAGTTCGGCCTGTTAGTGTGTAGGGGCTGGTTGAGGGTCCTAATTAGGGATGAGCGAGTATACTCGCTAAAGCCCTACTCGCTCGAGTAATGTGCTTTAGACGAGTATCTCCCTGCTCGTCCCTGAAGATTCGGGAGCCGCCGCAGCTGACAGGTGAGTCGCAGCGGGGAGCGGGGGGAGGGGGCGGGAGAGAGGGAGAGAGATCTCCCCTCCGTTCCTACCCGCTCTCCCCCACAGCTCCCCGCCCCGCGGCGGCCCCCGAATCTTTAGGGACGAGCAGGGAGATACTCGGCTAAGGCACATTACTCGAGCGAGTAGTGCCTTAGCGAGTATACTCGCTCATCCCTAGTCCTAATATATTTTTCGTGGCATTTTCATTGGTGTTCTTCACAGCATTTTTTTTCTTGTAGAAAATCATGCAGCCATAGAAAAATATTGAAAAGTATACACGGTGTTTTGTGTATTGGTGGCGTTTTAGGCCTCCTGCACACTAGCGGTTCGGACCCTGCATGCAGGATTCCCACAGCGGAATTCGACCCGGTGCCCGGCCGGTGACCCCTGCGTACCTGTCCGGCGGCTTCTGTTCAGCACAGCGGATGTGCTGGCCGGCATTCCATCATGCATTCCAGCGCTCTGCAATGACGCGATGCTCATTGTAGAAGTGCCACAGGATGGACAGCTTCCATTGACTTCAATGGAAGCCGGCCATGCTTAGCCCGCACAAAATCGCAGCACGCGAGCGGAAAATCGCAATCGACTCCCACTCATGGGTAGGAAATCGTGGATTGGGCTGGATTTGCTACGGAATCCGGAGCCAGAATCCTGCTCTGGATTTTGCAATGCAAATCCGCCCGTGTGCAGGAGGCCTTAGTTGCATTTTTGAGATCAGCAGCATTTTTATTAAACACAGAATGTTCTTCATATGGTGTTTTTTTCCGGCAACTTTTCTATAGAATTTCAAAAACACCAGAAAAATTCATGTAGGAAATAAAACCCGCTGTGGTGCATTTTACAATTGGTTTAAAATGTGCTTTTAAACAAGTATGCGTGAAGGAGCCTTAAGAGTATTTTAGAAAGTTTTCTTTCTTCTGGTATGGAGATTGTATTTTCATAGATGTATCATCAGTGAATGTCCCATTGGTTAACTCCAGCAGTTATGTTGTGTGTAAAATCTTATCTTTTCTGATGTTTTTATGATTTCCACGGCAGAATTTATATTAAAAAAAATATGCCAGATTTCAGTTGCCATACTGGCCACAGAGGCCTCACAATAGTCTGCTGCTTCGCTATCTATAGAGATCACTTCTCAGCAGTCATCTCATTATCGTCACAGTCAGGATTAATGAAAGGTAACACCTCTGTTATATAGTCAATGGTAAACAACAGAAGATCACACCATTCATAATAGGTGAGGAAAATATATTGGAAAATAAACACAGATTAATTGGAAGCCAATCTGTCACCTGAATATAATGACAGCATAGTATACAGAAAGGCTGTGTGCCTAATAGGACATATCAAAAAATACAGTGGGCTTAGCTTTGGGGGTGCAATATATATGAGAGGAGCCCTCCATCCACTCTCCTCACAGTTATTGATGGCTGGTGGCTATATATGTAGATACACAGCAGCCTATCCATGCTAAGTGGAACAGGAGAATGTGGGGGTGCAGTGCTCCCCTTATGTATATATGGGGGTCAGAACTATGAATCGCTATTTTCTTCTATCGCTCCTCTTAGCCAATTTGCACCGTATCTTTGTGCTGTTTTGGCTAACAGTCCGCATACCATGCTGCCCTTACATATTCAAGTGATAGATCAACTTTGAAAGTTTCTCTACTTTCCCAATAGTTTTCCCAAAAGACATTCAGTATTTTAGTGAGGTTGCATGATTGAAAAGCCACAACAAGTATTATAAAGATAGAAAATGGCTATAACTCACAGTCATGCTGGTAAGCTGCAAGTAAGAAGTCATGCTATGAGCCTAGCAGAGAGGAATGAATTACGGAATCAGCAAGCAATGCACAACATACATTTCAAGCAGAGAGATGCAGTACACTATTTTAAGTACATTGCCGAACATAAAGTTAGAGTTAAATGAGAGGGCAACAAGATATCTATGCATGCAAAGATTATATATATATATACTGTATATATATATATATATATATATATATATATATATATATATATATATATATATATATATATATATACACAATTATAAAATGTTTCTTAAATACATGGTAGCAGTTTACAGAGAAGATTTCCAATCTCTGAAGCCTGTTTGTAGGATAGCAAAACAGATATAGAGCAGGTGCAGCCCCTATACTGGGCTCCACCAATGTATAGAAGGGTAGAGATATGGTAGTGTTACAACATAACCTGTAATAGAACTGCATGAGAATAAATGATCCATATACTATGTATGAAATGACAATAGCCCAAACTGCCCAGGTATTGCAGTTATGATTCAAAACCCTACTAGAAGAGCTGAACTTTATATGGGGTAAATCAGAATCCCTGTAAAAAATGGCAGCGGAGTGCTGACTACTAGTTATCATGAGTTTATATGTGATTGGCTAATTCTGAACACAACCACATCCCCAAATATAAGAGTTTTGTTATTTTTACTTTTTCACCCTAAATGGCTTCAGTTTGTTTTTCAATGGCATTGTTCAGATAATGGATCACATTGAAATAAATTTTAAAAGATTCATCTTTGACAGATTTTTTTTTAACATGACAAAAACACAACATTTTAACAGGGTTGTGTAAACTTTTTATATCCACTTTAGGTGCCACCTGACACTTCTTTCTGCCAAATTCGATTTGTCCTCATTCCGCAGGTGTAACACGTAGGAATGTGATGCCTGGCATTCTAATCTACGTTGAATACTTCATTAGGGTCTTCCAGGGTCACTTTACTAGGGTTAGACCTCAGATGGGGTTGTCCTTTTCAGTGCGGTGGCCCCGTATTTAGACTTTAAGGCTGTTTTGACATCAGGGCATTGTTGGGTAAGTGTGCCACATGTCATTGTTTATCTACTAATGCTAACCCTGTACTGCATGAATCTGTGACCAGCATATCAGTGTGGTGTAAATCTCTATCTTTATAGTAAGGCTGTTGCATTTTGAGATGTCATACTGTTGGTCTCCTTTTTCCTTTCCAGATACTGTGGATATTAGGGTTGTTGTCTGTAAGGTTATTGATGTATAGTGACCACAATATGTTGATAGTTTTGGCTATTGTCAGTTTGTTGAACTATAAAACTCCTTCCAGATATTGGTCAAATTGAAAGTTACTTCTGCAATGGAGCAGTATTACTAATGCTGCTTTTGTACAACCATATAAATCTAGTCACTATGAAGTATTTTGCAATGTTCTCTTATGTAGTAAGTAGAGATGAGCGAGCAGGCTCGGATAAGGCAGTTACTCGAGTGAGCATCGCTCTTCTTGAGTAACTGCCTTCTTGTCCGAGCTGGCTCCGGCGACCCCCCCCCCCCCCCCCCTGAGCCTGCTCGGACCAGTAAGCAGTTACTCGAGAACAGTGATGATCACCTGAGTAACTGCCTTATCCGAGCGTGCTCGCTCATCTCTAGTAGTAACACAATAACTGTGTGTAATATATTTTGCAAAGAAGCATATTCTAAATGGTTATTTATTTGAGTCTTGAACATAAGGAGGCGCAATTAGCCTAAATGATCACTAACTTTTCAAACAATTTGTGCTTATATGATAGCCAGTGTGTTAACTAGCAAAACTGCTATTTACTTTATTTACCTAAAATAATGTATTTATTCTAGAAAAATCCCTCTAGCTATGGGTCTCCCTCCCTCCCTCCTAGCTAGCTATCCACTGACTGCTGTCAGATGATTGACAGTAGACACCACCATCTTAGAACAGGATGTGGGAGAGGGGATACTTATTCTGCTCATTGAAATGTATAGAGAGCAGAAAGGAAGGGGGAGGAGAGACTCATACACATGCTGCCTACGAGCTAATAGTAAGTGACTGTTTACAGTGTTTTAGCCACATAAATCACATTGCCACTGCTCACTCTTGTTGTACACTGTACTACGACGTAATATCTATGTGTATGAAAGAGCGCTCAGGAGGGTGGATCCTCGGGCAGCTACTTCTGTAGAATTACCAAGGGGCAGACCACAGAACTGAACAGACCTTTTTTTATCCAATGCTGAGTTTTGTGGACAGATAGTGCAGGGTTTACCAGTAAAAGCAGCTAATTTCTCTCTGCTTCTATTAATCATTAATGCAACCCTCGGGTAGCACTTTTGATGGACAGAGCAGGTGTTAGGAGCTGGGATGCAACACGGAGGTATCTCCTCAGCATTCTCTGAAACTCACGGAATGTTTTCTGGCTAGGCCTCTATTCTCACTGGCCAGAACAACTGCTATGTGCCACACACCAAAATTTCTGCTGGATCACTAATACTACTACCTCTGTTCTCTGTGGAACTTTTGGCACCACCTATTTTCACGGTAATACTCCCTACATTTCCCTTGCAGAATCACACCACTCCACACAGTAACTTGGAGGTACAAACATTTAAAGGGACAGTTACATAAGAAATACATTTTCTTATAGGTTATAAAGTATATAATTAACATAAATATGCCAAGACTATGGTTTGCAATACGGAGCTTACTAAAATCCCCTTAAATGTGTTACAAATACAGTGGGATCTGCAGTTATTTACATACAGTCTATAGAACTCAGCACAGCATTAGATACAAATGTTCGTACAAACGTTTGTTTAGCTGATCATGAGCTCGTATGAATATGCCTGCAAAATCAGCTGACAAATAATAGTTTATACGGGCATAAAAATTGTTTCTCGTCGACAGCCCATCTCCCCGTGCAAACGGGTACAAACAGCTGCCGAACACAAGCTATATAGGGAATAATGTTTTAACGAGCATTTGTCCCCATGCTAGTGAAACTCAGATGCATGTAAACCTGATTAACAAGTGTTGGTTGACATGCTATACTGTCAATGAACAAACATTGAATGCGCAGAGAATCAACCCATGTAAAAGGGCTCTTATGGTATGTCTATAGCGGATAATATTTCAGAATGAGAAACTGACCCATTAACAGAAAACATGCCCCCAAACCAATATAAAAATAATGCCCCCATGAGCACTGAGTTTATGTCCTGGTTGTGTTGCGTGCTCTGATGATTTTGAGAGCTCTGCTGACGGAGGTGTATACTACCAGTAGGGCCTCCCAAGCCACATTCGTCCCAACTGAGGAGTAAGTGTTCATCTATCCATGATTATGATGAGACAAAAAAATAAAAAGTCCATACCGGATCAGTCGTCCCTAGGTTCAAAAAGGATCATGGTAAGTGTTGGAGCTGCTGGACACCTGTCGATAAGTGGGTTACAGGACATGGAACCCATGGCTGGGCAATCAGGGCCTAGGTCTGCAGGGTTACTAGAAGAGAAACAACTACAAAGGTGTCAGAAGTATTTATGTCAGAGAACCATAATATAATGGCCTGTTACTATCACTCAGAACTGGACAGCTATGGAAACCTGAAGCGGATGTATGAATTATGAAAAGAAGGACCTCGAGAATTAGTGATCAGTGAGCAACACTTGGCTGGTCAATGATGGTTTATCATCAAAAATAAGGTATTCACTGAAGTGGAACTTGAGGAAATCCGCAAATATTTGAAAAGTAAAATGTCATTGACTACATCAGCAACAGAAGAAGTGCAAATGACATCAAAGGTCACTGAAAAAGATGATTTTCAAACTCCGGAGGAAAATCTGCCACAGAACATTGAACAAGCGCCAAAAATCAGTGTTGAAGCATCTGATATACTGGCTCCAAGACAACAATAATTTAAAGAAAAAAGTTTGACATTTGCCAAATTGAACTTGAAAAGACGAAGACTCTCAGCTTTGAAAACATTGCACTAATTCAACCTACGAGTGACGTCAATAAAGCTCTTGCAACATTAAATGCAACGTCAAAGAGACCAACCAACTGGCTTACAGTACAGCAGTGGTCATAATAGAAGAATTGGTGATTTAGCAAAGTTCACAAGCAAAATCTAATGTAAAACCAAAGTGCAGATCCCAACTGGAGGTGAGAATAGTAAAGTTACGGTCAGACACTTAAAGAATATGGAAGAACAAAAGTTAAAGAATATTAAGATCAAGCGAAAATTGATTAAGCAGTACTGGCTGAGCACAAGAAAAGTTGATGAAGCATTGGAAATTGTAACACAAGAAATCATAGCTATAGCTATGAAAATCGCTAGGTATGATGCTTGATTCATCCAGTAAAAACAAATTGTTTCAATTAGATCAAAGGCGATTCTGTCAAAGCCCGAATCAAGCACTAGACAAAAAAACTGAAAAACCTGACAAGATTGGAACAACCCAGTTCTAGAAGAAGCTATGGGAAAATGAAAAAAGATCATAATGAAATGCTGGGTGGAACAAGGACTTTTAGAAGGCTTTTTAAAAAATGGTGGAATTGGGTAGTAACAGCAGAAATGCTGCAAAAACGTGTGAAAAAAAAGTCAAGAATTGGACATCGCCCAACCATGATAAAGTGCATGGCATTGGCTCAAATACCTAACCACTAATGACTGAGCAGTTCAATGAAATTTTGTGAACTGGAAAGATCATTGATTGGTTGACAACTAGAAGAACGTATCTGATCTGAAAAGATCCAGCAAAGTGATTAAAACCAGGGAATTACAGGCCAAACTTGTCTGCCGACTATGTTCAAATTGCTCACTGGCATTATTGCAGATAAAATCCAAGACTATTCGGAGGCAAATAAAATCTTGCTGGTGGAGAAAAAAGGTTACAGACAAAGCAGCAGAGACACAAAAGATCAGCTTGTGATAGATAAGATGATTCTGGGAAATTGCAAAAATAGAAAAATGAATCTATACACTGTGTGGGTCGACTACAAGAAGGCATTCGATTCATTTCCACACAGCTGGATTGTTAAATGCCTGGAAATGATAGGCATCAGATGAAACATCTTCTAATTTACGGGTAGATGCGGTGGAAGACAGAATTGTTAGTTGGAAATGAAAGTTATGGAAAAGTCAACATCAAGCATAGAATCTTCCAGGGTGACTGTCTGTCATCACTGTTGTTTATCATCACTTTGATCCTGCTCTCCATTATGCTTTGAAATACAAATCTTGGCTATCAAACACCTAAGAACTCCAATAAAATTTCACATCTACTCTTCATGGATGACCTGAAATTGTACAAAAAAACAGAAGTAGAAATCTATTAGTTGATGAACACTGCTTGAATCTTTAGTACAGATATTGCTATGGAATTTGGCCTGGATATGTGTGGAAGTGTTGCACTGAAAAAGGGAAAAATCATGGAAGGTGATAGCATTGAAATGCCCTATGGTCAAATTATAAGATGCCAGCAGCCTGAGGCCTAAACATATGTTGGCATTTCGCAGTTGGATAACATTGAGCACAGGCAAGTGAAAAATGTGATCAGTAAGGAATACAACCAAGTGCGAGGAAAATACCGAGGTCAAAGTTGAATGGCGGGAATACCATCCAAGCCGTTAACATCTGAGGTATACCTGTCATCAGATACACTGCTGGTATAATTGTTTGGACTCAAGCCAACTGGATGCTTTAGATTGAAAAACAAGACAACTGATGACTCTTCACTATAGTTTACATCTGCATAGTGATGTCGACAGGCTTTACCTGCCCAGGAAGATCAGTGACTATTGCAAGCGAAGCAAATAGTAGAAGAGGAAAAACGGGCCCTGGCAGATTACACCACAGAAAGTAAAGAATGGTCACTGATTAATCAGAAGCTGCTTAGAGTACTGCAAACAAAACAAAAATATCAGAAGGAAACTGTGAAAATTCAGATTGCTAAAGGCCCATTTACATGGGACGAATGTCTGGCAACCAATGCCTGACACTTGTTCCTGTGTGTATTCGCTCCTGTGCTCCTGCACAAGAGCGAGTATTGCTGGCTGTCTGACAGAGCAGCCAGCAGGGGGCCAGGATAGCTGGAGGAGATTTCTCTCCTCTCTCTCCCTCGCCCCTCTCCATTCACTTAACACAGCTGCTGTTCAGTACTGAACGGCTGCTATTTACACTGCACGATCATCATTCAGGATTTTATGCATCTTATAATCCTGAACGATGAGTGTAAACAGCGGCTATTCGGTACTGAATGGCCGCTGTTTTAAGTCAATGGAGAGGGGCGGGGGAGAGCGAGGAGAGAAATCTCCTGCTGGCCGCTCTGTCGGAGAACCAACGATACTCACTACTGTGCAGCAGGACAGGAGTGAGTATACACAGGGACGAGTGTCAGGCATTGTTTGCCTGACATTCGTCCCGTGTAAATGGGCCTTAACTGGCATAACAAAGCTTTACAAGGCCTGTTTCTGGGAAAAATCGAGTGTAAAGTAGATAAGGAAAAGACCTGGCTATGGTTAATATCAGGAACTCTGGAAAAAGAAACAGAAGGACTGATTTTAGCCGCACAAGAACAGGAGATCAGCACTAATGTGATGAAAGCCAGGGTGGAAAAATCTATAATAGATGCAATATGCTGGCTCTGTAACAAAGCTGATGAAACAATCAACCACATACTCAGCTGTTGCAAAAAAAATTGCATAGATTGAGTACAAACAAAGACACAATTCCATGGCAAAGCTGATCCATTGGAACCTCTATCAAAACTATCATCTGCCCACTACAAAGAACTGGTGGGACTATGATCCCAAAAAGTAGTTCAAAATGAAGCAGTAAAAATACAGTATACAGTATACAACCAGACAAAGTCTTGGTCCATTATACACCCAATTTGACCATCACTGAAAAGAAAAGAGTGTTGCTCGTCGACATTGCTATACCCAGTGATGGCAGGGTCAATCAGACAATAGAAAATGACCAAATATGAAGACATGAAGGTTGAAATACATCGTTTCTAGTATAACCCAGCACTGGTGGTCCCAGTGGTAAATGACACTGGGTGTCGTACCTAAAGACCTTGACTGGCACAACTCAATATCGACAATCAGCCACAAGAGGCTGCACCGCTGGGCTCTGTATGCATGCCAATACATAACATCATCCTAGGTTCCTGGGTGGTTCCCGATGCATTATGAAGACAAACTACGAAGCTTTGATCTTGTGCTTGTGTTGGATTATTATTAATGCAATCAATAATGGCAAATATTGCTCCATTCATGTATGTGACTGTATTATTAAGTCCTACAGACAAAGCCCAAACAACTGACAATAGCGGCTCTACAAGCAAAGTATTGTAGCTTGTTCTACATCCTGTTACAGAAGCAGGTGACCTAACTTATCAGCAAATATGATTAAGAATAGAGTAACATTGCAGTATGCATAATATTCAGTGTGGGGACTTAATTATATTTACTTATTCTAAAGACAGACATCTTGCATTTCTCTTGTAAGGAGATTTTATCCCTGGATGTCTATTATAAGACTATGACCAGCTGCCTGTGTGCAGAGGCTTAAGAAATATCAATTTAGTCTACATTTAAATTTGGTTTTGCCTCTATAAAGAGTGAGCTAACTTTAAATAATACCCGAGTTTTGTGCTAGAGACATTGGAATATATAGAAATGCCCAATTGGTAGTACCAAGTTTATGACAAAAATCTATAACTCAGTGGGCTGGGTAATTGCCACACGATAAATCTATTTGCATATAGTTGGTGGTCCCAGACTGTCTAAATGCCTCTCCAGAGATATTTGTGCTGTTTGTAGCAGATGGCATTACACCCTTGTCCATTGTATATGTTTCTCCACTGCCACTGACTCTTTATTCTTCACCTACTTAGATAATTGTTGTGTGATCCCTAATATATGTGTAAAGGCAACCTCTAACGAAAATGCAAACCCCCCATACCACATTTGTACTAACATTAAACAGCAGTTAAGAGCAGTTACTAAATTATATCGAAATGATTAAAAAAACAAATGTCTTGTACTTCATGGACCTCAGGGCATGGGGTGCATGGAGACTTAAGGGAGGTATACAGAATCCCTGTGTTTCCATACTACAGAACTATAAGCACTCTATATATTCTCATATTATGGACATATTCTTTCTAGAAGCCTCTATGGAAGATCACATACGGTGAAAGGTAGAACGATTTTCTTCCCATTAGATCTAGGCTGCATTCACACAAACAGTAGAAGCCATGCATAGTAGATTTCAGAAAGCTCCTTCATATGGTGCGGAAGTTTGAAACCGTAGCTTGTCTATTGATGCTGTGTAATGATGCTGCGGAATTCAACCCTTTAAATACAGGGTTTGAATTCCGCAGCTCTTCTGCAATTAAAAAAGGGGCCAAATCTGTACCATTTAGATGCGGATTTGGCCACTGTAGGTTTCCTGAAAAATTGCTGTGAGTATTCAATTGCAGAATGCCCGCAGCGATTCCACTCCATGAGAAGGCAGCCTTATACAGAATTCAACAAGCAAAGATACTCCATGTGTATCTAGATGACGTCAGTGGTATGCGGAGGTATAGTAGACTTATATGGGTGGTTTATAGCCACTTTCTACAATTTGGAGATTGTACAGAGCAGTAATATGGTCATGTTCATGAAGCCTTAGTAGTGTTTTCTATTAATCTAGGAACATGTATTATTAAAAAAAAGTACCTAGCAGGTTTTTAGGCCTTCTATACACATCCAAATGTGTACCTATAACACAATTTTTGTCACACAGCAGACTCAGATAGAATGGCTTATGTTTGGTATTCGTCTAAATGGTGTAGTTGCTAAATCATGTAGTCAGTTACCAGATCAACAATGAGAAAAGTTCACAGTGCATTTACCCTCAGTGCCCACATGTGATGTCTTCTCTGATTGTTGTCATTCACTTTCCTTTTTCTTCTCTATCTGGCCCAAACCACAATGAAGACTTCTAGCCATGACTCATCTCTGCCAACTCTCACCATCCTGCTGCTACCTGCAATACCCCTCTTAATGCCACCCCCTATAGTAATAGTGCCTCCTTTTGTGCCTCACAAATAAGTACCTCCACACAATGATCATTTTACCATGGTATCAATGATAAGAAATAGTTCCTCCTTTGTGCTCCTTAGTAATAGTGTCCTCCTTATAATAATACTCCCTTATTTTCCACAAAGTAATTATTTCCCTTTGTGTTCCTCCACAAGAAAGTACATTTCCAATTTGTGGCCCTGAAAAATAATAATAAGTAATAATAACCTCTCTGTGCTCACAAAGCAATAATGGCAGCACACAGACCGAAAGTATGCCTGTTTATTACAGACAACACTAATCAGCTGCTGTTGTGTCTGATATTCTAAATTGGATCAAAAATGATAACCTTTGTACCAGAATTGTAGCCAACTTTAGTAAAAAAACAAACAAAGCAAAGTCCCATACAGTACAGATAAGTCTCTGTAAAGGTCAATTTACAGAGGATGAATGTCAGGCAAACGATGCCCGACACTCGTCCCTGTGTCTCCGCGCTCCTGTGCTCCTGCACGGGAACCAGCAGAGCGGCCAGCAGGGGGGCGGGGCAGTGCAGGAGTTTTCTCTCCTCTCGCTCCCCTGCCCCTCTTCATTGAGATAACACAGCGGCCGTTCACTACAGAATGGCGGCTGTTTAAACTGTGCAATGAGCTTTATCGATGATCTTTTATGCAGCTCATCGCTCATAGTTCAAACAGTGAACGGCGGCTGTGTTATCTCAATGAAGAGGGGTGGAGAAGCGAGAGGAGAAAAATCTCCTGCACTGCCCCGCCCCCCTGCTGGCTGCTCCGATAAGTAGCCTGCTCTGCTAGCTCCCAAGCAGGAGCACGGGAGCGTGGAGACACAGGGACGAGTGTCGGGCATCGTTTGCCCGACATTCGTCCTATGTAAAAGGACCTTAAGTCATAGGTAATAACTGATGTATATGTAAACATATTATATGAAGGCCTCATACACACAGCGCAGATTTGGTCAGCATTTTGAATCCATCTTTATGAGCCAAAATTAGGAGTGCATGCAAAAAAGAGAAGTAGAAATGTTGCTATTATACTATTCCTGTGTTCTGGATCCATTTCTGGTTTGGGCTTTAAAAATAAGATATAAAATACTGACGAAATCTCTGCTAAGTGTGCATGAGGGCCTAGGCTAGGTTCACAGGTTGCATTTCAGCAATAATTTGTGTTTACTATGGCAATAGATTCCATACCAAGAAGAAGTTTAAAACTTTCCCTAGGGAACAATTTGAGGCCTTAGTCACACGGGCGTTTTTCCTGCGATTTGCGGATCGCATGACGTATGCGCATCTGCAAATCGCGTTACCGGGGCCGAAAAATCGCCCGAAAATACTGCTCCTAGCCGCGTTTCAATAGAAACGGGCTGGAGCTGTCCAGCGGATTGAATTCAATGGAGCCGGCAATACAGCCGGCTCCATTGAAAGCAATGGGCTGCCGGCGATCGCGGGATGAATTGTTGGGAAGGGCTTAAATATAAAAGCCCTTCCCTGCAATTCAACCAGAAATGTGTAAAAAAAAATATATATATATATATACTCACCTTGTCCCGGCAGACGGAGTTCAGCTGCGGCCGGCGGCAGTTCTCCTGAACTGTTCTCTCTAGTATTCAGCAGCCGGGGATTTAAAATCCCCGCCTGCTGAATGAGCTGCCTCTGATTGGTCACAGCCTGACCAATCAGAGGCAGCTCTCACTCACACCCATTCATGAATTCATGAATGGGTGAGTGACTGCTGCCTCTGATTGGCTCAGCGCTGAATACTAGAGAGAGCAGTTCAGGAGAACTGCCGCCGGCCGCAGCTGAACTCCGTCTGCCGGGACAAGGTGAGTATATATATTTTTTTTATTTTTACACATTTCTGGATGAATTGCAGGGAAGGGCTTATATATTTAAGCCCTTCCCGACAATTCACCCCGCGCACGCCGGCAGCCCATTGCTTTCAATGGAGCCGGCTGTATTGCCGCTCCATTGAATTCAATGGGCAAACATCATTCTTCTCTGCCACAGCTGTTACAGCTGTGGCAGAGAAGAATGATTTGTCTACTATATGTTCTCAATGGGGTCGGCGCTGCTGCCGCCGGCCCCATTGAGCGCATATAGAGAAGAGAACAGGAATCGCAGATCGCAGATAGGTGCGATCTGCGATTTCTGTTCTATAATTTATCGGACGAGCGCATAAAAAGCGCTCATGTGTCCGATACCATTGCAAAGCAATGGTTTTATAAAATCGGCCGACGCATGCGCAAATCGCGGCAAAAAACGCCCGTGTGACTAAGGCCTAAGGCTGCGTTCATGCATAGTATTTTTTTGTTGCAGTTTTCAGCTGCAATTAAAAGCTGCATGAAAAAAGCTGCATGATTTTTTTTACAACAGAATGTAAAAAACTGTTAAAATAGAGTAGTCAACTATGTTATTCTATACTCCAAATAAAGCCAAAACAAATGCAAACCCAAAGAGGTGTCCGTTTTACAATAGAAGTAAATGGTTCCTTTTGTCTCTGTTCGGGGATTCTGTCACAGTCAGCAACTGTCAGAGAACTCCTGAGTGGAGTCACACGGTGGGTACAATAATGTTATGTACACGCTCCATAAGCATTTGAACTGTTGGAAATGTTTTTTTTCTAAATTAAATTAAAATGTAATCAAATTTTTAATTTTTTTTCATTATTTACAACAGTCCACAGAGGTGTTCTACAACTAACTTACTGTCTTCAGTACCAAACACCGACTGCAGCATGTGATGCAATTGGTTTGCACACTTATGTACATAAAAGGGCCTTTTACACAGGCAGATGGTTACCCAACCATCTGCCTATGTGAAGTTGCCAACGATCAGCCAATAAGGGATCAAATGCTCCTTTGTAACCTTTTAAATCTTTTATGTGGCCCCCAAAATCACCTGCTGTCGGCAGCACCTTGCCCTGTGTAAATAGTGATCTGCTGCTAAAAACAATGGAAGTGTGCTAACAATCTTTGGGCACATACAGTATTGCTGATCATGCCATGTAGATGAAGTTGAACAGCTTGCAAAAACAATGATGGGTACTTTTTCCAGGCAGAAAATCTGTCAGTGTAAAATTACCTTAAGACAGCAGTTGGACCAACAATCATTCAGTCAACAGCTACTGGTTGAAGCAGAGGCCATGCTATTTCAATAGTTGGAAAGCACTGGCATATCCTATTTTTAATTTGTGAAATGAACAAGAATAGGGCATTCCATGAGTTTTTTCATGTAGACTATCGGTCATAAAATGTCCATGTGTATACCCCCATAAGCTATAATGGGGCTGTGCGCTGTCTGTGGAATTCCACACACAGCACACAGCCCCAAAATATGCTAGTGTTCCATAGGCCTAAAATAACCATTTTTATGATTCTTCACCTGACACTTGAAGTCAAAGAACCAAATATTGTACGAGGTGCTGCTGATAAGTCTTTGGCTTTACCCAGAAAGAAACAAGATAGGAAGGTAAAACTTTACATTTATTCCACATACTCTCCACTGATGTCAGCACACTTCTTACATCGGTATTCCACGTTCTGTAAGCCTTGCAAAAAGAAGGATTTCGGTTGTGCCTCAAACCAGTCATCCGTAGCAGCCATAGCATGAGAAATGGTGTAAAATTTGGTACCCTTGAATTTGGTGTTTCTTCAGGTTTGGAAACAGATGATAGTCGGAGGGAGCTAGATCTGGTGAATAAGGTTGGTGGTCAACCAGCTGGAAGTCTAGCTCCACCAGTTTTTCTGTTGTCGCCTGTGCATTGTGAGCGGAGGTGTTGTTTTGCAGGAACAAGATTCCTTTGGACAGCTTGCCGCGCCTTTGGGCCTTCACGGCTGCCTTCAATTGGTCTAAAAGTTCAATGTAATACCTTGCATTGATGGTGGAACCATTTTGAAGGTAGTCCACTAGCAGCACGCCCTCCTTATCCCAGAACACAGACGCCATCACCTTAGTGGCTGATTTTTGCACCCTGAACTTCTTTGGGTGAGGAGAACCACTGTGCCTCCACTTTTTTGACTGCCCCTGGTTTCCGGGTCATAAAATAAATCCAGGTTTCATCCATAGTGACCAGTCGATCCAGGAAGTTCTTATCAGTCCGGAAACGCTGACAAATGGACCGGGAAGTTTTCACTCGCATGCTTTTCTGATCTGTTGTCAAACATTTGGGGACCCACTTTGCAGATAGCTTCTTCATGTTCATGGATAATGACACAAACACCTTCACGAGAAATCCCCATGATGTCTGCTATTCCTTTAGCTGAAATCCGCCGATTCTCCAGTATGAGGTTGTGCACAGCATCGACGATCTCTGGAACAACAACCTCTCTCGGTCGTCCAGGACGTTCCTCATCATTGGTGCTGAAGTGACCCGTTTTAAATTTGGCAACCCAGTTCTTAACTGTAGAATATGAAGGGCATTGATCCCCAATGTCTGCGACATATCACCATGAATATCCTTCGCGGACAAGAATTTTATCACTCCTCTGCTCTCATTTGCTGTGAATATCGCCTTAGACTCCGCCATTTTGTTTTCCCGCGTGCCTAGATCACTGCTGCCATAAGCTACAAACACAAAATTTTGAAAACCTATATTAGACACATAAGGCTTTCATGTGATGTAACATTCGTTACCATAGAAACAAAAAAGAACACAAAGCCAAAGACCTATCAGCCCCCCCTCGTATTTACACAGGAAATTGGGTCGAATTTAAAATGTCTACCAACAAATATTTAAAGAAATTTCACCCAAAACCACAAACACATCATACATAATTTTCCTGGTGTAACTGAGAAGCAAAAAAACCCCCAAAACTAAAAATGGCTTTAGAATTGTTTCTCATTGAAAAACAAACAAACAAAACAATTGGTTAAAAATTAAATGTGCATTTATGGTGCCAGAAAATGCCAAGGATAGCACAGGACATTGAAAAATGCGTAGTGGCCAATGGGAATTCATGAAATGCTTTGAACCAAATGTATCACCTAGTTGTACTTTTATATGTAATGTAAAACAATGCACTAGCATCCTATGTAAATATGGCCTCTTATGGAAATGGAGCCTTATCTTTCCGATGGATGAAAGCAACCATATGAACCCTGACAGCCATGCTGGGTTTTGACATTGGAGAGAACCAGCTATGTTGTGTTCCTTTTTTATTATACTTAAGTGTCTTTTTACTTCTTAAGAACAACAAAGGGACCGAGCGAAAGGAAGCCAGCTATTTACTGAGCAAGCAAGGAGAAAATGCTTTTGTTTGATAAATAGCCCAATATATATGTGTTGGAGATCTGCTCTTCAGAGCAGAGTAAATCTATGGCATAGAAGAAATCTTGTTTTCAGCCTTCAACTCATCAGTCATAATTCTGCTTATCGAAAAGGTTTGTCTGCTGAGAAATCACCTTGTTATTCTCCTGTCTCATCAGTATAGTGTAACTCTGGGTTAATATCATGATACATTTGTGATGATAACCTTTACTGTCAACTCAAGGACACAAGGTAAAATATTTATTCCAGGCACGCATTCATTCTGCACACTCCATTTTGTCACACTACTTGCAGGCTTATAAAAGCTTTTTTACTGATTGCAAGGGTGGAAGACCCAAAGAAGATCCTGTTAAATGCAATAATGCCTTCTTTAAGCAATCCTTTTAAAGTTCACCTTTAATCATATGGAGCTGATATATCTGGATGTAATGTGTTATGTGGAGCACAGCTGTGATGCAAGCAGCTGCAAACAGAACAGTGAGTAAGCTCTTGGATATGTGGAGCTCGGACATTTCACAATACTAGAACAGACTGGCTAGTTCTGGAAACAACAAGCACCAAAATCATATCTGAGCAGGCAAAGATTGTATACAGTAGGGTATAGGAACACGGAAAACAAAAATCCAATTTACCATTTCTAACAAAAAAAATCACCCAAAAAGGTCCTTCATACCCACCTAAGCTTGATACATAATGACTCAATTATGTACCAACTCAATTATGTACATATTATTATTAGCTGAACACAAAAATAACCATATCGTCCTAGGGCTTATGTTCCCAGGAGGGCACTTTTGCTAAATATTGATGTTCTATTACCTTCAAGCTAATACTATTTGGCTTCTCAGAGGACACATTTTCAACAGCTAATGGGAGCTTTATGCATATTGCAGTCAATTGATCATCTGATTGTGCTCTTTTTATGCCCTTTTATTTTTTTCTACCATTTTATGTTGACTAGTTTAATATCTTTCATATAAAAAAACAACATTTTTTATGATGTAGTGGAGAAATCTAAAAGATGAAGCATTTCGGACAATACTATATTTCACCTTGGATGGGATTTTAATTTTAAAGTTGATGCTGCCATGTGTCATTTATCACCTAAAATTTGCAAGGTTCCATGTACTAGACCCAACATATACATTAGATTGCTTATGATTAATAGTTGTCATGCTCTACTCTCTCTGTTAATATTCAAGTTATGTAAATAGATTATGAGGACACTTCAGGGGCTACTTAACCCCTTAGTGACCACCACATAGTGTTTTTACTTCCTGGCTTGCCGGGCCTTAATCCCCAGGGACGTAAAAACATGCTCCCTGCGAGGATTAAAGCCCTGCAAGCTGTGGACGTGATAGCTCTATGCTGCTAGGTCCCGGAGGTAGCCGAACACATGATTGCTGGCATCTATCGAATGCTGGCAATCATATGAAACTAAATGAAAAGTAAATAAAAGTTAAAGATTCAGCTGCCCTGATGGATCGGACACACGACAAACAGGGGTATCTATTTTGGGGTGTAAGTCTTCATTCATATGTGTGCTGTACAAAAAAAAATTGTATTTAAAATGACATAATTGCCAAAAAAATGAAAATAGTAATATTTTCCTTTTGCTTTACTTAGATTCATTCAAAAACTGTGGGGTCAAAATATGCAGTACACCCTTAGATGAATTTGTTAAGGGGTCTGGTTTTCAAAATGGGGTCATTTGTGAGGGTATCTATCATTCTGACACATATGAGCCTTTGCAATGTCGACTTGGTGCAGGAAAACAAAGTGTTCCTCAAAATGTTAATAATTAGAGATGAGCAAGCGTACTCGCTAAGGCAAATTACTCGAGCGAGTATTGCCATTTTCGAGTACATGCCCGCTCGTGCCAAAAGATTCGGGGGCCAGCGGGGGAGAGGGGGGGGAAAGCTCTCTCTCCCCCGCTCTCCCATGCTCACTCCTGCAACTCACCGCTCACCCCCGCCGGCCCCTGAATCTTTTGGCATGAGCGGGCATGTACTCGAAAATGGCAATACTCGCTCGAGTAATTTGCCTTAGCGAGTACGCTCGCTCATCTCTATTAACCCTTTCCAATCCAATTTGTATCCTGGTTTTCCTAGGGGGCTTACTCTTTTTCTGCCATTATAAAATGGTGCTATCTGCTGGCTAAAGACAGTACTGCCTGAGGTGACACATTGGATAGGCTCTGACAGCAGAGAGGCTGGCAATATACAGTAAGAGAACCCCGATAGACGTCTTCCAACATCGGAGCTGTACAGCCTTAAATCACAATGTATTTAGACGTCAGACAGTGGATTGCAAAGGGTTAATAATCAATATAAAATTTGTATATCTTCTAAATGGTTCAGAAAAACTGAAATTTTTTCCAATGTGCATCCAGAATAAAGTAAACAGATGGAAATATATATCTCATCAAAAATTTGTACAGTATGTTTGCACATATTAGATATTGCAGTTGAAAATGTGAAAAAATTAAAAAATGTTCAAAATTTTCCTAAATTTGACGTTTTTAATAAATATACACAAATTTGATCGGTCTTTTTTTACCACCTAAATGAAGTACAGTATGTGGCGAAAAAACAATGTCTGAATTACTTGGATATGCAAAACCTTTATGGAGTTATTCTATGTTAAAGTGACATATGTCAGATTTCCAAACTTTGGCCTAGTCATTAAAGCGCAAACAGGCTTGGTCACTAAGGGGTTAATACCAGGGAAACAACAGGACCAAACAGGTCCAGTGCTTTGTTACCCCAACATTGCGGAACTGACTGGCAGCTTCTATAGATTGTCAGTAGAATGCAGTGACATTGTCAGGGTCCACTAACAAAAACAAATTTATGGGTAGATTCAGAGGTATACCTTGAAGCTCCTATAACACTATATTCCATTTTCCATTACTCCTGTCTTCTTATGTGGCAGACAGGCCTTTGGGCTCCCTCAGGCACCAAGGCCAGGTGATACTGCTCCGCTCTATTGCTATGTCCCCAGGAAGGTTTAGGTGAATTAATAGATAGTCAGAGAGGGCGGACATTTTTGTTCATCATCATAATTTAATAATAGGTAAAATGAAATACTGTCATCTTTGACAGTTTTTCTTTTTTTATAAAATGAAAGTACTAACACAGTCACCACCTACTAAATGTGTAAAAAAATATGTCCATAATTAGCTCCAAGAAAATAAAAATTGATAGTTTAGAGCTGTCATGCTGGTTTTATTTTATTTAGTTGAAGTGAGGACAGTTACAGGGGGTGAACAAAAATATGGAAACACCGTAAGGGATGCATGGGATTTTATTCAGTAGCGCTGAGCTGCCTTTGGGCTCCTGTCCACGGGCGATGGTTCGCTGGCGGTAAATCGCCGGTTAATCACTCTGTCTGAAGCTTTCCATAGCGTTCCTATGGAAAGCACAGGGCCGCTGTCCATGAGCGGAGAATCATAGCAATTTTCCGCTCGCGGGATCTAAATCGTGGCATGCCGCGATTCTCCGCAGTGAGCCTATCTGTCAGATAGGCTCAGCACGGAGAGCTGTCAGCTCTCACCTCCTCCAGGGCGGCGGCTCCCGTGGCTGAGATCTGCTGCTCGATAACGCTTCGCCCGTGGACAGGCAGCCTTTTTGACCACCAAATTTGTGTTTACTTCACCTCTTGCCCTGCTCTGGGTGGTTTGGGGAGACAGCTGGTAACAGCAGCTAAGTGTCTCAAACCCCTGACTAATGGAACGTTGTTGTTTGGGCAGATATTCACTTCTGCCCGGCAGCATATGTGTCATATTTCCTCCACTTAAAATTAGTCTCTACGTGTCTTATTTAAATAGGATTTATAATCCCATGTAACTTAAGGCATGCATTTCGTATGGTGTTTCCATATTTTTGTCCTCCCTCTTTATATCCTATCTTGCTATCATGGTTATATCCCCATCTTGAACTCTGTGAACTGTGTAGTGACTGAAGACCGGAGCACTGGATATAAATTAAGACATATCATAGAAGCAGTAATAAGCTGTGAGATGTCTCACCTCTCTGTTCTCAAATCCCTCACTGCACTGGGAGTGCTTAAGGTGCAGCATGGGTCCAATGTTACCCCTCTCAGGAGCTGCTGATCATCAGAGTATCTTTCTCTATACTGTCTTATGGCCCTTTTACAGGGGCCGACAGTCGGTTAAACGACTGCACGAGTGCTGCCGTCACCACTAAGGTTAGCGCTTGTGCATAGTGTTTAGACAGACAGGCTTCGCCTCTGGATTGCAGGCTTCTCGCTCAGCGCTTCACCTTTTACGTGAAGCGCTGAGCGGGAAGCATTTACACGTAACGAGAAGTCAGCGATCCAGCAATAGTTTTTTTGCTCATTGAAAGTCAGTGATATCAACGTGCGAACGCATAATGAGTGATTATTTTGCATTTACACTGCACAATTATTGCTCAACTTTATTTGTTTGAATGAATTTTGAGTGATAATCGTCCCATGTAAATGGCCCATTATTCTCAGTCTGTTTGCTGTATCAATTGGCTATCTTACAAGTGTTCCTTTTTGCCTTAGTTTACAAGCCTTCAGCCCAGGCAAAAATAAATCCACATGCTCCTGGTAGGACCTAGATGAAGGCAGCCAATCAGGAGCTAGGGGTGTGACAGGGGCATTCCTGCATCCAAACCCCTAGCTTCCGGTGGCGTTAAGGTACAATAATACCGCGATTATCTCTGCGTGTAAATGGGGCTTAAGTCACATAAGCATAAGCAAATATGGTTGCACAAGATGTGAAATTGGCAGTGATTGTCAGGGGGTGAGTATAGCAAAAATCATTAAATATCTATTGAAATATATATTTCTTGGCTTACTTTGGGTATAAAGTAACTGAGTCTAAGATAAAGTGTCCGCCTTCAAAAGTTACTAAGAAAGTATGTTTATGCTCTACTGATTGCAGATGAATCTATAGTGAAGCCTGTCCCTGATACCACCCTGCACCACCCTGCTTTAAAATGGTTAGAACATTACCTATTAAACAAGTTCTACTTTAGTTCAATATCATTCAAGCGATAAGCAGCTGGAATACGTGATAAATTGCCAGACACGAACTAAAAATGTACCCAGGATTCTGGAAAAGTTTCCACAAAGACAAACAACTGTTGTAGATAGGCCATTCTCAGACTTTCGCAATACTGGTATGTGTAACTTCTTGACTGATATCACTTAGTCCAGGAAATAGTTTATTTTTCCAGTCAAGGGAGTCAAATTATCTTCATGTGATTAGAACCAAAGGACACACTGTATTTACAAAAAACACTTTTAATCAAATTATTTCTACTTTAGTGTAACTTAGTATTTCTACTTTAACTTGCTTCTACTTCAATATGCCGTATATACTCGAGTATTAGCCGACCCGAGTATAAGCCGAGTCAATAAGTTTTACCACGGTTGTGATTGGCTGGCCCTCAATCCAATCTCAGCGCTTACCTACACAGCGCTGACAGCGGGGGAATTCAAAGCTGAGCATGGAGATGACAGTGGGGAGAATTCTCAAGCAGCTTGCCGCACCGCTGGGGAGACCATCGCGCTGGAGACACAAACACAAGCTGGGAGGTGAGTATTGCGGGGTGTTTTTTGCTGTTCTTTTTTTTTTTTTTTTTTTTTTACCTCACTCGAGTATAAGCCGAGGTGGACTTTTTCAGCATTAAAAAACGTGCTGAAAAACTAGGTTTATACTCAAGTATTTATGGTAACTAAGCTAGCAGTGGTGGCACCATGGTGACATAATACAATAATGGATATATGTATACAGCAATGCAGTTTCACTTCCTTATTAGCTCTTAAAAATGCATTAATACTGGCCAATATTAATACAGTGAAGAGCCACTCTAGCGTAAGTACATTTTTCCATCATTACCCCCCTCATCTGATTGCCTGTCACACTCTGGATGTCTCCTCTATATATTGTAGTCACTTTCGTGCATTGAAACTGCCTGTCGGATACTTATCAGACACCATCTTGATGGTGAGATTATTGCTTTCATTTTCACATCAATCCCGTGATCCATCCGCACAGCATTAGCTAGAGGCTATACCATGTCTGCTTGCTGGTTGGACAATTTAATAATCATTACCTTCTATAGTCTTCTAAATAAGTCAGGAGGATGAGCTGTGATCTCCTCTAGTATAACTGTGTGACAGGAGCTGTGTAATCATCATCAGTAAATGTGACACGAGTGTCTGTCTGTAAGCAGTTTCTATGGTAGGGTTCATGTAACAGCATCACACAGACTGAGAAACTGACTAGAAACTGAATATATAAACCTAAGTAAATCTGAGCTAGTTATAATAAGATCACATGACCACCTAAGGAGAAAGAGGACAGGAGTTTGAGATAGAAAGAAATAACTATCCAAGGTAACACTCGCCGACTTATATATACTGGGGGGCTAGTTACATAATGAATGAAAAAAAAACTTTACTGGAGTGGCCCTTTCATAGTATATCATTTAACGTACATGCAATCCCCAGGCATTGCATTAAACATGCATGAACAATTTTCACATATTCAATGTGTCTGTTATATCCATATTTAGCTGTAGCAATCAGGGACGGTTGACATTTGACAATAAACATTGAATTTTACATGGACAGAAACTGCATAACTGCATAAATCCGTGTATAACGTGGTTCGTTGTGCTAAACACATAAAGCACGCAAATGCTCAAGTGAAACCATCTTCTGATAGCTCATAGATACATATGATAATATAAGATTACCACTAATTTCCAAAAAAAACGTCTCTATAGAGCACCCAAACCCATTTGCATTGCACAGATAATTCTGGAAATGTGACCCAGTATATGACAACAGTTATTGATTTGATTAACTCTTTTGTTAGGGCCCTTTTACACGGCACTAGAGATGAGTGAGCATACTCGCTAAGGGCAAATACTTGAGCGAGTAGTGCCTTATTCGAGTACCTGCCCGCTCGTCTCTAAAGATTCGGGTGCCGGCAGGGAGCAAGGAGCAGCGGGGGAGAGCGGGGAGGAACGGAGGGGAGATCTCTCTCTCCCGCTCTTCCGCCCGTTCACTGCCGCAACTCACCTGTCACCCATGCCAGCACCCGAATCTTTAGAGACGAGCGGGCAGGTACTCGAATAAGGCACTACTCGCTCGAGTAGTTTGCCTTATCGAGTATGCTCGCTCATCTCTACACGGCACAATTAATGTGTGAATAATCGTTAGATTGAGTGGTTTGCACAATAGTTGTTAGGTGTAAATGTGTGCAGATTATTGTTAGATCATAGTTGATTGGATTTTTTATGCGGTCTTAAAAATTATTTGTCTACTGCAAGTCCTTCGGTGTAACCTGGTGATGTAACAGTTTGCTAAAAAGAATGCAGAGGCAGAAGGGTTGACTAAGGCACATGAATGGGTCAGATTCTGCATGCAGAAGCCCGCAGGAGAATCCGACCCTGTGCCCGGCCAGCATCTGCCCGTACATGTAATTTTTTATACTGCGGATGGTCCGGAAAGCTTGCCGTCGCACATGCACAGTACATACATTTTTTCAAAAAAAATTTTCTGCACCGTCGCTAAGCGATGACACGGAGTCTACGATCTTACCGCAATGTTAATTGCAGAAGGGCTGCAGGTCAGACGTCTTCCATTGGCGCATGAAAATGGAGCGTGTTGCGATTCCTCCTTAACTCGTGGAAATTGCAATTCAAATCTGTGATTGTGCAGGAAGAATCGCTTTCCCATAGCATGTAAGGAACAGCAATTACTGCGGATCTGCGGTGTAGACGCCAACCGTGGATTCCACAATGCAAATCTGTTTGTGTGCAGCCGACCTAAAGGTGAGGTTAAAGAAATGGATGTCAGCAGCACTCAAACAAGTCAAGTTGGAAAATAATGCAAAGCCACTGAAAGAAAGGTCCCCGAGGTATCCAAAATGTAGAGAAAGTGGCAGCATAAATGGAGAGATTTTTAAATAAAAACAAGCTTTATTGTTCCATAAAAAAGCTACATTTCGGTGTTTCATGGCCTTTCTAAAGGTGAGGTTATGATCCAATGAATGATGAAACTACCTAATTATTGTTTGGTGTAAATGCATGCCAAGTAGAGATGAGCGAGCACCCAAATGCTCGGGTCCGCGTTATTCGAGTCAAGCTTTTAGTAAAATTCGAGAGCTCTACTTGAGTAACGAACCCCTTTGGCTCTCTCTCCCTGCCAGCCAGCCAGTCAGGCAAAACATTTGCCATTGACGCGTGCTGCGTCGCGGCGGGGAGGGGCCAAAACAGGCATGTCACAGTGGGGAGGAGCCAAAAACTGGGGCGGGGTCAAACACGGCTTGATGCTCGTTCGAGTAATGAGCACCATCGAGTATGCTAATACTCGAACGAGCATCAAGCTCTGCAGAGTACGTTCGCTCAACTCTAATGCCAAGTAAACGATATACAACCACTACTCACCGCTGGCTGCAGGCTTCTTCCAATTTATCTTGCATTGTAAACGGGCCTTTAGAACGTTGTGTTACATTTCCAGTAACAGACGCCACTGTAAAGTGCCAGAGAGATCTAAGTGCTCACAGATGATATATCTAAAGATTACTTTAACTGTATTTGGTTGCTTTCACACCTTGGTTATGGTTTTTGGAAGAGAGAAATGGAAATAAAGCTAAAAAAACGCATTCTTTTTTTTAACACCATTGATTTCAATGGGGTTTCAAAAAAACGGTAAGGCTTTTGTTTGTGTCCACTCAATCAGGTTTTCCTTTTTTTGGACGGAAAAATAGTACAGTCTACAGCATTATTTTTCCTCCAAAAAAAGGGAAACCTGATGGATTTGAAGCAAACAGAAGCCTTTGTGTTTTCTTTTCATTTTTGAAACCCCATTGAAATTAACAGAGAAAAAGTGGATCAGTTTTTTTTAATGTTTTATATCAGTTTCGCTCTTCCAAAAACGGAGCAGAGAGACGCAAACCCTGAACTGAGTTTTAACACAGGTGTGACAGTGGCCTTTCTCATTTACAAGATGCTGTTACATACATTCAGAGCGGGGATGGACAAAATAATTATTGGGTTTCAGGCAACCACCGCAAGAAATATAAGCCCTTCCCTGAAAATCATCTTTAGCTCTAAAGAAAAGTGAAAAAAAAATTTAACTCACCTAGAAGAGCTGTCCGGCTCTTCTCTCCATTCTCGGCAGTCATCTCCTGTCTTCTGAAGACCGGGGATTGAAAAATATCCGCCCCAGAAAGCACTGCCTCTGATTGGCTGACAGCTCTAACCAATCAAAGGCAGCGCCCAGCCGTCATTAAATGACAGCTGAGCGTTGCCTGTGATTGGTCACAGCACTCAGCCAATCACAGGCAGCGCTCAGCCATTCATCAATTCATCAATGAATCCCCTGCTGTAGCTGTCACAGCTGTGTCAGGGGAGCACGATGTACTGCCTATGTTTTCAATGGGGCCAGCGCTAGCAATGGGCAATAGCGCTGATTTTTCTTAGCGCTGCGAGTGTGCAGTGACGGCATCACAAATGAGAATGAAACCATTGAAAATCATTGGTTTCATTTTCATGCGTTTTCACTCACTGTCGCAATGCAAGATAGCCTATCGCCAGTGTGAAGCCGGCCTTAGTGTTACAGTTCAACCAATTTTTGTGGAAGCATGTGAGGCTCCCCTCCAATGTATAGGACTCATTATTTTAGAACTGAAGTAGAATATTTTAAGCACTCTGATAGACTGGCTGTTTGGAGACAGTCCTCATATGTTCTCATTTTTCACCACATAAACATATACTGACAATAAAGAGACCTAATCTATAGCACATGTATCCTTATACAGATGTTCTTTTCATGTGGTGCAAGTGATCATTAGAGAAATAAAGTGAAACCTCTTTGAGATGACCACCCAAAATTGCATTGAAAAGTGGCCTTCAATGGCATTGTCTTGTCCAAGAAAATGGCCGCTATGGATAGTATAATTCTGTCAAAGGAAATCAGGTTTCAGTAAGGGAGTGGTCTTTTCAATGAGGTGGTCTTTTGAAGGAGTTTCACTGTATTTTAATATTGTCAACTTTGCAAGCAAATAGTGGAGCAGAATTGTGGAAAAATGTGCTCAATTACCTTTACTTCCCTAATCTTCATTTTATCGCACACTCTTTATGTATTGCCCTAGCATCATTTCATAGCAGTAAGTATCCATTAGGCTGCCTGAAACAGCTTGATGCTTGAACTCATCACAAGCTTCCAACCATGAGGCAACTCTTCTGATGGTCACATGTTTAAGAGATTGGAAAGCCTCCTTCTGATGACCCAACACTGGGATGAGTAAGGCCTCCTTCACACGGGCAGAAATTCTGTGGCGGGATTTCCGCCCGTACACGCCTGCATAGGATTGCATTACAATACGCAATCTTATGCAGATGGCCGCGATTTGTCTGTGCACATGAAATTTGTTCCGGCACATGAAAGATCCGGGCCACGGGAGCAGGTGAGTGATGCGCTGCTCTCTGCAGGGGCGCGGGTCGGGTCCCGCTGCGAGTATTCTCGCAGCCGGTTCCGACCCGGCCGTCTGCAGGCAGCCTTAAAGTCATTAACTATGAGATGTGTTTAGACAGTATATGGCCACCTTTAAGCTGAGTCCGCATAATGCAATATTTCATCTAGATGCAACTAATGAGCCCAAACTAGTATCATTTATGAGAAGTTATTAATTACGTGAGGTTGCATGTCTCTAGTTGTCCAGCATGTTCCTAAATCTCCTCATTTCTATCATTACTATCCATACTATTAGAAATGTGAAAGTGACTTTGTCTGTTTGTTACCTTTTCAGGGCTGAACTGCTGAAGTGATTTTGCTGATATTTTGCAGGGAGATAGCTTGCATCCTGAGGAAGGGCATAGGCTACCTTTTATCCCGAAAATGTATAGAGTTCTCTAGGGAGCACGACAAGATAGATTTATTTTGGTGATGCACAGGTGCACCTCTGCTCCAGCGCCGAGGCAGAGGGGAAGGGGGTGCACATCATAAGCTATGCCTACACAAACGGGCAGACACGTGAGGGCAGACGTTGTTGCTGCATGTATGTGATTATTAAGCCAGCAGGGATATCTGGTGTTGCCTGCGATTAAAACTTGAACAAAGACGTGAATTGACATGAATTGATATTTTAAAGAAAATCTGTGTTGCCCATAGCAACCAATCACAGCGCAGCTTTTATTTTAACTCAGCAGTATGAGAAATACCAACCAATCACAGCACTGCTTTTATTTTTCCTCAGCTGTGTAAGATATGAAAGCTGAGCTCTAGCAAACAATCACAGCGCAGCTTTCATTTTACCTCAGCAGTATGAGACATACCAACCAATCACAGCGCAGCTTCCATTGTACCTCAGCAGTATAACAAATGAAGGCTGGGCTGTACGACACAAACAGACAGATTTGGCCTAACAGCTTGAACAAAAGACACATTGACATTGAGATTTTAAAGAAAATCTGTGTTGTCCATAGCAAAACACAGATTACATAAAAAAATACAAATTCCACGTGGACTAAGTTGTGGGTAACAAACTAGCACGTTTATAAGCTGCACTGTTATCTAGTGTCTATGTAATCCCTTTTTGAATTAATTCGGGGAAATATGTGGCATAAAACTAATGTAAGAGGCAATTGAGGTACCAGTATAGTTGTCCACAGTTGCCATTCCTTGAACAATCTGTTTATGGCTTCATTCATACTGCAGTATTTTGCTTCAGTACTTGTGAGCCAAAATCTGGAATGGAACCTACAGAGATGTGTAATGGGAAGATTTGTATCTCTTCTGGTTTTTGTACTTGCTCTTGGTTTTGGCTTACTAATACTGACCAAAATACTGGCCCGGGAACGCGGCCTGAAGAAGATCTGTCACCACTCTTTGTCTGTTTTAATAAATACTTGTGTTCCTTGTTGAATAATAATTCTTGGTCATCTTTCCCTAAAACTCTGTGTTGAGCTGTTTCTCTCTGTTATACCTCCTAGAAAATTCTGAATAAATTGACAAAGAGGTGTCTGCATAACCTGACACTGACAGCACTGATTGGACAATGTCAGACTGTCCCCCCAACCAATAACATTTAGCAGATGTTCAGTGTTGTTATATAATGAAGAATACCAGTATTTACTAAAACAGACATGTCTAAAGAGCTGACAGATCCTCTTTAAAAATATCATTCATAGCAAATCAAGATGGATTAGTGCACTTTTTTTGGTGTTTTTTGTTTTGCTAGTAGTCATGTCCTCCCCCAAAATCTGGTGATAAAAAGTGGATGTCAAACAGGGTGATACAACAGCAATGTCAGACTGGGGTGCCTAGGGCCCACTGTAGTTAAAAAAAGGTTTTCTAGGGGAAATACTATTGATGATCTATCCTCAGATTAGGTCATTAATAGTTGATTATCTGGTATTGGTCGCTCGGGAGCCTGACCAATCAGCTGAGAATGCTGCAAATACACAGGGGTCGGAGTGAAAGCAGATCCCTGTGTAGTGGCCGGTGCTTGTTACTGCAGGCAAGGCTCCCATTGATTTCAATGACAGCTGCACTTGCTATTACATGCACTGACCACTACACTGGGATCGGAGCATCTGCTTCCGCTCTGACCCCTGTTTATTTGCGGAGCTTTCAGCGGACGAGCAATCAGCTGATCGGCAGCAGACCCTAGGCCATCAACAATTGATGACCTATTTTGAGGTCAATAGTATTTTCCCTGGAAAACCCCTTTAAGGAAGGTGGAGCCCAGGAAGGGAGAATAGTGGCCAGGCTCCCTATGCATCTATATAAATAGCTAAACTAGCTTTATTATATGGACATATAGTCTGGCTGATAGGCTGCCTATCTGTATGTACTGTAGCAAGTGTTCTTTTCTGTGTGCCATAGGTGGTGAAGGGCTAGGGGGGACTCACCTGTGGGCAAGTTTGAGGCTGTATATAAGAATGCCTATCCTATAGCACTCTTTCTCCATAGATTTGCATTATGCACCAATAGATCTGTGGTGTGAGCCTAACCTTGTTACATTGTTTTCCAACTAGAAAACATAAAATAGAAAAAAAAACAATAAAATAGCATATCATCTGGTGATATTTCCAGTAAAAGAAGCTTACAAAATAATCAGAAGAGGATAAAATCATTACCTAAATTAAAAGCAAAATATTGATGTTTCAGGCCAATACTAAATTCCTATTCCTATTGCGGTTATTTAAGGGGTACTAATTTGTAGATCACCGTATATATTTAAATTCGACTTCTGGGAAGCAGCGGGCCGGGGTGCAGCATCACCGGTAGGCTGTCGTCACACAGTACAGTTGCTAAGTTGTTTTTTTTTCTGGATATAAAGGGCTGTATTAGTCCTTCCTAATAATCCTACAATTCTGGCTTTTGCAAAAAAAAAAAAAAGAAACACGTGAAATCCAGTAGAAACAAGGCATAATGGACACTTGACCTGGAAATAGGAACTCCTTTCCTGGAGAGAAATTAAGCACTTAGTACAATTAGGACTGATGCACAAAGTCATATTGTGGATCTGGACACAAGTAGCATAATTAGTTAATATAAAAATGGACCTGATCATATGTTGTTGGAGGGGGCTGTATGAGATTAGATAAAAAGGTCCTTTTTTTCCCCAGAAACAGCGCCACATTTGTTCATTGGCCGTAATTAACATTGCAGATCAGAGAAGACCCTGAAAAAGCAGCAGAGAGAATGAAACAATTGTTGACCATCGAAAAGTAGATGGTTATTTCTATACTACTGTCTGAGGCCGGCTTCACATGGATGAGAAAATCGTGCGAGATTTGTGCGTTTTGAGACGCACAAATATGAACCCCATTCTTTAGCATGGGGTCATACACATGCGCGATTTTTTTTTCAGGGCCGGATATCACACTCGCTGTGTGTGGCTAGCCTGCATGTTCTTCAGTAAAGCAGGTAAGTCTAGATGTTGTTTCACGTACCCACAATTTTGGCAGTGTGGAAAGAGCATGTGCCCCCGTTGGGTAACACTAGCAGTGGGCCCATATCATACCAGTCTGAGCATAATATTGCAGTGGAGCTCAGGCCTAAAGGACTTAGGACTAATTGCCAGTGAACATCATGGATTCCTATTTCGATTATATAATCAGGAAAGACTGAGGAAAAAAAAGTGGCGGGGGAAGGCTTTTCTGATTACGCATGTGCAGATGCAAACACTAAAAATACAGCTGTGTAAGTAACTGCGGCTGACCGGCTGCTTCTAAAAGCTGACTATGAACATTAAGTAACTGCCAGACCAACACTAGTTCAACCAACAGCTCTTTCATCCGACTACTATAAACATACGCTCCCGGCTGAGTATGCATGTTTATTCCAATGAAGAGCAGAATAAGCTACTGCCAAATGACTTACTTCCCATGGACACAAAGGATTGGTTATGTTAAAAGCCGGCATGCCCAATCCCCTTTTCCCACATCATCTGCTAACAGTATGGAAACCCCCATACCTATTATATATTGTTGGCCAATCCCACCAACTTCAGCCGCCACATCTAATGTGTATGGCCAGATTTCATTGCTGCTGCAAGATATGAGTAAGATAGTCAGTAGATATTTCTCACTCCTAGAAGAGCTTTTGTCCGCTGTGTATAGGGTATGGCCTCCTATAAACAAAGTAAAAAGTAATACTAGATCGGCTAAATGGTCTCCAGAACATATTATGGCCCTAGATATTAGACAATATATTCTGCTTCGGAATAGCCTCCAGATTGATGAATGTTAATTATGGATTAGCAATATGCAGTACTTGGCTAGACCTTTCTGTTAATTCGGAGGACAGAAGCATTGTGTACCTTAATGGAATGTTGGGGGAAAAAAATTTCCTAAGATGTTAACAAAATGTCCGGTGGATGGACATGGTATGACGCCATAGCCAAACGAGATTTCAGATAAAAATCAAGAAACCATGTCTAAATGTCATCATCCATTTGAAGGCCATGAACCTACTTGAGAGATCATCAATAAAATTGATGGCCTACCCTTAGAATAGCACATCAATATTGGATCGTGGGGGTCCAACTCTGCAGCCACATAGATCAGCTGTTGGAAGGGCCTACTGATGAGTGCCATGTACTTAATTTTTTTTTACACTTTTGCTTCACAGCTTTGATCCAATGGTAATGAAGTTGTGCAAGTGATGAAGGGGAGCCCAGCAACCCCTTTAAACAGAAGACTGGCGCGGGTGCCGAATCAGACCTTCACTGGTCTGATCATGGAGGCTTATCCTTATTGAACAAGCAATTAATTTTAAATAATTTTTACCCCCTTACATACTAACATACATATGAGGCTACATTCACACAGGTGAGCGCCTATATCAGGCCCAGAAACATTGGCCCAATATTGCACTTGCAATTTTTGGAACGCGGCGACGCATTTTTGTTTAAAAAGATAGCAACCGCTTTCCATTGTCTTCAATGGGGTAAAGGAGAGAATAAAAAATTTAAAAAAAAGACGTTTCTTTAAGGTCTTATTAATAACAATGGGTGATGCGTTCCAAGGAAACGCGAAAAGAGAGAACATTCTAGGAGGGAAAAAAAGAACTGCTTCTGTAAAAAAAATCCATTCAAAAGTATGGATTTCATAATTGTGAGTAGTGTGCGCAGCGCATAAAACTCACGCGATAATCTTGTTTGTGTGAATAAGCCCTTAATGTTAATAATTGACATAAGGCAGTTTGCATCCGGTTTTAGTTCTCTCCTATATGAGAGACGTAATTGCTACTCACTAAACAGGTAATATTAACACTGCAGCAAATGACACTCCGCTGTGGAATCTTCTGCGAATTATAGGCTGCCTACATCATGAGACAGGATCTTGTTTTGCCAGTACTGTAGTCACATGAGCAACTCTTTATGATAGCTTAATAAGTCACGTAGGCCGACACTATGGAAGGGAAAAACCTGTTGTTGTGAGCCAGAGTATGACTAATGGCCATTACTTGTCCAATCACACTATTTACATATGGAAATTTCAATGTGCAATGAAAAAAAAAAAGGGATTCCATATTCTTCTCAGTCCGGCATATTTACTACAAAGCATTTGACCTGTGAAAGAAATCACCTATTGTTCCCATCAGTAAAGATGTTAAAAATTAAACTGTTTTTTTTCATTGGATCCACCTCTGGAAAAACTAATTGACAACCAATATGGCTGCCACTGCAGGTGTCACACTGTGTCCAACCAGAGAATAGCAAGTTTACCTAGTTATGGATTCATACTCCAAAGCATACCAACAGCTAATTTGTTGGAAGCGATATAATGTATGTGTCGGAGCTCCATTAGTGATAGGGACTAATGCGAATAGTGGCCATCTCAGTACAGCGCATGTTGGCGCTATATAAGCAACTGAATTTCCTCCTCAAGACACTGAGATAGTTAGTTATCAAGCTGGCAGCCATGTTGTTTGTCATCTTGCATTTCCATATGGTTAGATGTGCAGCGATTTCCTCCAATCTCATACCTGCAGACAAGGTAGACTTGCCATTCAGTGAGGTTTGTGGTGGAAACTCCTGTAGGAGTGATGACAAAGGTAAAATAAACACGTACCTTTAAAAGTAGAGGCCATAGGTATACAATGCTGAAGAAAACCTATTATCCAGACAAGTTTTTTTTGTTTGTTTGTTTCCCAGCAGGATGTATCAAATATATTAACTCAAGGCAAAAGCCTATCTTCAAGACGTATCCAACTGTGCAAATGGCCTGCATTGCTTATGTGCAACCAAATAGTTGCAAAGTTAACAGTTATCTGAATTTCCGAATGCAATATGGTATTTGCACAGTAGCCTAGAAAACAATATCCAGGTGGGCCATACTGGAATTATATCCTCACTTCAGAATGTAATTCCTTAGAATAGTTGGGTTCTCTTGAGATTACCATTTCCTGGCACTTTGTACTCATTTCCAAATCAGGAAGACATTTTAAGTAAAACCGCGTACATACGGTAATTTAAACCTAGCCTACTCCAGAGTATTCTTCCAAAATAATCAGTGAGTGCATCCAAGTTTATTTCCGGGTACTTATGTGATAGATCCGTAGTCTGCAGCCCTCCGCTTCCCCTACTGAAGGCATTTCTGCTCTTTGCTCCAGATTAGCGTGCCCTGAAATAAACACTTGATAATCCTACAGACAGACACGACTGTTTAAAATGCCAAGATAAGAAACAATTTATTATAGAGAAGAAAAATCTCTCATTTAAAATAGAAATCTGTACATCTTTGTCACAATCAATATACATGAACTGTACAAATTTACAGCAGTTCATAATTTATCAAATAAAAGACTAACAAAATTCACAAAATAGATGGTGGTTTGTGGAAAAAAAGACTATACCCAATTAAGTACAAGAAATTACAAAGCAGAACTCCACTTTCTAAAAATAAGAAGTTTACTCCGTCTTAGAAAACTACGAGCTAAGAAATGTACAGATAAGCTGGCTGGTGAAAACGCCATAGTTCAGACAGTGACTTTTTAGGGAGGACCTTCAAAAAGAAAGACTGTGGTCAAGGCAGAAAACGATACGTTCAATACTTTCAAGTTCATGTCACAATATAAAGGATCCTCAAGTATATATATTTCTATATAGGCAGACCGGGAGATCTCCTCTCCCAGTTCTATATACTGTACAACTATACCTATTTTCAGTGCAAGATATGTCTGCCATGTACAACTCCAGTAAGTGTCGTATTCTCAACTCTCCTCTCCTCGCGTCTGAGCTGCCAGAGATAGTAACATTAAAAACATTAGTGCAAGTTATGTTCTGCAGGAAACCGCAGAGAGAAAAAATAAAAATCTTACAAATACTCTGAGCTTTGGGTTCACAGATGGAAGTAAGTACACCCTGTGTGCCCTACGCTTGTCACCTGACCGCGTCAGGCTCGTGGTGAACACCATCGGTTGGCAGGGTCTACGAGATTAGGAACCTGTAGGACACGCTGACTTTTTTTTTTTTTCCAAGTGCTAACTGGTGTTATCGGATGATACATAGGCGCACGGCACACAGTGTGTATCTACCCTACTACAAGTAGAATCACTAGGCCCAACGTCCAGTGACAACTAAGTACTACCTTACATATACAGCTTCTTAAGGGATCCAAAAAGGTGACTGTCCAAACCATGGCACTTTCACGTCAGTAAGGTCTACTTCTATTTTGTGCCCAATCTTCACAGCTGTAACATTTGAAACTTCACAATCCATCCCCATAGGAGCCCTCCCAAATTAAAGACAGTATTATTCCATCTGTTACAAGATGATACAGCCCCCCAAAGACCATATCTTAACCAGATACAGTCATCATGTTGTAGGCTTTGGAGGGGCTCGTTCGACCGATGAGGAGTTCATCTTTACAGCTGATTCTGCTCTCCACAAGGGACGAACTGCTATTTTGGCTGCTGCTACCTGACGCTACAGCTTCATACAACACACATATAGAACCATCCTCCCCAATACGATAAGACACTTCGTAGGGATCAATCCACAAGGTGAGTTCACTTGGCAGGAGTTTAAACATTTCTTGGCTGCTCAGTCCAATCCGGTCCGCCGCTTGGCCGATCAAGGGATCCATTTTGTGGTTAATCCGAATACAGCGGTACGCAGAGCCTTTGGAGGGCTTTTCAGGAAACCAGTGGTGTCTGTAATGCTCTGCAAGGGAAACAATGGCACTTTGTTACTTATTTGGTGGAGAAACTTTAATGTTTTGTTTAGTGTAAGTCTTGTTTATTTATTCAGAGAGAGGGGGAGGGGGGATTCAATATTTATCATTGGGCTATGTTCACACTAGCGGATTTTGTTTCCATGTAGCGGTTCCGTTGTGAGAGCCGCTAAACAGAAAGTAAACGGAAGCAAACGGATTGCTTTCCGTTTTCCATTGGTTGCAACGTTACGAAACCGGATCCGTTTCTGTTTTTGAACAAAGAGCGCAGCAGTCTACACTTTAAAAGTGGAATGGCGACGGAAAATTGACAAACGTGTTGGAAAGGAAGGTCTTTATTTTCCACCGACGGCAATCTTAAAAATCCGTATCAGTTTCGGTTCCATTTTTGGACAAGAAACAAAAATAAAATGCGCCAAAGTCTATACTTTTGCTTCAGTTTAAAAAAAAAACAAAAAAAAAACGGAATGGTGACGGAAAATTGAGAAATGCGTTAAACATGGATGTCTTCCTTTTCAACGCATGTCTATGGGCACAAAAACTGAAGCGGAACTGCTAGACAGAAACAAAAACAGCTAGTCTGAACAGAACCTTAATACACGAGGGACAAGAATTAGACCAACTCAGACTTAGTGCCATACAATAAAAACTTCTACCATCTGGAACTCAACATAAAATTGAACGGATATATATATATATATATATATATATATATATATATATATTATATATCTGGTAAGGAAGGGAGATTACTCAGAATGGAAAAACAGGCAGGAAGCGTAACAAGAGGCAGATGACGGGGAAGCGCTCTGTATAATTAGACTCCTTCGGGAATCCTATCGAACCGCCACTGTGGCTCATCCAGCTCTGCCCGCTATATAACACTAGGGAGACTATAAGGAGACGACATCTGGTACAATTATGGGGTATAAGCCATAGGGCTCTCATTGTGGGAAGGGACATCCCCAAGCCAACAACTCTGAGTCACCTATAGATCCTGTACTGGGAAGGGATCTGCCCATACAAGTCTAGAGAGAGGAAACAGTCAGCAGCTGTCTGGGCAGGAAGGACCCAGCAGCTGCCTGTACTTTCTGCTGGGAGGGGGCACTACTAGTACAACACAGGGCAAACAAAGACTGGCAGAAGAATGGCAGCAGTGTGCCTCCAGCCCGCACCTCCCGCTTACCTGCCAGCAGCTCCGTTAAGGACTGGCTGAAGGTCTGCAGCTCCCGGTCGTTCATCAGCCCCTTGGTCCTCAGGAACTTGGAGATGAAGCCCACGGCGGCGATGATCTCAGGCTTCATGCTGCCCCGCGGGTAGTGAGTATGCATGGAGACTACTGCGGGACGAGCGGCAACTTTCCCAGCGACTTGTATCCGGTGGTTAAGGATAATAACGGTCTGTTTCAATGTTGCGATTTTTTTCTCTTTTTTTTTTTTTCTTTTAGTGCTTGATGAGTTACTGGTTTGTTACAGAGGTGAGCAGCCGTAGGTCATGGCCGGAGAGCGGAGTGTATTTACAAGTGCCGCTGCTCTATAGTACATCCCTGGAGGAGGCGCAGCGACACCTGCCGTCACATTCATACACTCCCTCTTCCTGCTACTGCGCGCAGCTAAAGTGGACGCTGCTGCTGCCTGCCCGCTCCTATATAGGCACAACGCGAGGATGTGACGTCAGGGGGCGTGCTTAGGCGGACGGACCAATGGCGGCATCACACCATGCAGACGACAGCGTGTTGCGGGGAGGACTCGGCCGAGCTGACGTCATCCTCTGCAAACAACTGAGAGCTCAGGGGGAAAGTCCTCTTGTAAACAAGCCAGAGAGAGGGGGAGGGGATGGCGGCCCGGCCCGGATATTACTTCACGGACGCCTGTTTTATTAATACTGCCCGTATGTAATTATAGATATATACACGGTACGCCGAAGTTACCAAACACAACATGTCACGACAGATCACCGTATAGTGTACTATAAGCCACGCCCCCAGCGGGAGACTGCTCCACAACAAGACAAAGTCACGACACACAACAAAGACGGCGGCCGGCAGTCCTGTCACGGAGCGCGCCATGGCCGGCACTGTGTACGGCTCTGAGCAGGACGTGCCGCCGGCCGTGTGTGACTGAGGGCTCTGCATGCTAACCACTGTGTACATAGGAGGCCTCTACTAACACAGGAATTTAGGGGGGTCCATATAATATGGCTGCAGACCCCACGACTATGGCTATACCACCTGGCCCCCACGACTATGGCTATACCACCTGGCCCCCACAACTATGGCTATACCACCTGGCCCCCACAACTATCGCTATACCACCTGGCCCCTGCCGCTGCACCGCCTGCGCCTATACTGCTTGGTCCCTACAGCTATGGCTATACAGTCTGGCCCCCACAGTTGTACCGCCTGCCCCCACACTTATACTGTCTGGCCCCCATAGCTGTACCGCCTGCTCCCACGCTTATACTGTCTGGCCCCCATAGCTGTACCGCCTGCCCCCACGCTTATACTGTCTGGCCCCCATAGCTGTACCGCCTGCCCCCGGGCCTATACCTCCTGGCCCCCATAGCTGTACTGCCTGCTCCCACACTTATACTGTCTGGCCCCCATAGCTGTACCGCCTGCCCCCACGCTTATACTGTCTGGCCCCCATAGCTGTACCGCCTGCCCCCACGCTTATACTGTCTGGCCCCCATAGCTGTACCGCCTGCCCCCACGCTTATACTGTCTGGCCCCCATAGCTGTACCGCCTGACCCATGCTTATACTGTCTGGCCCCCATAGCTGTACCGCCTGCCTCCACGCTTATACTGTCTGGCCCCCATAGCTGTACCGCCTGCCCCCACGCTTATACTGTCTGGCCCCCATAGCTGTACCGCCTGCCCCCACGCTTATGCTGTCTGGCCCCCATAGCTGTACCGCCTGCCCCCACGCTTATACTGTCTGGCCCCCATAGCTGTACCGCCTGCCCCCACGCTTATACTGTCTGGCCCCTATAGCTGTACCGCCTGCCCCCACGCTTATACTGTCTGGCCCCCATAGCTGTACCGCCTGCCCCCACGCTTATACTGTCTGGCCCCCATAGCTGTACCGCCTGCCCCCACGCTTATACTGTCTGGCCCCCATAGCTGTACCGCCTGCCCCCACGCTTATACTGTCTGGCCCCCATAGCTGTACCGCCTGCCCCTACGCTTATACTTTCTGGCCCCCACAGCTGTACTGCCTGCCCCCACGCTTATACTGTCTGGCCCCCATAGCTGTACCGCCTGCCCCCACGCTTATACTGTCTGGCCCCCATAGCTGTACCGCCTGCCCTCACGCTTATACTGTCTGGCCCCCATAGCTGTACCGCCTGCCCCCACGCTTATACTGTCTGGCCCCCATAGCTGTACCGCCTGCCCTCACGCTTATACTGTCTGGCCCCCATAGCTGTACCGCCTGCCCCCGGGCCTATACCTCCTGGCCCCCATAGCTGTACCGCCTGCCCCCATGCTTATACTGTCTGGCCCCCATAGCTGTGCCGCCTGACCCCACGCTTATACTGTCTGGCCCCCATAGCCGTACTGCCTGACCCCACGCTTATACTGTCTGGCCCCCACAGCTGTACCGCCTGCCCCCATGCTTATACTGTCTGGCCCCCATAGCCGTACCGCCTGACCCCACGCTTATACTGTCTGGCCCCCACAGCCGTACCGCCTGACCCCACGCTTATACTGTCTGGCCCCCATAGCTGTACCGCCTGCCCCCACGCTTATACTGTCTGGCCCCCATAGCTGTACTGCCTGCCCCGACGCTTATACTGTCTGGCCCCCATAGCTGTACCGCCTGCCCCCATGCTTATACTGTCTGTCCCCCATAGCTGTACCGCCTGCTCCCACGCTTATACTGTCTGGCCCCCATAGCTGTAGCGCCTGCCCCCACGCTTATACTGTCTGGCCCCCATAGCTGTACCGCCTGCCCCCACGCTTATACTGTCTGGCCCCCATAGCTGTACCGCCTGCCCTCACGCTTATACTGTCTGGCCCCCATAGCTGTACCGCCTGCCCCCGGGCCTATACCTCCTGGCCCCCATAGCTGTACCGCCTGCCCCCATGCTTATACTGTCTGGCCCCCATAGCTGTACCGCCTGCCCCCACGCTTATACTGTCTGGCCCCCATAGCTGTACCGCCTGCCCCCATGCTTATACTGTCTGGCCCCCCATAGCTGTACCGCCTGCTCCCACGCTTATACTTTCTGGCCCCCATAGCTGTACCGCCTGCCCCCACGCTTATACTGTCTGGCCCCCCATAGCTGTACCGCCTGCCCCCACGCTTATACTGTCTGGCCCCCATAGCTGTACCGCCTGCCCCCACGCTTATACTGTCTGGCCCCCACAGCTGTACCGCCTGCCCCCACGCTTATACTGTCTGGCCCCCCATAGCTGTACCGCCTGCCCCCATGCTTATACTGTCTGGCCCCCATAGCTGTACTGCCTGACCCCACGCTTATACTGTCTGGCCCCCACTGCTGTACCGCCTGCCCCCATGCTTATACTGTCTGGCCCCCATAGCCGTACCGCCTGACCCCACGCTTATACTGTCTGGCCCCCACAGCCGTACCGCCTGACCCCACGCTTATACTGTCTGGCCCCCATAGCTGTACCGCCTGCCCCCACGCTTATACTGTCTGGCCCCCATAGCTGTACCGCCTGCCCCCGGGCCTATACCTCCTGGCCCCCATAGCTGTACCGCCTGCCCCCATGCTTATACTGTCTGGCCCCCATAGCTGTGCCGCCTGCCCCCACGCTTATACTGTCTGGCCCCCATAGCCGTACTGCCTGACCCCACGCTTATACTGTCTGGCCCCCACAGCTGTACCGCCTGCCCCCATGCTTATACTGTCTGGCCCCCATAGCCGTACCGCCTGACCCCACGCTTATACTGTCTGGCCCCCACAGCCGTACCGCCTGACCCCACGCTTATACTGTCTGGCCCCCATAGCTGTACCGCCTGCCCCCACGCTTATACTCTCTGGCCCCCATAGCTGTACTGCCTGCCCCGACGCTTATACTGTCTGGCCCCCATAGCTGTACCGCCTGCCCCCATGCTTATACTGTCTGTCCCCCATAGCTGTACCGCCTGCTCCCACGCTTATACTGTCTGGCCCCCATAGCTGTAGCGCCTGCCCCCACGCTTATACTGTCTGGCCCCCATAGCTGTACCGCCTGCCCTCACGCTTATACTGTCTGGCCCCCATAGCTGTACCGCCTGCCCCCACGCTTATACTGTCTGGCCCCCATAGCTGTACCGCCTGCCCCCGGGCCTATACCTCCTGGCCCCCATAGCTGTACCGCCTGCCCCCATGCTTATACTGTCTGGCCCCCATAGCTGTACCGCCTGCCCCCACACTTATACTGTCTGGCCCCCATAGCTGTACCGCCTGCCCCCATGCTTATACTGTCTGGCCCCCCATAGCTGTACCGCCTGCTCCCACGCTTATACTTTCTGGCCCCCATAGCTGTACCGCCTGCCCCCACGCTTATACTGTCTGGCCCCCCATAGCTGTACCGCCTGCCCCCACGCTTATACTGTCTGGCCCCCATAGCTGTACCGCCTGCCCCCACGCTTATACTGTCTGGCCCCCACAGCTGTACCGCCTGCCCCCACGCTTATACTGTCTGGCCCCCCATAGCTGTACCGCCTGCCCCCATGCTTATACTGTCTGGCCCCCATAGCTGTACTGCCTGACCCCACGCTTATACTGTCTGGCCCCCACAGCTGTACCGCCTGCCCCCATGCTTATACTGTCTGGCCCCCATAGCCGTACCGCCTGACCCCACGCTTATACTGTCTGGCCCCCACAGCCGTACCGCCTGCCCCCACGCTTATACTGTCTGGCCCCCATAGCTGTACTGCCTGCCCCGACGCTTATACTGTCTGGCCCCCATAGCTGTACCGCCTGCCCCCATGCTTATACTGTCTGTCCCCCATAGCTGTACCGCCTGCTCCCACGCTTATACTGTCTGGCCCCCATAGCTGTAGCGCCTGTCCCCACGCTCATACTGTCTGGCCCCCATAGCTGTACCGCCTGCCCCCACGCTTATACTGTCTGGCCCCCATAGCTGTACCGCCTGCCCTCACGCTTATACTGTCTGGCCCCCATAGCTGTACCGCCTGCCCCCACGCTTATACTGTCTGGCCCCCATAGCTGTACCACCTGCCCCCGGGCCTATACCTCCTGGCCCCCATAGCTGTACCGCCTGCCCCCATGCTTATACTGTCTGGCCCCCACAGCTGTACCGCCTGCCTCCACGCTTATACTGTCTGGCCCCCATAGCTGTACCACCTGCCCCCGGGCCTATACCTCCTGGCCCCCATAGCTGTACCGCCTGCCCCCATGCTTATACTGTCTGGCCCCCATAGCTGTACCGCCTGCTCCCACGCTTATACTTTCTGGCCCCCATAGCTGTACCGCCTGCCCCCACGCTTATACTGTCTGGCCCCCATAGCTGTACCGCCTGCCCCCACGCTTATACTGTCTGGCCCCCCATAGCTGTACCGCCTGCCCCCACGTTTATACTGTCTGGCCCCCATAGCTGTACCGCCTGCCCCCACGCTTATACTGTCTGGCCCCCACAGCTGTACCGCCTGCCCCCACGCTTATACTGTCTGGCCCCCATAGCTGTAGCGCCTGTCCCCACGCTCATACTGTCTGGCCCCCATAGCTGTACCGCCTGCCCCCACGCTTATACTGTCTGGCCCCCATAGCTGTACCGCCTGCCCTCACGCTTATACTGTCTGGCCCCCATAGCTGTACCGCCTGCCCCCACGTTTATACTGTCTGGCCCCCATAGCTGTACCACCTGCCCCCGGGCCTATACCTCCTGGCCCCCATAGCTGTACCGCCTGCCCCCATGCTTATACTGTCTGGCCCCCACAGCTGTACCGCCTGCCCCCACGCTTATACTGTCTGGCCCCCATAGCTGTACCGCCTGCCCCCGGGCCTATACCTCCTGGCCCCCATAGCTGTACCGCCTGCCCCCATGCTTATACTGTCTGGCCCCCACAGCTGTACCGCCTGCCCCCACGCTTATACTGTCTGGCCCCCATAGCTGTACCACCTGCCCCCGGGCCTATACCTCCTGGCCCCCATAGCTGTACCGCCTGCCCCCATGCTTATACTGTCTGGCCCCCATAGCTGTACCGCCTGCTCCCACGCTTATACTTTCTGGCCCCCATAGCTGTACCGCCTGCCCCCACGCTTATACTGTCTGGCCCCCATAGCTGTACCGCCTGCCCCCACGCTTATACTGTCTGGCCCCCCATAGCTGTACCGCCTGCCCCCACGTTTATACTGTCTGGCCCCCATAGCTGTACCGCCTGCCCCCACGCTTATACTGTCTGGCCCCCGCAGCTGTACCGCCTGCCCCCACGCTTATACTGTCTGGCCCCCCATAGCTGTACCGCCTGCCCCCACGCTTATACTGTCTGGCCCCCATAGCTGTACCGCCTGCCCCCATGCTTATACTGTCTGGCCCCCACAGCTGTACCGCCTGCCCCCATGCTTATACTGTCTGGCCCCCATAGCTGTACTGCCTGGCCCCCACAGCTATGGCTATACCGCCTGGCCCCCACAGCTGGACTGGCCGGAGTCTGTGGCAAACGTGGCGTGTTGTTACACGTGTAATATTCCTGTCAGACCGCCTTATGGAAGGAACTCTTACAGTAAGAGACCCCATTCACGGCTTCATGCACACAAGCGACGCTTTTTCCCCACTCAGGCCGATGGTCCAAGTGTGAAGAATTGCCTTATGTCCTGTTTTTGTGTGAATTTCGCATGAGAATAGGATGTGCGATGTTCTGCGCCGCACACATGGATGGAGCGCCCATGCGCTGCGCGATGCAAGTTGCGCTTCAGAATCTCAGCTGCATTTACCAAGATGATCGCAATATATAGGTGCGCAAAAATACGACCGTATCACACGTGATTTTCTTGCATGTGTGATGCATTTTTGCGCAAAATGTGACTTGCATCAGATTTACGTGCATTCTCACGCAAAAAAAACCCAAAACGCACGGGGTTCCAGTAGTAAAATGCTTGAAAAGACATCACACTAACATGCACATCACACAGAATGCGAGCACCACTGATAAAATAAAACGAGCGATTCTTTTGTATCTCAGGTCAGAGAAAAATCTCTTAAGGGCTCCTGCCCAGCACCGTGTTTTCACCACGTATTACGCGTTTTGCACGGCCGTGTGATACGTGGTGACTGACGTCGATGGACTTTCCTTGATCCATACACACTGACGTGTAGATTCACACGAGAAATAGATGGCAGCATGCTGTCTTTCTGCGTACCGCTGTCCGTGCACAATACATTGCGTAGGAGTCGTATATTCATACACATCCCTTCTGTGATATGCGGGCATGCACAATAATACATGGTCTCTGGCTGCAGGCCCGTTGTTTACAAATTATAGAGTCTAACATTGACTTGCAGGAAAGCTGCCTTCCAATAGGTGGCGCTGCAGAGGTATTGTTCCATCTCCCTTATTTGTATATTACCCAGAGGAGCCTGCATGGCCTTATAAGTCTCCTCACTCACCTTGTAGGTGCTCTCCCTAAGGCCGAATGCACATGACCGGGTCAGATCCCGCAGCAGAATCAGACGCTGTGCCATCTGGTGGACCCCCGCGTACCTCTTCGGATTCTTCCTCTTTGTGCTGTGTCATCGCCGGTGCACATTCGCAGTACAAAGAATGCTGAGTCGGCGATCACACAGATTTGCGGTGACTTCAAAATTAACATTTTGGAATCGCCGCGGGTTGCAGAGCTTCCATTGACTGCAATGGAAGCCGTCCGTGCGAGTCCTGCACGAACATAGAGCATGCTGCGATTCTTCCTTCACAAGTGATTTCCGCTCGTGTGCGTGGAAGAATCACTTTACATTGCATGCTATGGACGGACATTGCTCAGGAATCCGCAACCAGATGCCCGCCATGGATTCCACAGCAAAAATCCGCCCGTGTGCAGTGGGCCTTTGAAGAAGAGATAGCGTTCCTGACCCACAATTGGAGAAAACTTGCGTATGAAAGTGACGTGTAAATACAGCCTATGGGCTTAAGCAGACGAACGTATGTCCAAATACGCTGGCCCCAACAGAGCGTATTTGCGCATGAACAAGCTATAAGTCCTCATTTTTTTATTGTTCACTCTAGGCGTTACTGTGTGCGCAAAAAAAAGCAGAAAGATAGCGCAAGGCCTGTATTTTCTAATGCCTGGGAATTGCGCACGAGAAACACAGTCGTGAGATAGCAATCATTGAAATCAATAGCCTATCTCCGCCCGTATTACAAGCGTGATTTTCACACAGGCTAAAACCTCTGAAAACACATTTGTCTGTTTAGGGCTCATTCACACGTGCAATCGCGATTTTGCCGCGAGAAAATTGTGGCAAAACCGCATCTTTTTTCTTGCAATTTTTGAGCATCAGCGATGCTTTTTCTTGCAAGAACATCGCTGCCGCTTCTCATGCAATTTTTGCTGTGACTTTCTTGTGAGAAAGACAATAGGACTTCCTAATGTTGAAAACTCCGCACGAAAATTGCAAGTTTGTGTGTTGCGATGCGATAAAAAGGAGGCTCCATAGGGAAACATGGGAGATAAAAAAAACGCAATAAGATAGGACATGCTGCGATTTTTTTTTTACATCGCAGGACTGAAAACATTGCAAATCGGAATAAAACCATTGAAAATCATTGGTTTCATAATTCTGCATTTTCACCCACTCTCACATCGCTCAAAAAAACCGCGCAGTTTTATCGCAAGTGTGAAGGGAGCCCTAAGGCTAATTTCACGTAAGTGCTAATCTCGCCTTAAGTTTTGTTCTTTGCGAGATGCATAAAACTCGTGCAAATATGAACTTCGTTCCTTTGAATGGAGTCATACACATGAGCGATGTTTTCTCGCACAGCGATGCTGCGAGGAAATAAATCGTGGCATGTTATATATATTTTTTTGCGTTCCTTAGAATGGATCACCCATTGAATTCAATGGGACCTTAACCCCTTAGGCCCAATGTCCACGGGGAAAATAGAATTAGCAAAACCGCGCATGTCTCCCCCACACATGATCCACGGATGTCATTTTTCCTTGGCGCACTTATCGCATGTGCGGGAAACCATGCTCCATTTTGTGCGGTTTTCCCGCACGGATGGCTCCCGCGGCTTCCATTGAGGCCTATGGAAGCCTTCCGCTCCAGTGGCACAGATGCAGCTGTCACTGCATCCGTGCCGCGGGACTACGGTAAAGACGGAGTAAAAGAAAAAAGTGTGCATGGCGCGTCGAGCACATCCGCCGGGCCGAAGAAAGAAGATCCGGGCGCGACGGAGGTAAGACCCGCAGCGTCCAGACAGGTAACTATAATCTATTTTCTTGGCCTCATGTCTGCAGGGCTGGAGGGACCCTCTGCGGGGCTGGAGGGACCCGCTGCGGGATTCTGTAGGTCAATCCATGTGGGCCCGAATTTCTTTGTGGACATGAGGCCTGAAGGACACAGTCCTTACATCATACTGTGATCGGGCAGGCATCTATCAAGCCACCCAACAGGGACGGCTTGATAGGCAGTCTGCTAAGACAGCACTGGGGCCTTTCAGAATTCTGAGATCGCAGGGAGCCCTGACACCGTCAAAGCTCCCTGCGATCTCAGAATTGACAGCAGCATTTAAAGGATTAAGAGCACTGATCAACCGTGCGGCTGATTGCAGCTATTACCCGCAGGTGTCAGCTGGTTTTTGATTTTACAGCGTTCACTATTTTTGCACACTAAAAACACCTAAGGAAGGTGTCTGAATTGTCTTTTTAAAGTGCTTGTTCATATCATCATTTTTGATTTCCAATTTGCATTTCTGTTGGAGAAACTGCAAAACGGAAAAAACTTATGGTTTTAGGCCTGTTGAATTCATTGGGGTTTTCCGAGTTTCAGTTCAGCTCAGTGTCGTTCTGTTCCGTTCGGTTTCCATTTTTTAAAGAGAAATAATAGTGCGGACTGCTGAAGTATTGTTTCCATGGAAAGCTGAAATCAAAACAACTGAAAAGATACTTTTTTTTAACATTATAATCAGTGGGTCATGGAAATGAATGGAAAAGTTTCCGTTTTGTTTGATGTTCAATTTAACACATCTGTTTTTAAATGAGGATGCACAGAAGATTAGACAAAATAATACAAAATGGATCTATTAAAAATGGATAAAAACAAAATAATAGAAACTGTCTATTTTATTAACAGATCTGTCTACTTTAAAATAATGGAAACTGGATTCCGTTTGAGTTCCGTTTTTCAATCTGTTGCATAAAAAAATAAAAAAGTGTCAGTTCAAAATGCTGATGTGGACGTTGTTACGGTACTAGTGGGGTGCCTAGGTACACACGGTGCAGGGCTCCCTGATCTAAACCCACGCCACTGTCCCTTCCTGGAGATAGCCCTGATGGTGGACACGTCCAGGCCGCCAACTCTGACCCTACGCTTCCTAGGGGAGGACAGGCAGAGACCGCCGTACCTATGCAAAAGACTACTACCCACTAGCACCGACAGGAAAGGCAGATGACAAAACCAACACGGACAGTACAAACAGGATAGAGGCAGATGGAAAGGCTTGGCTGACAACAGGGAGGTCTAGCAGACAAGCTGACAGAAACAAGATACAACCAGAGGTAGACTGGAACCCCTGGCTGATAACAGAAAGTAAAGCAGACAATAGCAAGGTCAAACAGACAAGCTGCATGAAGCAGGATACAAACGAAGCAGACAGGATAACCCCAGCTGATAACAGCGAGGGCTAGAGGACAAGCTGACCGAAGCAGGATAAAAACAAAGGCAGACTGGCTAGCACCCTAAGGGAAAGGCACAAGGTACCAGGGCCAGACTACCAGCAGGTCAGAGTAGCTGGGCTACACAGCGGATACTGAAAAGCACCACAAAGTAAAGGACTGACACTCAGCAGGTCAGAGCCACTATAATACTCAGAGGATACTGCAAACTGAACAGTAATCGTCCACTCCCAGACAGACAGAGCTGGATATTATAGGAAGGCGGGAGGAGCCGATAGGTAGATAGACCTGTCAATCACCAGCACACCTCTCAGACACATAGCAGGGTAATTAACCTGACTGAAAGGCACAGGAGCTGTTAACCCTGGCTTGTCTGGACAGAACAAGGTGTGCTGGCAAAATTAACTTATGAGCTGACAGGCATAACAGAGGTACCCTTAGGCCTCCCTCACACATGCGTTGTATGCGCCGCAAATTTTACTTTTGCTTTCGTCTGCAGTTCCCTGTGTCCGACAGCAGAGTTTAGCATACTTCATCATTGATAAGGTGCGCTAAACGGGCAAAAAAAGAACCGACACTGTTCGAAAATCGCGGCTCTGGAGAACGGCTGTCTGAGCGATCCCATTTAAACAATTGGAGAGCACCACGCTAGTCACGGTAAAAAATGTCTGTGTGAGGGAGGCCAAAAATTACAGGAGAAAATGTCAAGTTTTTTTACAGTACTTGCATATATCAAAAAGCAGAATCCGTGGCGCAAAATCACAAATGTAACCCACCGGACATCTAATGCCTATTTACACACAATTATCGCTCAAAATTCGTTCAGACGGCCAAAAATGAGCGATAATCATTACATGTAAAGGCGGGCAGTTGTGTACTATTCATTCACTTTGGTTTTTAGCCGGCATAAAAATAGTCATCGGGCAGTTAAAAATTTGTTCCATTAGAATGGAAATCATTCAGTCTTTTGAGCAGCTTGTGGACTTGAGGGGAGTAAACAATATACTTGTGTTTGCCTTGCATATACAATGAGTACATTGTTAACTCATGACGGGAGAAGACAGTGGAATCCTGCAGGCCAGAAAATCCCTCGCATAAACACACGTCCACTTGAGCAAACTACTAATTCTAGTTCTACTAAAGTTTACTTTAGCTCATGAGGCAAAAAGAGATGATTTTAAGCCATTGTCTGTGTGTGTTTTATTTTATGAAAAAAAGCGATAATTGTTGCGTGTAAATGGGGCTTAACACAAACAGGTGTCACACTGTAGATCCAGAGGAACCTTTAAAATACCGTAATGCCAGTATCATCAGGAAAGAGTTGCCCAACCTATTGCCCCATAGAAGGGGAGCCACCTTCTCCATTCTGCTGTATACCATTAGTAGAGTAAATCCTCCAAAGTAGACCACAAAAGATGATAAAAACTATAAGTGGCAGTACAATAAAGTAGTGTATACTAAAACTGCAGAGTATAAGAGACTACGGGAGCACTAGGATCCCAATTTAAGTCTCTTCTCGGGTGTTGAGCCAGGATCTTAGAACTCTTCTAGTGTCTCACCCTCTGCAGCGTGAGTATACACTATTTTACGTATTGCCACTTAAATTTATTTTTAAGCGCCAATCTTCCATTGTGTTCTATTTTGGAGACAGTGCTGGCATTGGAGTGAATGTGAAGGAGCAGTAGTTGTGCCGTGTACATTGGCACTGCAGTGTGCCTACTAATGGGTCAGTTTCATATGCACAGTGTATGCAGATAAAATATCAAGCATCTTCATTTGCCTAGGACGGCACAACAGGCTGTTGCCTGCGGAGAAGCAGCTGTGAATTTGATTTCTTTGCCTCTGCACTGCCTGCTGATCAGATTTCACGAAGGCACACATTCTCATTATGAAAGAGTATAGAGGAAAGCTGTATATGCGGTTTCCTAATATACAAGTATATGTTCTCCTGTGTGTTACATTTTACATGTTTCTTATTTTAGGTAGGTTAACGTTGGGTTGAAGTGGAGACTGTATATGAATATTGCAATATGTTGGCCAATGCTACAATGTTTGTGTAGCCTATTGATTACAGATGCTATGTTTGCTGTACAAAGTGTTTTTCATAGGGACCTTAAAGGCCCAGCCAGGGTTGTGTGTGCACAGATTGTGTTTCTCATTGATAGTCAATACTATATTTGCATTTCAGTTATAAAAAGGTAAGCTTTATCTTAGTTTCATGGCATAGTGATTGATTCTTGTATGTTGTATGTCTCAAAAAGTTAATAAATGACAGTTGATAAATTATACTTGGTCTGGTCTGGATTTAGCATTCTGACAAATGTCAAGGCGGCTTTATCCAAGCAGATCATCTTAATAGTGCTTAACCTCTTAAGGACCAGGGTGTTTTGGTCCTAAAGAGCAGACGCTCTTTATTGCCCTATTTTTATCTTACTTTTTTCAGCTGACAAAATTATTTCTGCTGTGTTTTTCTTTTCCGTGACACACAGGGCTGTTTTTTTTTCTATATCTTTTTTTTACTGACTTTTTTCTCCATTTTAATTATTGGGGGTAAAGAAATTAAAAACAATGTTTTTTTAAATTTATAGTTTATTTTAAAAAGTATGGGGATGTGCTCCTCATTTTGTTTTGGATGTTTTGATATATACTTCGTATAGTTTGGGATTTCGGGGTGCATATGGCACCAGTTCTGGTTGGTGTTGGTGGTGGGTCATTTTCTTTATGTATATATTTATTTTTGACTTATTTTTGTAGCCATTTTTTTAACATCTATGTCCCACATGACGTCATATAAGACCTCTGAGGGTCTTGGGAATGAGCCATATTTACATGGCTGAGAAAATATTGTTCTATGCATTGTTTTTTTTTCATATTTCACACTTTTTCACTGTAGATGGGGCATCCATAGGAGCCCGAGTTACAGGGGAAAACATCCCCATGTAGTGACAATAATCAGCAGCACAACTGATCAGGGTCTTGTAGGACCCTGCAGCTCTGCTGTACCAAGGAGCACCCAGCGGTCACGGGATCGCCAGGTTGAATAGGTAATAAGGTTCCCCCTTATTACATAGCGCTCATTGAACGATATGTAGCCTGGCAAGGAGAAGACAGAAGCCATTAAAAAACACTTGTCCCTTCTCCTCCGGTTCCTTGGCTGTGTTCGACAGCCAATGATCTGCTAGATTGCGGGAGCAGAAGCTTTAATCCCGTGCCGTGCTTTTTCTATCATCCGGGATTAAAGCCCAGGACTGAGCACTGTAAATTTACTGCGCTTAGTCCTTTAAAGACTGTATAACAGGACAGCTGTCGGGTGTATAAGCGCCAGATAGTCTTCCTGCAGCCTATTATCTGACTATCACTTCTCTGTTTACACAGGAGCAATAGTCATTTAAGTGAATGTAGGCGAATCGGACTGGGATTGTTTAAGCCCCCTCCCACCTCCATTTACAGTAAGAAGCAGTTGCTCACACATTCAGCGGTTCCTGTTTACATGGGCCAATGGTCACTTGGTTTTTAGTTTTGCTAAAAAACAAGCGACTCTGACAAGGGAAAAAAAATAGTAGGGGTGTTTTTTTTTGTCTGTACTGCGTTCACCATGCAGTATGCGATATAAATGGCAGGTGACTTTAGTGGTCTCAGCAGGTCTGTATGTTTATGATGATACTAAATATATGTGTGTATTTATAAAATATATATCCACATCGTACAGTCATGACTTGTGGATGCTCTTTGGCCTCTGTAGGAACAGGAAGATGGAGAGTTTCAAGGCCCTTCCCACCCAACTCCAATGTTCCTCCAGTCCCTACAGAGGACACAGATGGGAGTTCTCTCTGCTGTACCCTTGGCCGGGCTTGATCATCCTTCTTCCCCACAGGCACAGCTGAAACCTCTTTGTGGGGGTCCCTCAGCCGGTACATGTCCTTCCTCTCCTTCACTCAGGTGCCTTGCCCTCTCCTACAGTGGTAAAGCCTCACAGCTGGGAAGGTCACATGGCATGGAACGTCATATATAGTCACTGGAAATAATGTCACCCATGCGGGATGGAACTTCTGGGGCCGGGGCGGAAGCCTCCAGACAGCTTTCAGACAGCCAGAATGCCGCTCGTGCCGGACCGAACAGATGGGAGAAGACCCTTCTGCGCAAGCGCGTCTAATCGGGAGATTAGACGCTGAAATTAGACAGAGCCATGGAGACGGGGACGCCAGCGCAGGGAAGGTAAGTGAATAACTTCTGTATGGCTCATATTTAATGCACGATGTATATTACAAAGTGCATTTATATGGCCATACAGAAGTACTTAACCCCACTTGCTTTCGCGAGACAACCCCTTTAACTCAACTAGAAAATCACCTTAGACAGAAAACACTTGGAGAGGATATTTTAGGGTGCATGCCTCTGCTTATGATGGCCACTGGGTTTTTGGCAGACCCGTCTGCAGAAACTGTTAGGTTGGGGCTAAAAATGTCCTTGGCAACACGGCCAGGAGGGCTCTTTGGCTGAAATCTTGGACTGTGGACATGGCATCAAAAATAAATTGTGTTCAATCCCTTTCCAAGAAGAATGTTTTCGGCCCAGAACTTCATAAAATCCAGAAGAAGGCGGCTAACAGTTTTCTAAGAAAACAAATTAGAAAAATCCTTTCTTTCGCAAGCCTAGGTTTCAGCCCAAAGATCAAAACAGTAAAGGTAAATCTGGCAGAGGGTTCTACCCAAAGGGAGGAAAATCTAGAGGCTTCTTGCAAAGATAGGTCAACTCTAAATAGTGACTTGGGACCAGTGGAGGGGAAGGTTATCTAGTTTCCAGAATTCCTGGAAAAAGTAACTAATAAGTGGGTATAACAAATAGTTTCCTCGGGTTATAAATAAAATGGTTTTCTGCATTTCCTCCCAGGAGATTCCAGCTTAGTCCTCTCCAGTCATACAACAAAATCCACGGGGAAAACAATGCTATCAGTACTCCCCCGTGGAGAACGACTGATAAAACTGATCGCTAAAATCAAGTGAGCTTGATTTTAACAATCAGCGAAAGGTGCCCAAAATGCGGGTGCCCCGCGCCCATTTACACGCACCGATTATCGCTAAAACAATCGCCGATGAGCGAAGTTTTAGCGATAATCGTCCAGTGTAAATGGGCCTTTAGAGCAAAGTATAGCTAACCTTTTAATGATGGGTACAATTATACCAGTTCCTACAGATGCATTGCGCCTAGGTCATTATTATCCTTTTTTTTTTTTTTTTGTAGCAAGCCCAATGGTTGCTATAGAACAGTTATTTGAAACGTTTAAACAAATAAATTGCCTATCACAGATTTAAAACGGAAATTATTAGGTCCATGATTCCCTTTAACAGATGAGAATTCAGTAATGTGTGCCATTGACCTTCAAAGACGCTTATTACCATATCCCCATAGACTCAGTCTGTGAGAAATATTTGAGATTTGCTATGCAAAAAGGTTCTAAAATTTAGCATTTTCAATTTGTGCCTACCTTTTGGCATTTCTACTGACCCTCGTATATTTACTAGGGTAGTAAAAGAAATGGTGGTTTTTCTGAGGAGTAGGGGTATAACTATTATTCCTAAGGCCAGGTTTACACAGATGACCCACGGTAAAACACGGGGATTGAAAGGCATGCATTTTCGATTTTTCGATCACACTTGTGGATATGAATAGTGTATTCCGCGAGCGAAAGAAAAATCGCAGCATGCTCTATTTTGTCGCAGAATCTGCGTGGATGGTTTCCATTGATGTCAATGGAGGCCGTATGCCCCCTAGCGTATACGCAATCAACATTGCGTATATGCTGAGGGTACCCGCGTCATTGCTATGGGATGACGCGGGTAATACCAATGGGAAAAAATAGTACTGCACATGACCGCCTGCATGTCTCCGCGGTCAACCGCAATACAGTTAATGGAGGTACACAGGGTCACCGGCCAAGCTCACAGAGATTGTGGCTGATCATTTAATGTAAGTGATGTCTTTTTTCTCCTGAATTCGGTTAGATAATTATTAATAGAGATGAGCGAACCTACTCGGCCACGCCCCTTTTTCGCCCGAGCGCCGCGATTTTCTAGTACTTCCGTACTCGGGTGAAAAGATTCGGGGGGCGCCGTGGGTGAGTGGGGGGTTGCAGTGGGGAGTGGGGGGAGAGGGCTCCCCCCTGTTCCTCGCTGCTACCCCCCGCTCCGCCACGCCTCCCCCCGCCCCCCGGATCTTTTCACCCGAGTATGGAAGTACTCGAAAATCGCGGTGCTCGATCGAGTAATTACTCGAAACGAGTATATTCGCTCATCTCTAATTATTAATTTTGATAAATCCAATCTAGTTCTGGGTTCTCAGAAAACTTTTTCTGAGGGTGTTGCTAGATTCAAATACTAGACACTGAAAAATCATTTGTTCTTTGACAGCCTTTCAGAGTCGGAATAGGCTCTCCTTAAGAGAGGCAATGAGTACGGTCTGTCTGATGACATCTTGTATACAGATGGTCTCCTGGGCACAATTCCATTTAAGACCTTTGCAGAATATAATTTTGTCATCCTGGGATAAAAAGTGTTTTTCTTTAGATAGGAGAATTTCATTACACCCTATGGTAATACAATATCTCTCTTGGTGGACAGAACCGAATGATGTTCGGAAAAGGAATTCAGTGGTCCTTACCTCTATTTGTATCTGTAACTACAGATGCCAGCCAGTTGGGGTGGGTGGGGGGTGGGTGGGCCCCAGGTAGCGGGCTGCCCTTGGGGGGTGGGTGGGCCCCAGGTAGCGGGCTGTCCTTTTTAGGGGTCCTGGTCGCTCCATATTGAATCCAAATACTCTGATTACAGGGAATTGAAGACAGTGTAGCAGATCCTTAAACAGGCTGAAGAATTAATTAACAGGCATGTAAAAATATTTTCGGACAATATAACAACTGTATCCTTTATTTGCCATCATGGAGGCACCAGATAGCTTCAGAAGCTTGCAGAAAAGATCTCCTTCTGAACAGAGTTAAGAATAACATCTCTTTCGGCAGTTAACTTGAAAGACTGTCTCAATTTAGCAGCAGACGTTTTGAGCCAACATAAAATAGACCCAGGAGAGTAGTCCCTTAATACCCAAAATTTCAATATGGTCACGGATTGATGGGGAAAACCCCAGATTTGTTCGCTACCAGAAGAAATACAAAATGCTGCAAATTCTTTTCTCTGAATACAAAGGACAACCCAGTGGGTCAGCATGCTCTCTCCCAAGCCTGGGATGTAAAACTAGCTTCTATCTTTCCTCAATTGCTTCTAATTCCTTGAGTTTTGAGAAAGATCCAGGTATGCAATTCCACTGTAATTCTAATAGCCCCTTTGTGGACAAAGAAATCTTGATTTCTGATCATGACTGCTCTTTCAGTAGGAAATCCCATTCCTTTACCAGTAAGGGAAGATCTAACATGGGATCCAATCTGCTGTCAGGATTACAGGATGTTAAAGCTCATGGCATCAATCCTGAAAAACAAAGACTCCTAGACCAGGGACTCTCCAGCAAGGTAATAACTATTCTTATGGGGAGTCGTAAGATAGTTGCTTTGTCAATTTATGTAACAGTGCTGAATCCCCTAGTGTGGCTCAGAGCAACCAGACTTGCAAGACCTTGATATTCCAAAGATCCTGGATTTTCTTCAGGAGGGTCTTGATAAAGGGTTGAGTCCTAGAACTCTGAAGGTACAGGTTTCAGCCCTAAGCATATATTTTGATTTCTGTCTGGTAGAAACCAGATGGGTCAAGAGATTTATTATAAGGGCGGATATACTTGGACCCTTTGGGAGAAGCCTGGAATCTTAATCTGGTCCCGAATAGCCTGTGCGACTCTTCATTTGTACCTTTACAATCGATTTCTTTAAAACTTCTTATTTCTAAAGTTACCTTTTCTAGTGGCTATTACCTTGGCTAGGGGGATTAATGAACTTCAGGCTCTCACAGACAACCAGATTTAAAAGTCCTAGAGGGTAGAATAGTTCTCAAGGCCCTTTTACACACAACTATTATCACTCAAAATTCATTCAAACAAGCCAAAGTGAGCGGTAATCATTCAGTGTGAAAGGGAAACTTATCACCCACTTGTTAGCGGTTGTTTAAGCTGACTTTTCTGTCAGCCTAAACAACCTAGTTAGCACTCGCTGGCTTCTCATCCTGTGTGAAAGCTTCTCACACAGCGCTTTCCATAGGAAGGAGAGAACGAGAAGTCTGCAAACTGCCAGGAGGACTTTTAGTTTGAAAGCACTGCACGAGCGCTAACGACCTTAGTGGTGACGTCAGCACTTGTGCAGTCACTAAGACGACTGTTGGCCCCTTTAGTCCTGGCCCTTTTCTTCTTCCTAAGGTCTTTAAGTTCCATAGAGAACAAGAAATATTACCCTTCTTTTATTAAAGGGGTTGTCTCGTGGCAAACCTCAAAATTTTACCTTACCCCATTCCCCCTGTCACCCCCCTGGCATAAAATAGCAAAGTAAAGCGGTTTTTAAGCCGCTTGCTACTTACCGATCCGACGAAATAAGGACTTTAAAAAATCTTCTCCCAAGATGGCCGCCGGTTCTTTCCCAGAGATGCACTGCGGTTTTCTCCCATGGTGCACCGCGGGTCTTCTCCCATGGTGCACCATGGGCTCTGTGCGTTCCATTGCCGATTCCAGCCTCCTGATTGGCTGGAATCAGCACACGTGACGGGGCGGAGCTACGCGATGACACATAGAAGGGGGCGGAGCCAGAATGTCGCTCGTCCCTGGACCGAGCAGAAGGGGAGAAGACCGCACAGCGCAAGTGCGTCTAAAAAAGCAAGAAGACAGCGAAATTAGACGAAGCCATGGAGACGTGGATGCTAGCAACGGAGCAGGTAAGTGAATAACTTCTGTATGGCTCATATTTAATGCACGATGTACATTACAAAGTGCATTAATATGGCCATACAGAAGTGTATAACCCCACTTGCTGCCGCGAGACAACCCCTTTAAGCCCCAAAAAATGATAGAGGAAATTTAACACTTTGTATGTGAGAAGAACAGTACTCACTTATCTTAGAGCCTTACAGAAAAGATAATTTGTTTGATTTCAGGGGCAAAATAAAGGAAGGACAGCTTCAAAGAACACCATCACTGGATGGATCAGAACGGCAATTCAAGAAGCCTATAGAGCTCAGTATGAAATGCCCCTTGAAGCTCTTAACATCCATTTCACCAGAGCTCTCTCAACATCTTCAGCAAAGTGAATAGATTAAATAGTAATATGTATCAAAATTCTGCAGCTTCATAAATTCCTACAAAAAACAAAGCCTCATCCAGCTACATCAACCAAAGCATAAAAAATTATAATTGTTGAAATGCAAAGACAGAAAAAAATCAAAACATTGCTATTGTCCTCAAGGGGCTAAAACCTGCTCTATTTCCTCCTATGGTGGACACACACATTAGATAGAAGTAGATTGATACTTGAACGAATAATCGTCTAGTGAACGATTGCTTCACAGATGCAGTCATACATGTTTTAGTCCATAATGGCCAGCACAGCCCTTCAAACTGGGCATACGTGTTCAATGACACCGGCCAGTGGATAAAAGATCTTTCTGAGAACTTTGTTTCATGGAGAGCTTGTGAAATGAAGATCTTTTGTCTGACTATTGGACAAAAAGTTCAAACATGGGTCGATTTCCCTACAAGATGATGACTGTCTGTGATTGGTTGTTGGAAATAATTGTTTGTTGAAATTCAAACGGTCCTTTTTCATTGAAATTTGTCTATTTTCATCAACTTTAGCCTGTGTATGGGGACCCTTAGGCCGGTCTCACACGACCGGGTTTAAATTGCGGAATTTGCGCTCGTCACTCGCACAGATGATGCGCAGTATTCTGCACACATTAAAACAATAGAACATTCGCATGTCCGCTCACATGAACGGACAGTGATTCCAATTTCCACTCGCGGAAGTAAAATCACAGCATGTTCTATTTTAGTGTGGATTCTGCACGGACGGCTTCCATTGAAGTCAATTGACATTGCCGATGGCTCGCCGCGGCCATCCACAGTACAGGATATACGAGGTAAGCACGTTCGCATGCGGAATCTGACCAGTCCTGTTTATCTTGGCAGCTTAATGACGTTGTCCACAGGGACAAAGTGTCACCAGGAAGATTGGCAATCACAGGTTACTGTATAATTTTCCTTCTATCTGTGGTCAGGTTGGATTAGCAGTCGAATAGGAGTTGTAAAAAGAAGTAACAATTCTGTTCTGTCTTAAGGCCCATTTAGACACAACGATTATCGCTCAAAATTCGCTCAAATCCCATCTTTTGAACCATAATCGTTGTGTGTAACTGCACTTACATCATGCAGTTTTTATTATCCCTTCGCTCATCGTTGACGTGCTGAAAGATAACAATGAGTCTTATCAGGGATTCACAGCGGGATACAGCTGATACTATTGTTTCAGCTGTATCCCACTCCCTGACAATGGGTTGAGTATGAAGAACAGAGCGGTCCAGCTCTATTCTTCATACCTGGCATGGAGTGCTTGGCTGTGTAACAGCCGGGCGCTCCGTGCAGAAAACATCTGGATGCAGAAGACAAGTGGTGACACCCGGCTTGTCTTCTGCATCCTCCGCTCCGAGCACCAGGCTTTATAACAGCTGGGCGCTTGGAGCAGGGGAATCCTCGGCTGACAGCGCAAGGTGATCGCTCATCTTGAGCGATCATCTTGCGCTGTAAATGACACGATGATCGCCCAAAAGTCGCTCGGGCGACGTCTTTTGAGCGATTATCATTGCGTCTAAACCAGCCTTTAATTTGCTAAGTTTCTTTATAATGCTAAATGGTTTACTTCCCAGAGTTAAGAGTTTCATAAGATAACCATATGAAAAATCCACTATTTGCATTGTACACGTGTATTTAAAACTGCATGATACAAGTTTGGTGCTTGTTTCTTCTGAAGCACCAGTGGAATATCAATCGACACTATAGTTCCAGTGATAAAAGAACAAAAACGTGACTGCACAGTACATGTAGGAGGGTAGTACAGGTTCTGTATGTACAAGCTTTATGGTAAGCTCAAAGAAGCAAGTTAGGACTCGGCAGACTTCAAAGCAGGATCCTTCTGGAGCCCAAAACAAGCCCTCCTTTACACAAGGGAACATGACGGCATCAGTGAATGTGTTCTTATATTACATCCATTACAATGTTTTATTGTTTCCGTTTCTAAAGTTTCTGTAGCTTTATTTTGCTTTTTCTAAATTTCTTTTCAAAGCGTAAAGAGATTGTTTGTCTATCTTTCTGTCTGTGTCATTGTAGCATTCTCCATGCAGTAACATAACTAACTGGCATATACTCCCCTCTACCCGCTGTGTCCTCAGCTTTTGTTGTTTGTTTACAGGCCGCGGTTACACCTGTTTACAGGACCTCACAGGTTGCTGCAGCCAATGACAGCTCAGTGATCAGTCTGTGGCAGCCTATAAACGCAATGTCAGAGGGGAGGGCTGGAGCCTTGGCGAGGGACACAGCGGGTAAAGGGGATTAAATGCCGGTTAGTTATGTTACTGCATGGGGAACAGAGTTTTAACATTGACAAAAAAAACTCTTGGCCAACCCAATAAAGGATATTACAAATTTCTAAGCATAAAGGGTTCATAAGTTTTTGCTTTTCCTTAAATTTAGAGACCATACTCTTACATAATGTATGGACACTGCTAGAAGTGGTAAAAATGTTCCCCAATCTATGGTAGAAATTGCATCTTCATGTCATGGCTGTAAGGCTTTCTGTACCAACGACAGCTACATAACACATCCTGGTGATTAGAGTATATTCTTGGAGTGATGTTAGGAGGATCAGGGGGTAATTGCATGAGGTTGAGGTTGTATTCACATGGGTAAGTGCGATGTAGGTAAGTGAAGATCTGACCTACATCGCACTCGTTTACCAGTGATTTCTCTATGTTTTACCATATACAATGTGTTTTGGCATTAAATCTATGCAATGTAGATGCATTTTTTACGCTTATGAAAAAATTGTATATTGTTCCAATACATAAAATAGTAAAAATCGCACTCGTAAGCAAATCGCATGGCATGTAAGTGTAATGTGTTTTTTTTTCTTGCCGTAACAAATTAAGGGTGACTACCCACTAGTGTTATTTTTTCCACTGCATACTGCTGCGTTTTTTTTCCAATTGTCAATGGGACTTTCTAATGTTAAAAACGCAACGCACCAAAAACGCAAGTTGCGCTGCATTGCGTTTTTAACATAAGAAAGTCCCATTGACAATTGGAAAAAAACGCAGCAGTATGCAGTGGAAAAAATAACACTAGTGGGTAGTCACATTTAGGGCTTATTCAGATGACCGTATATCGGCCGGGTATTCACGCCAGCCGATATACGGCGTCTCTCTCTGCAGGGGGAGGAGGCTGGAAGAGCAGGGAGCAGTGCTCTGTGCTCCCACCCCCTCTCTGCCTCCTCTCCGCCCCTTTGCACTATTTGCAATGAGAGGACTGGGCGGAGCTAAGTTCCGGTAATTAGTTCCACCCCCGTCCTGCCTTCCCTCATTGCAAATCGTGCAGAGAGGCGGAGAAGGGGTGGAGAGTTGGCGGAGAGGGGGCGGGAGCTCAGAGCACTGCTCCTGGCTCTTCCAGCCTCCTCCCCCTGCAGAGAGGGACGCCGTATATCGGCTGGCGTGAATACCCGGCCGATATACGGTTGTCTGAATGCACCCTTAGGGCAGTTCTTGAACAAGAATCACCCAAAAATAGAACATGTTGCAATTTTTCAAAGTTGGACCATCGCTCGAGTGAAAAATTGCTCATGTGAATGAACGCATTGAAATTAATGTTTTTTCTTACATGCCAGTTCTATCCTTCTCACAATCAGATAAAACCTGTGTGTCAAAATCATTTGTGTTAATCCAGCTTGACATCAATATTTTGTCAAAGCTCAGTCAGTAAATATCTGAAAAGTCTAATATTTAAATTGTCTAAAGTCTGGAAGTATACCTAACTTTTCAGAATAAGCTGCTGTGTGTGTACATGAGGAATGACGCAATTTCTGAAATCTGTGACTTGTATTTTCCCCCCTCTGCAGGATGTACGTCTCATTCTCAATTCTCTCAGGGTTGGCTGAAGGAGTCTCTTGCTGACCTGACTTTTATACCCTGTACACAGAATTGCAGGTTCTGATCTCTAAATGCCTGTAACCCACACAAAATCATGTAGGACAGTGTACAGCAAAAGTGAGCAGTGGAGCTGTGATTTCTGTAGCTAAAATAAAGTAAACAGTGACTTACTATTAGCTTGCCAATAGCCTCTGTGTATCTCCTCACCTCTGTTCTCTATACATCTCAGTACACATGATGATTCCCCCACCCCTATTCTAGCATCTTCACATCTGTCCATCATTTGAGATCAGACAGTGGACAACAAGCTGTGAGGAAGCGAGATGAACTTTAGAGTGATATTTCACCATAAAAACATCATTATAGGTTAACAAAGTAAATAGCAGTTTTATCACACTGCTATCATATAAACAAAGGTTATTTTTGAAAAGTTAGTGTTCACAGTTTTGGGGGAACAAGGTCACCCTGGAGATAGCAACGTGGTGTGGCGGTGTGCACAAGGCCAGAGCTTACCACTGATGTGGAAACAGGTATGTATTATATAACAGGATGTTGTATATTTCTTACATACGGTGTTTTGAGCTGATTCCATGTGTAAAGGGAGCTGTGTTCATCTACATGATGTATATGGATGCTATGCCTACACGTAAACGCAGCCTCCTCTGCAACTGCTGTCCCTGACCAACTTTCAACTTGATGCATATTAAGGAACGTTTAATGCATATTTACATTGAAGATGAATCATATAAAAAAATCTAATATTACCCTTACTAATTACTGTTTAGAAATGGTCAAAGGAAAATGATTGCAGTGTTTTTACCAAAGTTGTGTGGAACTCCTGTACTGTCCCCCTTGTAGGAAAATAAAAAAACCTTTCAACTATATTTACACAACTGTGGAGCAGTCTCCCCTAGCACCAGGCCTCTTTTTGTAATGGTGGATAGTGTTGTAATGTGAATTTTACAATTTAGAGGTACAAAAATGGTTAGATTAGAATTTATCCAGTTTTTGGGGTGGAGGGATGAGACATAACATGTCTATTCTGCTATATATATATATATATATATATATATATATATATAATTTTTTTTTTTCATTTTTACTGTTCAACATGCTGCAGAAAAACACTTTAAGCATTTTTCTGAAATTAAACGCCACAGAGGTGCTGGGTGGGTATGAAGTGGGCTCAGGAGCCATGCCGGCTGCATACTTGGTGTGTGCCGGCTGTTTCTGACAGCTGTCGCTCGGCTGGTCAGGGGCATAGCTGCAGAGTCATGGGCCCAGGTGCAAAAGTTCAGCTTGTGCCCCCCTCCTCTTCATGTTACCATCATCCTACAACAGGATAACATTGCCATACTGTGACAAAAAATACCTCCACACAGTAGCTGAGCTCAGCTCTGTGATTGGCCGCATTAGCCTGTGATGTCCTATACACAGGCTGGTTGCAGCCTGAACTTATGATCTCACTAGCAAGATCAGCTGAGGGGACCCGGGAGAGGTGAGTATAGGATCTTTTGTTATTTCCAGGCATAAAGAGCATCAAGACAAATAAAAAAATAACAAACTTGGCCCTTTGTATTAAAAATACCAACGAAAAGTGGCCCCATTAAAAGTGATGGACCACCCGTGCAGCATGTTAACCCTTTCCAATCCACTGCCTGATGTCTGAAGACATTCTGATTGAAGCCTCTACAGCTCCTATGTCGGAAGGCGTCCAGCATGGTATTCTTACTGTATACTATTGGCCGTTCTGTTGTCGGGGGCCTCTCCAGCATGTCACATACTGCACTACTGGCTCTAGCCAGCAGATGGCGCCATTGTATAATGGCAGAAAGAGAAAACCCCCTAGGAAACCCTGAAACCAAAATTGGATTGCAAAGGGTTAATGCACTGATGCCTGTGCTGTACATTTATGACACTGTACCGGAAGGGGTTAAATATTTCTTCTGATGTAGGTGCTATATACATGAAACTCTACAGCTTGTCCGGTTGCGCTGCACACTGAATATGAGCTGCATAGTCTGTTAACACCAACTTGCAGATATCAACCTTGAACCTAGAAGTTTGATCTTTTTCTTCTGAAGCCACCACGCACACAACTTTTTCATGTCCTGTACGAGTAAATATGGTATAGCGGATGTGCTGCAGATTTTTATTCACTCCGTAGCATTTCTGCAAAAATAAACAATCAATGTCCATACCATGAGTGCGGATTTTGATTGGAAATCAGCTGATTTCAGCAGCCACAGTAGTCTCCCTCACCTTGAAAGGCTTTGCACTGTCAGCGCACCCCTTCACCCGGTACCTGGTAGCCTCTAGTGAGCGCAGCTAATTTCTAGTCAAAATCCGCACAGATGGTGCTGACTTTAACTCTTTTTCCGTGGAAAGTACGCAGCATTTCTGCTATGTGTGAATATACCCTGAGGGAAGAAAGTATTCCTACTCGTTTTCCAGTGACTGTTGCACTTGTAATGAAGGACACTGTATTCTGACATAAGAACACAAATGGAAAAATTTTCTTCAGCATATTGGAACAAAGGAAGCGATAAGATGCAGGTGATTATTAATGCCAAATAAACATCTGTTGTAGTAATTACACTGCAATAGGAAACACTCTTCAGTATAGTAAAAAAGCACATCTGGTCTTGGTCCCATGCTTCCAGAAGGTTCTGCTTTGCCTTTTATAAGCTCTTATAACATTCCATTTACTCAAGAGATTTTTAACTGAGAGGTTTCCATGTGCCTGGTTTTAACCATTCTTTCATTCAGCTGAAGGGTTAATTAGTTTTAAAGGGAATCCTTCAGATGGAACCCACTGTCCAAACTGCAGGCATGATGTTATAGAGCAGGAGGAGCTGAGCAGACTGATATATAGTTTTATGGGGAAAGATTCAGTAAAACATGTATTTTATTCATTTATATCCCTGCTTCCTGAGGTTAGAGGTCCAGTGGGCGGTCCTGTCAATGATTGGCAGCTATCTCTGAACGGGCTGCCAATCACTGATAGGACCGCCTACTGAACTGTTCAGCTCAAAATGTGCAGGGATATAAATGAATAAAACACAACTCATAGTTGAGTCACTTGGCCTTGTTTTTACGTCGAAGGTATGGATTTTTGGCCACAATTCATCCATGAAGACCACTTCTAGACAGACTTCTCCCAACAGTAGATGGGTGTACCAGGTCCCACTGGTTTTCTGCCAGTTCTCAGCTGATGGCTCTGCTGCGCATCTTCCAATTTCAAAGTAAAGTAAGCATGATGTGCTTTCATCTGATCTGCTGCACTAGGTGTCCTTGACTGACCACTGCATCTACGGTCCTAAATGTTGCCCGTTTCCTTGTGCTTCTTTGGAAGACCTTGAACCCCACAGTCTGCTTTGAAATCTTTGCAACATAAATGGCATCATTAAAAATGTTGGGAAACAAAGGATATCTGTTTTATCAGGACAGAGCATTTTCCTTTCTCAAGGAAATAAGTTAGAGAAATAAGTATGCAGCCTCCATACTCTGATCTGATCGAAGCCCTGTCCACGTGTATTATTCTGCAAATTGTAGCAGGTTTTCAGTGCAGAATCCACACTGTACATACAATCTGTAGCTATTCCACAGTGTGAATTCACTCTAAAGGAGCTCTTGAATTGCCCCCTAATCACATCACTTAAGGCCCTTTTACATGGCATGATTATTATACAATCCACTTGTTAAATCGAGTTGTTTAACTATGAACGATGGCCTGTTTACTGTGAATTGAGGTGAGTGGGCTGGAATGATCCCCGGCCTGTTCCACCTCCATTCACTGAGCGATGATCGTTCCTGCCTTAGCACAGTAGCAATCATTGCTGGGAGGGCTGTTGGGCGCCCAACAGTCATCCCGTGTAAAAGAGGTTTAATGTATAATATTTGCTGCCAAATAACCCTACACCTGTGGTAACTGTATAACGGGAAAAACGGAGCACATTCTTTCAGAAAAGATCTTTTATTGACCAGCGACTATCAAATGAAAATGTTCAGCATAGCAGACTTCTTTCAAGATGATGATGGTCTGCAATCAGTTGGCTTAAACGATTGTATGTTGTTAAATTTTCCTCCGAAGAGCAATCATTTTGGTTAAAATCCTGCATTTTGATCAACTTTAGACTTATGTGTATGGCCACTGTTGTTGCAACTGGTTTGCCCCTCTGTGGCCTGGCCACCGTACTTCTGTGTTGGCAGTGTATGCGAGGTGTACTTTGCACATTTGCAGCTGGTGGTCGGCAGGCATTTTGGAGAACCCACAGAGGCACAAGGCAACATTTGTACTGAGTAATTAATGCAACTCCATAAGCTTCATATAGACTGTGAAGTTGAGGCAGCAAGTATTTTTTTTGGGGGGGGGACAAAAGGTGACCATGATTTTGGTGCAACCTGGTTTGGTGGAACCTTCAAGATTTCTTAAGGTCCCTGACCTCAGAGTGAAGACCTATCAGGAAAGTCAAGTCTCTGTTCTAAAAGTAAAGCCCCATTTACACAGGGCAACTGTTGAGCAAACGATGCCCGACACTCATCTCCACATGTACTTGCTCCCCCTGCCCCTCTCCATTCACTTTAATAGTGGCCATTCAGTACTTAACGGCTGCTGTTTACACTGAACGATCATCATTCAGCCCATCATCCATTTGGCTGCATAAAATCCTGAACGCTGATTGTTCAGTATAAATAGCAGCCGTTCAGTACTGAACAGCCACTGTGTTAAGTCAATGGAGAGGGGCCGGGGAGAGCGAGGAGTGAAATCTCCTCCAGCCTCCCCGCATCCCTGCTGGCCACTCTGTGAGCGAGCCAGTGATACTCACTCCTGTGTGACAGCACAGGAGCAAGTACACAGAGGGACGAATGTCAAGCATAGTTTGCCCAACATTCATTCCGTGTAAATACGGCTTAGGTTATCTTTTTAGCTCCAAGGTCTGTACCATTCCACAGGGGTACCAGCCCCTTACAGTTGTGTTACAGAATTTAGATTATTTTTCTTTTATAATCTCAGCAAAAGTTAATAAAATTGAACTACTTTGTGTTGCAGAACTTTTGAGAACTATCCAATATGTTAACATACAAATGTGTTACCTTAAAGCTATTCTATTCTAGTTATGCCTTTAAAGAATTCATTTTCTGATTACACAATTATATAAATCACATCTGTGTGTCAAACATATTTTTAAGAATTTTGGGTGATATATTTTTTTAAACCCTCCTGTTTTACCAGTTTCAAAGTGCATGTCAACAATGAACAAGGCTGAGGTTAAGTAGACCCTACAGCACCACATGAGGCTTACTTTTCAGTCAAGCAATGTATACTTCCACAGAGCCTAATAATAGTCTGATACTTCCTGACCTGTAGATAAAGGAATTATCAGACTTACATCCCAGGCAGAATTACACTGAAAGGTAAACACCTCTTATATAGATAACATGACCCTCCATTCACAATAGGTATAAGCTGTCCCTATCTCTCATCCCCCACCACCCTGCAAAATGACCTCTACACAGGTCACAGAACATGTCTAGAACAGTCTTCCATGCAAGTCAATGGGTCAACTCCTGTCCATTGTGTGAATAGCCCATGAGACTGCTGTAAAGTATATCTTTGAATGCTGCTCAATGTAGCTCAGGCTACTCTACTCTCTGGAAACACCTGTTCCAACTAATAAAAGCATTTTCTCCCTTTTCAACTCAAAACAAGCCCAGCCTAGCTCTATAATTGCTAGGGATAGATTGTTTCCCGATGGAATGCAGAACCATTCGATTCTCTTTGTATTGCATGTGCAGATTTTGTGTGCGCAAATATGTCGTGTGAATCTGCCCTTAGAGGATAGTGCGGGTTCCAGGAGTGAAGTACATTTCTGTTGGATTTCTACAAGTGTCTACGCTGATTATTTGGCACTCGGCACCACAAAATACCTCTGTAGAGTCCAGGAAGCTGCTACCTTCAGCGCCAAATTACCCGCCAACATCAAAATAAGCATATTTAGTGTCTAGCTGTGGAGCCAAACTGCATTGTGAACAGCATCACCATGGATAAAAGCAAATAATCTTATATCTTAGATAGCTGAAGCATAAATGCAAGAAAAAAGGTTTTCTACCCCTAATGGGGAGAATAGAGAAATCTGTTGATGACATGTTAAAATCGAGATTGAAAAGTGGCATCCAACATCCAGAACCTTCTGCAATCAGCACAATGAAGAGGCCATGGTGATCCAGCGGTGATTTCCGGGTCTCTTTACTCTATACACAGGTATAGCATCTCTGTACAAACTCCTGTGCCTGGTACTGCAACTTTGGTCTCCTTGACTTGAGCTGCAGTACTAGTAGTCACTATGCCTATATAACAAAGAAGTACCTCTGCTCTTTCATTGTGCTCTTTGCTGGGCTTCCTGTAGATTAGACTTTGCCCCACTCATCCAATATCGTTTCCCTATCAGACACAAGGGAATAAATTTCAAATGTAAAAACCAGTATAGCCAGCTTTTACATTGAAATACGGTCACTTTTACTTGCATATTAAAGTGACCCTTTAATGTGAAAACAAGAGTTGGGAACGAGTGGATCTATGGCACAATGACACAAAAGGATGACTACTAGAGATGAGTGAGTATACTCGCTAAAGGCAATTGCTCGAGCGAGCACTGCCTTTAGCGAGTATCTCCCCCGCTCGAGACTGCAGGTTCGGGTGCCGGTGCGGGGGAGCGATGACTAGCGGCTGTCAGCAGGAGGGATCGGGGGGAGAGAGGGAGAGAGAGATCTCCCCTCCGTTCCGCTCCGCTCTCTCCCGCAGCTCCGTGCCCGCTGCCGGCACCCGAACCTTCCGTCTCGAGCGGGGGAGATACTCGCTAAAGGCAATGCTCGCTCGAGCAATTGCCTTTAGCGAGTATACTCGCTCATCTATAATGACTACATTCAATATTACTCCTCTCTTCCAATCTGTCCTAGGACTGGAGGGTCACTTTAAGGCTCGGGTCACACAGAGCTGAATCCTGTTGGAAATCTCGCATTTTGGCTGCAGCGAAAAACAGTGAGATTTCTGCTGGGAAAGCGCTGTTTCAAAACCCGCGGCACTTAGCTGTGGGTTTTGGAGCAGCTTGGCTGCATGCTTTTCCGTTGCGGCTGGCGCTCCCATAGAGGAGAGCGTGGCTGCAACGAAAAAAAAAGAATGACTTACTGCGGCAGGAGAATTCGCGCCGGCTTCTGCCGGCTTTGCTGCAACGGATTCGCCACCCCATGTGGATAAGATTTTTGACAAATCTCGTCCACATGGCTGGCTAAACCCAAAATTAGCGGCCACAGCAAAATTCCAGACGGAATTTCCGCGGCAAATCCGCCCTGTGTGAGCCCAGCCTAATATGCAAGGACATTGATTCAGTTCCAAGGTAAAGCTGGTTGCACTGCTTTCTGCATTGTGGAGCTGTTTCTCTGTGTCTGCTGCGTTGCACAGTATGCCTGGAGTTTCTCTGTATTTACTTTCATGGCCACAGCCCCTTTTGTCGCAGTAAATGTTCTTGAACTTTGCTTACCTTTTTCATGTGGAATACTCAACAACGTATAGGCGCACATACTTTTAGATAATGCTTCACTTGTCGGGCTCTTCCCATACATGAGCTGAAGGTTTGACATTGCAAAAATTGCTTAAAGCCTTTGTTGTTTATCAACCGTCTTATTTTAAAACAGTACAGTATGTACCATCCAGTTATGTACAAAGCACGTTGACTCATGTACAGCTTGTAAAGTGCAGGCAATTTTACAAGTAGAGAATAATTAACCCATAGAGTGTAGCAGCGTTGTGTATGCTTTATATGCATTTATTCCCTGCAGTGATCTGACGTTACTATAAGACACTTAGGATGGGGGAGTCAGGGATTAATGGAGCCATTTGTGTTGTGCTCATTGTATCATAATGCCTGCAAATTATGTCTGTATCCACAGTATATTTTTAGTTTAGTTCGTTTTTTCTGGAAGGTGTATGATTGGTCTGACTTGTTGCAAGCTTGCAGCAATTTTTGTTATAATTGCAGTACATGCATCTCCAAATTGTGACGGTCAGCAGTATGGTGCAATCTGGTAATATGTTAATAAGTAATACGTAATAAGTTAATAAGTAACTATAAAGGGTTTGTTTTATGAAGACAACCCTTTTCCTAAACAGTCTGGCCTTTGTAATCAGCAAGAAACATCATAGCCACATAATATATCATTACATACCAGTCATTCACATAAATGTCCATCTGTGTAATGCTTGAACATGTTGGGTTCGCCAGAATGGGAGCTGCTTAAATAAGGCTCCTGTCCACCTGGCGAATTTTCCTTGCGTTCCCCGTGGTGGTAATCTGACCTGGGGGAACACAGTGAACGCTTTCTATAGATTTACTATGGAAAGCGCAGCCCCACTGTCCACGAGCGGAGATTCTCCGCTCACGGGATTTAAATCGCAGCATGCTGCGAATTGCCGCGATTCTCCGCGGTGAGCCTATCTGTCAGATAGGCTCAGCATGGAGAGCCGTCAGCTCTCTCCTGCTCCCGGGCGGCAGCTTCCGCAGTGGAGGTCTGCCACGGGATATCACTACGCCAGTGGACAGGAGCCCTAAAGCTCTATTCTATTTTTACACATATACCCTGTTTCCCTGAAAATAAGACATACCCTGAAAATAAGACATAGCATGATTTTCCAGACTTTTTGAGGATGCAAAATGATTTTTCAGGCTTTTTGAGGATGCTTGAAATATAAGCCCTACTACAAAATTAAGCCCTGCTAAGAGTTAATTTAAAAAGTCAATTTAAATAGTGTCCAGGCAGCTATACATGTAAAAAAGTTAAACCTTTTTGAACAAAAATTAATATAAGACACTGTCTTATTTTCGGGGAAACACGGTAGAGACCATTCTAGGATGTCCATTTGCCCTAATAGGGTTCATGGACAGGGATACTCCCTAGAGAGACAACTCATCTAATAAGTACCTACCTACATTTCCATCATTTTTCTATTTTAGATGATCTAATAACTGAGCTTCTGTATTTAGCCAGCGTGTTTCATAATGTCAATAAAAAATACTAATAATGAATCAAGTGTGAAGTCTGGTAACAACCCTGCATTTACTGGAAAAAGTGACCCTATATTCTGGATTGAACTGTTACTTAAATTGACTCACCACGTTTGCCATGTTTACATTGCAGAGTTTCACACAAGCAGAACCAGATGTATTTGTAGGGAGTTCTGTCATATTGTTAGTGGAGAAAATGATGGTATGCGTTGGTACGGAAAAAATACAGAAACCTGATATGAGGAACGAGATTATATCTACAGGGTGGGAGAAACAGTTGGTACAGCAGGAAAAATGAAAAACTGCTCTCCTTCTCCTGGCTCAAATGTGCAAATTGTTGCCCCAGCCCTGTATCTAATTACCCTAGCCGAAGCAGAGTAGCTTGTTGATGTTGTGACTTTCTACAGCTTGGGTTAAAAAGTCATGTCTGGTAGATAAGTCACTTATCGGCTGACTTTGAACAAGATTGTTTCGGTGTCTCTGAGAGTTATCCATGAAGTACTTATTGTACAATGGCACAATGGTGCTTGTAGTCAATTTATAGAATTTTAAGCTATAATTATGTTGAAATAAGGGAGGTTTCACATCTGTGCTCAGGGTTCCATTCAGAGAGCAGGAAAGGGGGCAATCCTTGTGGCCAAGCGGTTCCATCTCTGGATGGAACTGAACAGCCCTGGACAGACCCCAGTTGACTATAAGGGGGTCTGTCCGCTTTCTGCCCGTTTTTTTTAACTGAATCTATGATGGAACCCCTGTCCAGAGGTTCTAATGCAATGTGAAACTGGCCTAAAATTCTGGTCAAAAATTTAGAATATGTATACATATGGTTCAAATGTTCTCTCAATTCAAAAATAGGTATTTTAAGATTTTCAGAATCCTGCTATTACTAATGATGGCTTATTTACACAAGCGTATATCGGCCAGCGTTTTCACGGCCGGACGATATACACTTTTATCTGAGCAGTCCCCCCTTCCCTCCCCCTCACCAGCTCTCTGTGTCCTCCCCTCTGAGCAGTTTGTAATGGAAGTGGGCGGGACGGGGGCAGAGCTAAGCTACCACCCTTCCCGCCTCTTGTCAGCAGCCAGCAATGGGAGTGGGTGGGACAAAGGGGCACTTAGCTTCGCCCCTCCCCTCCCATTGCAAACTCCAGGGTGGGGGAGAGAGACAGAGAGCCGGTGAGGGGGGAGGGAAAGGGGGAACTGCTTAGATGGAAGCGTATATCGGTATACGCTCGTGTAAATAAGCTCTTAGGGAGGGGGCTTATCAGTGAAAAATGTCATTACCAGTCTTCTGTAAGAAATCGCACCTCATCTATTCCTACACTACCTATATAGTCCTTATTTACTAGTTTGTGATCTCCCTAACCTATGCTTACATCAACATCAGTACTGATGTGTCACTTTTCTTTTTATTTGTTCACAGGCGGTTTTATTTTAGTTGGACGGATGATCTAGATTCTATTTGCCCTGTGCCCCAGCCGATACATTATTGTTTTGTACTCTTTCTTTTTGGCTTGATCAGGGCCTTATTGGGGCAACAGGATAGGTTAGAAATGGGGGTTGTCCCTTTTTCAGGACAGGTTCTCTATATAAGATATTACAGTTTGATAACATCACTGTCTTGTCAGGCCAATGTGTTGTTCCGTGGTTTTTATAGGTGTGATTTTTAAAGGTCACGCTTTAAAGGTGTATGATCGTTGTTCTGTGATTCAATAAGTAATTCTGATGACCTAACCCATGTTCATGGAAAGAGTTCCATTTCTTAGCTATTTGGTTTTGTGATGAAATTATGATATTGTGAAATTATCTTACACTTTTTGTTTTTCAATAATTGTTATTTTAGACATTAAGCTTTCATTGAAAAACAAGTATGCACTTGCACTATATAAAAGTACACGATGACCCAAGGTCAAATTGAGACAAGCATGCGGGTGAAGGCTGGAAATAAGCAAATATGATCTGCAAAGAACTAATGCTGCAAGGCAAATAACTGGTTTGATGGCCCAGATGAAACATGCTTACTATGAGGAAAGCAGGCTGACAATCACAGCAGATCAGGTAAATATGATTATGTAATAGGGGTACAATTAGCTAACAGGTACACTACTTTATCAATCATTAATCACCTATATAATTTGTTTACTAATTACAAGCAGCTAGTGACACACATTCCTTTTTTTAAAGATTTTTTTCCTTTTCCGATTTAAAATGTTTTTATTCCTTTGTCTGTGCATAACTATGGGGTCTGCCATCCTACCTGAGCTGCAGTAGTATGCTTTACAGCAGAAATCATGGGCATTTCACACAATGGACGGGATCCGACCCATTGACTTCTATGGGAGAATACTTTAGGCATGTTCTGTGACCTGTGAAGGGAAGGAGTAGATAAACTAGATATCACCCATTGTAAATGGTGGGTTCTGTGTTATCTTTATATAGATATTTACCTTTCCTTGTAATCCTGCTTCTTATGATAATGTAATAACTGCTGAAAAGTCTTCTCTACACAGAACAAGAAGTGTCAGACTATTGGGGTGGGTTTACATGGGACAACTATCGTTTGTAGTTGCTACAGCAAGTTGTTGGCATATAAACAACTGTTTGTGTGCTTTTACACAGACCTGGGCTCTCTAAACAGCTCCTGTAGGCCCTTTTACCTGCAAATGAAGATGACAAAGTGTTAATTGAAATTAACACTTTATGCAAAAAGATCACTAAAACTTTGAATTTTTCAATCATTGGAAGATTATCTTTGCCTGTAAATGGGCCTTATGTTTAATGTCTTTTTATTAAATTTTCAAAATATTTCACAAACATTAGGGAATAGCAATAGAAATAAGAAATGCAGACAGGTCTCGCAGGACCTTCAATTCACTTTCATGTCAACAACAAATAGAACAACTAGTTCGCCTAGCCCAAAAGTAGTGTCCCAGACTGCCTCCCCCCGGTCATCTATTCTTTTACTAATAAAATGTTACCATTTGGAAAATAGAAATCCCTTTCATTGCAAAAGGAAAAAAGAGAAAAAATAAAAACTATAGAAATAGTCTGGGAAAATTAAAAACAAGTATGACAGAATAGCAAGGTACTTCAAGAATAATGCACAAAACATACATACACAAAAAACAGAGAAAAAAGGGAAAGGGGGGGGAAGAGGGGCACTTGAGCGCAATCCTGCCGCTCCCTTACTCTGACGGACCTATGTCCCCTTCAAGGCTCATGGGTAGGTCTAATGAAGCAGACTGGTGAACTCCGTAGAGGACTCAAACATAATCCAGGGCCGCCATGTTTCTCTGTATTTTTCCCTTTGTTTTTCAGGTTCTCAAGAGTGTTCCGCGCATGGCTCCTCCATATGGTTGAGATAGGACATTTCTTGTTGCCACTCCTTCATGGAGGGGACTTGTATGGTTCGCCAGTGGCGAGGAATAACTGCTCTGGCTGCTGCAATACAGAAACGTAGCAGAGCTCCCTTTTGAACGCTACTTGAGCCCGGTAGAATGGAGAAAAGAGCTATCCATGGAGTGTTCATGGATTTTCTGCACATTGAGTTATAGGTGGCAAACACCCTTTCCCAGAAGGGGTAAATGAGCCTTACGACATCCCTATGTACTAATAGGGCACACGGATAAAGATGGTTTTCATGAAACAATACTTTTAAATGGAATATTTTGCCACAAAGTGCATATCAATAGGACAGATCCTAGTTACAAGAAATCACAGTAGTTCTCTTCACAAGCAATCTGATAATAATTTGGTTCGCAGAACAGAGTTGTTGTTTATGGTGGTTTGTCTTCACTATTTGCACATTTCACAGATTGTGATCATCTCGCTCAGCATATTAATAAAGTCTTTGTCTGCATCTCACTATGATAATACAGGCAGATGCAAGCAGTTCCTGCGGTCTGATCACCCTGGCAAGGCAAGCTTGGGAAATCTGATATTCCCAATGCCCTGTAGATCATTATCAGATTGTGTCTTCCTCTACAGCATCAGTGGGGTCAGTTTCCAGCAAGCAGCCAGACTGAGTACTCCACGTGACAGTGAGGGAATCAAAAATCTGGGATGTACTTCATTAGTATTACAGCCCTGCATATCCAAGATGGTTGCGTAGGGCCCTTTTACCAGGGCTCACAAGTGCCCCATAGCTGTCCCAGCGTAAATAACTCCTGTGCTTTTAGACAGGAGCGATCATTGCTCAGTGAATGGAGGTGAAGCGGACAGAGGATTGTTCCAGCCCACCCACCTCCATTCACAGTAAACCATAATCATAGATGAATGGCTGCCTGTTTGCAGATGCCAACTGTCAACAGTTCATTATACCTGCACAATCCGACCAACGGATGAATTATCGTTGGTCATTCAGATGGTGCAGGCACTTACACTGAACGATTAGGCTGGGTTTACATGGGGCGGAATTGTCTGCACGGAAAGTCCACACGGCAATTCCGCCCATGGCTCCTAATCCCGGGATTAGCCAGCAAAGTGGATGAAATTTTGCAAAAATCTCGTCCACACACTACGGCCAAGCTGCACGAAAACTGACACATGGTGCGGAATTGAATTCCGCAGCATGTCGATTCTTTTCTCTTTTCCTCAGCAGCCTCTGTCCTCTCTATGGGGAGAAAAAGCCACGGCGGAATGCCAACGGCGAAACCACTCCAAAACCTGTGGCTAAAGGCTGCGGTTTTGAAGCTGCACTTTTCCAGTGGAATTCTCACGTTTTTTCAGTGCGACCATTCCGCGAGAATTCCACTGAAATTCTGTCCTGTGTGACCCCAACCTTATTGTTCAGATTCCCACGATCCAGCAAGAATGTGAATGATAATCATACAGTGTAAGAGGGACCTTTATCTAGTTTATGCAGGTAAGGCCGGGCTCACACGGCTGTCAGCGCGACACGCTGCAGGCCTCCCGCAGTGTTTTACAGCAGTGAAGCTCTGACTCTATGTACAGCTGCATATGACGGCAAAATTGTACAGTGCATGACTGTAATTGTGCATGGGCATGTTTATATACGCAACACTAGAGAACAATAGGGCTCTATCTCGTATATATGCAAATAAGGAAGATCTTCTTTATTTACATAAATTACCCACATACCTCTTAAGGCCCATTTACGCGGAGCGACGATCGCTCAAAAATCACTAAAAAGCGATTGTTTGAGCAATAATCGTTGCGTCTAAACGCACACCCATCATACACTTTTCGGGCACTGCTAGCTGATCGTTACATTTAAGCCAGCCTAAAAATCGTTGTGTGGTCTTATCAGGACCACACGCTGAGTTCTCTGCGAGTAGTGCTGACAGCATTGTTACTCGAGAACAAAGGAGCTGAATGGAGATAAGCGCCCTCTGGTTACTATCTGAATTCAGCTAAGGCTTCATTTGCACACTAAATAGCTATTAAGTAGCTACTTAATAATTTATGCAAAATGATCGCTCAAAGCTGTCACTCAAACCGTCATTTGAGCGATCTTCGGCCGATCATCGCTCCGTTTAAATGGGCCTTTAGGTGTTTTCACACCCCTTCTCGGTGCTCTCCTTAGGGAGAGACAATGCACCCCCTAGGTGTCTCCACACACTTTTTGGTTGCTCTCCTTAAGAAGAGATGACAACCTTCTTAACCCATTTTGCATATATACAAGGCAAAATAGAACATCCTGCGTTCTTCTTTGCATTCGTGTATTCCACAAATCCAACATGCTATTGTGAGCAGAATTGTGTAAGGCACTGCAATTGATTGCGAGTTACCACGTATCACAGGGGTGTACAGAGCCCGCTTAATACACAGTAAACATATGGTTGTGTTAGCCCTTACTTTTTGCATAATAAATTGCATCCTTAGGTTTAATCGGCTAATTTCTAGCCAATCAAGAATTTTCTGTTTTTCTGAAGATTGACCTTAATTATTCTAAGGACTTGTGCACATTTTTGTATAAGGTTGTGAAAGGATTGCCATAAAGATTCTGGAGGCCTCTCTTGAACCTCCATATGTCTCTGATTTCATACAGAAGTATACAGGATTCCATACAAATCTAACCAAACATAGGTTGTGTCATGCACCACCATATCCCCATAGACATGGAATCCAATGGAAGCTGTATGGCTGCATACTAAGGAACCTTACAGGCTTTGAGCACAGGTATCTGCCACGTGCAGGAGTCCCAACTTCCAGTGATCACAGATTGTGGTGGATCGTTGAAAAAACAAACAAAAAGGAAAACCTCAACACTACCATGTGTCATGTTCGGAATAATTTGTGTACTGATGTTGATCTCATATGTGTAGATTAAATGTTATGACTGATAATTGAGAAGATGTTTTTAAAGGTAGTTGGTGTAAGTGGTTCATCCTAGATCTAACTAGTTTAAAGATTTCATACGGTGAAATTTCTTAAGGCCTCATTTCCACGGCAAAATAACATTTAAAATCTGCAGCGTTTCTCCCGCATGCGGATCCGCACCCCATAGGGATGCATTGGACACCCGCAGGTAATTAAATACCTCCGGATGTCATTTTCCCCTTGAGGTGCGGATTGCGTGTGCAGGAAAACACCGCGGCATGCTCCATTTTAGTGCGGGACTCCCGCAGGCTTCTATTGAAGCCTATGGAAGCCGTCCGGATCCGCGGCACACCCACAGCTGAATTTCTGCTCTCTGGCGCAGGAGCGCGGGAGAGCAGGAGTTAAAAAAGAAATAGAGTGCATAGCACATGCGCGCGGCATGCTGCCGGCATGCCGAGCATATCCGCAAGGCCGAAGAAAGAAGATCCGGCCGAGACAGGGGGCAGATCCACAGCGTCCGGACAGGTAAGTAATTCCTCTTTTTAGGCGTCATGTCTGCGGGAAAGGAGGGACCTGCTGTGGGATTCTGCATGGAGAATCCGCGGCGGGCCTGATTTTCCCCGTTGACATGAGGCCTTAATCCAGAGTCTGATTATCCAGAAAGTCTGAGAAACTGGAAATTGTTTTAGGAACTTTAGTATAATGTGGAAGACCAAAATCAAAAGACTGAACAGAGATTGGAAAATGTATACAATTGAAAAACAAGTCATTGGATGGAAGCCATCCGGGCAATCAACCTTGTCCAACCACAGGCCATCAACTTTTGGAAGGAAGTTACATCGGGCTATGCATTTCCACTGCTGTGATTGCTGCAGAAAGGTAGCATGTAGCAAATGAATGGCTGTTCATGTAATACATAGACATGTAGGGAATGAGCAGGTAAACCACCTCTATGATGTTTAGAAATGACCTACAGCATGTACAGGGGTAGTCTTCATCTGACAACCCCTTATAATATGTTGTATGCATTTATCAATCCCATTTAAGAACTTCTGTATTTTGCAAATAGCTTTATTTTAGGACAGTTAATTATTAAATAATGAAGATGAAGAGCATTACCAGTTTATTACCATTTTATATCCAATGTAAATCAGAATAGTTTATGTCCGTAAGAAAGTCAGATTGGTAAATAGCTGAGTATTCATATTGATATTATGTTGCATGAAGCACGAAGAGATGTACAACGTGAGTCAGTGTGTGAGTCACGTTTACAGCTGTCACATGTCTGAGTAATAGGTATGGTGAGCTAATACTTGTTATATCGCACGAGGATGGTATTTCATTGTTATTTCACCCAGATTTCAACATGCAATGTTTTCTGTTCATGTGGGCTGTGTATATAACAGATCAGTCAGACTTAACCAAGTGTATCAATAGTGGTTCACATATAGACTTTTAAGGATATTAAAGGTATAAATAAGGTTCAGATGGGAGATATTTTATTAGGAAACTAAACACAAGAACAAGTGGGCAGGGGACATCAGAAGCAATGCTAGAAAATACAATTTTCCTGAAAGAATAGTAGATGCTTGGCGCAAACTTCCAACATATTGTTTGAAAATGAATATATGCATGACTGGAATAAGCATATGTCCTAAGAGGAAATAGTGTAAGGGCAGACGAGATGGACCGTGGTGTCATTTTCTGCCGTCAGTCTTCTATGTTTCTGTTTATATATGCATTGAACTGAATGATGGCTTTCATGTAAAATGTTGTACTATTCATAATAATTTGATCGTAAGCATTCATTTTCAGGGCCCAGGACTAGTTTGATATACCTTTTAAAACTGCCTCCTGCTGCAAGAAATTATTTGTGGTCCTGGATGAATTTTCGGCAGGCAATGGGATAGTCGATGCCATTAAAATCAATTCAAAGGGGTGAATAGTTTAGAACTTTAAAGAAATAGACCAATTGTCTTTATTAAAGGGGTTTTACCAGAATTACAAGTTATCTCTTATCCACAGGATCGGAGATAACTTGTTGATTGGTGGGGTCCTCATCATGAGACCTTCACCAATTATGAGAATGAGGGCACTGTGTCCCCTTCTTCTTGTCTCCTCACTGCGAAGATGATTGGTGTATGCAGTAAGCCTGCAGTGAGGTGGGTGGGAGGACATGGGATCCCTGTTCTCGAGATCGTTGGGGGTCTCAGTGGTGAGGCCTTCATCGATCATCAAGTTATACCCTATCCTGTGGCTAGGGGGTAATATGTAATTCTGGTAATCCCCTTCAAGGAATTCTTCTAGGCAACTTGCTTACATTGCAGAGTGCTCTCATCACTCCAGAAGTCTTATATCAGTGATATTTGCTCTTTTTTTAGAGATCCAATAGTGAAATCTTTCTACATCAGATCATATACACTGGCAAAAGCATAGATAATTACATTATATTCCATCCATCAGACCTGTAACCTGTTTAAGGGCTGTAGGAATATATTTATGCTATATAAAATGGGCTATATGGTCAACTTGTTACAGTTCAATCCTGCCTGCTATCATTGCCACATAAGAGATCACATTGCAAAATCACCTCATTAGATCTCTAAAACTGGGGAACTGTGTGATTTAAGACGAGTGGGGTGCTGCCACTTTGTGGGCAGAATTGAATTTCCAGTTTCACAGCTGCACCTGGGTCCCAGTGCATTATCTACAACAGAGCACCTCAAATATACATCATTAAGCCTAATGTCCATTTGCACGCACGGAATCCACTGCTCAATTGCGCAGTGGAATCCATGCGTGCCCGCGGCCATAGACATAAAAAGACAGTTTCTTACCTCTCCGAATCCAGCATGGGTCTCCTCAGTGCCCGCTGGATCTTCTTTCTTCAGCATGGCGGATGCGTCCGGGCGCGTCAGACGATGCAGTGCCTTTTTTTCTTTTTAGAAACTCCTGCTTTCCCGTGGATCCGCGACACGTCCACAGTGACAGCTGCTGGTGAGCCACAGATTGGACGGCTTCCATTGACTCCAATGGAAGCTGTCTCTGTGGCATCTGCATGAAAATGGAGCATGCTGCTATTCCTTCACGCACGTGCGTTCTGCGCGCCGGGAAAAAAAAAATCACATCCGCATGCTTTCATCTGCTTTGCGGGCGCTCATGTCTTCCTATAGGCAGCATGATTTGCAGATCTCCCGCGTGGGTTCCGCAAATCAAATCCGCCCGTGGACATTGGGCCTAATAGTACTGGTGTTACCTTAATAACACTAAATACTTTTTGGTCTCCCTCAGGATCCAGGGCCCAGATATGACTGTGTACTGTGCATGCTCTATGGTTACATCACTGGTGGTTCAGAGACTAAAAGAAAAATGTACTGTTAATTGTTATATTCTCAAATGCCTTCTATTTCTTTATCTGAAAAGTGTTCAAAGGAATTAGAATGCAAAGTTATACAAGAGCACATTGAGTCATTGGGTGCTTGCCCAGGCCTCCTCTCAACCGCTGAACTTGCTGGATGTCAGCATCAGTCAGCAGACGAAATGAAGGATTTTGATATCATGTTCCTGGTAATGAAGTCTGTCCTACCCAAGAGCTCACTCTTTACAAAGAGTCGAAAACCTAATCCTCCCTTAGCAGGTCTGCAGTCAAGAATCAGTGACATGCCCTGAGCATCATTGTGTATTACCCTGAGAATGTTAATGGACAGAGAGAAGACTATTGAAATATACATGATTATACTTGTGACCTTAGTAAGGGCAGCAACTCTTGTACAACTTGCTACTCACTTATGTTCAGATCTCAAACTTTTGCATTAATTCTAAATTGATGAAAACTTGTACATTATTATATGGAGGGTATTCTTAAAATCCTATTGTCACCTTTGGATTCTGTTTTATAAGAATAGTGTTCACATGTTCCCCTTTTGGAAATGAGAGGTGGCTGCACATACACAGGCATTTTCTATTGTTCTCAATGAGCATTTGCTGATGCTTCTGCTGTCCTTGTATAATTTTTCCTGAAGTTAGAATATAACTTAGTATATAAGAGTAGTAGAGAAATGTCTAATTGGCTCAGGCACTTCAGGTGCCGGTGTGGAAGAGCGGTGAGTTGCAGGAGTGAGAGCAGGGGGCGGAGGGGGGAGGGGGGGGGGAGTGAGAAAGAGATCCCCCCCCCCTGTTCCTCCCCACTCTCCTCGGCCACTCCCCGTCCCCCGCTGGCACCCGAATCTTTAGAGACGAGCGGGCAGGTACTCGCATAAGGCACTACTCGCTCGAGTAGTTTGCCTTAAGTGAGTACGCTCGCTCATCTCTACTCCTAATACAATCGTTCCTCATAGGTTCACAAGATGACAACCCTATTTGGAGATTACTTTGTTTCTTTTGTAGCAAAGGAACATATCTTATTAACCCCTTAAGGACCAGGCTGTTTTGTCTCTTAAGGGCAAGACACTTTTTAGGGATTTTACCCATGTGGTGGTTTTACTACCCTATTTTGTGTCCTGATTTTTACCCTGCTTTTTAATTTTATTGGGGGTAAAAATTAACTTTTTTTTTTAACATTTATAGATGTTTTTTAAATTAGTATATTTATGCTAAAATAAAGTATGGGTTCCTCATTTTGTTTCGGATGTTTTGATATATAATATATACGGTTTCAGATTACAGGGCGTATCCAATGACGGTTTTGATCGGCGTCAGCTTTGGGTCATTTTCCTTTTTTATGTATATTTTTTATTTTATTCTGTAATTTTTTCTTACTTATTTTTGTAACTCATTTTTTTCCATTTATGGTCTCCATGACGTTATATAAGACCTCTGGGGGACATTCACATGGTCTTTTTTTTATTTGAGACTTTTCCACTGTAGATGGCATCCACAAGAGTCCCAGTTACAGGAGAAAACATCTCCCTGTAGTGACAATAGTCACTGGCAGAGCTGATCTGGGTCTGCTAACATCAGCTCTGCTGTAACAGGGGCCTCTGCACACAATTACAAAATTGATGGGAGGCTACATCAGGAATATTCCCATCTGGGAATATCTATTAGCATGCCTATATCCATGAATCATCGCTGAGTCGTCCAAGTGCAGATAAGAAGAATGAGAAGTTAGTGGTTGCTTGACTTTTGACTGATTGTGAATGGGGATGGATGTTAAGATTCTATCCATAGTTAAAGCATACGCAGATAAGGAAGTATACTGTATAAGATGGCACAAGTAACATTCACCCTATTTCTTAGATGTGTCACATTCACTCTTGTTCAAAGACTTATATGATGGATTTCATATAAGGGCATGTTCATATCCATTCAGAACCCCCATAGCTGATTTTCGCTAAAAAAAAAACAGCACAAAATAGCAGCTTTTTTTGTCCTTTCAAGTCCGGCAAAGTGCCGGATGGAGGGAAACCGAACAGACCCCTTTATAATTAATGGGGTTTGTTCAGCGCTTTTCGGTTTCTATCATTAGAGAAAGAGAATGGAAACTCCTAGTGCTGATGTGAAGATGCCTCCAAGGGATGTGATTAAACAACTCATTGAGGTTCTGCCAAATTTACTGCTTATTTTTGCAAAATACTGGTGTGCATGTATGATCATGTATCAAATTCGCCATCTATTGAAACATATATATTATGTAGTATGATACCATATGCCAGAGGCAATAAAGTCTAAAGTGGAACCTTAAAATATAACTTTTATTATTATATACCATATATACTTGAGTATAAGCCTAGTTTTTCAGCACATTTTTTATGCTGAAAAAGCCCCCCTCAGCTTATACTCGAGTGACGTAAAAAAAAACAAAAAAAACCCCCGCAATACTAACCTCCCAGCTTGTGTCTGTGTTTCCAGCGCGATGGTCTCCCTGGAGGTACGGCAAGCTGCTTGAGAATTCTCCCCGCTGTCATCCCCCTGCTCAGCTGTGAATTCCCCCGCCGTCATCGCTGTGTAGGTAAGTGCTGTGATTGGATCGAGCACCAGCCAATCACAGCTGGCGCTCGATCATTCACAGCCATTTAGTGGATGACATCACTGAATGGCTGTGATAGGTTTATCGAGCGCCAGCTGTGATTGGCTGGCGTTAGATCTAATCACAGTACTTACTTACACAGCGCTGATGGCGGGGGAATTCAAACCTGAGCAGGGAAGTGACAGCGGGGAGAATTCTCAAGCAGCTTGTCGCACCGCCGGGAAGACCATCAAGCCGGGGACACAGACGCCAGCTGGGAGGTGAGTATTTTTTTCTTTACCTAGAAAAACTCGAGTATAGCTCGGCCTATACTCGAGTCAATAAGTTTTACCAGTTTTTTGTCGTAAAAGTTATTGACTCGGCTTATACTCGGGTCAGCTAATACTCGAGTATATACGGTAATAAAAAAGATCACACTCTATACATTTTAAACTTCCATATCATCCACTGTTGACAGTATGGACGGGGTGCAGCAAACATTTGCCTGCATGTGTCCACAGATCAATAAGGACAGGTATAAGGAGCAAAAACTGCCCTCCCCATAAAGTACAAGCCTGCATAGAATTAGTCAGGCCTGTTGGTGAAAGCTCTACGGTCAGTTGCGGACCTATCGGGATGCCAGCACTCCCTACTTAGTCAGCCTATACTGACTGAGGTCACCAATAAGTCCCTATTATGGACACATGAAAGTAGCCAAGTGTCTATAATTTCAGTCGCTCAGCGAGTGGGCGATATGGGTTCCCCTTACATAGTAATTGAGCAACTAAATGAGGCGCTGTACTAAGCTGAACTGCAGTGATGGAGATGAGTTTAAAAGATAACACCCCCCCAACATGTTTCGTCAAACAGACTGGCGTCCTCAGAGGTAGCATCCATAAACCTGTTGCTCAATTACTATGTGAGGAGGAAATCCATAACTCCCACTTGCTGAACGACTGAAATGATAGGCACTTGGCTACTTGGGGACTTATTGGTGACATGGGTCAGTATAAGCTGACTAGGTAGAGAGTCCTGGCATCCCGCTTGTGCCGCAACTGACTTGACTAATTCTATGCAGACTTGTATCTTATGGAGAGGGCAGTTTTGGCTCCTTATCCTTGTCCTTATTGCTCTGTGGACACGTGCAGGCAAATGTTTGTTGCACCCCGTCCATACAGTTAGCAGTAGTTGGGTCTTGAGCCCACTATTTTTCTAAATATATTATGTAGGACACATGATAAATTTGGCATAATTTAAATCAAATTGAAACGTTTTACTTTACAGATAACATGAAGTGCAAATAGATGTTTTCCTTTATCATGCAGGAAAATTCACAGCTTTGCCTCTAAACAGATTTTAATACTAGTCATTTCTTATGAGAGAGAATTCCTTTGTAATCTGGATACGATCAACAGACTACCAAAATAATATTGCTACTAGAGATGAGCGAACGTGTTCTTCCGAGCTTGATATTCGTGCGAATATTAGGGTGTTCGGGATGTTCGTTATTCGTAACGAACACCATGCGGTGTTCTGGTTACTTTCATTTCCTTCCCTGAGACGTTAGCGCGCTTTTTTTGGCCAATTGAAAGACAGGGAAGGCATTACAACTTCCCCCTGTGACGTTCAAGCCCTATACCACCCCCCTGCTGTGAGTGGCTGGGAAGATCAGGTGTCACCCGAACATAAAAGTCGGCCCCTCCCGCGGTTCGGCTCAGATGCCTGGTGAGTTAGCTGAGGGACAGTGCTGTTTGTACCGGAGCTGCTGTAGGGAAAGAATTGGTAGTTAGTGTAGGCTTCAAGACCCCCCAAAGGTCCTTATTAGGGCCACTGATAGCTGTGTGTTGGCTGCTGTTAGCAGTGCCATTTTTTTTTTCTCTCAAAATTGGCTCTGCAGAGCGTTGCACCTGGCATTAGGGACAGAAGTGCTGCATAGGCAGGGAGAGTGTTAGGAGTGAGTGTAGCCTTCAAGAACCTCAACAGTCCTTTCTAGGGCCATATTTATCCGTGTGCAGTACTGTCCAGGCTGCTGTTAGCTGTGCTGCATTTTTTTTTGCTTCTCAAAATCGCCTCTGCAGAGCATTCCACCCTCCATTGATACTGCAGGGAAAGAATTGTATAGGCAGGGTCACAACACAGTTATTATTCATAGAATATACGCAGTGCTGCCTTTTGCTTGTAAAACAAGTGAAAATAATTCTATTTGTCCTGCCTCTGTCCGTCCTAACGCCGGTGGACACGTGTCGGCTGCGTGTGCAACCTGTAAAAATCATACGCACCCAGCTACGTTTTACTCCTGGCTTCGCCATTTGCTTTCCTTAATTGGGAAAAAAAATACCTGCTCTGCCACAGTTAATAACTCTGCTACCCTCACGTTCTGTGACACATTAGCAGGAAAACAGCACAGTTATTAAACTTCTCATGTTCATAGAATATACGCAGTGCTGCCTTTTGGTGCAAAAAAACGGAAAATAATTCTATTTGTCCTGCCTCTGTCCGTCCTAACGCCGGTGGACACGTGTCGGCTGCGTCTGCAACCTGTAAAAATCATACGCACCCAGCTACGTTTTACTCCTGGCTTCGCCATTTGCTTTCCTTAATTGGGAAAAAAAATACCTGCTCTGCCACAGTTAATAACTCTGCTACCCTCACGTTCTGTGACACATTAGCAGGAAAACAGCACAGTTATTAAACTTAGATTATTCATTCACTAGAGGCAGTGGGGCCTTTCGTTTTCAAAAAAGGGAAAAAATTATATTTGGCCTGCAGTCTTGCGCCAATTTATTTCCTGCCTGTGAAATCAAATCACTGGTAATACAGCATGCTGAGGGGTAGGGGTAGGCCTAGAGGACGTGGACGCGGCCGAGGACGCGGAGGGCCAAGTCAGGGTGTGGGCACAGGCCAAGCTCCTGATCCAGGTGTGTCGCAGCCGACTGCTGCGCGATTAGGAGAGAGGCACGTTTCTGGTGTCCCCACATTCATCGCCCAATTAATGGGTCCACGCGGGAGACGGTTATTAGAAAATGAGCAGTGTGAGCAGGTCCTGTCCTGGATGGCAGAAAGTGCTTCGAGCAACCTATCGTCTACCCGCAGTTCTGCGCCGTCCACTGCTGCCAATCCGAATCCTCTGTCTGCTGCTCCTCCTTCCTCCCAGCCTCCTCACTCCACTACAATAACACCTGCTCAGGAGCGGGAACACTCCCAGGAACTGTTCTCGGGCCCCTGCTTAGATTGGGCAGCAGCGGTTCCTCTCCCACCAGAGGAGTTTATCGTCACTGATGCCCAACCATTCGAAAGTTCCCGGGGTCCGGGGGAAGAGGCTGGGGACTTCCGCCAACTGTCTCAACAACTTTCTGTGGGTGAGGAGGACGATGACGATCAGACACAGTTGTCTTGCAGTGAGGTAGTAGTAAGGGCAGTAAGTCCGAGGGAGCAGCGCACAGAGGATTCGGAGGAAGAGCAGCAGGACGATGAGGTGACTGACCCCACCTGGTGTGCAACGCTTACTCAGGAGGACAGGTCTTCAGAGGGGGAGTCAAGGGCATCAGCAGGGCAGGTTGCAAGAGGCAGTGCGGTGGCCAGGGGTAGAGGCAGGGCCAGACCGAATAATCCACCAAGTGTTTCCCAAAGCGCCCCCTCGCGCCATGCCACCCTGCAGAGGCCGAGGTGCTCTAAGGTCTGGCAGTTTTTCACAGAGACGCCTGACGACCGACGAACAGTGGTGTGCAACCTTTGTCGCGCAAAGCTCAGCCGGGGAGCCAACACCAACAGCCTCACCACCACCACCATGCGCAGACATATGATGGCCAAGCACCCCGCAAGGTGGGACGAAGGCCGTTCAGCGCCTCCGGTTTGCACCCCTGCCTCTCCCCCTGTGCCCCAACCTGCCACTGAGATGCAACCCCCCTCTCTGGACACAGGCACTACCGTCTCCTGGCCTGCACCCACACCCTCACCTCCGCTGTCCTCGGCCCCATCCAGCAGTGTAGTTCAGCGCACCGTCCAGCCGTCGCTTGCGCAACTGTTGGAGCGCAAGCGCAAGTACGCCGCCACGCACCCGCACGCTCAAACGTTAACCGTCCGCATAGCAAAATTCATCAGCCTTGAGATGCTGCCGTATAGGGTTGTGGAAACGGAGTCCTTCAAAAGTATCATGGAGGCGGCGGCCCCGCGCTACTCAGTTCCCAGTCGCCACTACTTTTCCCGATGTGCCGTCCCAGCCCTGCACGACCACGTCTCCCGCAACATTGTACGCGCCCTCACCAACGCGGTTACTGCCACGGTCCACTTAACTACGGACACGTGGACAAGCACAGGCGGGCAGGGCCACTACATCTCCCTGACGGCACATTGGGTGAATTTAGTGGAGCCTGGGACAGAGTCAGAGCCTGGGACCGCTCACGTCCTACCCACCCCCAGAATTGCGGGCCCCAGCTCGGTGGTGGTATCTGCGGAGGTGTATGCTTCCTCCACTAAAGCACCCTCCTCCTCCTCCTCCTCCTCTGTCTCGCAATCAAGATGTGTTAGCAGCAGCATGTCGCCAGCAGTCGGTGTCGCGCGGTGTGGCAGCACAGCGGTGGGCAAGCGTCAGCAGGCCGTGCTGAAACTACTCAGCTTAGGCGATAAGAGGCACACGGCCCACGAACTGCTGCAGGGTCTGACACAGCAGACCGACCGCTGGCTTGCGCCGCTGAGCCTCCAACCAGGCATGGTCGTGTGTGACAACGGCCGTAACCTGGTGGCAGCTCTGCAGCTCGGCAGCCTCACGCACGTGCCATGCCTGGCCCACGTCTTTAATTTGGTGGTTCAGCGCTTTCTGAAAAGCTACCCACGCTTGTCAGACCTGCTCGTAAAGGCGCGCCGGCTCTGTGCACATTTTCGCAAGTCCCACACGGACGCTGCCACCCTGCGCACCCTGCAACATCACTTTAAGCTGCCAGTGCACCGACTGCTGTGCGACGTGCCCACACGGTGGAACTCTACGCTCCACATGTTGGCCAGGCTCTATGAACAGCATAGAGCTATAGTCGAATACCAACTCCAACATGGGCGGCGCAGTGGGAGTCAGCCTCCTCAATTCCTTTCAGAAGAGTGGGCCTGGTTGGCAGACATCTGCCATGTCCTTGGTAATTTTGAGGAGTCTACCCAGGTGGTGAGCGGCGATGCTACAATCATTAGCGTCACCATTCCTTTGCTATGCATCTTGAGAAATTCCCTGCAAACCATAAAGGCAGCTGCTTTGCGCTCGGAAACGGGGGCAGGGGAAGACAGTATGCCGCTGGATAGTCAGGGCACCCTCCTGTCTATTTCTCAGCGCGTACAGGAGGAGGAGGAGGAGCATGAGGAGGATGAGGAGGAGGGGGAAGAGACAGCTTGGGCCGCTGCTGACGGTACACCGGCTGATTGCCTGTCATCCTTTCAGCGTGTATGGCCTGAGGAGGAGGAGGAGGAGGATCCTGAAAGTGATCTTCCTAGTGAAGACAGCCATGTGTTGCGTACAGGTACCCTGGCACACATGGCTGACTTCATGTTAGGATGCCTTTCTCGTGACCGTCGCGTTGCACGCATTCTGGCCACGACGGATTACTGGGTGTACACACTGCTCGATCCACGGTATAAGGAGAACCTGCCCACTCTGATTCCCGAAGAGGAAAGGGGTTCGAGAGTGTTGCTATACCACAGGACCCTTGCGGACAAGCTGATGGTAAAATTCCCAGCCGACAGCGCTAGTGGCAGAAGGCGCAGTACCGAGGGCAAGGTAGCAGGGGATGTGCGTAGATCGAGCAGCATGTACATCCCAGGCAGTGCAACAGTCTTTAAGGGCCTGGCCAGCTTTATGGCTCCCCACCAAGACTGTGCCACCGCTCCCCAGTCACGGCTGAGTCGGCGGGAGCACTGTAAAAGGATGGTGAGGGAGTACGTAGCGGATCGCACGACCATCCTTGGTGACGCCTCTGCCCCCTACAACTACTGGGTGTCGAAGCTGGACACGTGGCCTGAACTAGCCCTGTATGCCCTGGAGGTGCTTGCTTGTCCTGCGGCTAGCGTCTTGTCGGAGAGGGTGTTTAGTGCGGCTGGGGGAATCATCACAGATAAGCGTAGCTGCTTGTCAACCGACAGTGCCGACAGGCTAACACTCATCAAGATGAACAAAGGCTGGATTTCCCCAGACTTCTATTCTCCACCAGCGGACAGCAGCGATACGTAAGCAATACGTAGGCTGCACCCGCGGATGGAAGCTACGTTCTCTCTCACCATCCAAAACGGGGACATTTCTGCTTCATCAATCTGTGTCTAATATTCCTCCTCCTCCTCCTCCTGAAACCTCACGTAATCACGCTGAACGGGCAATTTTTCTTAGGGCCACAAGGCTCACTCAAATAATTTTTCTGAACAATTTTTATAAGTTTCAATGCGCTTAAAAGCATTGGAACTTTAACTAGAACCAATTTTTCGTTACACTGGGCTGCCTCCAGGCCTAGTTACCACTTAAGCCACATTAACCAAAGCGATTAATGGGTTTCACCTGCCCTCTTGGCTGGCCATGGCCAATTTTTGGGATGTACATTAGTACTGTTGATACAGCAATTTTTGTGGGCCCTCGCCTACAGTGTAATCAAATTAATTTTTAGCCCACCTGCATTACAGCTGACGTTACCTCAGCTGTGTTGGGCAATGCAATGGGATATTTTTATGTACCGCCGGTGGGTTCCAGGGAGCCACCCATGCTGTGGGTCCACAGGGAGTTGTAACTGCATGTGTCCACTTCTAAAGAACCCCAGTCTGACTGGGGCATGCAGTGTGGGCCGAAGCCCACCTGTATTACGCACAACATTACTACCTCAGCTGTGTTGGGCAATGCAATGGGATATTTCTATGTACCGCCGGTGGCTTCCTGGCACCCACCCAGGCAGTGGGTCCACAGGGAGTTTAACCTACATGTGTCCACTTGTAAAGAACCCCAGTCTGACTGGGGCATGCAGTGTGGGCCGAAGCCCACCTGCATTAAGCACGACATTACTACCTCAGCTGTGTTGGGCAATGCAATGGGATATTTTTATGTACCGCCGGTGGGTTCCAGGGAGCCACCCATGCTGTAGGTGCACACGGAGTTTTTAATACATCTGTACACTTCTAAAGAACCCCAGTCTGACTGGGGCATGCAGTGTGGGCCGAAGACCACCTGCATTAAACCTGATGTTAGCTCTGCTGAGAAGGGCACTGCAATGGGATTTATTTATGTACCTCCGGTGGCTTCCTGGGACCCACCCATGCTGTCGGTCCACACGGAGTTGTAACTGCATGTGTCCACTTCTAAAGAACCCCAGTCTGACTGGGGCATGCAGTGTGGGCCGAAGACCACCTGCATTAAATTGGACGTTACCTCAGCTGTGATGGGCAATGCAATGGGATATATTTATGTACCGCCGGTGGCTTCCTGGCACCCACCCAGGCAGTGGGTCCACAGGGAGTTTAACCTACATGTGTCCACTTCTAAAGAACCCCAGTCTGACTGGGGCATGCAGTGTGGGCCGAAGCCCACCTGCATTAAGCACGACATTACTACCTCAGCTGTGTTGGGCAATGCAATGGGATATTTCTATGTACCGCCGGTGGCTTCCTGGCACCCACCCATGCTGTGGGTCCACAGGGAATTATAAATGCATCTGTTTCCACTTATAAAGAAACCCAGTCTGACTGGGGCATGCAGTGTGGGCCGAAACCCACCTGCATTAACCCTTTCCAGTCCACTGTGTGACCTGTGAAGACATTAGGGTTTAAGGCTGTACAGCTCCGTTGTTGGTAGACGTCCGTCGGGGTTCTCTTACTGTATATTGCCAGCCTCTCTGCTGTCGGAGCCTATCCTACGTGTCAGCTCATGCAGTACTGGCTTTAGCCAGCATATAGCGCCGTTGTATAACGGCAGAAAAAGAGTAAGCCCCCTAGGAAAACCATATACAAATTGGATTGGAAAGGGTTAAGCACACCATTACTACCTCAGCTGTGTTGGGCAATGCAATGGGATATTTCTATGTACCGCCGGTGGCTTCCTGGCACCCACCCATGCTGTAGGTGCACACGGAGTTTTTACTACATCTGTACACTTATAAAGAACCCCAGTCAGACTGGGGCATGCAGTGTGGGCCGAAGCCCACCTGCATTAAGCACGACATTACTACCTCAGCTGTGTTGGGCAATGCAATGGGATATTTCTGTGTACCGCCGGTGGGTTCCAGGGAGCCACCCATGCTGTGGGTCGACAGGGACTTCACAATAGGGAGTTGTACCTGCCTGTGTCTATGAATTAAAAAGCCCGGTCTGACTGGGGCATGCAGACACCTTGACAGAATGAATAGTGTGTGGCACATAGGTTCCCCATTGCTATGCCCACGTGTGCAGCTCCTGATGGCGGTGGCACAGGATTCTATTTCTCATTGCTTCTGTACAGCATTGTGGGCTATCGCCCCGCCCCTTTTAAAGAGGGTCGCTGCCTAGCCGTGCCAACCTCTGCAGTGTGTGCCTGCGGTCCCTCGTCATGGCAGACGCAATTCTAAATAGACATGAGCGTGGTGTGGCATGAGGGCAGCTGAAGGCTGCCCAGGGACACTTTGGTGTGCGCTGTGGGGTGGAGGGGGGGGCGGTTGGGCAGCATGTAACCCAGGAGAAGTGTCAGTGGAGTGTCATGCAGGCAGTGATTGTGCTTTGTTGGAGGTAGTGTGGTGCTTAGCAAAGGTATGCCATGCTAATGAGGGCTTTTCAGAAGTAAAAGTTGTTGGGAGGGGGGGGGGGGGCCCACTCTTGCCGGTATTGTGGCTTAATAGTGGGACCTGTGAACTTGAGATGCAGCCCAACATGTAGCCCCTCGCCTGCCCTATCCGTTGCTGTGTCGTTCCCATCACTTTGTTGAATTGCCCAGATTTTCACACATGAAAACCTTAGCGAGCATCGGCGAAATACAAAAATGCTCTGGTCGCCCATTGACTTCAATGGGGTTCGTTGTTCGAAACGAACCCTCGAGCATCGCGGGAAGTTCGTTCCGAATAACGAGCACCCGAACATTTTGGTGTTCGCTCATCTCTAATTGCTACATTTCCCTTTGCTGAAGATGCCCATACACTTTATAGAGCTGTTGGGGAGATTTTACTCATCTTCTTGACTGCCTGAAAGCTTGCATGTATTTTCAGTGGGGAGATGGGAATAAGTCACTGCAAGACACCTCTGCTGGTGGCTTATCTCTCATGGTTACAAAGAATTAGGCATGTTAAAATCCAATATGACCAAACCTTCTTTCCATCAAAATGTGCCGTTGGGAAAGAGTTGAAAACACCCCCATACACATTACATAGTTGGCTGGTTCCATTGAAATTGGCGGGTTCAGCCAGCTTACTGTATATCTAATATGTATAGGTAGCTAGTTTGTGGTGAATTTTGTCGCAGATCTGCAGCAGATGTAATCTATTCAATTGCTAGGTGATAAAATGTAACAGGAAAAGAATTCTTTTATCTGCAATATATGTTTCTACATTCAACGTAAGGGCCTCTTACACGGGCCTCTTACCGGAAACAAACAATTGTGTGAAAACCGCCGTCGATCAGCCAACAAACTAGCAAACATTCATTTGTTGGGTGATTGCATCTGATGAGTGTGTATGGGGGACGAATGATCCCATGGGGTCATTTACCCCCCCCCCCGCCCCCCGTACAGTTTGAATCAGCCTGTTTGAAGGATATTGTCAATCGTGTTCATGATGTGATTCGCATTAAGCCATGTAAAAGGACCCTTACAAAAAAAAAAATAGCATGACCATATGCTAAGTAACTGCTATAGCCAACAGAGGATTTATTGTTCAGAAGACAGTTGCTTAAGCCCTGTTATTTTACCTTAATAGTGACTAGATTAGACATGTAATGGCTTATTTGTCTGCACACACGAATATGGGGAGCACAGATGCTTTAACCACAGGAGGTCATTCTATCAGCAGGTGCTGTCAGGAACATAGATCCAGTTAGTTTTGTTCTATGAAATGTACACAGCATAGCATGTCCATATGCTCCTGAATGAATGCAGATTGTAATCAGTGGGCTATGAGGAAGAGCTTGATCCTCTTCTTTTACCCACCGCAGGAACATAAAGTAGTTCCTTTGTAAATAAAACCAAGCCAGGGATTCAGTAATCTATATATGGGACGCACACAATGGATTAATGTCAGGATTTCAATTTAAAGCGAAGCTCCTGTGTAATCTCTCACTATACTTGTATAGGAGGTATAATATGTTAGCCTGAATAAATATACCTAGCAGAAGGCAACATACGCCTATACACTAATCCATCATCCGTCTACTGTATGTCTTACGAGTTACGGCTACATCATCAAGTAGAGTTTAGTTTACAACCGAGGTTCTAATTATTTTTTTTTATGCAATAAAGCCTGATGATGATGATGATGATGATGATGATGATGAATATGCAGCTTTTGAATACACTTTAAAAAGGGCACATTTACTAGTACTGTCTAAAATGTAGATGGTCTAAAAATACTGTTAAAAGAGATAATCGTTCCATTTAAATGCAAAAAAAATCTCTCATTATTCGTTCCTGGTTGTTTATCACTGACTTTCAGTCAGCGAAAAAACTATCGTTGGCTTCTCGTTGCATGTAAACGCTCCCCAATCAGCACTTCACATAGGACGTGAAGCACTGAGCAAGAAGCTAGCGGTGTCTTTCAGTCTAAACGCTATTCATGAGCGCTGACGACCTTAGCGGTGACGTCAGTGCCCTACAGTCGTTTAAACAACCGTTGGCCCATGTAAAGGATCCATGAGGCAGAGGGTTTTAAAATTTGCCACATTCATCACAACTGGATGTTAAATGTGTCAAATTTTAAGGTGGTCCAGTCTAAGTATGTACCAATTATTAGTTTATGGCAAAAATTGAGTGAAAATGTTTTTTTTCCAAAATTTAGTGTAATTTAGGCTGCACTCCTTTTCAGACACATTGGAAAAAATGGCCAAAAAGGCCTAAAAACACTTAGTAACTGTGACGAAAGTATGTAAGACAGATTTTCTGCCAAAATGTACACCAGAAAACTTGTATTTTGAGTAGTAAAGCTGCCCTTTTGTTTTCAGTTGCTCACAGTTTTCAGATCTCTGCTTGCTCAGTGAATTCACTGTTGAAATCCAGAAGCTGAAAACCCATACTCACTTATGTTTAGGAATACACAATGACATTTAGTCACTAGCAAATTTCAATAAAATTTTACCAAGATTTTACCGGAGTCCGTAAGTCAATATGTAGCCACAGTGCTAGTCCTACTTAACTAAATGAGAATGTGTTCCAGTGTATAAGTGTAGGTAGTGTATTAAGTGAAAGTGTGCCTCAAGGATACCTGTTGGGGGTTATCCAGTTATAAACTATTGATGGCCTATACGTAGGAGAGGTTATCAACAGAATATGTACGGGTTCCGTTGCCAGGAACTCCCTCTGATCAGCTCTTCTTTTGGCCTGGTATTCGTGCACTGAGCCGATTTTTACAGGAAGCAGACAGCTCTGTTGCCCTTTCAGTGGCCAGGCTTTGACTTGCATCCCAAGTTCCCATTCATTTTCCCTGTAATTCCAAGACTGGCCAGTGAAGTGAGAATGGAGCTGTCTGCTTACAAGCAAACTGGATTGGCAAATAACGGATTTGCACGGTCCTGGGCGGCAGACCCACACTGATCTACTATTGATGACCTATCCTAAGAATGGGCTATCAATAGTTTACATCTGGACAACCCCTTTAAGTATTGGTTCCCAGCACCGTACATTTAAGGGTCTAAAGTGTACCTATTGTTTTTTGGTGTATTTGTTTCCCTGCATAAATCAGTTCTACATGTGAATATATGAAACTTGTTAAGGGAAAGTCAGTCCAGTTAGGTTACATTCACACAGGCAAGTCGATATTGGGCCAAGAAATCTGGCCTGATATCACGCTTGTCAACATGCATTTTACTTGCAGATGTGAGGTGTTTTTCTAGCAGAAATGCCTCACATCACTTCTGTGAAATTGCGATCCTCTGGTGCCTATTTCACACACATCAGGGGATCGGCAAGTGTTTCCCATTGATTTCATTGGGAAACATCACATCACACTTGTGTGCACATCACACGGCATCCAATGTGTTTGACTGCCCCATTGAAAATAATGGGTGATGTGTTCCGAGTAGAGATGAGCGAATATACTCCCTAAGGCACATTACTCGAGCGAGTAGTGCCTTAGCTGAGTATCTCCCCGCTCGTCTCTAAAGATTCGGGGGCTGGCGCTGGTGACAGGTGAGTTGCGGCGGGGAGCCGGGGGGAGCGGGGGGAAGAGAGGGAGAGAGAGATCTCCCCCCCCGTTCTTTCCCGCTCTCCCCTGCCACTCCCCGCCCCCCGCCGGCCCCTGAATCTTTAGAGACGAGCGGGGAGATACTCGGCTAAGGCACTACTCGATCGAGTAATGTGCCTTAGCGAGTATACTCGCTCATCTCTAGTTCCGAGGGAGCGGGAAAAATAGGACATGCAGCAGCATTGAAAAGCAGCAGATCCTTTATTTATATGGGAAGATTTGCTGCCAACGAACGATGAATCATACAGTAGTGTTAAAAAAAATAGCAGTGAGTTTGGAAAAGCAAATGAAGTGCAAAATCATTATAACTTTTATTTCCATAAATGCAAATGCCCTGGAAATACTACACATTCAATTGCAAATCAAAACAGTAACAAAATGTATCTAGTTTGTGTTAATCCTTTACAGAAAATAAAGAGAAAAGAATTTTTGAGTCGTTCAAAAAAAAGCATTGCCAGCATTTTTCTATAAAAATAAAAAAATGTGTAAACTGAAAAAAATGTTTAAGATTTCATTTTACTTGGAATTATTAAACTAATATTTAATGGTATAATCATTGTTTTTTTTTAAACCTCTTGACATCTGTCTACCAACCTCTGCTACCCCTGAATAGGTATTCCTGGAAGATTGCACCACATTCTACAGTTCTGTTTTTTTTGTTTTGTTTTGCCTCGAACTGCATTTTTGATGTTAACCCTCAAATTCTCCATGGGATTGAGGTCAGGCTATTGGGCTGGCCACTCCATTACCTCAATCCTGTTTGTCTGTAACCAAGATGTTGTTTGCTTACTGGTGTTTTGGGTCATTGTCATGTTGAAACACCCATTTCAAGGGCATTTCTTCTTCGACATAGAGCAACATGATCTCTTCAAGTATTTTGATATATTCAAATTGATCCATGATCCCTTGTATGCGATAAATAGGCCCAACACCATGGCATGAGAAACATCCCCATATCTTGATTTTTGCACCACCATGCTTTACTGTTTTTATAATGGGTTCAATTCATTACTTGAGTCATCTGATGTATTGTCTGCAGCCACTAGTCTTTCATCAGTCCACGGAATGTTGCACCATTTCTCTTTGGGTCAGTCAATGTGTTCCTTTACAAATTTTAACCTAGTCAGGACATGTCTTTTTTTCCAATAAAGGGACTATCTGGGAAGTTCTTTCTGGTAACTTGGCTTCACTTAATTGTCTTCTGATTGTTGCCGTACTCACTGGTAAGTTCAGATACTCTGTGATTAGAGATGAGCGAACGTACTCGTCCGAGCTTGATGCTCGTTCAAGTATTAGGGTGTTCGAGATGCTCGTTACTCGAGATGAGTACCACGCGATGTTCGAGTTATTTTCACTTTCAACTCTGAGACATTAGTGCGCTTTTCTGGCCAATAGAAAGACAGGGAAGGCATTACAACTTCCTCCTGTGATGTTCCAGCCCTATACCACCCCCCTGCAGTGAGTGGCTGGGGAGATCAGGTGTCACCTGAGTATTTAAATCTGCCCCACCCGCGGGTCGCCACAGATGCATTCTGACAGAGATCAGGGACAGTGCTGCTGATGCTGCTGCTGCTATAGGGAGAGCGTTAGGAGTTATTTTAGGCTTGAAGAACCCCAACGGTCCTTCTTAGGGCCACATCTGACCGTGTGCAGTACTGTTAAGGCTGCTGTGAGCAGTGTTGCACATTTTTTTTTTTTGTATATCGGGCGTGCAGAGCATTGCGTCCTCAGTCTGCAGTAATTTTACATAGTATAGGGCCAGTAGTGGTGAGGCAGGGACAGTGGGAAAGGTGAAAGAGATATACTGTCTATATAGGCAGTGGGCTTTTTCAAACAAATTTGGGAAAAATACTATCTTTGGGCTGCCTGTGACCGTCTTGCGTGTACTGCGTCTCTGCTGGGGGTAGTAGTCCTAATTAATATGCAGCTAAGTGTTACAGCAGGCTTGCGCAAAATTCTTTCCTGGCTCTGCGTTGCCTGTTACATCACCGCCGTCATCACGTCCAGAGGGAAACAGTATACATATATACGCTGCCTACAGTATCTGTCTGCTGTCTCAGCTAAGCCTTTAAAAAAATAGAAGCAAGATACTTAAGGCCTACTAGTAGCCTTTGGACACTTGACTGCTTCTGCGCTGTGAATTCCACTAGCTCAGTCATACGCATCTACGTCTCACTACAGGCTTGCGCAAAATTGTTTCCTGGCTCTGCTGTGCGTTCCGTAAGCAAAGTCAGCCTCCAACCACAGGCCAATAAGCGGCACATTTAATTACAGCGTTCTGTTTCTGCACTACTGATAATACACCATGCTGAGGGGTAGGGGTAGGCCTAGAGGACGTGGACGCGGGCGAGGACGCGGAGGCCCAAGTCAGGGTGTGGGCACAGGCCGAGCTCCTGATCCAGGTGTATCGCAGCCGACTGCTGCGGGATTAGGAGAGAGGCACGTTTCTGGCATCCCCAGATTAATCTCACAATTAATGGGTCCACGAGGTAGACCTTTATTAGAAAATGAGCAGTGTGAGCAGGTCCTGTCGTGGATGGCAGAAAGTGCATCCAGCAATCTATCGACCAACCAGAGTTCTACGCCGTCCAATGGCTGCTGCTCCTCCTTCCTCCCAGCCTCCTCACTCCATTACAATGACACATTCTGAGGATCAGGCAGACTCCCAGGAACTGTTCTCGGGCCCCTGCCCAGAATTGGCAGCAATGATTCCTATCCCACCGGAGGAGTTTGTCGTGACCGATGCCCAACCTGTGGAAAGTTCCCGGGGTCCGGGGGATGAGGCTGGGGACCTCCGGCAACTGTCTCAAGAGCTTTCAGTGGGTGAGGAGGACGACGACGATGAGACACAGTTGTCTATCACTCAGGTAGTAGTAATTGCAGTAAGTCCGAGGGAGAAGCGCACAGAGGATTCGGAGGAAGAGCAGCAGGACGTTGAGGTGACTGACCCCACCTGGTTTGCTAAGCCTACTGAGGACAGGTCTTCAGAGGGGGAGGCAAGTGCAGCAGCAGGGCAGGTTGGAAGAGGCAGTGCGGTGGCCAGGGGTAGAGGCAGGGCCAGACCGAATAATCCACCAACTGTTTCCCAAAGCGCCCCCTCGCGCCATGCCACCCTGCAGAGGCCGAGGTGCTCAAAGGTCTGGCAGTTTTTCACTGAGAGTGCAGACGACCGACGAACTGTGGTGTGCAAGGTTTGTCGCGCCAAGATCAGCCGGGGAGCCACCACCACCAGCCTCACAACCACCAGCATGCGCAGACATATGATGGCCAAACACCCCACAATGTGGGACGAAGGCCGTTCACCGCCTCCGGTTTGCACCACTGCCTCTCCCCCTGTGCCCCAACCTGCCACTAAGATCCAACCCCCCTCTCAGGACACAGACACGACCGTCTCCCAGCCTGCACCCACACCCTCACCTCTGCTGTCCTCGGCCCCATCCACCAATGTCTCTCAGCGCACTGTCCAGCCGCCGCTAGTGCAAGTGTTTGAGCGCAAGCGCAAGTACGCTGCCACGCACCCGCACGCTCAAGCGTTAAACGTGCACATAGCCAAATTGATCAGCCTGGAGATGCTGCCGTATAGGCTTGTGGAAACGGAGGCTTTCAAAAACATGATGGCGGCGGCGGCCCCGCGCTATTCGGTTCCCAGTCGCCACTACTTTTCCCGATGTGCCGTCCCAGCCCTGCACGACCACGTCTCCCGCAACATTGTATGCGCCCTCACCAACACGGTTACTGCCAAGGTCCACTTAACAACGGACACGTGGACAAGCACAGGCGGGCAGGGCCACTATATCTCCCTGACGGCACATTGGGTGAATTTAGTGGAGGCTGGGACCGAGTTAGAGCCTGGGACCGCTCACGTCCTACTCACCCCCAGAATTGCGGGCCCCAGCTCGGTGCTGGTATCTGCGGCGGTGTATGCTTCCTCCACTAAACCACCCTCTTCCTCCTCCTACGCAACCTCTGTCTCGCAATCAAGATGTGTCAGCAGCAGCACGTCGCCAGCAGTCGGTGTCGCGCGGCATGGCAGCACAGCGGTGGCCAAGCGTCAGCAGGCCGTGCTGAAACTACTCAGATTAGGAGAGAAGAGGCACACGGCCCACGAACTGCTGCAGGGTCTGACAGAGCAGACCGACCGCTGGTTTTCGCCGCTGAGCCTCCAACCGGGCATGGTCGTGTGTGACAACGGCCGTAACCTGGTGGCGGCTCTGCAGCTCGGCAGCCTCACGCACGTGCCATGCCTGGCCCATGTCTTTAATTTGGTGGTTCAGCGCTTTCTGAGAAGCTACCCACGCTTGTCAGACCTGCTCGGAAAGGTGCGCCACCCTGCGCACCCTGCAATATCGGTTTAATCTGCCAGTGCACCGACTGCTGTGCGACGTGCCCACATGGTGGAACTCTACGCTCCACATATTGGCCAGGCTCTATGAGCAGCGTAGAGCTATAGTGGAATACCAACTCCAACATGGGCGGCGTAGTGGGAGTCAGCCTCCTCAATTCTTTACAGAAGAGTGGGCCTGGTTGGCAGACATCTGCCAGGTCCTTGGAAACTTTGAGGAGTCTACCCAGATGGTGAGCGGCGATGCTGCAATCATTAGCGTCACCATTCCTCTGCTATGCCTCTTGAGAAGTTCCCTGCAAAGCATAAAGGCAGACGCTTTGCGCTCGGAAACGGAGGCGGGGGAAGACAGTATGTCGCTGGATAGTCAGCGCACCCTCCTGTCTATATCTCAGAGCGTTGAGGAGGAGGGGGAGGAGGGGGAGGAGCATGAGGAGGAGGAGGAAGAGACAGCTTGGCCCACTGCTGAGGGTACCCATGCTGCTTGTCTGTCATCCTTTCAGCGTGTATGGCCTGAGGAGGAGGAGGAGGAGGATCCTGAAAGTGATCTTCCTAGTGAGGACAGCCATGTGTGGTATACAGGTACCCTGGCACACATGGCTGACTTCATGTTAGAATGCCTTTCTCGTGACCCTCGCGTTACACGCATTCTGGCCACTACGGATTACTGGGTGTACACACTGCTCGACCCACGGTATAAGGAGAACCTTTCCACTCTCATACCCGAAGAGGAAAGGGGTTCGAGAATGATGCTATACCACAGGACCCTGGCGGACAAACTGATGGTAAAATTCCCATCCGACAGCGCTAGTGGCAGAAGGCGCAGTTCCGAGGGCCAGGTAGCAGGGCAGGCGCAGAGATCAGGCAGCATGTACAGCACAGGCAGGGGAACACTCTCCAAGGCCTTTGACAGCTTTATGGCTCCCCAGCAGCACTGTGTCACCGCTCCCCAGTCAAGGCTGAGTCGGCGGGAGCACTGTAAAAGGATGGTTAGGGAGTACGTAGCCGATCGCACGACCGTCCTCCGTGACGCCTCTGCCCCCTACAACTACTGCATGTCGAAGCTGGACACGTGGCTTGAACTCGCGCTGTATGCCCTGGAGGTGCTTGCTTGTCCTGCGGCTAGTGTCTTGTCAGAGAGGGTGTTTAGTCTGGCTGGGGGAATCATCACGGATAAGCGTACCCGCCTGTCAACCGACAGTGCCGACAGGCTTACAATCATAAAGATGAACAAAGAAGAATAGCCAAAATGGCTAATATTCAGCCAATGGTCAACTTCAGAAAGATCACAGATAGAGATGAGCGAGCACCAAAATGCTCGGGTGCTCGTTACTCGGGACAAAATTTTCGCGATGCTCGAGGGTTCGTTTCGAGTAACGAACCCCATTGAAGTCAATTGGCGACCCGAGCATTTTGGTATATCGCCGATGCTCGCTAAGGTTTCCATTTGTGAAAATCTGGGCAATTCAAGAAAGTGATGGGAACGACACAGCAACGGATAGGGCAGGCGAGGGGCTACATGTTGGGCTGCATCTCAAGTTCCCAGGTCCCACTATTAAGCCACAATAGCGGCAAGAGTGGCCCCCCCCCTCCCAACAATTTTTACATCTGAAAAGCCCTCATTAGCAATGCATACCTTAGCTAAGCACCACACTACCTCCAACAAAGCACAATCACTGCCTGCATGACACTCCGCTGCCACTTCTGCTGGGTTACATGCCCCCCCCCGCACGACCCAGTGTCCACAGCATACACCAAAGTGTCCCTGCGCAGCCTTCAGCTGCCCTCATGCCACTCCACCCTCATGTCTATTTATAAGTGCGTCTGCCATGAGGAGGAACCGCAGGCACACACTGCAGAGGGTTGGCACGGCTAGGCAGCGACCCTCTTTAAAAGTGGTGGGGCGATAGCCCACAATGCTGTACAGAAGCAATGAGAAATCCAATCCTGTGCCACCTCCATCAGGAGCTGCACACATGGGCATAGCAATGGGGAACCTATGTGCCACACACTATTCATTCTGTCAAGGTGTCTACATGCCCCAGTCAGACCGCGGTTTTTTATAAATAGTCACAGGCAGGCACAACTCCGCAATGGGAATTCCGTGTGCACCCACAGCATGGGTGGCTCCCTGGAACCCACCGGCTGTACATAAATGTATCCCATTGCAGTGCCCTGGACAGCAGAGCTAACGTCAGATTAAATGCAGGTGGGCTTCGGCCCACACTGCATGCCCCAACCTGACAGGGGTTTTTAATTCATAGACACAGGCAGGTACAACTCCCTATTGTGAAGTCCCTGTAGACCGACAGCATGGGTGGGTGCCAGGAAGCCACCGGCGGTACATAAATATATCCCATTGCAGTGCCCAGCACAGCTGAGGTAATGTCATGTTTAATGCAGGTAGGCTTCGACCCACACTGCATGCCCCAGTCAGACTGGGGTTCTTTAGAAGTGGACACATGCAGTTACAACTCCGTGTGGACCGACAGCATGGGTGGCTCCCTGGAACCCACCGGCGGTACATAAATATATCCCATTGCATTGCCCATCACAGCTGAGGTAAAGTCAGGTTTAATGCAGGTGGTCTTCGGCCCACACTGCATGCCCCAGTCAGACTGGGGTTCTTTAGAAGTAGACACATGCAGTTACAACTCCCTGTGGACCCACAGCATGGGTGGCTCCCTGGAACCCACCGGCGGTACATAAATATATCCCATTGCATTGCCCATCACAGCTGAGGTAAAGTCAGGTTTAATGCAGGTGGGCTTCGGCCCACACTGCATGCCCCAGTCAGACTGGGGTTCTTTAGAAGTAGACACAAGCAGTTACAACTCCCTGTGGACCCACAGCATGGGTGGCTCCCTGGAACCCACCGGCGGTACATAAATATATCCCATTTCAGTGCCCAGCACAACTGATGTAACGTCAGCTTTAATGCAGATGGGCAAGAAATTAATTGGATTACACTGTAGGCGAGGGCCCCAAAAAATTGGTGTACCAACAGTACTAATGTACCTCAGAAAAATTGCCCATGCCCAACCAAGAGGGCAGGTGAAACCCATTAATCACTTTGGTTAATGTGGCTTAATTTGTTACAAGGCTTGGAGGCAGCCCAGTTAAAATAAAAATTGGTTCAGGTGCAAGTTTCAACGCTTTAATGAGCATTGAAACATATAAAAATTGTTTACAAAAATTATATGACTGAGCCTTGTGGGCCTAAGAAAAATTGCCCGTTCGGCGTGATTACGTGAGGTTTCAGGAGGAGGAGCAGGAGGAGGAGGATGAATATAATACACAGATTGATGAAGCTAAAAGGTCCCCGTTTTTGATGGTGATAGAGAACGATGCTTCCATCTGCGGGTGCAGCCTACGTATTGTTTAGGTACCGCTGCTGTCCGCTGGTGCAGCCTACGTATTGTTTAGGTATCGCTGCTGTCCGCTGGTGGAGAAGAAAAGTCTGGGGAAATCCAGGCTTTGTTCATCTTTATGAGTGTAAGCCTGTCGGCACTGTCGTTTGACAGACGGGTACGCTTATCCATGATGATTCCCCCAGCCGCACTAAACACCCTCTCTGACAAGACGCTAGCCGCAGGACAAGCAAGCACCTCCAGGGCATAGAGCGCGAGTTCAGGCCACGTGTCCAGCTTCGACACCCAGTAGTTGTAGGGGGCAGAGGCGTCACGGAGGACGGTCGTGCGATAGGCTACGTACTCCCTCACCATCCTTTTACAGTGCTCCCGCCGACTCAGCCTTGACTGGGGAGCGGTGACACAGTTTTGCTGGGGAGCCTGAAAGCTGTCAAAGGCCTCAGAGAGTGTTCCCCTGCCTGTGCTGTACATGCTGCCTGATCTCCGCGCCTCCCCTGCTACCTGGCCCTCGGAACTGCGCCTTCTGCCACTAGCGCTGTCGGATGGGAATTTTACCATCAGCTTGTCCGCCAGGGTCCTGTGGTATAGCATCACTCTCGAACCCCTTTCCTCTTCGGGTATGAGAGTGGAAAGGTTCTCCTTATACCGTGGGTCAAGCAGTGTGTACACCCAGTAATCCGTAGTGGCCAGAATGCGTGTAACGCGAGGGTCACGAGAAAGGCATCCTAACATGAAGTCAGCCATGTGTGCCAGGGTACCTGTACGCAACACATGGCTGTCCTCACTAGGAAGATCACTTTCAGGATCCTCCTCCTCCTCCTCCTCAGGCCATACACGCTGAAAGGATGACAGACAAGCAGCATGGGTACCCTCAGCAGTGGCCAAGCTGTCTCTTCCCCCTCCTCCTCATCCTCCTCCCCCTCCTCCTCCTCAACGCGCTGAGATATAGACAGGATGGTGCTCTGACTATCCAGCGACATACTGTCTTCCCCCGCCTCTGTTTCCGAGCGCAAAGCGTCTGCCTTTATGCTTTGCAGGGAACTTCTCAAGAGGCATAGCAGAGGAATGGTGACGCTAATGATTGCAGCATCGCCGCTCACCATCTGGGTAGACTCCTCAAAGTTTCCAAGGACCTGGCAGATGTCTGCCAACCAGGCCCACTCTTCTGTAAAGAATTGAGGAGGCTGACTCCCACTGCGCCGCCCATGTTGGAGTTGGTATTCCACTATAGCTCTACGCTGCTCATAGAGCCTGGCCAACATGTGGAGCATAGAGTTCCACCGTGTGGGCACGTCGCACAGCAGTCGGTGCACTGGCAGATTAAACCGATGTTGCAGGGTGCACAGGGTGGCAGTGTCCGTGTGGGACTTGCGGAAATGTGCGCAGAGTCGGCGCAGCTTTCCGAGCAGGTCTGACAAGCGTGGGTAGCTTTTCAGAAAGCGCTGAACCACCAAATTAAAGATGTGGGCCAGGCATGGCACGTGCGTGAGGCTGCCGAGCTGCCGAGCCGCCACCAGGTTACGGCCGTTGTCACACATGACCATGCCCGGTTGGAAGCTCAGCGGCGCAAGCCAGCGGTCGGTCTGCTCTGTCAGACCCTGCAGCAGTTCGTGGGCCGTGTGCCTCTTCTCTCCTAAGCTGAGTAGTTTCAGCACGGCCTGCTGACGCTTGCCCACCGCTGTGCTGCCATGCCGCGCGACACCGACTGCTGGCGACGTGCTGCTGCTGACACATCTTGATTGCGAGACAGAGGTTGCGTAGGAGGAGGAGGAGGAGGAGGAGGAGGAGGGTGATTTAGTGGAGGAAGCATACACCGCCGCAGATACCACCACCGAGCTGTGGCCCGCAATTCTGGGGGTGGGTAGGACGTGAGCGGTCCCAGGCTCTGACTCTGTCCCAGCCTCCACTAAATTCACCCAATGTGCCGTCAGGGAGATATAGTGGCCCTGCCCGCCTGTGCTTGTCCACGTGTCCGTTGTTAAGTGGACCTTGGCAGTAACCGCGTTGGTTACTACTACCTGAGTGATAGACATCTGTGTCTCATCATCATTGTCCTCCTCACCCACTGAAAGCTCTTGAGACAGTTGCCGGAAGTCCCCAGCCTCATCCCCCGGACCCCGGGAACTTTCCAAAGGTTGGGCATCGGTCACAAAAAAAAACTCCTCCGGTGGGAGAGGAACCATTGCTGCCCATTCTGGGCAGGGGCCTGGGAACAGTTCCTGGGAGTCTGCCTGCTCCTCAGAATGTGTCATTGTAATGGAGTGAGGAGGCTGGGAGGAAGGAGGAGCAGCAGCCAGAGGATTCAGAGTTGCAGCAGTGGACGGCGCAGAATTCTGGGTGGTCGATAGATTGCTGGATGCACTTTCTGCCATCCACGACAGGACCTGCTCACACTGCTCATTTTCTAATAAAGGTCTACCGCGTGGACCCATTGATTGTGAGATGAATGTGGGGACGCCAGAAACGTGCCTCTCTCCTAATCCCGCAGCAGTCGGCTGCGATACACCTGGATCAGGAGCTCGGCCTGTGCCCACACCCTGACTTGGGCCTCTGCGTCCTCGCCCGCGTCCACGTCTTCTAGGCCTACCCCTACCCCTCAGCATGCTGTATTACCAGTAGTGCAGAAACAGAACGCTGTAATTAAATGTGCCGCTTATTGGCCTGTGGTTGGAGGCTGACTTCGCTTACGGAACGCACAGCAGAGCCAGGAAACAATTTTGCGCATGCCTGTAGTGAGACGTAGGTGCGTATGACTGAGCTAGTGGAATTCACAGCGCAGAAGCAGTCAAGTGGCCAAAGGCCAGTAGTAGGCCTTAAGTATTTTGCTTCTATTTTTTTAAAATGCTAAGCTGATACAGCAGACAGATACTGTAGGCAGCGTATAATATTATGTATACTGTTTCCCTCTGGCGGGATGACGGCGGTGATGTAACAGAGACAGCAGACCCAGGAAACAATTTTGCGCAAGCCTGCTGTAACGCTTAGCTGCGTATTAATTAGGACTACTACCCCCAGCAGACAGATACTGTAGGCAGCGTATAATATTATGTATACTGTTTCCCTCTGGCGGGATGACGGCGGTGATGTAACAGAGACAGCAGACCCAGGAAACAATTTTGCGCAAGCCTGCTGTAACGCTTAGCTGCATATTAATTAGGACTACTGCCCCCAGCAGACAGATACTGTAGGCAGCGTATAATATTATGTATACTGTTTCCCTCTGGCGGGATGACGGCGGTGATGTAACAGAGACAGCAGACCCAGGAAACAATTTTGCGCAAGCCTGCTGTAACGCTTAGCTGCGTATTAATTAGGACTACTACCCCCAGCAGACAGATACTGTAGGCAGCGTATAATATTATGTATAGTGTTTCCCTCTGGCGGGATGACGGCGGTGATGTAACAGAGACAGCAGACCCAGGAAACAATTTTGCGCAAGCCTGCTGAAACGCTTAGCTGTGTATTAATTAGGACTACTACTCCCAGCAGACAGATACTGTAGGCAGCATATAATATTATGTATACTGTTTCCCTCTGGCGGGATGACGGCGGTGATGTAACAGAGACAGCAGACCCAGGAAACAATTTTGCGCAAGCCTGCTGTAACGCTTAGCTGCGTATTAATTAGGGCTACTACCCCCAGCAGACAGATACTGTAGGCAGCGTATAATATTATGTATACTGTTTCCCTCTGGCGGGATGACGGCGGTGATGTAACAGAGACAGCAGACCCAGGAAACAATTTTGCGCAAGCCTGCTGAAACGCTTAGCTGTGTATTAATTAGGACTACTACCCCCAGCAGACAGATACTGTAGGCAGCGTATAATATTATGTACACTGTTTCCCTCTGGCGGGATGACGGCGGTGATGTAACAGAGACAGCAGACCCAGGAAACAAGTTTGCGCAAGCCTGCTGTAACGCTTAGCTGCGTATTAATTAGGACTACTACCCCCAGCAGACACGCAGTAAACTGAAGACGGTCACAGGCAGCCCAAAAATAGTATTTTTCCCCAATTTTTTTGAAAAAGCCCACTGCCTATATAGCCTGGATATCTCTTTCCCTGCCTCAGCAGTACTGGCCCTATACTCTGTACAATGACTGCAGACTGCGGACGCAATGCTCTGCACGGCCGATATACAAAAAAAAAATTGTGCAACACTGCTAAAAGCAGCCTCAACAGTACTGCACACGGTCAGATGTGGCCCTAAGAAGGACCGTTGGGGTTCTTGAAGCCTAAAGTCACTCCTAACGCTCTCCCTATAGCAGCTCCGGCATCAGCAGCACTTTCCCTGATCTCTGTCAGAATGCATCTGTGGCGAGCCGCGGGAGGGGCCGATTTATATACTCGGGTGACACCTGATCTCGCCAGCCACTCACTGCAGGGGGGTGGTATAGGGCTTGAACGTCGCAGCGGGAAGTTGTAATGCCTTCCCTGTCTTTCTATTGGCCAGAAAAGCGCGCTAACGTCTCAGAGATGAAAGTGAAAGTAACTTGAACATTGCGTGGTACTCGACTCTAGTAACGAGCATCTCGAACACGCTAATACTCGAACGAGTATCAAGCTCGGACGAGTACGTTCGCTCATCTCTAGTAATAGGTTATCACTGTATGCAGAGACATTAAGTGAAGCAATATGTGGAGAGGAAAACTTCATAAAAAATTCAAACATTATGCCTTTTTCAAATCGTTTTATGCTACTTTCTCAAATAAAATATTCATTAGGCATGGTCTAAACCTTTCCTTTTATTTTAACAACTCAGCTGTATTAAGTTGATGTTTCATGGTATGTACCTAAGCTAAGATTATTTCTATTTCGTATGTGTAGTTTTTGGATTGAAAACAGGATAAGGCGTCATGTACGCTGCAAATCCATGTTCACAGAGTCTGTAAGGAAGCATAGAGAGTCCTTTTGGTTCTCTAGTATAGGGGTGTAGGAACTCCATTTGTATGATGCCATATGGATGTACAGTATGGCCTCATAGGATGACTTAGTAAAGCTCCATACAACTGGGTTGTTTGAAGTCAAGTATATGAGCTGTCTAATCCGTAAAATGCATTTATTTACAAGTTTGTTTCTTCAATGGCTGAATGAATGAATTATTGAAAATGGTTTAAAAATTAAGATCACGGAGGTGAAAGAAAAAACTGTACAAAGACACAACTCACAGAAAAAGAAGCCAAATATGCATCACCTGATAGGGTAGGGCAGGCCTAATCGCCACATTTTCTAGTAGCATGCAGACAGCCAGCTTGCAATATGAGGGAGCTAAATGTTCAGTGCAGAATATTGTGCAGCCACTCACCTCAACCCAAGATTAGGGGAGGGGTGACTGTGGACAACATAGAAAACACAAACTAACACCCGCATTTATCAGTGTTTTTTTGCATGCAGAGTGCTATAGATGCTGGGGGAGCCCGGAGTGCCCTGCCAGTGTGGCACACTGTGGTGATATAGGACAATCCACTGCTTTGCCAGTGGGGGTTGTATTCCTGTATGGTGTGTTGTACTTATCTATGGCTGGCATCCTTGGTATCAGTTCACATGTACAGACGAGGTATGGGAGAGCATGGGCACAGGACTCTAAAAAGAGTCAGATTTTCATGCGCTGCTGGGACTTCAGAGGAGGACACTACTGGATCCAGGGAGGGGGTAAATATAAAAAATATATTACCCAGCTCCCTGTCACCCCCCAACTCCCCTGAACAGCACTGTAACTTAGTTATGGTTCTGTGGGGACATGACAGGTCCCTTTAAAATCCATTGGTCTGGAACTAGATAAAAAAGTTGACTATAAGAACATATTCAGGAAGTAATCATAAGTGGTTTTTACTTAGATTTCAACAGAAACCATTACCGCTTAAAGGGATTTTGCCATTTTTGGCACAAAAATAAAACTTTTCCACCAGAACAGAAGCAAACTGACAAAATAAGCAATCAGAAATAAATTGGATCTGTCAATATATCTCTTCTACTATTCCATATAAAGGTGTTTCTTTTAAAACAATTTATATACAGTATATATTTATATACAGTATATATTAGATCAAAATTGGGTAATTGTAACAACCTTGCAAACGAACATGCAGAACACGTAGTTTCAAATTAGTACTTTTGTTCACCATCAGAAAGGTGTGTACTGGCAGTACATTAGCTAGAATAGAGTGCCCCAAAGCAACAGATGAGCAACATTTTCATTTACTAGCAGTGTTCAGGGAAAAGCTTATGTGCGAAGCTCCTCCAAAGGAATCCATTTTATTTAGCTATCCTCCTTACACAGAAACTTTTAATTGCTTTAATTTACATTTTAAGTACATGGAAAGGAACTACAATTGCAATCAAAATTATTCAACCCCCATTGTAAATTTGATTTATTTGCCAAATCTACACGCTATCAGATGTTTGGGGTTTTTTTTTTTACAATGAAAGCAGAACAATTTAAATAGCTCAACACAACTAGTATAACAAGTGGTTCCTTGAAAATTCAACACAAAATGCCACTTAGGCTGCATCCGCACGGGCTACAAAATCTCACTACAAAACATCGGTCATGTGAAAGAACCCATTGGAAACCATGGGCTTGAGTATATTGGTGCCAATTTTTCTTGTGCGTTTGGGTCAGTAGAGGTGCACGTCTTAGAGTTCATGCATGGAAACCTTAAGGGTTTAGTAAACCTCATCGCCTGGTGCCACTGCATCTTGCTGCAGGTCTTTTGAAGTTACTTCAGGAATCTGGTGGCAGCTGGTGATGGCTTTCTCTTTCTGCCACATTCAGGTAGTGTACCTAATGTTCACTCAACTTTGAACTTGCAAACTATGTGTTTCGTTCGTGTGGGTAAATAGGCACCCGGCGCACACGAACGTGCCCAAAAATGCTGGATATAGCACAAAGACACGGACCTAAAACGGATTTCAGACTGGACGTGTTGATGGAAACACCAACTGGACAGAGAACTGCATACTGCGAACGGGATAGACGGACAGACATAACATAGGACAAATGACCAAAACACTCACCTTGCATACCTGTACACATAAGCAGATGTTATAGCTATAAATTTTCGAGGTATTGGTTCATATAATAGCCAAAATACTTAAGCCCGCAAGCCACGATCAAGGCTCCCTGTTGTCTTGTGGGCCCCTACACTAGCAAGACAACATATACCAGAGGACCCTAAGGGCCACCCTAGCCCAGAAAAGGCAAATGACTCAGCAAGACAAAGCAGAGACAAACTGACAAAACCCCCCCGTAAGAATGGACATGAACCAGCAAGACACCAAACCCAGCAAGCTGCAATGGTCAAGGATACATGACTGCTCACCTTGAACACCAAACAGATACTGACAGGAGCTAGGTATATATGTGAGCAAAGACCCGGGGGATTGGCCAGCAGGAGATCATCACACCCAGCCAGCACAATCATTCAACACCTGTGGCGCTCTGCTGCTAGAAACCATAGTACTACAGGTCCCAGCAGCACAACCTAACACAATGCTTCCAACTGTATCTCTAGGAACATTCAATGAGTTGTGTGCTAGAGCACATGGCTGAGCTGGAGGCAAAGCCAAGTAGAGACTTCTCAGTACAGACCTGGAAGAAGGAGGCCCCATTGCAGTCATAGTGAATCTGTCACCTCCTCAGCCGTTCCACGCCACGGCCGACTGCTGCTGAGCTTGCTTTTCACTTATGGTGCTGCCCATTCCTTCTCTTTCAAGGAAGGGCAGCCCCAAAGTTGAATAGCAGTGGCAGTGCTGAAGAGAGGAGGCCCTGTGGCGATATAAACCCTGGGCAGTGGCCCAGTTTGCCCCTCCCTCCTCCAATGCCGACTCTGCTTGTGCATTCAATGTCTTAGTCTTCTCCCTCTGTTTGTTTGAACTGCTTAGTTGACATGCATGACACTGAAAAAGGTCCTAAGACTGAGCCATGTGGACTGCTTCAGTGGGTACAGAGGATTTGGCAAGAGGTGAAGTTGAGGAGGGATGCTCATGGCCGACTGGTGCAGACTGACTGCTGTCTGCCTGTGACTGGGAGAAAGAGTAGATGGTGGTACTTGAGGCATGCAGTGTCATCCACTGTAGAATGTGCTGCGAATGTAATGCCCAGGTAGAGCCACTTCTAATGAATGGCAGCATGCTTCCTTCGCCTCCTGCAGAATGTGGAGCTGTTGCTTCAGTGGGAGCCGCTTGAAGTGCCAATTTGTCCCATCCTCCACCACCACCATTCCCAACACGTGTCCTACCCCTTGCTTTGTTCACATTTCTTTTTTTTTTATTTAGTTTTTTTGTTTACTTCTTTATTTTTTAGTGCAGTTTTATATAACTTATCAGCTAACTTTGTACTTTGCAGAAAACCACTTCTTGCTATTTATAGTCTACACATGACTCGTAGTGGCCGGACTGGCGGCTTTAAATGACATCTGAGGCCACTGACACGCATTGTGTGTATTTTCTGTTTTTCTTTTTTTTGGTTTCTTTTCATTTTATATTAGCAAAAAAAGCACCACCAACTAAATAAGCTGCGATCCCTGAGCAGTACAGTATGAGAACAGAAAGCCACAGAGTATATAGCATGTATGTTTTTGAGCGATTCCTGTTTGGCGCAGCGTAATTGAATTATCCTCATCCCACTGCTAGCTATGTAAGGCCTGTAAATAATTTGTAGTGGCCAGATTGGTGACTTTGAATGGCGTGTGAGGATATAAACAGTGAACTGCAATATTCCCGTCTGATTTGTTGTTTTATACGGTGACAGCAGCAGAAATTTACCCTCTCCCAATGTACAGAACAGGCATATAAACATGATGCAGCTTTTTTCTCTGGTCCCTCCAATATAACCCCGGTTACAAGCATTCACATTGAGCAGCAATGTATCCTTTGTAGAACATCTGTCCCTAAAAACAGACCATATAGGCATATAAACATGAAGCAGCTTCTTTTTCCTCCAATATACCCCTGTTATACAGGCTTTCACACCAGCAGGAATATATCCTTTGTAGAATATCTGTCCCTAACAACAGACCATGCTTTATATAGGCATATAAACCTGATGCAGCTTCTCTGTCCTGCTCAGCTGTAAAATGGCTGCTGGTTACACTGCTAGTGTTTATATGGCTAGGTCATGTGATTCAAGTCCAATTAAATTGCTGGCCATATGCAAGATGGAGGACACATTGGTGACATTATCAAGGCGTCTGGCTTCTGATTGGCTGCACTCTGACCCCTGTACAAGTAATTAAGCGAGATTTGATTTTTCCCACGATTTTCACAAAAAATCAGTTCGCGCTATCTGATTTTGCAAAAATTGGATCAATTTTATCACCCAGCCCATCAAGACGAGCAATACTGCATATAATCTGCCAAAGAACTGTTTCCTTTTTGTCCTTTTTTTTACACTATTGGCTGCTGTTAAATAGGGTGATGTTCCCCACATAAATACTTTCTGTGAAGTCATTGTACAAGTAGTCACTATAGGAGGACTCGCATTTCTTCTGAATAGATTAGGCCTTTTTACTACACGTGTTTTATTAATTAGTCCGGTGATGTAGTGCGCTTCTGAATATAAGACTTCATTCACTTTTGTAACCTTGGATGATCCAGATTATGATTATTATTCCAGGTTCCTTGTAAATTCAGAGAATGCGTCATGCTGCCAAGTTTCCACTTGCAGCTTACGTGTGAGCATGTTTCCACTGGCAGTAGGACATCTAGTATATTTTTTTGGTCTACAAGGCTACATTCACATGGGGGAGTGCTTTCCAATGTGCGTTTTTCATGGCGTTGCAAGGCGTTTTTGATCTTACAAAATGCATCACATCACTTCTGTAAAATTGCGATAGTCACAAACATGAAAGGATTGCAAGTGTTTCCCATTGACGTCAAAGGAAAACATCACATTGCACTCTCACAGACATTTCATGGCACGTGAGTGCCGTGCAATGTCTTTTAAGGTCCCATTGAAGACAATGGGCAAGGCATTCCGACAGAACACCCAAAAATACAACATGCTGCAAGGCAAGAAATTGCTCATTGATTTCATATTTGCACAAATTTTGCATCGCACAAAACTCGTGCGAAATATCACTCGTGTGAGTAAGCCCTAATACTCACTTTTTAGCAATCTTGCTAAAAAGTTCCTGCATATAATTCTCGAGAGTTGAGGGGAGGCAACAGTGCCGGACCCCCCGCGCCCCAACGACTTCCTTATTGTTTAGGCAGAGCGTAAATAAAGCACTTTGCCCAGCACAGGAAACAAGAACTGCCTCCATAACTTGCGCCTGACTGCCTGGAACTGCTATCTTACTGAATTTGAACTCTGCTTATTAAAACACCACCCAAACTCCCTGCTACTAGCAGCCAGCAAAGAAGCATTGCCTGCAGTCACCTACCCCATCGGATGCCTCCCGCTGCCTTTCCTTGGCAAGCCATTAGGGTACCATCTGATCCTCCTCACAGGCAAATCCTGCGCAGCTGCCGGCACCATTCTGAGCCAAATTCTCCTTAAGCAGGAACGATTGGTCAACCCAAGGGACTGCTGTTTCAAATGGTTGTCTTGTGGGTAAGCCTCCTGCTCTCATGTAACTAGCGTTGAATGAACCATCAACGGATAGCATGCTATCGAGCAGGCAACACGGGCCCCCAGGGTGCCCCTACACTAGAAGGTCTGCCTGGACTGAAGACTATTCTACTTAGGGCATTTATGAGCTTTTTAGAGTTTTCATAACTTGTCAGTTATCATAAGCAGACCTCCCCATAAGATTCCTCCAAGATTCTTTTTCTTTTTCTCCAGTTATATATACAAATTCATCATTCTAACTTTTCTGTTTGAAGTGTCTTGTCCTTAAAAACTCCATGAAAACTCACAGTCTGCCATTGCATGGGACTCTGAATTTGGACCACGAGATCAAAGTTAGTGACGTTTACCCCTCCACTTCTTTAAACCACTAAGAAATATTAATCACCATGAAATATTTTTAATGTTGTCTAAAATCTGGGTGTGCACTGTAGTCAGTTGCGTCTTATAGTGCAAAAATATGGTATTTTGCATTAATGTCAGAATCTCTAAATTCAGTTAAAATAACCTTCTCACTACCTTTTGATAATTAGCTTTGAAATCTTTCCTTGTGAAATTCTAAAAATAACAGAATTTTCACAGGGTCGTACTTCAACAGGTTTTACCTATCATGCAGACACCTGAGCCATGGCTCAGTCCCAAAGTGAATGGCAGTGGGTGTTCCAGTCATTTCAATGGGACCGCCGGAGACAGTCATCCAGAGGTCCCATTGAAGCGAATGGAGCAGTGGTGGACATGTGTGGCTACCCACTGCCATTGACTTAGGGACTGAGCCATGGCTGGGGTGTCTGCATGACAGATAAAACCTGTGATGAGACAACTTCTTTAAAGGGGTAGCCTCACAATTAACTTTTAGCATCTATCTGTAGTATAGGTGATCAAAGTCTGACCGATGGAAGTCTCACCACTGAGACCCCCCACTCATCCTAAGAAGGGGGATCCCGTGTCCCCCTCTTCTCGTTACTACATGATTGCTGTACCTTCCTGTAATGATGTCAGATTGAATGAAGTGATGATGATCGCACATGTGTGGCGGTGCTCAATGCATTTCAATTAAGCTAATGGAAATAGCTGAGTAGAAGCACTCAGCTATCTCTGGCAGGCCCATTGAAGATGAATGGAGTGACATCTGTTATGCATGACCGATGCTGCCTTCACTCTTCTTACTAAGGGAGTGCAGTAAGCCCATAGTAAAAAAGAGGGAGGACACAGGATTCTAGTTCTCAGGATCACTGGGGGTTTCGGCATTACGTTGAGAAGTATTCCACGTCATCACTGCCGCAGTCACATGTGCTGTGAGCTCTGAGCATGAGCAGTTGGATTTGATGAACGGCTCATAACAGGGACAGCTGAACTGTGCATGCACTTGTTCTGGAACTTACGGCACATGATGAGACCACAGCACCCTCCATGTCACTGGCGCTGAGAGGGGCAATGTTTAAGGAGGTATACAGTCCACCAGAGCTGGTCTTGCCAGCCCACCATGGATGTTCTGGCCCACCCACTGGACCGACCATTGGTACTTTTGCATGTGGCACGTGAACCTTAACAACCTTAATTTAACAGGAATGTTTTACACAGGATATCCACCAAAGCAACTTTGAAAAATGCCCATTACATTGTTGTTTATACAGTTTAGGGGGTTTAAGTGATCAAAAACTGATGACAGGTCCTCGTTAAAGAAATTATCTGCTGTAAGTTTAGCTAAAAAAAAAATCATCATTCTGCATTAAGATCTACATTTTGATATTTCTCAAATGTTGTCCTTAAAAGGCTGTGTCATTCCTTTCTTCCTTTTAATAATCAGATTTCAAAAATTTCAAAAGTTTCCAGACCTTTTTGCTATGGAATGCTAACTTGTTGATTATCAAACAAGAAGTACCATATTCTTCTAGCCTTATAAGTACTACTATAATGCCAGAATACAATGTTATTCACTAGAAAAAAGCAAAAACTAGTAGTGACCTTTAAATTGAAGAAGTTACAAGGTTTCGTTAAATTAGAACTGGAGTATGTGTTAGAAACTAAAGTGTGTCGGGTGAGTTTTTCAGTGTAACGGAAATGTTTCGTTGGATTGATTTCTATACATGCAATAGCTTAGTTTCATAATTTGGGTCATAGCTTTGTTAGTGCATTTTGGTTATTCTAGATATGCTCACATTTCTGTAATTGAAGAAGGTGAAAGCTCAGTTGTAACAATAAAATCATCTGCTATCTATGGCAGGTATTGGAAGAAAATGTGAGTATCCATCTGCTTCGCTTTTAATGCACAGCCAAACTAATCTAGTTGCTTGCTGAGAAACAGGTGCTGTGTCCAGCTAACAGTAGAAATCATATTTCATATAGTTCATGGAATGGATGGGAATCATAAAATGCATCTCGGTAAATATTTTGTGTATGTGGAGGAATTATAACAGCCTTTAAGCCTGTCACCAACAGCCCAACCATGTTACTTGGCACGAGAAATTAGCCACATGTCAATGACCCATTTGGCTACCAAAGTAAGTTGACCTCTGACACTCTGGTGGCTTGTGAGTGTAGTGTGTTATATTCCTCTATAACCATCTGTTACACTTTTCTGACCTTATTATTAAATAGTTATGATTACAATCCTCTTTCTTCTTCGAGTTGGTAAACTGGGTCATTTACCTGTTAGTGACTGTATATAATTGTAATCATTATACGTAATTACAGGCATAATAATTATATTTGTAATATGTATCACTGCAGTCTGGGATGTTTGTATTTGTCACAATTAACCTAAAATTAGTCTGGTGGCCAAAATGAGTCTCACTTGGGATCATATAGACCAGTGTATCCCAAGTCCAGTCCTTATGGCACCCCAACAGGCCATTTTTTCAGGATTTCCTCAGTATTGCACAGGTGATGTAATTATTGTCAGTGCGTCAGACATTACCACAGGTGTTCTTATGTAGTGGTCCAGAGTGAGAGTGTATTGGTGTTTGTTCCTGTGGTGTATTAATGTTTGTCTCATGTCACTTTTCAGAGTTGTGTAGTGTGATGTGTATGGACTCAGACAGGTCATGAAAGGGTTAACGTCTGGTGTCTGGTATTGTATCAGTTTAGTCTGGTTATGTGTATTGTCCTTCTGTATGTGTGCGTGTTGTGGAGTGAGTCAGGTGATAGAGGAGTTAGTCTATGGAGTAGTAGTCGGGAGAAAGACGTGAAAGTAGGTGGCTGGAGAGTGGAGATGCGATGGAGAAAAGGAGCTGTGTGAGGAGGGGAGAGTCTTGCAGCTTACCCGTGCCGTGTCCCGGGCACCCTTCCATAGCAGTCGAAGGCTTTCCCATGGGAGAGATCAGGAGCAGATCCTGTTTTCCTGGAGTCGGTGGATGCACATATTTCTTCCATATGTCTGCTTCACTATGGAATGCGCATGAGAGAGACTGTAAAACTGGAGTTGGGGAGTATGGAGTTATTTGAGAGATGAACTGTACTGAATTGTGTGCCTAGTTTTGCAACGGGAGCACTCCAACAAGAGCCCATCAGATAACTTAGACTGCGGATGCATCAAAAGAGAGAGAGTGACTTCTGGATATAAACTTGGTGAGAGAAGAATTTAAAAGTAAGTGTTTGCATACTTTTGCTTAAGACCGTGTAATGGAAACCGTGTAATGGAACTGCACTGTTTGAATTAAGAGTCAAGACTAAAGAGAAAAAACAAGTGCCTCCGGTTTTGGAAAAAGTATTCCTTTGTCTGTGGACTTTGTTTTTTACACCCAAAATTGGAAACGGGGCACTGGCATCACGAAGACAATCAGGTATTAAACGTTTACCTACGCAGGTGTTTTTATTATGGGACTTGTGGTTTAACTATGCTTTGGCGCCTTGAAGGAGAAAGTGGTAGAGCCGCCTGTGACAAAAGTAAGTGTTCTATCCTGCCATCTTCTCCAGCGCCAAGGGTGGTACCAAGCCACTGCACTTACAATAGGATATCCTGAAAACATGACCAGTTGGGATGCCTTGAGGACTGGAGTTGGGAAACATGAACATAGGCTGTAGGACTTAACTACCAGAATAGTGGGTCAACGCATAAGCCATATATATATACACTACTAGAGTCAGTATTACTTCATAATTAATTTCAATAGTATATGTAATGGTTCACTAAAAGTAAAAATGTTACATTTACAGCCTGTAATTCAGATTATAATGAGTATCATTAAAGGGGTATTCCCATCAGTGCTTCACTGCAGACTTCAATGGAAAGGTCCACAATCAAGCTAAGTCACTTCTCCATTGAATTGCATCAGGAGAGCTACTGCAAAAAATGCTTGATAGATATGGTCCCTGAGATGAGACACGCAGCAATCACATATTTATGGCATATCATTTGAATATCCCATGCATGTAAGAGATAGGAATATTTTGTTAACTTATCAAGTGCTTTTATACTATCCTAATCCATATAGTTTGTACTATGAAACACATATTTAATAATACTAGTGTAAACTTTCGTAAATGTCATGTAAAGCATTAGGGCCTTTTTACACACAAAGATGATCGCTCAACAGATAGCTTTTAAGCAATCATTTTGCATAAACTACTAATTGGTACAAATGCCTATTAGTACCAATTAGTAGCATGTGAGCCGCTGGGAGCTATATTCCGAGAACAGCGGGTGGTCTGTTCTCTGAATACATTTGCTTTGTTCTGCCGCGGGACTGACAGCTGAGACAATGTAATCAGCTCTCCCAGGCAGAACACAGTGTGCAGTTCATCTTATAAGCTCTTCTGCCGAACAATGGATTTCATGCCAAACAGAAAATCATCATTTGGCAGAAAAGTGAAAGATGGGCACATTTACACGCACCGATTATTGCTCAAAAGATGGCTTTTGAGTGAATTTTGAGCAATAAATGTTGTGTGTAAATGGGCCTTTAGAGCAGTTACCAAAGTTTGGTAATTATGTTTTATTATTTACTGAACTTTTGCCATTTCTTGTTTTGTTGTATTAGCCAATTCTGCAAATTGCAACAGAAGGGTGAATCAACCTTTTTCTTTTAGTGCATTTATTCTGTTTTTTCTTAAACTGCCCATGTTTTTTTTATTCTCCTCTTTTAATAAACTGTGTTGGGTAAAACCTGCTTATCCAGACAGAAAAGTATGTGAAATATTCTTTTATGGAAAAACGAAAGGAATGCACACTTCTTTAAGCTATGCCCCTTGACGTCTTGGCATCTGGCTTTGATAAACTTTATAACTAGTAAATGTAGTGTTGATTAAGCAATCTGGCCTGCTTACAGAATGTATACATACTACATGCCTCCAGCCTTCACAAAGGTTATACTTTATCGGTAAGTTATGATCATAGACTGTGGGGATTCCCCTCTGCATTTTTCAGTATTCTTCCACCACCTAAACAAACACACTTCCCTTTCGCCTATGCGTTACCACTTCCTCAGCTGCTCTACTTTTTTAATCATTGTCATGGAATTTCCCTTTAACAGAATATACTTTTCTTTAGATATTGTGTAAATCTGTATTGTACAAATCAACCTGTTTTACAGCAGCAAAAAGTGAATAGTAAATATACAGACATTAAAACATGCTTCCAAATTAATGGCTTTAAAGGGAATTCTTGTCTTTCATATCCGGCTGCCCCCAGATGCTTCACTCGTTTATTACTTTATTAGAATGCTAATTCTTATAGTATAGATATTTGAACTATTTTTTCTAAAGTCACTATACCAACATTTGTTTAAAGGGGTTTTCCAACAGTCCAACATTTTTGGCAAAAGCCCAATACTTTCCTAACATCATTAAATAGAATGCCATATGCCTAAAATAAGCTTTCTATGAGCCTCCCTTCTATGTCCTTGTCACTTCTGTTGGTGGTTTCTTCACTGAGCAAACAGGGCGCTACTGCTCAGCCCATGTGATCAGCATTTCTAACTGGGAAACTACAGTTCCCAGAAACACCCGCATCACCTCCTGGCTAATGGCACTTTCCACCTTTATGCATCTAGTAGTAACACTAGTCTTCCTGTTCACTGAAAGGGTTTATTTTAGCTCTACAAAACCTTTCTCACAGGGGAGTCCAGCTAAACTGTAGCTGTGCATATGAAATGGCTAACCTTTAGTCTGAGCTTACTGAATCCAGGAGAGAGAGCAAAGACACTGTCTGCTCTGCAAATATTCACCTTGTGTGCTAGAGACAGAGAAAGAGCAATTATATAGGGTGAAGGCAGCAGGAACTGAGCATGCTCAACCAGAGTGAAGACCTACTGGAGGATGTGTCCAGGAGCAACGAAAGGTAAACAAAGAATGGGGATGGGATGTTTAAAGGGAACCTATCACATCCTATAAGAACCATAACCACGAGTTGTTTGCTCAGCTGGGCATGTGTTTATGCGATGGTTATCTGACCAGTGGGATTCCATTGACTCCTTCCGAGTACATAATGAGTGAACAGTGTATTCATTATGTATGCAAGGCAAGCAAAACCCATTGTGCAGCTGGTCAAAATCCAATCAAATGGAACGAAATTTTCAGCAATCAAACAATGGTTTTTATGCTGGCTAAAAACTAGCACTAAACAGCAATTGAACAAATACCCGTGTTTACATGTAATGATTATTGCTCACTTTCGGCCAATTGAATGAATTGTGAGTGATAGTTGTGGTGTGTAAAAGGGCCTTAATTTATTGTACTTCTAGGACAGAGATGTGTACTTTTTATTCGTACCAGGCTACCTGTTCCAGCGCTGTCACCTCTGGAAGTTTGATATGGTAATTTGTAGAAAAAACGCCCGCGCTACCCAGACCAAACCACCAGGATCAGGCTCCAAACACTTCTTACTATGGTCATCGCCCTGTAGGCAACAAAACGCGTTGCACAGAAAATTGCCTCAATAAACTGATGACCATAATAAGAAGTGTTTGGAGCCTGATCCTGGTGGTTTGGTCTGGGTAGCGCGGGCGTTTTTTCTACAAATTACCATATCAAGTTTCTTCTGAGTGGGTCCTACTATCCAGTAGGACACAGAAGCCCAGCAGCTTATCGGACACAACGGGGGATATATAAGCCTATCTGGATGTGGAGGTGTTGGTGAGGCTTCTATGCAGGAGCACTCACCAAACACCGGGTGAGTCAATTTTATTATTACTCAACAATAATACACTATTGGGCACTATACCCTATATTGCTTTATTACTCCAGACCACTACAGGTAACGCCTCCCTCACGTGTTTGTGTTGACCTCTGGAAGTTGGCACTTGGTCTATGAGTGTGACTTTTTTCTACGGTAAGTGTGCACACTCCCACTGTTCTCTATGGGAGTGCATGCACTGACTGAACAAAAGAGTTACCCTGATAGACTGAGCACCGACTTCCATGAGTGAAAACGTGGGAACAGGTAGCCTGGTAGGTGTAAAAAGAACACCCCTCTCATCCTATTAACACCATAAGTTAGATTATGGTATTTATAGGGTGTGACAGGTTCCCTTTTAGGGGGGTGAGAAGTCAGGACTTGTGCATTTTCAAAAAATAAATATATTTGCAAAGATTAATGATTTTAGATATTGTACACAGTGAATGAGCAATGTCATCTTGGGAAAATACCTTCAAAAAGTGTATTCTTGATTGAAATCTTTTATACGGATGTGTCTTTCCTTAACTTGTTTCTAAACCCGATATATCCTTAGAGATGTATGGTGTGAGATTTTAAGCAAACATAAAAAATGTGTATACATCAACGGATGCCGCCTGCTGGCCATCTGTTGCACATGGGCACCTATGTTTAAAAAAAAATTAAACATTACTAAATTCTTTTTTTTACTGGATAGGGAAAGATTATATTGAACTGGAATCATGACAAGTTGCATAACATAATGAAATTCAAGTTAAGTTAAGGATGGGCTCTGGCAAACCTGGACTTGTGTTCTGGATAAACAGACAGGGAACAACAAACTGTATACAAAGTAGTCAAAAAGGAAAATTGTGTCCGTATTACAGATGATTCTCTGGGAGAACATTCCTGGCATATGGCACCCAATAGAGTACCCTATGGTAGTGTTCGTGATACTCCCTAGAATGGAGCTGTGGGGGATTCTGTGCATTGCCATACATCCTCCATATGGCTTTGATGTGCATTCAGGTAGTCGCTCAGAAAAGTCACTGAAGCGTACGAACGACAGTGCTTTGTTTGCTTTTACGCAGAGCCCTTACTGTTCATTAGTTGTTTGCCTACATTATATATTGTTCATGGGGGGCATTTCCCTGCAAATTAGTTTGCAAGTCATTCAAGTATGAATAACAGTGACTTTACAACAGACAGTGACTTTAAAGTCAATGGAAGCCGTCCCTGCCGTGGCACTTCAGCAATGAGCATTGCAGAAGTGTCACGGGATCCGCGTCATCGCCTAGCAAATCTGCAGTGCGCCTGTGCGCCAGCAGCATATCCGCAGTACAGAAGAAATGACAGGTAAGCAGGGTCGCTGGCAGCAGGCACAGGCAGATTCTGTGCGGGATTCCCCACACAGAATCCGTACATGCCGTGTGCATGAGGCCTTAATGGCCATTACCATTTTATCAGCTTCATTTGCATGTAAAAGGACCTCCAGCAGTGGTTTGCAGAGCCAAGTGTGTGTTTAAACACACTAACAGCTGTGTAAACAGCTGCTCACACATTCCATTGTTCTGCTTGCTCTAGTATAAACATGTTGCCAGGAGAACATCCTGCAGTCTATTGAAAGATGAGTGAAATACATTTAAATGGAATGTATTTGCTTAGTCTTTCAGCGGCTGAACGATTGATTTTATGTGAAGTAAAATTTAGGATTCGAACAAAAAGTGCACAATGCCCACGTTTACATGTAACGGTTATTGCTCATTCTTGAACGTTTGGACAAATTTCGAGCGATAATCATTGCATGTAAAAGGGCCTTTACTGTCTGGTGAAGTGTGAATAGTAGTTGAAGGGATTGGGTGACACTGCATTAGTATTACTATGAGTGATCCCTGTATGGAATTTTATAGTAAGTAAAGTAACTGCTGCTGATGACAATGGACAGACAGGAATGTTTAGGGCCTAAAAGATCAGATACTGTTGTCACTCACTCACTCACGACTAGAGATGAGCGAGCATACTCGCTGAGGGTAATTACTTGATCGAGCATTGTCCTTAGCGAGTACCTGCCCGCTCGAAAGAAAAGGTTCAGCTGCCGGTGGAAAGCGGGGAGGAACGGAGGGGAGATCTCTCTCTCCCTCTCTCCCCTCTGCTACCCCCTGCTCACTGCCACAACTCACCTGTCACCCGCGCTGGCAGCCGAACCTTTTCTTCCGAGCGGGCAGGTACTCGCTAAGGGCAATGCTCGATCGAGTAATTGTCCTTAGCAAGTATGCTCGCTCATCTCTACTCACCCCCTCTCCTTTTCTAGCTGGTCAGTACTAGTTCCCCCATCAGATTGTACTATAAAAAGGAAATATATTAACATAGCCTTATAGTAAAAATATAAATGCCTGCAATTTGTCAGTGTATTTTTAACACCCAGACACTCTTAGGGACCTTTCACACGTGCGGAATATTTCAGCAAGACGTACATAAAAATCCAGGCAATTCTTCACCAAAATCCGCATGTATAAGGGTGGGTTATGGAGCAGAAATCTTCAGCAGCAGTTTAAGTCCGTATTTAGGGCACATTCACACGGGCATAAGCACATTTTGTATTTACGCAACTGAAAATCTCTGCGTGTTTAACCCTATCCCTGTGGGTTTTATACACACAAAGTGCATATTTTCGCATGCAAAAAAGTATGCAGAAGGGCCCATGCATTTGCTGCGCAAATAAGTGGTGAATGCGCAGGTTTCCTGTATATTCACATGTATTTGTGCTGGCCTATTCACTTCAATGGTCTATTGCAGCGCATAATATGCACCATATAGCTCATGCCATGTATTTTTTCACACGATTGAACATTGCACAAAAAATATGCTTATGTGAACTGGCGGTTCTATTCACTGCGTATTACAGGTGTTAAAATTGCGCATATAATACTCGGGACAAATACGTCCCTGTGAACAAACGCTCAGTCGAGTCTTTCAAAAATATCCCGCCCATGAGAAGGCACCCTTAACGTACCTTGACACGGTACCACTGTCAGATGCGTAAGTGCCCGATAGACGTGCCAGTGACTATTGCTCCTCTCCTTTTACACAAGAGTAATAGTTTGTCAGATGCTGGAGTCGGAGTAGCTGGAGATCTCCGACGGCCGCCCGCCTCCATTCACAGTAAGCAGGAGTCATTCAAAGATTGACCGACTCCGGTTTACACGGAGCAAGAAGCCGTTCAGTAGTCATTCTGTTTCAGTGAGCCGAAAAGGAACGTTTAGCAGCCACATGGTGACTTCTTGCTCAGTGCCCTGTCGGGGGCCGTGTGTACTTGAGTTCACAGTCACCCGTAATCACCCGTTCAAGCAATTACGGTATTCAGGCAACTATCAACCAGTGTAAAAGTACCTTTAGGATAACAGAAGACCTTATTATCTTTCAGTCTGTACCTATTAACTTCACATAAAAATATTAAAGCCACCCTCCAGTCCTGGAGAAACAAAAATGGCGAACTGCTTCTCTGACTACCTGATGTACACTGTGCTTAGTATACATCAGTAGTCCAAGAACCTACATGTTGTTCCGACCGGCCAGCACTGATCATGTGGACAGCAATGTTTAATCAAAGCAGATGTAGTGTCTTAAGGCCCTTTTACACGGGATGAGTGTCTGGGCAAACGATGCCCGACAGTCATCCCTATGTATACTCGCTCCCGTGTGGCCATCTTCGTTTCTCCAGATTCGGAGGGTCGCTTTAAATCACTATTTTCCAGTTTGTTAGTATTCTTAAACACAGTTGAAAGCATTTTAATCCCCAGGAGGTGCAATGAGATGGAATGCAATAATGCAATGATTAACACTTTAAGTCTAGTTTTTATACCCCAAAACAAATGAAATTTATGTTTTTATGTTGCACCCCCTTCAGTCCATTCATCTTATAAACCCATAATATAGCAGCAGATGGCTGAGCTGCAGGCCACTGACCACCAAAGGTACTTTTATGCATAGCGTTTTCTATCATGCAATAAAGAAAGGAGCTCCTATAATTAAAATCAAGCGTTGATGGATCTGCTCACATTAGTCGTCTGTGTCCAAACACAGCAATGAGAATGCTCCTCACAGCATGCTGCTGCGCTAGGACAGCCGCACTGCACTCGACAGCGCTCATCTGGGATACTGCAGAAATAGAACACTGAGGACTGAGCGGTGAACATCACAGTTAGGTAAGGGCAAGCTTTTTTTTATATTAACGCAGACAATAAAAAATACATGTTTCAGGGCTGAACAGTTGATTTGTTCTATTCCCGTATTTTTATTTCTTTTTCTGGTTCGGCTACTGTAGTGTGTATATACTAAGAAATAAGAAAGGTATAAAATGTAACTTTTATTAAAACACTGGAAAAGGTAAGTAATCGAAACTCAGTGTCACGGGCAATGGCTGCACTGAAAAAGAGTATACTGGAAAGTGCCAGCATGGATTATAGTAGGTGTATGGGACAAACAAAGTTTACAGCATAAACATGCCCTTACAGAATATATCTATGCCTACTGGCGTAACTATAGGGGGTGCAGGGGATGCGGTTGCACCCGGGCCCAGGACCCTTATGGGCCCCATAAGGCCTCTCTTCTCCATATAGGGAGACCAGTACTAAGAATAAAGCATTATAGTTGGGGGCCCTGTTACAAGTTTTGCATTGGGGCCCGGGAGCTTCAAGTTACACCTCTGTCTATGCCTATGGCCGCCTGCAGACAGCCGGGTCGGATCCCACTGCGAGAATTCTCGCAGCGGGATGCGGAACTGTGCCCCTGCAGAGGCCTGCAGCTCACCCGCTCCTGGCATCTCCTGTCTCTGCTATGCGCCGGCTGCCGGCCAGCCAGCGCGTGCGCAGAGTGGAGCCGGTCCGGCACTACTGACATTTCTGTGCGGGGCTCTGCAAGTGTTTTCATGCAGACAAATTGCGCCTGTGTGCATAGGATTGCGTTTTGCAGTGCAATCGTATGCAGGCGGGCATGGGCGGAAATTCTGTGGGAAATCCCGCTGCAGAATTTCTGCCCGTGTGCAGAGGGACTATAGTATTGGCAGATTCCAGACTAATTGTAATATTCCTATTCATTTCAGATGACCAAATCTCATCAGGGGTATGATAAGGTAGGTATTACCAGGGTAGTAAATGGTCAATATCATAGGTAAATAGACCTATAATAGCAGTAGGAGATTAGTGCAAAAGAAGGTGGTCCTCAGGCAGTCCCTTTTATTAATATAACAGATCATCATTTCTGTATGTATTTGGAGGAAACTTTGCTTCTCTGGACGAAAACAACCTGCCCTGTTCTAGCAGCCTAGCTGCCAGTAATCGCCATTGATGTCTGCTTCAGTAAAGGTGCATTTACACTGCAAAGATGATCGCTCAAAAGATGGCTTTTGAGTGATCATTTTGCATAAACTACTACTTGGTACTAATGCCTATTAGTACCAATTAGTAGCATGTGAGCCATCAGGAGCTTTAGTCAGGGAACAGACCACCCACTGTTCCCTGATTACATTCCTTTTGTTCTGCCAGTAGGGCTGACAGCTGAGAATAGCTGATACAATGCAATCAGCTGTAATTATTGCTCCCCAGTTCTGCTTATCAGCTGTTCTGCCGAACAATGGTTTTCAAGCAGAACTGAAAACCATTGTTTGGCAGAAAACTAAAAGATGGGCACATTTACACCCACCGATCATCGCTCAAAAGATGGCTTCTGAATGAATTCTAAGTAATAATCGTTGTGTGCAAATGTCACCCGTAGCATGCTAGGGCAAAACACGACATCCTGCCCATGAGCGGAAATCGATTGCGATAACCCGCTAATGGAGAAAAAAATCGCAGCATGCTGCGATTCTATGGAAATCCCGTGCAGACGTCTTCCATTGAAGTCAATAGAAGCTGTCCAGCATGCGACCCTTCCGCAATCATCATTGCGGAACGGTCGCGGGATATGCGTCATCGCCTAGCAGCGACACGGCGGAATCTGTACTGCGCATGTGCATCCAACCCGGCCATGTGCAGGCGGCCTAAAGCACCAAGGCATAAACCTTAAAAAGAGAGAGCCCCGTCCACTGCACATATCGGCCAAAGGCATGAGCCAATTTGCTACCAGAGCTCCATTTGACACTCCAAACCTTTACTTACTCAGCCTAAACTACTGACCTGGGCCAAGACTCTCCATTGGTGACCTGGGATGCGGAGACATTATCACGTTCTCCATTACAAGCTGGGCACTATCAAGCAACCATCCAGACAGAACTATTAGTCAAGAGCAGTAAGGTAACATATGTAAAAGTAAAGTTGAGTATATCCAGAATAAGAAAGGCTAATGGCAAAGACCAAGAGCAGCAAGGAGATATAAAAAGTGATAAATGAGCCAGATATAGCAGCAAGAAAAGGGCAAAGGCAGCGAAGTTTAGTTTAGTGAATGAAATTTAAAATATCCTGTTTAAGCAATGGAGGTGAAAACCACGTTGGATGTGCAGAATTGACAACTGCACTGTTCACCAGTCCTTGCATTTTTTCCTCTTTCAATTTAACTGATTTTTTATAGGAGCAGTTCTAAAACCACCTAAGGGTGCCTACCAACTAGTGTTTTTTTTCTGCAGCAAATTCGCAGCGTTTTTTTTTTCCAATTGTCAATGGGACTTTCTAATGTTAAAAACGCAACGCACCAAGAATGCAAGTTGCCGCTTTTACGTTTTTGGTGCGTTGCGTTTTTAACATTAGAAAGTCCCATTGACAATTGGAAAAAAAAAATGCAGCGAATTCGCAGAGGAAAAAAAAGCCTAGTGGGTAGGCACTAGAGATGAGCGAGCATACTCGGTAAGGCGATATACTCGAGAGAGCATCGCCTTTTCGAGTACCTGCTGGCTCGTCCCTGAAGATTCGGGGGCGGCGCAGGGGTGAGCTGGGGGTTGCAGAGGGGATCGGGAGGGAGAGAGAGTGGGATCTCTCTCACTCTCCTCCCCGCTCCCCCTTGCTGCTCTGCGCCGCCCCCGACCCCCGCGGCCCCCCGGAATCTTCAGGGACGAGCCAGCAGGCACTCGAAAAAAGCGATGCTCTCTCGAGTATATCGCCTTACCGAGTATGCTCGCTCATCTCTAGTAGGCACCCTTACTGTGTCTTATTTTGCCAACCCCTGTCTGTATGCATTGTTAGGGCAGTTACCGTTGGGGCATCCCCCTCCCTACACGCCATTAAGCAGAGCAAAACACTGCTTACAAAGGGGGACCCTCTGGTGGTCCCAGACCATCCTATTAGGATGGATAGATGGCTGCCCACGTGTGTTCACTTCTCCATTGAATTCAATGGATGTTTATGGAAATCACATAGTGTCAAAAGTTTGACTCTTCATTGATTAAACTCATAAACATGATCCTGATATTTCTGATTGATGTGTCAGAAAATAGTATTTTGAGTGTACCCCATTCTTGAGTACCCCAGTTTTAAATATTCCTTCTCCGGGGTAGCATCCAGATTATAATGTACAGTAACTTGAACTTTTTCACATTTACGTACAAAAGCAGAGAATGCAATGAGCTGAGAACAAAGCCAGCATTTTCTAGCCTAAGTTCTATTAGCATTTCTAATACACAATCCACGCATCTATTCCTAGACATAATTGATGCAGCATGTCTGTGCCTAATGAAGAGCAGAGGCGCACACTGACCCCTTTCATGTAGAGCGAAGGCACCCCTGCATGTTTCTACAAGCTTATCATAAAATCTAGTATGAGCCCTTTGTACAGATACATATCTACTGTGGGATTTTGACATCAGGATCTGTTCATGAGGATTTCAGAAGTGAGAGATCATTGCTTGTTCTACCCATTTTCTTCCATCTCGTCCATACAGTACATGAACGCTCCATCCCGCAGATCAATGTGCGCAATAACTGACAATAAGTGACATTTTAAACAGTCTTGTGATTGTTATCCAGAGTTGCCAACAAATCGGGATTTCAGCCAACTAGCCATTATCATAATGACTTAAAGCAGTTGTCACTTAGGCAACACTTCATAATTATGTCTGAAACAAGAAGCCAATGGTGGTACAAGTACACAGACGGCCTTGTTAAGGTTACAACATCACATTGTGTGGAAGCCCACAGCTCTGCTCCACATACAATTAGTAGAATCTCCTCATTTACCTTTTCTATATTTACATGCATTTATCCCCAGCAACCCTGCTTAAGTATGAAAGGCATGCCAAGATGTGTGCTTCACTCAGGCCTCATGCAAACTTCCATATTACTGCTCCTTTTTATATGGAGTCATAATAGGGCACCTGTCGAGGTGCATGAGGCCCTCATTGTACTTCTGTATGCCCTTGACTTCATGCAGAGGTTTTTTATTATGTAGAAATCAGATGCGGTATGTATAAAGCTTTTTTCCCTTACATTCGATTGAAAATAGCTCCGTACTTCAGGCTCCGCTGGGTGCTTTTATAGCAGCAGTGTCCCCTCCACTTAACACTTTGTGAACCTTCCTCAAAAGTTTTGAAAAGTGTTGAGTTTGGTGCAAAGCAAGAACACGCAGAGAACGGATCGTGAACAGCACAGTTGGGTAAGTATACTCTTTTATTTTAATGCTTTACTGAGAAATAAAGTATAAAATGTAACTTTTATTAACCCTTAAGTGCGGATTCCTGCTTTTTCTCATGCAAAGTTATTAACCCCTTAAGGACAGGGCCTATTTTGGGCATAAGGACGCAACGATTTTTGGCGGATTTTCATCTCCATGTCCAATGTAGATATGAAACCACCCTTATGTAATCCAACGAGAAGGTCAGAAAAGACATATAATATGTATGAGGAAAAAGTGAAGGCTTAAATTTGCTGAGCCTACACTGATATGTTAAAATATTGCCTGTACAACAATTCCCCAATATGGAGTAATATAAAGGTGTAAGCAATATGGCCCTGGGACTCACTCACCCAGGTGTATGAAGCTGCATATTATACATGCGTAATATGCAGTCCTAAAAGCCCATTGGTTTACATTGCGCCATTCATGCATAAGTATTTTTCATGCGCATATAGCGTGAGTGAGAAAAAAACACAGCATGTCATATTTTGGTGCATAATATGCCCTTTTGTAGGCTATGTGGGTTTACAATATGCAGTAATGCAACGTGTGTTTAATGATGTACTGTGTACTATGCACGTAAAATATGAGCATAATGCGCAGACCCATACGCCCATGTGAATGAGCCCTTAAAGTGACCCTCCAGAACTGGACAAACAAAGATTGCTGCACCGCTTCTCTGATTACCTGATGCACACTTTGTATTAATATTTATCATCAGTCCAAGTGCTTATTCAGACGACCGTGTATCGGCCGGGTATTCACGCTGGCCGATATACGGCGTCCCTCTATGCAGGGGGAGGAGGCTGGAAGAGCCGGGAGCAGTGCTCTGAGCTCCCGCCCCCTCTCCACCAACTCACGCCCCTCTGCACTATTTGCGATGAGGGTATGCGGGATGGGGCTTAGCCCAGCCCTGTCCCGCCCTCTCATTGCAAATAGTGCAGAGGGGCGGAGAGGGGGTGGAGAGCAGGCAGAAAGGGGGCGGGAGCTCAGAGCACTGCTCCCGGCTCTTCCAGCCTCCTCCCCCTGCAGAGAGAGACGACGTATATCGGCCGGCGTGAGTACCCGGCCGATATACGGTCATCTGAATAAGCCCTAAGGCCGCTTGCACACAGCTGAGAAAATTGCACAGGATTTGTGCATTGCGATAGCCATTCTTTTGAAAAAATTGTGGCATGACCTATCTTTGGGCATTTCCTTGAAACACCTAGCCCATTGTTTTCATTGGGGCCAGAAAAAACATCTCACAGCATGCGAGGTGCACGCGAGTGTGATGCGTGGCTTCCCATTGAAAACAGTGAGAAAAACTTGCTGATCCTCTATAAATCCAATAACTCATAGGTAACATTTTCATTGATTGGATTTGGCAGAGTTGCTTTCAACTCTTCTGAAATATCTGTTTTAGTAAATAATTATATTCCACAAAAAGTATATAAAAAGTCTCTGATTAGCCAAGACCTAATTGACAACTGGGTTCCGGTTGTCAATTCATTCATACAAGCAGAATAAATAAATACTGTTTAATCAGAATTAAACCTGCTTCTACAGAAAGTTGCTGTTAACTATAGATATGGCATGTGTGGGCAGTGGTGAGATAGGAGGAGCCCAAGTTTGGGGAACAGCCCAGGACTTATTTCCACTTAATCTGCCACTGGCATGTGCCCAATTCTTTCTATTATAGTCCCTCATCTGTAGCTCAGCCTACCAGAGTTGGTATGGGATAAGGGTGAAATCACTGCATCAGCCCCAGCTCTCGTCATCACATTGCCAGTTCCTGCTCTCTGTTATCTCAGCACCGAGTGTCGGTAGACCTTTTGCTTGTACTGTCTGTAGGCAGATTGGTGAAGTGTTTATACCTTGCTGCCCTGAGTGTTAGTGGTCATTCACAAATTATAATGTCATCTACCTTTTACAACAACTCCCAATTTCCACCTAGGGAGACTCAGGGATGTCCTAGGTTCCTGCTGGGGGTTACCCTTATCAGGGCAAGTGCTCCGCTATATCATACGTATGGGTCAAATTTCCATATCAGCCATTTTGGTTTTGCTATTCAGAATTTTGTTCTCCTTGTTAGGCCTCCTGTCCACGTTCGTATCGGTAAAGCACTGCAGGTCTCCGGTCATGTGCAGTGTGACTCTCTTTTTTTTATTTCATTCCCTGCTCTGTTTCATAGTGGGGTTGCATATGAAATCACCACCCATATGCAATGTATTATATATAAACAATGTTAGCATACACTGCCTATACAAAAGTATAGGGCACATGCTGCGTGATACGGAGAGAAATAGAGCATGCTGTGATCTATTTCTTGCATGTATCTAAATGCAGTAACTACACGCTCATGTGCATGGATCAATGAAAGTCCATTGACTTTCATTGACTCCATTCGTTGCATATCATGCGGCCGTGCATTGCACGTATAATATGCGATGAAAAAACGTCCGTGGACATGAGCCCTTATATAGTAAGTATATCTGTCCTGTTGGATAATTAATTGATGCCTGTGTAGGCTACGCTCTTCATGGATTGAACATTTCTTCTCTTTCTCATCCATTGTCAATTGTTTTGCTGTGGCATATCGGTCATGAGACCCCTGTGGCCGCAGTGGTGGAGCTCTCATGTAACATAGATTTATGACCTACCCTATGGATATTCCCCAAATGTTAATGGTTGTAATACTCTTTAAGAGAGTTGATACAAATAATGCAGTATGTGTATTTTACAACTCTACATTGTATATTACTTTATATATCGTTCACTGGTTTCAGTTCACCAAAACATGCTGGATTATTACCAAAAAATTGATGTTATTTGAAGTACACATTCGAGATTGGAATGTATTTTTATGAAGAATGTAACATGAAAGGCGCCAGGTGATCTCTATGGAAACACACTTTTCTACCCATTATTTTATTTTGCTCTGAAAATGTATTGACCAGAAAGAAATGTACAAACTACATAGAACTATTTAGGAGTGTTTAAGTATAGATAGGAAATAACATGTTAAAAGACTGAAGGGAGAACAGCAATCCATGGTATTTAGTGTGGGACAAGTAGCTCCACCTAAGTATTGGTGATTCAGCTGTCAGGCTTAAATTAAATTCTCCCATCTGCCTGTGAAGTCCTGTTTATGCGCACATAGCATTGCCCTGCAACACAGTGTCAACTGTCTATAGCTACTGGCGAGAAGTCTCAGTATATCTGTCAGCAGCTGTATTGATAAAATAGACGCCATCTGGCTGTGTCTACATGATCAGACATGTCGTACAGCAACAGCTGAAACACTCATCGCCTATTATATGCCGTCCTTATACAACCACCCGTAAATGCAAGAAAATAGAAATTGGAACTAAATAAAAGCGCACAGTGTGCTATAATGTATCAAAATAAGGATGGCGCAATATTAAAGAAATGGCTCTGGTCACAGAAAATGGTTTCGGTTTACCTATCCTGTACTTTATGTATTTACATGATGGTTAGAACAGTATTGTATATTTTTCTACAAAAGGAAGCAAGACATGGTCAAAGTTTTGTAAAAGTTTGGAAAATTACACAATGAAAAAAATAATATAATATATGGGAAACCTATGAATTTAACAATGACATTGTGTAGACTGTTACCTAAGGCTGTCATCGTATGTACGTAAACACAATTGTGCACTACTTTAGCACAAAGTTTTTGCGTTACCAACGAGGCTTTTTTGCATGCGTATCTGAGTATTGTACTGTACCTTTTCTGCCCGCAGGGCATGCTCATCTGTACATGGCAAACAAACGACCGATTGAATGACTAGTTAGTTCCAGATGTGTTTTTTCCAGCGCAGGTACGCAGTGTTTCACACATCTCCTTGCGTATTGTGCACCCCCCCCCCCCATTGACTTCTACGGGGATCTTTGTTGTGCAAATCTGCAGGAAGATAGAGCATGCTCTAACTTTTTTTGGGGGGTGGCAGAAATGTGCATACAAAATATGCGCATCTGGACTAAGGCTGGGTTCACACAGGATGGATTTGCTGTGGAATTTCCGTGCGGATTGTCCACACGGACAATAAAAATAAACGCCTGAGATCAAACCATCGCACATTAAAGGGGTAGTCCGAAATCTACTTCCAGTTTAAAATGCATTACTCATGCAGCAACATAACAAATAATCATGTACTCGCCCCTATTTGCTCCCGCGCAGCCATTCAGTCCTTGCCCCTGTTGTTCGTCTTCAGCCTATAGTCCCACTCGATTTACGGTACGCTACGGCCACTGGAGCTAATACTGCATGAGGCCATACTTTTACAAAGAATTGCAGGTCAACAGGTACATGTCAAATATTTTGTCTACAGCGTTTATTATGGAATTTCTAATTCTAAATAATTTTGTTTTTATTTATAGAAAGATTTATGTTTGGAAAAAGTATTTAGGAAATCCAACTGACTCGTCAGTCCAATTGTTGGCTCAGATGTAAGGTATAGTCATGTCATATACATCATAGCACTCAAAAGGAACCTCTAAAAAAAGCCAGCTGTAGAAATAGTGGGGGGCAAATACCATTGCTGGAATTGCTTGAATTTCTTAATTTTGATTTATCATTGAGAGCATCAACTTTCCTAAAGAAAATGTGTTTTCCTAGAACTGTATATGTGGAAGTTTGTATACAGTGTTCGGCTCGTGTGAACTATTTATACAGGCAGATAAATTGCTAAAATTGTGTTCGCTGATCTTTATTCATTCACATTCACTGTAACAGAGGGCTGGAATTATGCAGCCGGACACATTCCAAATCCGCAGCTGCAGCATTCCATGCCCAAATCGGCAGGTCTAACTGCAGATTTTGATGCAGAATTGCAGGCAGGTTTTAAGCCATTAACAATTGTGCTTTAAAAGCTGCAGGAAGCGTGGAATTTATTGTGGCTTGCCATGTGTCCTGTGTCCAAACTCCGACCCATGTGAAAGGTCCCTATAGGGGGTGTTTATTTAAAAAAAATATATAATGTCTAGCCATGGGTTAAAGCCAAAAAATAAATAAATAGGGCATACTCACCTGTCTTTGGCCCCCTGGGACACAGCTGAGTGGCTCCTGTGGTCCTATCTCCAACGTGGATGTCCTCCGAAGATCAGGTGACCACTGGAGCCAATCAGAGGCTGCAGCATCACCGTCCGAACTCCTGGAATCACCTCTCACATCGCGGGCATCATGATGTCAGGAGTTGGGACAGTTAAACTGCAGTCTCTGACTGGCCGCAGCGGTCATCTGAGCTCTGGAGGACACCCATGTCGCATATTGAAGATGGGACCACGGGAGCCACTCAGCTGTGATAGATGAGTATGCACTCTTTTTTTTTTATTTTAACCTAAGCTGTTAAAAAAAATTCTAATCACACAACTCCTTTAAGAAAACCTGAGTTATATTGTATTCTGATATATAATATGTCTTGTATTTTTGCTTTTGGCACAGTACAGAAGACATACTGTATATATACTTCCACATATGCACATCTGTTTTTGTACTGTGTTGACTTAACAGTTTCTGTAACATAAGATTGTAAAATAAGAAAAATGAAAATCTGCACCACCCGAAGTAATCGTAAAACATACAAAGAAAAATGTTTCATTTGCTTTACATTGGATGTTTTTTTTTTCTTTGCATTGCAGAACTAGAAACAGGCATGTCTGCCCACAAAGAGGGCCACTGATTTATCCCACTGGAATTTCCTGCTTGTTTTTCCACCCAGAAACCAACTTCAAACATGTCTATTCATGGTACCTGGTTTATGGTTAGCCAGAGAAAGCAAATTCATGGTCTGCAAGGAAAAAGGAGATGTATGATTAAAAGGAAATACGCAGATGAACTTTCAACTCTCCAAAGGATGATGAATAGATGATATTTAATAGCAGTTATCTTCTACTAGCTATTTAGGTTTTAGTGTCCACATTTCCTAGACATTGACTAGCATGTTCTCCTCGCAAATGTGTTATTTTAATAGCTGCACATGGTAAATGAACATCATTTTAAGAAAGTTGTCTGATCCTTAAGTATACTTTGATAAGTACAAGAACAACATATATTGGATAATGTACCACCTACCATAGAAGGGTAGAAGTTGCCAGGGGTTTTTGAGACCAGACGTTCTTTTTGAACAGTCTGGCCTCATGGACACAGCTGTATAAATTATAATGGGACTCTTATAGAGTGCACGAAGCCTCTACTCTATCTCTCTATATCTATAATTTCATATGGAGGCATATGTACTCATACGCAAACAGAAAATTATGGTAGTCTCCATTTGACGTCTTATTGCTTCTTTGTACAGATGACATCCAACAATGCGTGAGAAGAAGTCTCTAGAATGACAAAATCTTTGTAGTTGAATTAGTAGCTTTATTAAACAGTGGTACAACTTTTCTTAGCGGTCCTCAATCTCTGCCAAATTACATTTTGCGGCATAGCGACTGTTGGCTCAGTCTGTCCCACTGTGCCATTATGGGTCTCTTAGAGGCTACTGTCTGCCTTAGCCTACCCCAACTAAACGAAACTCATGGGGTTAAACCAGTCACTTAGTATGGGAATTGCTCTGCATCACCATGGGTCCTTCTCGCCGCTATGCCACTACCTTTCTCACAATCCTGACTACCCTTGGCTGTAAGTAGGCAACATAAACTTGCATCACAAGAGTCTGATCCCACAGAGTGGCAAATACAATTTTAGTCCAAGTCCTTTTAAAAGGGGTACTGTATTTTTAATGAACCACTCAACATAAATTAAACATACTGTTTCAGCAACCGTATAACCGTAACTTCATTTTTGAAGAAAACGTGAATACTTGCAGAATATAGTGTTAACCTTTTCCAATCCAATTTGTATCCTGGTTTTCCTAGGGGGGCTTACTCTTTTTCTGCCATTATACAACGGCGCTATCTGCTGGCTAAAGTGAGTACTGCATGAGGTGATACGTTGGATAGGCTCCAACAGCAGAGAGGCTGGCAATATACAGTAAGAGAACCCCAACGAATGTCTTCCAACATTGGAGCTGTACAGCCTTAAATCATAATGTCTTTATAGGTCAGACAGTGGATTGGAAAAGGTTAACTCTTGAACAGTTCACTCCATTACACAGGAGGAGGATAGTACTCATTCACTTATGTCCTTTGCCCCACCGGTTCCTTCTGCTTACCTCAGAGCCCTATAGTAGACGTTAGTGCAGCCAGTCACTTTGTCCACTGTTCAGTCCAACCCTGGGCTCAATCAGGCATAAGTCTACAATTTAAAAGGAACCTGTCATGACTTTTTCAGCTCCTAAATCATCACCTTGCTGTTACACCGGAAGTTATAAGTATGGAGAAATATCCCTGTATAAACTGTTCATTGTTTCATTATGTATAATCTAAACGTATAAAATAATCAGTGTTGTATGCTAATTATTGTTTTTGGGTCATGAAGGCAGTGTCACTAACCTGAAGTGTCACACAGTCTGGGCTCCAAGTGCAAACAGCCTTTAAGCTGTGAACAACCGTAAACCGCAATGATCAATTGGTAAGTCATTTTACTGCAACTTATTGTTATCAAGAAAAGCATTCAAGCATCAAAGTCGTCTTAAGGATTTGTTTTCAATTGATCACGAGGGACCACAACAGATCAGTTTTCAGAATGATAAAAAAGTAACCTCAGAGGATATAAGAATGTTGTTCTCTTAAATTAAAGCTTGAATGTGGTGTAGATAAGCAGTAGTTTCAATTAAAAAAGTGGCACTTTAGGACAATCCCTATTAATATGACCTATGAAAAGGACATATGAATGTCGTAGAGGAAGGTACCCTGCTGGGCATCTCCTTCTATGAGTCATGGTGGAGAGTCACTGATAAGCAATAGCACTTGTTAGGGGTGCTGCTGGGATCTGTAGTTCTAAGCTTCCTAGCAGCACAGCCCTCACAGGGTTAATTGATTGAGCTGGCTGGGTGTTGTACTTCCTGCCAGCCAATCTCCTGGGTCTGCGTTCACATATAAACCCAGCTCCTGGTCAGTCTCTGTATGGCCCCTAGCGTGAGCAGTCATGAATCCTTGTCTGTTGATGCTTGCTGTGTGACCTGTGATTTGTGTCCTGTCCTGTTGCAGCGTGCTGTGTGAACTGTGTCTGGTGCTGCTGGACTCCTGGTTAGTGTAGGGACTAGCGGTATAACCAGGAGCCGTGAAGTGGCCCGCTAGCTTCCACGCTTTGTACAAAATGTCAACTAATACCTGGTATTTATATTCAGCTTATCATCTGATACTAGTGGTTGCATTTTGGCTGCTGTATGCTGTGTATTCTGGCTCTGTGTGTCCTGTTGTTCAGTCCCTGTCATGTGGCATGTGAATGCATCCTGTTCTGCTGCGTGGCTCCTAGGATCAGCTAGGGCCCAGATCTGAAAACCGCTGGGCTGCCCTTATTGGGGCAATGTCCCCACTTAGGTAGGGCCATGCCAATCAGCCATGTAGAAAAGGGTCAGTTGCCTGAAGCCCATGTGCATAATGTGTGCAACCTGTGTGCTACCCAGTCCTCCCTTTGGTTGCGATCGTGTGGGCCCCGTGCTTAGTCCGCCCACACGATCGTAACAGCACTATAGCCGACTTTGTATGAATGGCCATTTATCTAACTGGTTGACACGTAAAACTGCATGTTCCTACAGCATCTCTTGTTGGCTGGATGTTCTATCAATTGATATAAATCGGGTTTTTGGCTCCTATCACCTAATTGCCTCAATGGCACTCAGATTCAGGGGGATTTCTTAAGATCTGAAGAAAAAGAGGAATGTCTACAAACCCTATTGTTAATAAATTATTTGGCCCTTTATTTCCCAAGCAGGAATCCAACATGGTTGGCCTATTGCATAGCAACACAGTTATGACCTCATAGAATGGTAGAGTTGGAAGGGACCTCCAGGGTCATCGGGTCCAACCCCCTTCTCAGTGCAGGATTTGTGGTTGACATGTGTCCATAAAGGGGAATGAAGTTGAAAGAAATCCGGGAAATTGACTTGATGTTTTTCTTTATTATCCAATGTTAAAATAAACTCCTGCTCAATGCATGGAAACATGCCAAACGGGGTACAAAAATAACTTGAGTGAGGAAACTGTGGAACAGTCTGAATGGATCAAATGAAACGTATTTTACAGATTTCAAAATATGATGACAGTCCTATATCGTACCATGTGAGAATGGGACTGGAGTAGAATATTTGTATCATAACATGGGTACTAATATGTTCTACAGAATTAGGTTAGTATCATGGTGCATATTGCCCCAAATTGCCACAAGTCAAGTGAAAATGCTATTATAATTGAAGGCATCATTTTTATGCAAGTTGCTTGGCTGCTTACCAGTGTCTGTTTGCCTGTTATCTACCAGCTGCACTAGCAGAAGCAACATGATCCATTCATTCAGACCTTTGTAGTCTAACTGCCATGTGTATTTTTCCACATATACAGAAGGAACGACACAACACAGAGTTCTATGAAAAGCTGCTCCAGGATTGTTATCTTAAGAGGAATACAACAACTTCCTAAAATAGACATATGAGGATAGCTGACAGGTTCTCTTTAAGCTTCACTCCAAACCTGAGATAAGAGGAATTTGGGTGGGGGTTGGAGAACCCTTGAAATCTGGTCAAAAGCTGATCTTTCACTTTAAGGATTGTTCTGGGTTTCATCAGTTTTCAAAGGCAGAACATATGTGGTGTTTATGATAAAACATATTGTTGTACTGCAGGAGGAATAAGGACCCTTGGACCTGGAAAATAAACCTTGGTTTATGGAATAGGTCATTGTACAACTTGCATCAAGTTCACAGTCTAAGAGCATAAGAACCTTAGGTGCCGAAAAATTTGGAGGTGGATATGGACCTGTTACCACAAATTACTATAATCTCAATATTATACATTGGAACATTAATGTAAATATAAATCCCATATAAATTTAGAGGTAGTTACTAGAGATGAGCGAGTATACTCGCTAAGGACAATTGCTCGAGCGAGCATTGCCTTTAGCGAGTATCTCCCCCGCTCGAGACTGCAGGTTCGGGTGCTGGCGCGGGGCAGCGGTGAGTAGCGGCTGTCAGCAGGAGGGAGCGGGGGGGGGGGGGGGGGAGAGGGAGAGAGAGATCTCCCCTCCGTTCCGCCCCGCTCTCCCCCGCAGCTCCGTGCCCGCTGCCGGCACCCGAACCTTCAGTCTCGAGCGGGGAGATACTCGCTAAAGGCAATGCTCGCTCAAGCAATTGTCCTTAGCGAGTATACTCGCTCATCTATAGTAGTTACCTAATCTAGCCCTGTTTACTGAATACTTACATATAGGACTGTGTTATTTTAAGCACTGCCATATGTTGGTATTATTTAGGAACTTTCTGAACTTACACCTGTATGATTTCATGGCATATCCATCACATAATGATTGTTAGGGCCCTTTTACACTGAACAATTCATTCAGATTCTTGCTAGATCGCGGGAATCTGAACAATAAGCGTTGACTGTAAATACTGACAGTGACTGAATGGCAGACGATAATGTTGCAATGAGGATCAGTTTGTGAGGGTTATTTACGGATCTGGAGTCAGAATTATTTGTGGGGTCTGTTTGTGGAGTCTGCTGCTATATTAATTTTTGCTGTATGAGGTCTCAATTAATTGTGAGGTCTGACATCTGGGGTCTGAATTCATTTGGGGATCTGACATCTGGGATCTTAATTAATTTTGTTGTGTCTTATGTATTGCTTCCTTTTAACCTTTTTTTTACATTTCGTAGTTATATCACATGTATTGGAGAATTTCCTAATGGAAATCAGAGCATACTGTCTAAATCAGAGCATTCTAATCCACACCATGCTCATTGTAATGCTGAAAAGCCATGAATTCCACCCTTTGTAATGCAACGAGTAAAATCCGCATCAAATTCTGCATACAACATGTGCATATTTTGCAATAGATTGCCCACAGATTTGTGGCAAAGTCTGGACCTGGCCTAAGTTTGTAAGAGCTCCCTGAGATTCATTTTTTACAGGGGTAAACTACATTATGGGCTCAAAGGTCAGGAAACAGGGAGTCCAAGGAGTGGTGTTTCATACCTACTTGGTCCCCTGATCCTGTAATATTTCCTCGCAAAGATTGCATGCACATACAGTTTGATGCTGTGCGCGCTCTCTCATGATGAAAAAAGTCTTACTGTGGGTGCATGCCAACTTCGCGGGGACACAGTGCAGGAACGAGGCTCCCTGTGAGTATGAAACACTGCTCACCGGAATTCCCGTTTCCTGACTTTTGAGCCCCATAATGTAGCTGATGGGGCTCAAAGGTCATGACAGGTTCCCTTTAAACATTGGGAAACACATATATACGGTATGAAAAATAACTGATGTCTCCACTGTTTTTAATAATTTTTCTAAAATACACCAGGTTCTCCTTAACCTCTCATTTGTTGCTGTTTGCACCCAGTTTCCTATTTAAAAGTTTTTATTTTCTGGTGGTCTTCCCATATTTTCTGCTGTTCTGCTGTTTGTAATCTACTTTCAGGGATTGGGCATGTATCAAGCCTACCATTCTGCCAGTAGTTCACTGTCCTGAATTTCCATGCTCTTACTTCTGATGTTGCATTGCATTGTCAAATCAGCAGGGAGGTAGTATATGAATGCCCACCCCTCTGGTTTCTCAGTATGATTCAGGCATTCAGAGACATTCTAGCCAACTGATTAGTAAACCCACAATAGTTTACACAAACAGACACTGTAACAGCAGGAGAGACAGAGATTGTTATCACAGTGCAGATCTGTCAGCCTGCAGCCTTTGAGTGTGGTGGATCTGCCTTATGAAGATAGCTCCCCCCCCCCTTTTCCTAAGGAAACGTTCCTGTGTCCTTGTTACCACACAAGCACTGTACCTATCAACAAAGAATCTGTAAGGGAGACCCCTAATCGCAGCAACTTCATTTATGATTTACAGTGGTAAAGCATCAAAATCTTTAAAGCATGTATGTTACAGAAATGATAAGACTAATACTAGCTAGTAGATAAGGAGAAGTTATCTGAAAAGCTAGTGCTCCTTTAACTTGGGCACACCAATTTTATGTTGGGACTGTATGTGGTTGTTATAAACCTGATTTTACTCAGTACTTTTTTAACACCTTCCAAAAAGACAAGAGGTCCCGTATTTTCCCCAGGGGCAAACACACGTATTATCACTGTTTACGTAATTATATCATTTTACATATTGCATTAATCTGTGAAATATTTATACATTTGTAGCAAACATAAAAGTTGTATAGCATACAATTGACAGGATGTTGACGCATTTCTCTATTGCTTTACCAGTATATTTACGCGACTGATATTAGAGATGAACATATTGAAATAATGAAGAAATATCACATACTTTTTTATCCTGTACATCGTTGTGTTGTTTGATATAGAGTATATACCTTCAGTTATTTGTACAATAACCACTTAGAGTTAACTGATTCTTTGTTGTTTAAAATTTGATGAATTAATCCCATACATGGATATCCACACCCCTGTAATAAAATGTTTGTGTTACTGGGAATCTCATCATATATTACGCTAGATTGCTTACACAATATCATCTGATCAGTACTGTATTATGGTTTTATTACATAGTGGAACATTTTCAATCACTACACTACTGAAGCACACTCTACACAATCTATCCATGTGACAATGACCATATGGTGAAATGCAATAGTGTTCAGGACGCAGGCCACACAATGGGTTCTTTCAGTAAGTAGGTTAATGAATCCCCAACCTGACCTCTTGCCAGTTATTTTTTGATGAGTTTTACATAAATGGGTATTATGAACATAAACAGAGTATAGAGATCTGCTCATGGTTGTAAGATGAATTATTTCTTTGTGCCTACAAAAAATTAGGTGCATTTTGGAACTGCGGTTAACCCCTTCACATCTGCCCTAAGGTTGGCTTGAAGCTTAGGATCGGCATTTTCTGTTTTGTTCAGCACTCTCAGCTCTACTTCATTTTATATTACAAGGAAAATTTGTAGAATATGAGAGGACAAATAAGTAAATCCCAACATAGTTCTTGTCCTATGTTCTTTATGCAGTTTGCAGAGTCTTACATATTTTCTAATACAAGGATACCAAATATTAGTACTTAAGGTGCTTTTACACGGAACGGTTATTGTTCGGATTCCTGCAATCCAGCAAGAATTTGAATGATTCGTTCAGTGTACATACATTAACTGATTGAATGACAAATGAGAATTTGTTCACTTCTCGTTCGTTGTTGTTTAGTTTCTGCATGCAGAAAACTGAACAACGTATTGTTCAGTGTAAACAGGCAGTCGTTCACTTATGAACAACCGCCTGCTTACTGTGAATGGAGATAGGCGGGCCATAATCATACCCGGCACACTTTGACAGTATACGCCAGCGATGATTGTTCATGTGTAACAGCAGAGGAACAATTATCACTGGGATGAACTGTTGGACATCTGCGCTCGACAGGTCATCCGGTGTAAAATCACCCTTAAGGCCCTTTTACATGCAACGATTATCGCTAAAACGGCTGAAAGACTGAACAAATTGACAACATTTTTGCATAAAATTACACATACAGATGATGGCTTGAATCATCTCTTTTTCCCTCATTAGATAAAGTTAACACAGTATTTGTTTGCTCAGATGGGCATGTCTTTATGTGAGGGATTATCTGGCCAGCATTATTCCATTGTGTTCTTCTGCCATGAGTAAACAATGTACTCATTGTGTATGCAAGGCAAACAAATACTTCCCCCTTGACAAGCCGCTCAAAAGACTGCACTAATTTCATTCAAATTTTGAGTGGCTTGACGATGGGTTTTATGCAGGCTAAAAACCAGCGGCAAACGACAAGTGAATGAATAGTGCACGTAACAATTATCACTCACTTTCAGTTGTTTGAACAAATTTTGAGTTATAATCATTGTGATAAAAAGAGCATTTAGTTGTAATAGGGATTTATGCCTAATAAACTATATTTACAGATGGGTTACCTTTTAGCTTGACTCTAAAGGCCCATTTACACACAACAATTATTGTTCAAAATTCATTAAAACAATAGTATATGAGTGATAATCGTTGCATGTATATGCTACCATTGTGCACTTTTCGTCTGAACGATGATTTTTATGTGAGTTTAAAAAACATCATTCAAACCGCCTGCTGTGTTTTCCACGGGAGCAGGAGATAACATTGTATTCTCTCTGCAGCCCGTGCGAGAAAACAGACCACAAGCTGTGTTCTGCACGGGAGCAGCTGATTACATTGTATTCTCTGCAAGCAGCTCCTGGAAGCTCATTTGCACGCAAATGAAGCTGACAAAGTACTAATGGGCATTAGTGCCCATTAGTACTTTATGCAAAATGATCCCTAAAACTGTCAATCTTTTAATCATTTGAAAGATTATCTATGTGTGTAAATGAGTCCTTAACGTCCCATCAGTATGCCAGAAATGAAGTCTCCCTTTGTTCTCATCCGCAGTTGATAGTGATTATGATATGCATGTGTATGAGGATGCAGGCAGTGGGTGCAGGACTTTCTCAGTTTTCTGGGTAAGTGACAGCCTGACGATACAGAGCTGACCTTATGCTTGAGCTGGGAGAAGCTCCATGAGCAAGGTCATGGGCCCCTTGTCTTCCTGGGTAGGCAATTGAAACAACAGGAACTCATAACCCGTTTCCAGCTCTACTGGTTCAGATGAGGGATGGGTCTTGAAGTAGTATCGACTGGCCCAGAGACTCCAGGGGGTAGCTCATATATTTGATGGGAGTTGTCACTTCCAAATAAATAACAGGTTTATTAACTGTGGAACAAGAAGAATGCCACTCGTGACTGGGTAATCCGGGGTAAGTCAGCCTATAAATAAAGTTCAAGGATATGTGTAAATGGTTATCAATCGAAGTCCTTGCCCGATTAAGTCACTTGAGGCCTGTTAAAAGGCTTCACAGTAGTTGGATATGAGGGAACACAGGAGCGCACACCTTTAGTCTTGTTGACTTTCTTTGATTGGCCTCCTACTTTTGTCCTAGAGGACACCGCAGGACAAATGGGGAGAGACTACCTTTTGCACAAGCACTACAGCTTAGCTGCTCACCACCTCTCTTCAATTTCTGGTACCTTCCTGCTCAGCCTCAGTCCTTTGTTTCTGCCCCCTCTTAAAGACAGAATATCACAATAACACATCACACTAGCATTAAACACTGATGAACTGTACCTCCCCCTTATACATGGTTGCCAATTGCCTTTAAATTCATCGACAGACCTTAAACATAGGAGAATGTTTCATTTAAATGTTTCTGTAAGTTATAGACATATATTACCTTGAAACTTTATGAAATACGTTTGGTTTTATAACTTGTCCATGGTTTTTGGCTGACTTTCCAGAGGAGAACAAAAAAAAAAGTTGTCAACCCTGATGATGTGTGGGAACTGTAAATAGCATAGATCATACTGGGTAATCGGGTTGGTGCTGGCCAAGGATTCACCCATTCTAAGAAGAAACACATTTATATGATTCATCTAATGAAATTGCCAATTCTGAGATATCATGTGAATGGAGTGGAAACTGCAATACCAGACAAAGCTCTTGGATGAATGTGCTGCTTATTCTGGAAAAACAGCAGAGCCTTTTTTCTAGTCCCGGACAAACCCCTTTACTATCTACTTCAGAAAGGGAATTCTTACTTATAGTAAAAGATGTCAAAAGTAAAACTATAGCTGTGGTTGCACTATATCTGAAAACTTATTGGACTGGAGTGTGTCACTGTTTATATCATTCTGCAATTCTTCCTTTTTGCCATTTTTTTTGAGTTTTTTTGTAGCCTGTGTTTTCCTGTTTTTTTCTTTTCCTTTCCCATTTAAACATAATTATGTTCAGACTGTAAAATTCACCAAAATAGTAGAATTGCTGAACATTGTGAAGTCCTGAATATTTGAAGCTATTTAATACAAAGCAATTCCATTCTTTTAGGCCTAATTCCAACGGATGGATTTCTGCAGCGGAAATCCGTAGCGTTATCCCATAGGTATTAGGTTCTATTGACCTTCTATTGTTAGTGATTGACTGCAACAGTCATGGGTCAGCATAAACCAGTAAGTACAGATCAGCTGTGAAGCAATTTTAGTTAGTGGGAAAACCCCTTTAAAGATAGGCCGTCAATAATTTACAACTGGACAACCCCTTTAATCCCTTCCCGCCCCATGACATAAGGGTACGTCATGGGAGCGAGGTACTTCCCGCAAAATGACGTACCCTTATGTCATAGGGATAGCGTGAGATCATAGCAGATCCCGTGCTATCCCCCAGCAGGAGCCGGGTGTCACTAGTAGCCGGCCTCCCGCGCTGTTACCCCTTTCCTGCCGTGATCTAAGTAGATCGCGGCAAGGAAAGGGTTCACAGAGGGAGCGCACTGCACTCCCTCTGTGACTCCAGTGGGCTCTCGCGATAACATCGCGAGAGCCCGGCTGGTTGCTATGGCAACAAGACACCAGATACCGCTGTCCTGTATTGCCATTGCCTAAGATCGCTGTAATAAGCGATAAGGCATGGCAGGAGAGAAGTCCTGCCAGGCCTTATCGCTGCGATCACTAGTGCTGTAGTAAAAGTCCCTCAGAGGGACAGAGATTGTGTAAAAATAAGAGCAAAATAACGTACAAAAAATAAAAATTAAAAAAAAAAGGTAAAAAACCCTTTTTTAAATGCTTTTTCTCATATTAGCATAAAAAAAATTTAAAACAATTAAAAACCGCCTTGCAACACTTCGTGGATGCAGGGAACCTCAGCCGTGGCTGTCCGCCATGACAGGGGCTCGTGGAGTTTCTTCCATTGTTTTCAATAGGAGACCTCTCATCAGAGGCACCTAGCACATGGTGCGATGCTGCTGCCGGCCCCATTGAAAACAATGGGTGTTGCGATGCGAGACCACGCACAAGATGGAACATGCCATGATTTATTACCTGCATAACATCGCATTGCAGTGCCATGTGGGAAAACTTCGCTCATGTGTAATGACCCCATTCAAAAGAATAGGTTCATATTTGTGCATCCCACAGTACACAAATCTCGCGCAATTTTGACGCCCATGTGAAGGTGGCCTTAATTGTAACTATTAGGTTTTTAGCCTTGCGTGCTTTACTGACCTTCAGAAAATGAGGTTTTGTTAAGCTATAACTATATAATAATTTTTCTCCATTTCTGTGTACATAGTCAAATCAGATTTGAAGGGGCCTTTCACACGAGGTGGAATAGGCCACACAACGCACCACAAGCCGCGGTACATTCCACACCAAAATCTGCCGGATACCTGTGGATTATGATGCAGAATTGAAAAGGGCTTAAAACTAGAGATGAGCGAGCATACTCGCTAAGGGCAATTACTCAAGCGAGCATTGCCCTTAGCGAGTACCTGCCCGCTCGGAAGAAAAGGTTCGGCTGCCGGCGCGGGGGAGCGGTGAGTTGCGGGAGTGAGCAGGAGGGAGCTGGGGGGAGAGAGATCTCCCCTCCGTTCCTCCCCGCTCTCCCCCGCCGCTCCCCGGCAGCCGAATCTTTTCTTCCGAGCGGGCAGGTACTCGCTAAGGACAATGCTCGCTTGAGTAATTGCCCTTAGCGAGTATGCTCGCTCATCTCTACTTAAAACCTGCCTGCAATTCCGCATTCAAATCCACAGTCAGACCTGCAGATTTTGACGTGGAATTCCACAGCTGCGTCCTGCGGCGTAATTCTGTCCCATGTGAAAGGTCCCTTCAGGAAACCTGTCAGCAGGTTAGATTTAATCTTTGTCAAGGATAAATGCTTAATTAATTCAAAAGATTCCTTTAATGTTCTATTTATGTTTTGGGTGCATTTTTAATTTTCCTTTTTTATGTTTTCAGCTCAGAATGTGTAGAAACTAATAGTATATAAGTGGTGACCTATTTTAGTGTCCTGCTCTGTATCTGTCAGCTTGTTCTGTATGCATGACTGAACATATGGCACTGAATGAAGCTACAGCAGCTGCTTTTAATTCTCTCTGCACATGTTACAAAACATCTTAGAAGATAAGAGCTCTGCTTTATTGTTAAAGGATTTCTTAGTGATAACATGTTTGATTCTAGTTTGTAGTGATTTTGATTGGATCTGATAGACGATAAGCTGTGTAAAGTTTTCAGATATCCTCATTACAGCAGTAATATATTTGAGTGCAACTTCTGTTAAATATAACAGAAGATTTGCAACTATTATCCTGCTAGAAAAAACTATTTTGTTGCAATATTGAGATCCATTGACAACCTGGAAGGGGGTTCGCTGCGCACTGAGCCGGCACCCGCTGGGGTAGATGGTAGAATGGGAGAGCAGGATCGGCAGGCAGCTAGCTGGGTGACGGTTAGAAGGAGGGGTAGAGGGAAGAGATCCAGGGAGGCTAGTCATGAACTGGCACACCCCAACAAGTTTGCAAAGTTGGTTGATGAGGGGGATGCCCTTACAGAGTTAGTACTGCTGCAGCATAATGTGGCCTCTGACCGCCAGAGGGATGTCTACTCCAGTAAGAAGGGAAATGGGAACACAGGGCAGGCTAGACAGGTCATGGTAGTGGGGGACTCAATTATTAGGGGACAGAAAGGGCACACAAATGTCAGGATCGCTTAACAGTCTGTTATCCACCTGGCGCTCAAGTTTGACACATCGCGGATCGGATTGACAGATTACTGGGAGGGGCTTCTATGTGCATGAATCAAGGATGTCCTCCAAGGATAGTTAAAACGAGAAAAACGGACGCATCAAGAGACAGTTACAAAATCTTATTAAAGGGGTTGTCCAAGATGTTTTTCTTCTCAAGAACAGTCATATATTCACCTCGGTTCATATATGTAAAATTCCAGCACATCAGATGATAGGAATAAAAAACTTTTTAGGTTTTAATAAATCCACAGATTGCAAATACATTATGTGACTACTAACGCATTTCAGACAGTCGTAGTTAGTTGTAGCTCGCTGCGAGTAAAGATGGATGTCCAAAATGCACCAGAGGTCGCTTAATGTATTTGCACATAGTGTTTAAAGGCTTTATTAATGGTTAAAGTTTTTATTCCTACCATCTGTTGCACTGGACTTTTACATATATGAACACTTGTTTGCTGTGGATGAAGCTATTTCTTTGTGCACATCTGGTGGAGGTGGTTTGTTGTGTAAGATGGCTTTTGTATGTTTGAACCAAACGTACTCGCTTCTCCCATCTCCCTCCTGTGTACAGTGCCGCCACTCTGGGTCTCCCCATGACATCTGTTTACAGGCTGCAAAAGCCTGTTTATGGGATGTGGCATCCTGTACACCCAACAAAGGGCAGGGAGGACCGAGCAGTGGCACGGGAGATGCAGGGAGCCAGAAGAGGTGAGTATGTAACTATTTGTTATGTTCGTGCAGGAGGAACATAGTTTTGAAAAAACACAAAACATCTCAGGCAACCCCTTTAGCTGGAACTTGTAGCATAGTATAAATTGGTCGCACTGACAAGGTCCCCAATGGATCAGTCTCTCTCAAGTTTCTGCATGCTTCAGCATCACAGGATGCAGACAATGTCAACAACCCTCTGCCAGTCACTACATCAGTCCAACACAGCTCCACCCCAGAGGAGTTGATGACTACAGCATGAGCATACACCATTGATGGCTCAGACAATCACTATGCTTCCTTCTCCTTCACTACGATACCTTTCTTGCTTATCACTGTGTGCGCTCACTCTCAGCAGCATTATGCTCACTAATGTGGTTAAGCCCTTGTGATGTTGCAGAACTTAAAGGGGTTGTCCTGCGAAAGCAAGTGGGGTTATACACTTCTGTATGGCCATATTAATGCACTTTGTAATGTACATCGTGCATTAATTATGAACCATACAGAAGTTATTCACTTACCTGTTCCGTTGCTAGCGTCCCCGTCGCCATGGTGCCGTCTAATTTCAGCGTCTAATCGCCCGATTAGACGCGCTTGCGCAGTCCGGTCTTCTCCCTGGTGAATGGGGCCGCTCGTGCCGGAGAGCTGGTCCTCGTAGCTCCGCCCCGTCACGTGTGCCGATTCCAGCCAATCAGGAGGTGCTATAGAAACTCATGGCTGGGTGAAGCTGGCCTCACTGGTAGGAGGTACCTGCACTTCCTTACATTTGGTCTGTAGTGAATAGTGGGCACTTTTATTGGTGGGCTCTTTGTTCCTTCAACTATTGAACATACCTGTAGTAAATTACATCTAGATGGCACTCTAGAGGCCTCTTTTACTTAACTGCAATGGTATACAGACCATATACACTAGATCACTAGCAGAGGCGTAACTTGAAGCTTCTGGGCCCCAATGCAAAACCTGTAACAGGGCCCCAACTATAATGCTTTATTCATAGTACTGGGATCCTTATATGGAAAAGAGAGGCCTTATGGGCCCCTAAAGCTCCAGGGCCAGGTGCAACCGCATACCCTTTAGTTACGCCCTTGAACTAGTATTGGCTGGTTTCACACACAGTGTTTCAGCACGTGTTTTGTGCATTGCATAGCATTGTTTGATCATATTAGTTCCTAGCTTTCCTGCATATGAGACATTTTGGTATTTTTTTTTGTTGTTTCTTATGAAGCCTGCCACCATTAAAGGAAACCTGTTAGGTCACTTATGCAGAGGAGAGCACAATATAGTGACAGATACAATTTAAAAAAAAAAATTGCTTCAGTAAGGGAGCAAGGTTTTGTGGGAAAGGGGGTATAGCCTAAATGTGACCCTTTTGCGCTTAAAATTTGCTGCAAAATCTCTCAAAAAGCCAAGCCTACTAATAGCCGGTATAAAGTTAGACTAGACAGTCTGAAGATGTTCCCGATTTATCACCCGGCAGAGTCACTGTGATATATCTGGCACATTTTAAGACCATCTAGTCTAAGTTTGCACTAACTATTAGACAGGATTACTAAATCTGCCCCTTTGCTTTCAGTGTTCTGTCACTTATGTCGATTCATGCAGCAGCTTTTTAAAATGTACATTTGTAAGAGTGCAACACGCGGCATCACAAAAGTCTCCTGATATTCATTGGTATTTATGTAGTCACACTCCCCCAACTCTGCCTTTCCTTCATTCGTGGATTGACAGGTCACTCCGTATTCCTCTGCATACATAGAGACCTGTCAGTCAGTGGCTGAAGGGTGGGCTAATGAAAGGAACCAAACATAGGGTTTAAATATGATGTCAATAGAGCTTAACGTTTTACTGGCCTGATAACTAGAACACAAACCCTAATAATCTCTGAACTAGCCGTATCTTTGACTCTACGTGAGGTAAGCTTCCTAAAGACTGGTAGGATAAAGCTTCAGGACTCAATCATAGAGCGCCAGGTGCATGACACTTCACTGCATACTTGTACAACTATGCAGAAGACCCTTACTCATTGAGTCAGCGATCATCAGAATATGGATAATATCCACAGGGTTGGAAGGGTGTTGATGCAGATCCATTCTGCTGCCAGGGAGTAGACATCCATTAGGCTATGGCTAGGATTGATGTTGCTGGTTTGTTCAGGGCATTGTAGGAGTGTTACAGTCTTTGCTACATTACTAAAATGTAGTGGGAAATGTGGGAAACCACTTGAGGATTTTAGTTAACTGTAAACTTAACTGGGGCAACCAGTGTCAGGCAGCTGCTGCCAAGGCAAATAGGATCATGGGGAAAATCAAAAAAGGTCTAGGGGCACATGACAAGAACATTGTTCTTACTCTTTACAATTCACAGGTCAGACCACACATGGAATATTGTGTACAGTGTTTGGGCACTCAAGAAGGACATATAAGAGCGGGTACAAAGGTGGGCAACTAAAGTCATAAACGGAATGGGTGGGCTACAATACCCAGGGAGGTTATCAAATGTGGGGTTATTTAGTTTAGAAAAAAGATGGCTGAGGGGCGACCTATGATTATGTATAAATATACCAGGGGACAATACAAGGATCTCTCCCATGATCTGTTTATACCCAGGACTGTGACTGTAACAAGGGGACATCCTCTACGTCTAGAGGAAAGAAGATTTCTCCAGCACATAGAAGGGGGTTCTTTACTGTAAGAGCAGTGAGACTATGGAACTCTCTGCCTGAGGACGTGGTGATGACAAATTCGATAAAAGAGTTCAAGAGGAGCCTGGATGTCTTTCTCAAGCGATACAATACTACATGTTAGAGTCACTGATTACCTCAGAAGGGTTGATCCAGGAATTATTCTGATTGCCAGATTGGAGTCAGGAAGTAATTTTTTTCCTTTAAATGGGACAAATTGGCTTCTACCTTATTGTAGTTTTTTAGTCTTCCTCTGGATCAACATGGGGGGTAATAGGCTGAACTGGATGGATGTGTGTCTTTTTTCGGTCTTACATACTATGTTGCTATGTTACTAAGAGTTTACCTAAGCCCAGTTTTCTTATATGTAACAGAATGACTGTGAAAAGAACATTTGACATTTGTGGAAAGTATGTATGATGATTGCTAATGAGTATTGAGCACACAGTTGTATGTGGGAGTATCTACAGCACGGTTTATGTAGCTATAAAATGTAAGAATTGTTATGCGGCTAGCTCAGAGCTATATTTTCATATGACTTCCTGTGGAACAATAATTTTTTACAGAAGACAAACTTATACAGAAATCTACCACAATGTTTATATTTAACAACTAAAAACCTACCCCAAATGGCAATGCCGAAAAAACCTTTCTCTGCTGTCAGTACTTCACTTACAGTAAAAAGACGTGAATGTCGTAGGCAAAGTCCCCATACTACTACTTGCATAAAGTTCTGAATAAACTACCAGAACCTTTTTTATTTTGAACATGACCCCTTTTACCTTTTCACCCACAAGCTTTTATGCAAGTCCCATAAATTAAAGGTAAGTGTTCTATACCTTGTCCTATATTGGCAACTTAAACAGAAATGAAACTAGTGAGCATATGGTTGATGTATGTTGGTACTAATGGGTTAGATTTAGAAGTAGAATAGCAGTAAATATTGCTTGGTCCAAAAAGCATGTCATACAGACCATTTATAGGATAACACGCATAATCCCCTGCTGCTAAAATAATATGTTCCAACTGCTTCTGCTGTGCTTTGACATTGTGATAAGAAATGGAAAATTACTTGTAAGTCTTTTGGTTATTCTAAGACTCCTGCTAGATATGTAAGATTATCTCTTATTTAGTGCCGGATGTTACATGTAACAGCTGATTAATAAAACATTTATATAGCGTAGGCTTCACAAACACAAATGATGTGGTCTGAGGATAACACATATTCTGCTTCTCTATATACAGGAAATACAGCTGGTTTGTTACACTTCTCGTTCTTGCACAACCTAATCGGAAAATACAAAGGTTTATCTGTTATTCTATAGCTTACTGACATCTAAACTCTTTGAACTTTCATCAGAGAGATGTCAGAAAAAGGCATTCTATATCAGCCTGCAAATAATGTGGGTTATTCACGAGCAGAATGCAGAACAGGGGTTGTTAAAAGTCTTTTGCTCTCCTTTTCAGTTGACTTTATAAGTTGCATCTACACTGTTTGGTGTATGATATTAACCCTTTCCAATCCAATTTGTATCCTGGTTTTCCTAGGGGGCTTACTCTTTTTCTGCCATTATACAACGGCACTATCTGCTGGCTAAAGCCAGTACTGCATGAGATGACGCGTTGGATAGGCTCCGATAGCAGAGAGGCTGGCAATATACAGTAAGAGAACCGCAATGGACGTCTTCCAACATCGGAGCTCTACAGCCTTAAATTATAATGTCTTTACAGGTCAGACAGTGGATTGGAATGGGGTTAAGTGTAGCATCATAATGAAATATAGTGCATGTTGAAGAGGCAGAGTAGTTGGCCTTGTATCATAGGAGAATCCCTAAGGAACCTTTCACATGGGACGGAAAATCCACACCAAAATCTGTATGTCTAAATGCGGATTTTGATGCGGTATTGCAAGCAGAATTAAAGGGGTTGTCCACTTGTAAACGTATCCTCAGGATAAGTCGCCAATAGTAAATTGGCTGCTTGCTGGGCCAGTGCACTTGTGTACAGAACTGAATTCCACAGGAAGTAGACAGCTCCTTTCTTAGTGTTATGGCCAGGCTTGGTATTGGGACAATTTCCCATTGAACTTAGTGTGGTCTGATAGTATTAGTTGAGCAGGTGTCTTCCTGTTGCTGTTCTTAGAGCCATCTTTTTCCTCATTTTAATAAAGTCACTACTCTGAACTATTTCCTATTTTGACATACACACTACAAGATAGGAATAAATAAAGAAGCAGGTCATAGAGCAATATGGTGATTGAACATGGTAACTAGAATTTATGAATCAGTGTCAGATTAGGCAAATTAATTACACCAGAGTAGAAAACAAGACTGGTCATAACATGGTTGAACCAGAGGTATTTACTACCCAAGCAGACACAAAGGTGAACTAGACTATAGAAGAACTGATTTAGATAAGGTTTTGGGACCTTTTACAACTGTTGGAAGATTGCGCAACAGCATTGCAGAATATGCTGTCCCTGAATTATGCACCAAAGTCCATCTTTGGAGCTGAATATTCTGCAGGAGGACATATTCTGCAAAACTGTTGCAGAATATTCCATCCTGTGTGAAAGGTCCCTTTAACGTCTTGCCAACCACACCCCATATTAAAACAGAGCATCTGCAAATGGTTGTTTGTTCCCGTTCTTGACACAAAAGTAATAAACACCCCCTGTGTCCAGATAAGGCACATTTGTCCAGTCAGGAGATTCTTATCTTTTGCTAAGATGTTAAATAATGGAAATTTGTACTTGAAAATTATGTTATTTATTCTGTGCCCCATATGTAAATGTTAAACTCTAATCAGTATTGTTCATGTTTTTTCTACCTCTACCTCTCTATGGTATTTATCTAAGTGCTATTAATCTCACATGTCTGTGCTCTATTATGGCCCATTTGGACGGGATGAATGTTGGGCACTCGTCCCCGCATGCACTCGCCCCTGTGCTACTGCACATGAGCTAGTATTGCTGGCTCGCTCACGTATAGTGGCCAGCAGGGGAGTGGGGCGGCTGCAGAAGATTTCTCTTCTCGCTCTCCCCCGCGCCTCTCTATCGACATAACACAGCTCCGTTTAGTACTGAACTGCTGCTATTTAGGCCGCCTGCAGATGGGCGGAAATTCCGCAGAATTTCTGCCCCTGGAAGCTGCCATAGGATTGCGTTAACAAACGCAATCCTATGCAGACGGACGTGATTTGGCTGCCCGAAATCTCGCGCGGCAAACAAATCGCGGCATACTCTATTTCTACGCTAATGTCACTCACCGGCCGCCGGCTCCGCTCTGCGCATGCGCCGGCTGCCCGGCAGCCGGCACATAAAAGAGCCGGGGCCGCGGGAGCAGGTGAGTTTCACGCTGCTCTCTGCAGACGCTTGGATCGAGTCCCGCTGCGAGAATTCTCGCAGCCGGATCTGACCCGGCCTTCTGCAGGCAGCCTTAGACTGAACAATCATCATTCAGGATCTTATGCAGCATAAACAATGGACGATGAGCTGATCACTCAGTGTAAATAGCAGTTGTTCAGTATTGAACAGCCGCTGTGTTAAGTCAATGCAGAGGGGCGGGGGAGCGCGAGGAGAGAAATCTGCTGCCACCCAGCCCCCATGCTGGCCGCTCTGTGAGCAAGACAGTAATACTAACTCCTGTGCAATGGCACGGGAGCTGGTATGTGCGGGAAAGAGTGTCGGGCATCGTCTAAATGGGCCTTTACCCCGTCTCTGGTATTTATCTAGTGCGGTCTGTATTCCTATCTCAGCCATGTCTGGCTAACACGGGAATATCCATTTAAAGCTAAAGAAAAAGCATTATATTTCATGGGACCCACACAGAAGGTGCCCTCTGGGACAGTCAACAGCAGGAGAACGAAGGTCCTTTGAGTCTTGCTTACTGATTCACTGCAGCTGGATTCTGCTTGCTTGATCCTTGCCTTAACTCCCATTGCCTTCTGGAGCCACCTCTCCATTGAAGTGTAGGGAAAATGCGACAGATGGAAATTCGTGAACAGGCGTCAAATGATAGGTGAGTGTCGTTAAGGTCAGACTCATATCTATCATATCTATCATTTATGGGATATTCTGTGTATACTTCATGAATGACTAAGATGTGATTTTTGTTTTTTAGTGGATGTCGATGGGTGCACTACTACCAGCTGGCTTGTTTTTCTTAGGGCATCTAACAGATAGATGGTGATAGATGTTTTTGGGGGGAATGGCCTGCTATTGTTGGCTGCAAGTCTCCCTTATCAGGAATCCTCCATTATTGCCTAAGCCTGTCCGTGCAGAAGCACCGTGTTACAGATTTGCAGCTGCTCTGTGCCATACCCATGTCAAAGGCATAACAAAATGCTCTAGTCAGATCATAAGAGTATTTCATTATGCACACAGCCCGGCTGCCAGAGTCATTGGTATGGCACAGAGCCACGGCAGCTCTTACAGCACTGGTGCAACGGCTGGGTCTGGGCCAGCTAAGCCTTCCACCTTCCCCCCTCTTAGAGTCTCATTGATCTTGGTCAGGAATGAACTTACATTCTACAGTTTTTCATGTGAATGGACTCATTTCAGTTCAGTTCTTTCAAACTATGATAATACCTGGAATTAAAAAGTAACATTTATCATTATAAAGTCATTTAGGTCAAAAGCCTAAGAATTTGTAGTCCTATCGTCCAACATAGTAATGGAAGAATTATTCCCAGGTTATCAAAGAAAGAGTTTCTTGCAAACACCATTTGTAATAACTGGATCATTGCATCGGCCCAGGATTGTAGCAGCGAGGCAGAGCCAACAAGTCAAGTATTTATATAACCAACTTTTTCTTATTTTCTGCATTTCACAAATTCTATTTCTGTCTTGTGTCACAACTTTTATACAGGCCCGGGGCACTCACCGTACGTGCTGCAAAATGAGGAAAATAATACTTTTTTCTCTTCCTGGAATTGCTAAATCAGTAAGAAAGAATGCAGCCAAACATATTCTTTGGGTGTATACAAAGCTTCATACACACGCCTTCAAAAAATCCCCCAAATACCTGCAAATATCATTTGTAGTTATACTGGTATTCCATACTAGAGCAAGACATGTTTTAATGGTAAATAGACCAGATTAGCATTAGTTGACTGAATAATTTGCATATGTTAAGATTCTGTACATAGTTCAAGTAGAATACATGGATTTATAGCTTCCCTTAAACTTTTTTGGGCCTGAAAATATATTGAAATGACAAACAGTGCCATCTGCTGGTTTCTTCTGTGTTTGCAGGCTGTTAATTCGGAGGACTTGTTATAATTTTAATTTTATTAAAGAGGAGGATGTTTTATGATTATGGTGAAATCCATAAAAATGTTCTTCTTTACATTGTGCTTATACTGATAAGATAAGCATACAATGGAGTGGAGTCTTATTTATTATCCCATATAGTTAGATAATATATACAATATACAGAAAATTCTCCTGACGTAAACATCTAAGGCTAACCTCACACAGGCGAGTGCCATATCGGACTGTGAATCACGGCATGATATTGCACTCACCAACATATGATTTCCCAGTGGGTGCAAGGCATTCTTATATCAAAACTGCTTTGCATTACTTCGGGGAAGTAGCGATCCATCGCCACGGCTGTCAGCGGAGAATCGCATAGTTTCGCCCATTGTTTTCAACAGGGAAACCTCGCATCACCTAGCATGTGATGTGACACTGCTACTGGTCCCACTGAAAACAATGTGGGAGATGCAATGTGGGAAAAAAGTCACTCATGTGTATGACCCCATTCAAAAGAGTGCATATTTGTGCGAGATTTGTCTCACAACCCACAGATCTCGCCTGTGTGAAGCTGGCCTAACGTGCATATATATATATATATATATATATATATATATATATATATATATATATATATATATGTCTAAGAGTATACGAATAATATTGCTCCAATATACATTTACTTTTCAATACAACTTTATGCTTTAAAAGTAGAGCATGCAGTATACAAGTTTTGGTTTTGTATATCTCTGTATGTTGAACAAAGCAAATGAGCGCATATTATCCAGGGGTGGACAAAGAGTCAGAGGGCCCCTGTGCAAAGAATATGGCTAGACCCGCTTTTCCCCCATAGCAAATTTACCCAAACAGGTGACTCCTCCTCTGATTACCTGTGTTTTCTCCTTTACTCTCTATCCAGCCTCAGAGCATTGTGAGCCCTATCCTCACAACTCTCTCATCCTGCTGCTACCTCCAATGCCCTTCCCAGTGTCACACAATAAGAATTTCCCATTATATAATTAGCATTATATAATTTCCCCTCTATTAGGACTATTTTCTTCCTACCTAAAGTTGTTGTGCCCTCTGTGTGCCCCTACAAAGCTGTAGTGCCCCATCTGTACCCCTACAATGCACCCACAGCACCCACAGTTAGCTGTAGTGCTCCCAAATAGCTGTAGTGTTCTAATGGTACCTGCACATAGCTATAGTGCTCCTACAGTTCCCCCATATAACTATATGTCCCAGTGGTCCACATAGCTGTAGTGATTCCACATATCTGTAGTACCCCAATAATGCCTCAGCAATGCAAGTTTCCCCACAGTACCCCAATACAGTCTAATGTCCCCCACTGTTCCCCCATGCAGCTTAGTGTCCCCCACAGTCCGGAGGTCCTCTACATCACAACTGAGCTCTATCCCATCCAGTAATCAGGGCAGACTTCCTCCTCATGCTGATGCTGTGGCCTGAGCAGCCGGACTCCTCTCCCAGTGTCCCACTACGTACAGGAGGAGTCGGGGAAAGAGTCGTGCTGCTCAGCCAGCAGCGTCAGCGTAAATGAGAAAGTCCGTCCTGAGTGCTGGCTGCTGGACTGGACCTGAGCTGCGGGGCAGTTGTGATGGCAGCTCTGGCTACCACAGTGGCGAAGGAGGTCTCTGGGCTCCCCTGCCTAAGAGGTCTGGTTACAAATGTGCCCCCTGCGACGGGCCAACCAATGAGCATGTCTGCCCCTAATCGTATTAATGCAGGCGAACATGTAAACAGATGTCATGGCCCTGCAGGCCTATCAGTGGAAGATGAGGCATGTCAGATGTCTCAAATACACAACTTGTAATAAGGATCACATAAAGACAACTATACACAAAATATATACAAAGTCCCCATGTGGGTGGTTAAAAGACAAATTAGAGCATCTCTGGTGGGGGCAGCATGCATATGTTAGTAGTGGGAGTCAGCAGCAGATACAGACAGGTTAATAGCTATCCAGTTCTAGATGGCAGAAGCATACATTCAGCGGAGCGGTTTAAAAAAGTATCAGTTCATTATAGTTGCAAGGTTTTTCTGGCCCTTCCAGTAATAATTCTGAACCAGTCTTATAAACTGTAAACTCATGTGTGCAGGTTTTACCCCAATATGTTACTATGTAAAGTCCAACAAAAGCTGATGGGGATGTAAATAATAGCGCAAGGTGCATTTAGACTGAAAGATGATCGCTCAAAATTCGCTCAAACGCCAGTTTGAGTGACAGCTTTGAGCGACCATCTTTGCATAACTCTTAAGTAGCTAATTAGCTACTTAAAAAGTTAAATGCAGGCAAAGCAGGACACTGCCATGATAGCGCTGAGAACAAAGCAGCTGTTTCGTATATGCAAACAGCTGCTTTGTTCTTGCAGTTATCAGCGCTGATCCGCTGAGCTGATAGAGCTGACAGCTGCTTTGTTCTCGGAGCTTTCAGCTGGTATCCTGCTCAGAAGTCCCAGTGAGATACCAGCTGAAAGAATACTATCAGCGCTGCCCACTGAGAAAATCAGCGTGCGGCGCTAATAACTGTCATCGTTGACTTCTAGCTTGCTAGAAATGAGCGATGAACGAACAGTGCACGATGGCCGCAAGTTTAGGCACAACGATTATCTTTTGAGCGATGATCGTTGTGTCTAAATGGGCCTTTAGAAATAACCCTATTTATATGTATCAGTCTTTGTTCTTATCATCCACTGGTGGTTTACTTTAGACCTCTTTCACATGGAAGCGTTGCTACAATTCTACGAATTGCATGTATGAGAAGCCCATGCTTTCCTATGGGTTACTTCACATATGTGATGTTTTGTAGCATGCAACAACCCGACACAAAAACCTTGCGGGTCCGGCGATATGCCCGCGACTCGTGAGGTTTTGTAGCCCATGTTTCTCTATGGAGCCTTCCTCTCTGTTGCATCGCATCGCACAGAAATCCAACTGTCAAAGCCAAATGTAAGCCCTAGCTGCACGGAAAAAAAAAATACACATAAATCACCTTCAAAGCGCTCTATGACTCCGCCGCAGCTTCTCCCTGGGTTCTAGCACTGTTTCTCTTCTTCATCTTCTGGCCGGGAATTGAAAAATCCCCGCCTCCTGGAAGCGCTGGCTATGATTGGCTGATGCTTAGCCAATCAGAGCCAGCGCTTGATGAATGGCTGTGATATTTTTCTTCAGCTACAGCTTATTTTCGGTGTAGGGCTTATATTTTATGCCTCCCCCGAAAATGCTTGCATGTGATGCTTCAAAGTCATGCGACTTTGTAGTGTCACATCCGACCTTGTAGCGCTACAAAATTGCGGTGTTGCAGCAATATCGCACGGTGCAGCGATGCGATATTGCTGCGATACCGTGTCACCTGTGTGAAAGAGGCCTATAGGGAATCTGTCAGCTGGAGCATGCTGTCCAAACTGCAGGCATCATGTTATGTATCATGTATTGAGTCAGTAAAAAATACGGATTGAGGGCTCGGTCTTTCAACAGCTGAGAGCTGCCTCTGATTGGTCCCTGTGCTCAGCCAATCTGAGGCAGCACTCACTCACCCATTCATGTGTGACTGAGGCCTGAGGGCTGACCCAAGTGTGTGCGCGCACCCAAAATCTGTGTGTGAATTGCGCACAGAATAGAAACCACTGTTTTCCCTGGGTTCATTCTCACTTTCACTCACCAAAGGAGTTTTTGTGGTGCGCAAAGGTGCATCTGATCCCCGTGCAAACGTGCAATGACCTGCGCAATTTCGCAGGGAAATCGAAAACATTGGGGGCTAATTAGGCTGCACAACTTTTTAAATCACAGTGCGGTCGTGTCCCATGCCAATGTGAATGGTCCCCGGCAGCGCAGAAAGTACAGTAAAAAGCGCAGATACATGCACAATAGCACGACCTTCACAGAGCAAAAAGTCACGCTATCAGGAGCGCCCCATTCACTTCTATGGCCTAGTCCTGTCCGTAAATCGCAGGGAAAATATGTATTTGTGAATAACTCCATTGTAACCAGTGGGTTCCATTCACTCCTTATCACACATGTAAAAATACGTAATACGACGCGTATTTTACGTCCGTGCGAATGAGCCTTTACTGGGCACTTTTAGAATAGAAAGTTTGGATGTACTTAGTTTGTGTGTCTCTGCAGACAGCACACAGGTCCGGCTTTCAGACAATGACTACATTTACTGACGGCAAACATTAATCTTGGCAACGGTAAGGACTGGAAACACAAAGTACAATGGGAAATTATATAACTGTGGCGTGATATGAAATGTATTTTAAGTTTGCTGTTAAACCAGTTTATTGTGTTTCAGTATCTCAGAGAACAATTACATTTTGGGCTGCAGTCACACACAGGTTTTCGTGGCAGTTTTACATGTGGTTTTTAGAGGTAAAGTTTACTTTATATTTCCCATTACTTTTCATTACACTCCTGATCTGGTCTAAATAAACTGCATCAAAAACTGCGTTTATGATTCCAACCTTAAAAAGGTTGTACTAGAATAGCCTTTTATCACCTATCCATAGCGGATTCCCCCCCCCCCCCCTCCCCCCTCCCCCCTCACTGCACAGACACCGCTCCATTCATCTCAATGGGGCGGAAGAACAAGTGCTTGGCTATCCCTGCCAGTCCCATTGAAAATGAATGGAGTGGTGCAGTGCATGAGCCAATCCATTTAATCTGCTCCTCACTGTGGGTGTGCAGTAAGCCCACAAGAAGGAGAAGAGGGGGACATAGGACCCCGTTCTCAGGATCAGTGGAGATCTCACGAGTTTGATTTTTTTGATTTTTTACTATTATATTTTCACTTTTTCTAACCTTTTACTTTTGTCTTACTAGAGGTTTTATAATAAACATAGGGCGAGTGCTAGGAGGGGATGGAAGGCAAACTGGGCAATCACCCAGGGCCCTCATCCCCAAAGGAGCCCCCAGACGTTGGCTGGACTTGTCAATGTGCAAGTGTATAGACAGGATACAGCACCCTCCCTGGGCAGCCGTGTAGCAATAAGGGTCACAATGTGCTGTCTTCTTCTTGTCGTCTTGTGCTGTTTGTTGGAAATGTCTCAGTAGGCTCAGGCTGTGATGTGTCCTCCTCCTGCTATAAGTGCTATACCTACTACAGGGTGCAGTGGCCATGCAGTGTTTATATTGAACAACCTTAAAACTCCAAATTGTCTTCACTACCGTGTGAGGAACAGGACACCTGTCCAGCAGTGAAAGGGTTACAACCCAACACATTTCATCACGAGATGTGAACGGGTGTTAAACAGTATATATATATATATATATATATATATATATACATACATATGCATATATAGTTATACATATTTTTTTTGTTTTCCTAAGAAATTTTAGGGGAAATGTCTGGCTGGCTACAGTTCCCATATTCAATATCAGCTGCTTGCAAGGGGTGCCAGGTAGTGTATATTCTTATAATAACACTCACTATGTAGTAGTAGTACTGGTGGTATTATTAGTAGTATGGATCTTATGTTGTGTGTTTCTTCAAAAACAGTATGGTGGTAACATTTAAAGCAGTTGTAAACTATTGATGGCCTATCTTCAGAATTAGTCATCAATAGTAGATCAGCAGAGTTCTGTCATTTGGGACCCCCCAACAATCAGCTGTTCTCTGGGCCAGTGTGATTGTATGCTGAGCTGATTCTTGCAGGAAGCAGAGAGCTCCATTCTCACTGCAGTGGCCAGGCATGGTATTGCAGGCTTGGGTCCCATTGAAATGAATGGGAACTTTGCGTACAATACCAAGCCTGCCCACTGTAGTAAGAACGGAGTTGTCTACTTCCTGCAAAAATCAGCTCAGTATACAATCAGACAGGCCCCGAGAACAGGTGATCATTGGGGGTCCTGGGCAATGAAGTTCCGCCAAGTATACTATTGATAACGTATCTTGAAGATAGGCCATCAATAGTTTGCAACTGAACAACCTCTTTATTCACTGTATGGTGGTAATATTTAGTTCTGGTATTTGATAACTAGAAATGTACATGAATAATTTTTCTGCAAAGCCCTGGCAACACCCGCAGGAGTACCTGAGTTCAGCACTGCAGTACTATGCACGCCCCCTCATGAATATCTTACACCATTCAAAGTGCTGGAGCAACATGCAATTTTTTTTCTCTTCACACATATGAAATGCACATGTACAGCGAGGTGATCAACTTTTCTCTCATAACTAGAGATGAACGAGCACCAAAATGCTCGGGTGCTCGTTACTCGGGACGAAATTATCGCGATGCTCGAGGGTTCGTTATGAGTAACGAACCCCATTGAAGTCAATGGGCGACCCGAGCATTTTTGTATATCGCCGATGCTCGCTAAGGTTTTCATTTGTGAAAATCGGGGCAATTCAAGAAAGTGATGGGAACGACACAGCAACGGATAAGGCCCCCCCCCTCCCAACAATTTTTACTTCTGAAAAGCCCTCATTAGCAATGCATACCTTAGCTAAGCACCACACTACCTCCAACAAAGCACAATCACTGCCGGCATGACACTCCGCTGCCACTTCTCCTGGGTAACATGCTGACCAACACCCCCCCCCCCCCGCACGACCCAGTGTCCACAGCGCACACCAAACTGTCCCTGCACAGCCTTCAGCTGCCCTCATGCCACGCCACCCTCATGTCTATTTATAAGTGCGTCTGCCATGAGGAGGAACCGCAGGCACACACTGCAGAGGGTTGGCACGGCTAGGCAGCGACCCTCTTTAAAAGGGGCGGGGCGATAGTCCACAATGCTGTACAGAAGCAATGAGAAATCCAATCCTGTGCCACCTCCATCTGGAGCTGCACACGTGGGCATAGCAATGGGGAACCTATGTGCCACACACTATTCATTCTGTCAAGGTGTCTGCATGCCCCAGTCAGACCGCGGTTTTTTATAAATAGTCACAGGCAGGTACAACTCTGCAATGGGAATTCCGTGTGCACCCACAGCATTGGTGGCTCCCTGGAACCCACCGGCGGTACATAAATATATCCCATTGCAGTGCCTAACACAGCTGAGGTAATGTCGTGCTTAATGCAGGTGGGCTTCGGCTCACACTGCATGCCCCAGTCAGACTGGGGTTCTTTAGAAGTGGACACATGCAGTTACAACTCCGTGTGGACCGACAGCATGGGTGGGTGCCAGGAAGCCACCGGCGGTACATAAATATATCCCATTGCAGTGCCCAACACAGCTGAGGTAATGTCAGCTGTAATGCAGGTGGGCTAAAAATTAATTTGATTACACTGTAGGCGAGGGCCCCCAAAAATTGGTGTACCAACAGTACTAATGTACCTCAGAAAAATTGGCCATGCCCAACCGAGAGGGCAGGTGAAACCCATTAATCGCTTTGGTTAATAATGTGGCTTAATTGGTAACTAGGCCTGGAGGCAGCCCAGTTAAAATAAAAATTGGTTGAGGTGAAAGTTTCAACGCTTTAATGAGCATTGAAACGTATAAAAATTGTTTAGAAAAATTATATGACTGAGCCTTGTGGGCCTAAGAAAAATTGCCCGTTCGGCATGATTATGTGAGGTTTCAGGAGGAGGAGCAGGAGGAGGAGGAGGAATATTATACACAGATTGATGAAGCAAAAAGGTCCCCATTTTTGATGGTGATAGAGAACGATGCTTCCATCCGCGGGTGCAGCCTACGTATTGCTTAGATATCGCTGCTGTCCGCTGGTGAAGAAGAGAAGTCTGGGGAAATCCAGGCTTTGTTCATCTTGATGAGTGTAAGCCTATCGGCACTGTCGGTTGACAGGTGGGTACGCTTATCCGTGATGATTCCCCCAGCCACACTAAACACACTCTCTGACAAGACGCTAGCCACAGGACAAGCAAGCACCTCCAGGGCATACAGCGCGAGTTCAGGCCACGTGTCCAGCTTCGACACCCAGTAGTTGTAGGGGGCAGAGGCGTCACCGAGGATGGTCGTGCGATCGGCTACGTACTCCCTCACCATCCTTTTACAGTGCTCCCGCCAACTCAGCCTTGACTGGGGACCGGTAACACAGTCTTGCTGGGGAGCCAGAAAGCTGGCAAAGGCCTTGGATAATGGTCCCCTGCCTGCGCTGTACATGCTGCCTGATCTCTGCGCCTCCCCTGCTACCTGGCCATCGGAACTGCGCCTTCGGCCACTAGCGCTGTCGGATTGGAAGTTTACCATCAGTTTGTCCACCAGCGCCCTGTGGTATAGCATCATTCTCGAACCCCTTTCCTCTTCGGGAATGAGAGTGGAAAGGTTCTCCTTATACCGTGGGTCGAGCAGTGTGTACACCCAGTAACCCATAGTGGCCAGAATGCGTGTAACGCGAGGGTCACGAGAAAGGCATACTAACATGAAGTCAGCCATGTGTGCCAGGGTACCTGTACGCAACACATGGCTGTTCTGACTAGGAAGATCACTTTCAGGATCCTCCTCCTCCTCCTCCTCTGGCCATACACGCTGAAAGGATGACAGGCAAGCAGCATGTGTATCCTCAGCAGTGGACCAAGCTGTCTCTTCCCCCTCCTCCTCATGCTCCTCCTCCTTCTCCTCCTCCTCTGGCCATACACGCTGAAAGGATGACAGGCAAGCAGCATGTGTACCCTCAGCAGTGGGCCAAGCTGTCTCTTCCCCCTCCTCCTCATCCTCCTCATGCTCCTCCTCCTCCTCCTCCTCAACGCGCTGAGATATAGACATGAGGGTGCTCTGACTATCCAGCGACATACTGTCTTCCCCCACCTCCGTTTCCGAGTGCAAAGCGTCTGCCTTTATGCTTTGCAGGGAACTTCTCAAGAGGCATAGCAGAGGAATGGTGACGCTAATGATTGCAGCATCGCCGCTCAGCATCTGGGTAGACTCCTCAAAGTTTCCAAGGACCTGGCAGATGTCTGCCAACCAGGCCCACTCTTCTGTAAATAATTGAGGAGGCTGACTCCCACTACGCCGCCCATGTTGGAGTTGGTATTCCGCAATAGCTCTACGCTGCTCATAGAGCCTGGCCAACATGTGGAGCGTAGAGTTCCACTGTGTGGGCACGTCGCACAGCAATCGGTGCACTGGCAGATGAAACCGATGTTGCAGGGTCCGCAGGGTGGCAGCGTCCGTCTTGGAGTTGCGGAAATGTGCGCTGACCCGGCGCACCTTTCCGAGCAGGTATGACAAGTGTGGGTAGCTTTTCAGAAAGCGCTGAACCACCAAATTAAAGACATGGGCCAGGCATGGCACGCGCGTGAGGCTGCCGAGCTGCAGAGCCGCCACCAGGTTACGGCCGTTGTCACACACGACCATGCCCGGTTGGAGGCTCAGCGGCGCAAGCCAGCGGTCGGTCTGCTCTGTCAGACCCTGCAGCAGTTCGTGGGCCGTCTGCCTCTTCTCTCCTAAGCTGAGTAGTTTCAGCACGGCCTGCTGACGCTTGCCCACCGCTGTGCTGCCATGCCGCGCGACACCGACTGCTGGCGACGTGCTGCTGCTGACACATCTTGATTGCGAGACAGAGGTTGCGTAGGAGGAGGAGTAGGAGGGTGGTTTAGTGGAGGAAGCATACACCGCCGCAGATACCACCACTGAGCTGGGGCACGCAATTCGGGGGGTGGGTAGGACGTGAGCGGTCCCAGGCTCTGACTCTGTCCCAGCCTCCACTAAATTCACCCAATGTGCCGTCAGGGAGATATAGTGGCCCTGCCCGCCTGTGCTTGTCCACGTGTCTGTTGTTAAGTGGACCTTGGCAGTAACCGCATTGGTGAGGGCGCGTACAATGTTGCGGGAGACGTGGTCGTGCAGGGCTGGGACGGCACATCGGGAAAAGTAGTGGCAACTGGGAACTGAGTAGCGCGGGGCCGCCGCCGCCATCATGCTTTTGAAAGCCTCCGTTTCCACAAGCCTATACGGCAGCATCTCCAGGCTGATCAATTTGGCAATGTGCACGTTTAACGCTTGAGCATGCGGGTGCTTGGCGCCGTACTTGCGCTCGCGCTCAAACAGTCGCGCTGGCGACGTCTGGACGGTGCGCTGAGAGACATTGCTGGATGGGGCCGAGGACAGCGGAGGTGAGGGTGTGGGTGCAGGCCAGGAGACGGTAGTGCCTGTGTCCTCAGAGGGGGGTTGGATCTCAGTGGCAGGTTGGGGCACAGGGGGAGAGGCAGTGGTGCAAACCGGAGGCGGTGAACGGCCTTCGCCCCACCTTGTGGGGTGCTTGGCCATCATATGCCTGCGCATGCTGGTGGTGGTGGCTCCCCAGCTGATCTTGGCGCGACAAAGGTTGCACACCAGTGTTCGTCGGTCGTCAGGTGTCTCTGTGATAAACTGCCACACCGTTGAGCACCTTGACCTCTGCAGGGTGGCATGGCGCGAGGGGGCGCTTTGGGAAACATTTGGTGGATTATTCGGTCTGGCCCTGCCTCTACCCCTGGCCACCGCACTGGCTCGGCCTGTGCCCACACCCTGACTTGGGCCTCCGCGTCCTTGCCCGCGTCCACGTCCTCTAGGCCTACCCCTACCCCTCAGCATGGTGTATTACCAGTAGTGCAGAAACAGAACGCTGTAATTAAATGTGCCGCTTATTGGCCTGTGGTTGGAGGCTGACTTCGCTTACAGAACGCCAGGAAATAATTTTGCGCAAGCCTGCTGTAACACTTAGCTGGCTGCGTATGAATTAGGAGGACTACTACACCCAGCAGAGACCCAGAACACTGAGGACAGTCACAGGCAGCCCAAATAGATTTTTTTCCCCAAATGTTTTTGCAAAGGCCCACTGCCTATATTCAATCAATATATCTCTTCTCTCTCTGTGTCATTGCTACTGGCCCTGGAGTATGTCAAATAACTGCAGAGTGTTGCACTGTGGACTGCAATACAGCGGTGATTTAACAGCCAACACAGAGCCAGGAAATAATTTTGCGCAAGCCTGCTGTAACACTTAGCTGGCTGCGTATGAATTAGGAGGACAACTACACCCAGCACAGACCCAGAACACTGAGGACAGTCACAGGCAGCCCAAATAGATTTTTTTCCCCAAATGTTTTTGCAAAGGCCCACTGCCTATATTCAATCAATATGTCTTCTGTCCCTGCCTCACAATATATGTGTTCTGTCCCTGCCTCACAATATATGTCTTCTGTCCCAGCCTCACCACTACTGGCCCTGCACTATGTCTAATTACTGCAGGGCGCAATGCTCTGCACGGCCGATATACAAAAAAAATGCAAAAAGCAGCCTCCACAGTACTGCACACGGTTAGATGTGGCCCTAAGAAGGACCGTTGGGGTTCTTGAAGCCTAAAATACTCCTAACGCTCTCCCTATAGCAGCTCCACGAAGACAGCACTTTCCCTCCTCTATGTCAGAACGCATCTGTGGCGAGCCGCGGGAGGGGCCGATTTTTATACTCGGGTGACACCTGATCTCGCCAGCCACTCACTGCAGGGGGGTGGTATAGGGCTTGAACGTCGCAGGGGGAAGTTGTAATGCCTTCCCTGTCTTTATATTGGCCAGAAAAGTGCGCTAATGTCTCAGAGATGAAAGTGAAAGTAACCCGAACATCGCGTGGTGCTCGCCTCTAGTAACGAGCATCTCGAACACGCTAATACTCGAACGAGTATCAAGCTCGGACGAGTATGTTCGCTCATCTCTACTCATAACACATTGTACTTGCAGAAAAACTGCAGCTTTGAAAGTGCAATATGGGTCTGAGTTTCTCTGATTAATATTGCACTCACCTATATAAACACAGCCTTAGGGCGCCTACCCACTTGCGATTTTTTTTCCTGCGATGTTTTGCGTTTTTTCTCAAGAGCAATTAGTATAGAATGTGTTCTTGTCCATCTGGGTTTTTTTCCGTTTCGTGGGATTTTTTCACATAGGAACTGTCAGTTGCATATGTCTCCTTTTTTTTCTCTTAATGCACCCATGATTGTCAATGGAGGGCTGCAAAAAACGCTGCGGAAAACGCCGCGAAAATGGCGCAGAAAACGCGTGAAAGCGCCGCTTTTTTCACGCGCGAAAATCGGCAACGCAAGTGGGTAGGCACCCTTATTGTGTTGTTAATGCGGTATGTGGGGCCTCATTTCTAATTGTGTCCAGGGACAAACCAGCCCTGAATATGCTACAATATACAAGCATTATAGTAGCTCATAGCCCACCAAAGATGCAGACCCAAAGGCCATCTTAAACCTCCGGGTGCCATAGCAATCCATTGGGACCCCATGATCACATTGCAGGGGGTGCACTGACCGCGGCATCTAAAAGGGTTAAACAGTGGAGATCAGCAGGTTCACCTGTCAACCATACTGGGCTGTCATGAGACAGTGTGTACCCCTGCTCCCCTGGCATCGACGTCCTGTGCCAGGTTTCTGAAGAAGCGCCATAAAAAAGGCACATACTTCAGAATAAGGCCCCTTAACGACTGCTGTTAAAAGGCGTAAGGGCAGTTGTTAAGGAGGTAAAAAGAAACTGTCGCCAGCTTTATGTTGTTCAAACCACGTGAGGCTGAGATCTCTCACTTTAGATGATGCATCTTCAAAGTATATTTACTCTGACATGCCGCAGCGTTTCAGAATAACACAGATGAGCACACTGTACGTGCCTGACCCGCGCTCATGCTGCCCGTGGTTTTGGCAGCATGAACCTTCACTTTAATAAAAGAGTTGGCCACTTTTTACTTACTTTTATATTGCTGCAGGAAACATCATTTTATTCATATTTTTATCTTTCATGGTGTTAATTTTCACAAGTTCTGAGCCTTCCGCCTCCAAGTCACAGCCAGCATGGCTTTGCCATCCTTAGCGTGGCCCCTGCTGGAGGGACACATGACCGCCAATACTGCTGCACACAGCGTTAGAAAGTAGCATATGCATAGCGTTATTCAGTGGGGCTACTAGGAGACGGGTCAGGGCACGTGCCCCTCTAATAGCCATGCTGGCTGTGGCTTGTACTGTCTCAATGAGGGGGCAGGAAAAATGGTACTGTGGGAGGTAAATATGCAAAAATAAGTAAAATGTAACCAACGCCTTTAAATTATTTAATAACACTGGCAAATAAACCCCCCATACACATCAGGCCGCTTTCAAAATGTGGGTCACCTCAACGCAAGCCGGACAAATCCTCTTCTTCTTGTTATGATGTATCCATTCCACACATTCTTCTTCCTGCCAGGCAATGTATGCTACATCACTAGTAATGTAACGTTCACTACCTAGGAAGGAATGCTGATCTATTGCCGAGACTGCACATGCGCTGTCTCTGCAATAGCTCAGCACTCCCTGGCCGGCTAGCAGTGAGGTGATCCAGGGGAGAAGATGCGGTAAGTAGGCTGCCTGGGGAGGAATAGGTGAGTATACCTCTTTTTTTAATGACAGAACCCCCTTAACAAAGCTCACCCACATGCTGCAGAAAAAAAACAATATATAAAATGCGGTGCAGGTTTTAAATCCGCAGCATGGTCAGTTTATGTTGTAGATTATTATTGCACATTTCACCCCTTATGATGAGCAGCATAAAATCTGCAGTAAAATCCGTATTTAAACCATGTGGATTTTAGCAAGAATCCCTGCGGATTTCGCTGTAGATTCTTCGCTAAACTATTGTGGATTCTGTTAATGCAGACAGAAAAATCTGGTTCTACATGGTACGATCAACCCTGTGCATGAGACCCTACTGCTGAGTCCCACTCTGGCCATTACGCAATGAGAATGCTTCCTCCGACAACCAGATGATTTAAAAAAAAAAAAAAATTCTTGTAAATCCAATAATTCCTGAAACCTAAATGATTTCTTGTAGCTTGTCCAGATTTCAAAATCCAGTAGGTTTTTGTTGTGATTCATTACAGCTGAAATGGCTAATGAATACACTGGAGCATTTAGGAAATAAAGACGTCTCAGAAGTATTTGTTTCAAGGCATAAAAATGCTTTCTCCACTCTGCATGGAAATGTCAGCTGTCTTAATGCTCAGAGGCTGAAACCTTTTATATGCCATGTTTTATAACAGTTGTGCAACTCTGAGAAGGTCAATAGTAAGACGTTACTAAGCCATCCAAATGGAAAGTACACATCCCACACGTCAGTACAAGACGCACGCACAGAGGAGCAGGGATTCAGGTTGCATCCTGTTGAAACATATATTCTTAATCACATTATGTGCTGATGTTCTTCTAAAGTATAACTTGTTGGAACGTTTGAAGTCTACGTAAAATACTGGACATAAAACAAAACTGCTAAATTGTATCAACCGTGTTTAATAACACTGAGCTAAAAAGACATAATGCTGCTTCTCTCTGCCTCTCATTTTACAATGGGTTCCTTGCTATATAGGTCATTCTTCATACAAACTGACACAAAGGGACTCTGGATTGTAGCTAGATTGGTCGGTCTATGATAGGCGCAAGTGAGGAACAAAGGGCAACATACACACCCTGAGCTTGGAAAGTAGATCGATTGCTGCAAGTCGGAGGTTGATACTTAATATACAAAGTCTAGCTGTGTGTATAAATTCTATATCCTGAATTGAGATGGCATTTGGCAGTAGCTTGTTAAATGGTTACTTACTTTTCAGATAACTTGTGCTTATATGATAGTCAATGTGATAACTAGCAAAAGTACTAACCATTTTGTGCTGAAAAATCCACATGAAGTGCTGACCACTAGGGGGCTCCTTTCCTTCTAATTTGCTGTCTACTGACTTTTGTCAAGTGATAATTGTCTAGTAACAGAGGTAACAAGACAGAAACAGGAAGTGTAGGAAGGGGATGACTCATGCTGCCCATAGAAGTCTATAGAGAAGAGAAAAGAGGGGAGGAAGAAGTTACCCACTCATACAGATGTGCTACTGCTTATGGTGGCATTTGCTGTGTTACAATTACTGATATCACATCTACACTGCTCAGTCCTGCTGTGCACTGTCCCCCTGGATGATGTTATTTGTCACTGTGTAATGGTGTATTTACATGGGTGAGTGCGATATCGGTCTGAGAAATTCTGACCAATATTGCACTCTTAAACCTTTGATTTCTACTTTCTTTTGTGAGAAAAACACATCCCATAACATCTCTGCAACATGAGATTCTCACATGCATTTGTCACATATGTGAAAATCACATGTTGTTTCAATAGGAAAAATAGAAAAATTGCATTCCATTCGCATGAAAATCACATCTACATGTGAGCGCGATGTGATTTTTTTTTTTTTTGCTGCCATAGGAAATAATGTGCAATATTGAAACAGAATTATCCAAAGAAAGGACTTTGGGAAGCAATGTGTTTTTTTCGCACACAATATCTGACCATATTGCAATTGATCAGATAACACAGATGAAAATCACCCATGTAAATGCACCCCTAAAGAGACAGTAAAGAGAACAGAATCTGCAGTTTTCTCTGTGTACTGTATCAAAAACAACATAGAGTCAGTCTCCACCCACCAGCTCAGGGAGAACTGCAAACTAAAGATACAGCCAGAGAAGGGGAAAACTGGTGAAAATGCAAGATACAAGTCATATAATAGCCACAAATAATGGCATTTCTCACATGCATAGATAAACTAGCTTATTATAAGATGTTATTGGAAATATCAAGTATGCTTTAAAACTGATATGCATATCAGCTAATAACTGGAGTGGCTATGTTTTCACTGTCACAGGTCCCATAGCAGTGGAGTACCCTGTCTCTATATTAGATAGACCACTGTGCTCAAAGTTCTCTAACAACATCAAAATAAACTGTAAATCTTCCCAGTAAGGCCGCCTGCAGACGGCCGGGTCGGATCCCGCAGCAAGAATTCTCACAGCAGGATGCGGACCTGTGCCGCTGCAGAGGCCTGCAGTTCACCCGCTCCCGGCGTCTTCTGTTTCCTGCTATACGCCGGCTGCCGGCCAGCCGGCACATGCGCAGAGCGGAGCTGGCCTGTCACCACTGACAATTCGTTTTCCACGTGTGTTTTCACGCGGACAAATCGCGGCCGTCTGCCTAGGATTGCGTTTTGTAATGCACTCCTAGACAGGCGGGCACGGGCTGAAATTCTGCGGGAAATCCCACCACGGAATTTCCGCCCATGTGCAGGGGGTCTAAAAGCGATCAGCATAGAGTTTGGCACAGGTGTCAGTACTGAGAATGACACAACCAGTTGGTCACTGACAGTAAGGAGGTGAGAGTAACTTGTGAGCTTAGAAGAGGTAAGTAAAACGTTTGCTGTAACTAATGAAGAGGGTATATTTGCTATCTGTATTCAGGGAAATTTTGACTGCCATTAATGGAGTTATAGCGGCTGGTGGTTCTGTGACTTACACTATTAGGGTGCATTCAGACGACCGTATATCGGCCCGGTATTCACGCCGGCCGATATACCTCGTCTCTCTCTGCAGAGGGAGGAGGCTGGAAGAGCCAGGAGCAGTGCTCTGAGCTCCCGCCCCCTCTCTGCCTCCTCTCCACCCCTCTGCACTATTTTCAATGAGGAGAGGCGGGACAGGGGTGGAGCTAATTCCCGGAACTTAACCCCACCCCACCCGCCTCCTCTCATTGCAAATAGTGCAGAGGGGCGGAGAGGGGGTGGAGAGGAGGCAGAGAGGGAGCGGGAACTCAGAGCACTGCTTTCGGCTCTTCCAGCCTCCTCCCCCTGCAGAGAGAGACGCCATATATTGGCCAGCAAGAATACCCGGCCGATATATGGTCATCTGAATGCACCCTTAGGGCCGCTTCACATGGACGTATATGCAATAGCGCACGCTACAGCACAACGAATTTGCACTGCGAACGAGGTGCTTTGCGCACGTATCAGCACATTTTGCTTTCTTGCACAGGACATGTTGACATGTTCATGAGACACCCCTCACCCTGCTGTGATTTAAAAGCCTATTTAGCCTAATGAGGTCGAGATGTGTCATTTATTACATGAAACTGTGCAGCATATTGTACATTGAGTGCCTATAGACTTCTAAGGGGATCCTTGGTGCATAAATGCGCACAAAAATAAAGCATGCCCTATTTTTTTTCATATACGCAAAAAAGAAAAATGAGAATGAACCCACTTTAATCAATGGGTTCAGTTCCCTGCATATTGCATGTGCAAATATGTCCGTGGGAAGCAGCCCTTACAGTGGCATTATAGCTGATTGTTGAGGATACTATGACAAGCTCTGCTATGCAGACACTAGATCCTATTATGCAATTAAAAGGATTTTCCAAGTTAAAGGGGTTGTCCCACGAAAGCAAGTGGGGTTCAGCACTTCTGTATGGCCATATTAATGCACTTTGTAATGTACATCGTGCATTAAATATGAGCCATACAGAAGTTATTCACTTACCTGTTCCGTTGCTAGCGTCCCCGTCGCCATGGTGCCGTCTAATTTCAGCGTCTAATCGCCCGATTAGACGCGCTTGCGCAGTCCGGTCTTCTCTCTTCTGAATGGGGCCGCTCGTGCCGGAGAGCTGGTCCTCGTAGCTCCGCCCCGTCACGTGTGCCGATTCCAGCCAATCAGGAGGCTGGAATCGGCAATGGAACGCACAGAGCCCACGGTGCACCATGGGAGAAGACCTGCGGTCCACCGTGGGTAAAGATCCCGGCGGCCATCTTCGCAAGGTAAGTAAGAAGTCACCGGAGCGCGGGGATTCGGGTAAGTACTATCCGTTTTTTTTTTAAACCCCTGCATCGGGTTTGTCTCGCGCCGAACGGGGGGGCTATTGAAAAAAAAACAAACCCGTTTCGGCGCGGGACAACCCCTTTAATGTATTTGGTAAATCCTACTGGCCACGCCCACATAATAATAAACTAGCCTATACTTGCCCATCCTGGGTTCCCGCGGCTCCAGTGCTGACCTTTGTCTACAAGCTCCAGTCAGCAGCTGGAACATCGTAGACTGACTTCCACCAATCACAGGCCTCAGTGCTAAAGCGGTTGGTACGAAACTGTTCTTGTAATGTAATACGGTGGGTTTCAACAGTAGTGCCATGACCTAACCCTTATGGCACAGGGCTTGCTACAGCCTTAGTTGCCTTATTGGTTGGGAACACAATGGTGTAGAGTAGGCTATGTGAGAATGCAGGGGCCGGACCACGCTGCACACAATCAAGTGAGCATTAGTAACTTATTTACAAGGTGTAGTATATAAATGGAAGTTTCCTGACAAACTGGTGAGATGATTGTAATTCTAACGGTACTGTCTGTCCAGAGAGTACAGGAGTGAAACAATGTGTCCAAGATAGTTGTGCTTCAGCTGTCATTGGTGTACACCATTGCTTCTGTGCATTAACCCTTTGGTTGGAGTGAGGGAGTTGGGCTAATGCTGTGGCCGTTTGCAGGCCTCAAACAATAGAAGAGACTAAGAAACATTAGGACTGTGAGCAAGCCTTGGACTTTGGGTCTCAGACAATTATTGTCTGATACCAGGCTCTGTAAGCTGTTTATTGAGCATGCCAACAACCTGAGTACCATCACACAACACCATCTATTTAATCCCTTCCTGAAAAGTGCCGTACATGTATGGCATTTGTTGGATGTCATTGTATGAATTTGGCTCGAGAGCTGATCCTCTCCGTTCCTGGCGGTTGTCTTTGACAGCTGACACCTGGCTGCAATGGCTGGGATCAGAGATGACTCTGTATTCAGCCATTAAAGGAGATGTCCCGCGCCGAAACGGGTTTTTTTTTTTTTAAACCCCCCCCCCGTTCGGCGCGAGACAACCCCGATGCAGGGGTTAAAAAAACCACCCGCACAGCGCTTACCTGAATCCCGGCGCTCCGGTGACTTCTCTACTCACCGCTGAAGATGGCCTCTTCCTCCGTGGACCGCAGCTCTTCTGTGCGGTCCACTGCCGATTCCAGCCTCCTGATTGGCTGGAATCGGCACGTGACGGGGCGGAGCTACACGGAGCTACACGGAGCCCCATAGAGAACAGCAGAAGACCCGGACTGCGCAAGCGCGGCTAATTTGGCCATCGGAGGCCAAAAATTAGTCGGCACCATGGAGACCAGGACGCTAGCAACGGAGCAGGTAAGTAAAAAACTTTTTATAACTTCTGTATGGCTCATAATTAATGCACAATGTATATTACAAAGTGCATTATTATGGCCATACAGAAGTGTATAACCCCACTTGCTGCCTCGGGACATCTCCTTTAACCCTGTATATGTCATTGGCTGTTCTGACAGCAGCATTTAAAGGGGTTGTCCCGCGAAAGCAAGTGGGGTATACACTTCTGTATGGCCATATTAATGCACTTTGTAATGTACATCGTGCATTAAATATGAGCCATACAGAAGTTATTCACTTACCTGTTCCGTTGCTAGCGTCCTCGTCTCCATGGTGCCGTCTAATTTCAGCGTCTAATCGCCCGATTAGACGCGCTTGCGCAGTCCGGTCTTCTCCCTGGTGAATGGGGCCGCTCGTGCCGGAGAGCTGGTCCTCGTAGCTCCGCCCCGTCACATGTGCCGATTCCAGCCAATCAGGAGGCTGGAATCGGCAATGGACTGCACAGAGCCCACGGTGCACCATGGGAGAAGACCCGCGGTGCATCGTGGGTGAAGATCCCGGCGGCCATCTTGCTAAGGTAAGGAAGAAGTCGCCGCAGCGCGGGGATTTGGGTAAGTACTAAACTTTTTTTTTTTAAAACACCTGCATTGGGTTTATCTTGCGCCGAACAGGGGGCCTATTGAAAAAAAAAAACCCGTTTCGGCGCGGGACAACCCCTTTAATTGGTCCAAGAGAGGGAGGGGCTTCTTCTGTCACCCGAATATCCCTCTGTCACCCATGAAGACATCACAGACATCCTGTACAGTGAACACTGTAAGTAAAAAAAATATATTATATATTGGCCTTGATTGTAAAAAATGTGATTATTTAGGTAGTTCTGACTGCTGCAACTTATTTGTAATCATAATTAAAATATAATTGGCAGGTAAACACTTCACACATGGCTGACTTCTTTCCAAACTATGACAGTCTGTCATTTGTCAGCTAAAACAATCCTTTACTATTGAATTTCATCCCACAAATGATTGCTTTGGTTAAAATGTTCTATTTTCTTCAACTTTATGCCTCTTTCATATGACCGTATGCGTTTTTATACTCGTCCTGAGCATTAGCTCCATTTTCTCGTAATTCACACAGGCAACTGCGGCGTATCACCAAAAAAAAAAACGCTGCAGGGTGGAAGTCCCTCAGTCGGCAGAAATCCTTGGAATGACTATTAATGATTAAATAGAGCCAGTTGACTTCGTTTCTCAGTGGTGAACGTAGCTAAACTCCCCCTTCACCCCCCCCCCCTTTTTTTAGCTACCATAGAAGCCTATGGGAGCCTCCACTGGATCTCAGCAAAAGAAAGGGCAAGACCTATCTTTTCACGTGTCATATAAAATTGGTTACCAATGTCCTATTATTCCTAGCGCGACTTTTTTAATATTGCTTTAAATCGCTCATCTGAATGAATACATTGGAGTTCAATGCTTCAGATGGTCCCAATTTTTTAATGCGGCTAAATTAGCCACATATATACGGTCGAGTGAATAAGGCCTTGGTCTAATGTGTATGTGTACCTAAAGAGTTTTTCTTCCCTAGGCAGTGCATAAGATAACAACTCCAGACTTCCTATGAATCTTTACTGCAGTAACCTTCCTTCCCAAATCTGCAAAACAAGCCTCTGATGGCTGAAGTACTGGCAGTTAGAATAACATGTCACTTACAGAAATTACAAGTAGACCTTTGTAAAGTGAGTTGGACAAGAGCACTTAAGTTGAGCTTCAGTATTTATGCCACGTATGCAGGAATTCCTGGCTGATATAAAAAACGCCTAAATCCATTGTTTTCTCTGCCTTTCCTTCCATTCAAATGCATTTCAATGCAGTAATTTAGTCTGCCATTCTGTGATACTTCTGGGATTGCTGTTAATGAAGTTTACCTCGTTAATGAAACACAATTTCCTTTGAAATGTTTGACAGTGACTTGTCAGGTCTCAGTGTAGAATAGTGTCGGAAGTAGAAAGTCACATTTGTTTTTGTGCTCCAGGAGTATCAAGCAAATAATAACGACCTGATTACAGTTTATGGAAAACACAGTGGGGTTTTCTAAAAGAAGAAAAAACTCCAACACCTTTGATCATATGGTTTTTTAAAATTTTGTGCCAAAACTGGAAAGATATTACAGAAGAGAGAACAAAGCAAATATTCAATATTCCTTTCTTGTATCCTGTTGTTCACAAGCAGTAAAATAGTTAGAACCACTAAATGATAAACATTATTTTGATAAAATATTTGCCCCCTCCCATAGATTCCCTTTTCTTGCATATTTGTAACACTCAATGTTTCTTCTTTTTGATGTTTTAATGCAGAGCTTCTCAAACTTTTTCTTCTAGGGCCTCACCGGCTAAAGCATGGTGGCAGATGGGTCTTACCAGAGGTTGATATGCAAGTCCAAAGAGGAACATGTGTAATCCCCCAGACTTGGGTACTACTGCACTTTTTTGGTTTTGTAAAAAGGTTTTACTCATGTAGATTCTCATGTGTTATGAAGTTGATGTTTTACTGTGCTACTGCTGTGTTTCATGCCTCACTGTATGATATTAGCTGGCATTGTTCTTCAGTTCCCTGGTAGTACAGGTCACCTAGCAACAGCCAGGCTGAGCAAGAATAGGGGGGCCTGTGATTGGCAGTTTAGATCCCCATCATAGGTTTAGCTAGTGTGGCAGTATAAAAGAGAGGAGTGGATGGAGCTAAGTCAGTCTAGTCCGGGAATGTAGTCAATCACATCTTGAGAAAGAGACCAGGGAGAAGGAAAAAGCCTCTGCAGGTCATCACAGAGCCAGCCAGTGTGGTGGGAAGCAAAGAACATCAAAAGTGTGAGTAACCAAAGACAAGCTATTTTGGAGAGATAGCAGAGGAGAGAGAAAAGGGAGGAGTTCAGTTAGAAGAAAACAGCAGCCAGTAGCTAGTACAAATAGCAAAGCAAGAAACAAGTTAAAGGGGTTGTCTCGCGGCAGCAAGAGGGGTTATACACTTCTGTATGGCCATATTAATGCACTTTGTAATATACATCGTGCATTAAATATGAGCCATACAGAAGTTATTCACTTACCTGCTCCGTTGCTAGCGTCCCCGTCGCCATGGTTCCGTCTAATTTCGGTGTCTTCTTGCCTTTTTAGACGCGCTTGCGCAGATCCGTCTTCTCCCTTCTTCTCCCTTCGGCTCCGCTCGGCAGCATCGGCATTTTGGCTGCGCCCCCTTGTACGCATCATCGCGTAGCTCCGCCCCATGATGTGTGCCGGTTCCAGCCTCCTGATTGGCTGGAATCGGCACGTGACGGGGGCGGAGCTACGCGATGATGCGTACAAGGGGCGGAGCCAAAATGCCGATGCTGCCGAGCGGAGCCGAAGGGAGAAGAAGGGAGAAGACGGATCTGCGCAAGCGCGTCTAAAAAGGCAAGAAGACACCGAAATTAGACGGAACCATGGCGACGGGGACGCTAGCAACGGAGCAGGTAAGTGAATAACTTCTGTATGGCTCATATTTAATGCACAATGTACATTACAAAGTGCATTAATATGGCCATACAGAAGTGTATAGACCCACTTGATTTCACGAGACAACCCCTTTAACTCCTTATAGTCCCAGCCAGAGAGGCAAAGCTGAAGTGTCAAGTCAGGAAAACCAGAAGGGGGAGGTCAACCCTGATTTCTTAAGTCCAAGTGATGTGTTTTCCAAATGTCAAGTTGTCCTCATCTACCTAAAGTGAATGTAATTTGAGTTGTGCAACTTCTGCAATGTGAAGAACCCTCTCTCGTCCTGCCAATAAAGCATTCAAGTCTTTTACCATATAAGCCTGCTTCCAGGGATCCCTTCCCACCATCTACAACATCTGCACTGAGGTACCACACTACACGCTCCAGAGGCAAGGACTACTATCCCTATTTTTGTTTAGTTCTCCGCTTTTTATTTTTATTATTTTTGTTCAGAACGGGTCTATATGACAAAACAACATCTTCCGCTACCTGACTCCATGGATAGTGCCCCACTGGGGTATCACCAACTTACCCTGCCTGACCGCGCGGGCAGCACACAATAAGAGAAGCCCAATTTTACAACCACTTTACTTTAGCCTCAGACCGCTGTTTGCCACCGGAGAGGAGCAGCAGTGCCACTGTAACTACCATCTAATTTTCTGCTACTCCCCCTCCTAGGTCTGGTTTGCTACACAAGGATATATGGTCTAGATAGTGTGCTATAGCCAATTCTTTGGGTCCCACTGTGCCCCGAAGAGTGCCAATAACAGTGGGAGCTATGATGCCCCTGCAGCTGTCTTCAGAGGACTTACCTTTCCATTCTCCTGTGTCTTCTGCTTCCATACACTTGTAACGTCCTTTTCCTGTGCTAATCTAAACATAAGAATGACTTCCCAGATTGAACCAGAATTTTTAGAGTGACAGACAGCATTAGACTTTAAAAAGGGTTGTCCAAGTCCAAAAAAAATTTGGCCAAAAGCAGTAATTGTGATAACATAACAAAAGACGGTTTACACACCATTAAATCCCCCACAGCTCCGGTTATCCCTATTAAGCTTCCTGTACTATGATTTTACTTGGGTACAGCAGTGGTGTGGCCATATACCCCATATGATTGCTGCTATTCGCTGGCCTTAGCAGTTTTGTTCCATTTATCTCTGAAGCTAGCTATAAGTGGCCATGTGGGGAATATTCAATTCCACATTAGCTGTTTGGCTTTTGGTTCTGAATATTCTGCAGGAAGGTATATTCTGCAGTGCTGTTATAGAATATTCTGTCCTCTGTGAAAAGACACAAATCAAAACACTTTGTATATAGTATGCTGTAAAGTACCACCGGGTCACTGTGTTTTTTGCTTGAATTAGCATTAAAAATGCTGTGAAAAACACTCAACACATTGTGTGTGAGTTCATCCATATTGTGCCCTGAACAGCATAAGTGTAATTAAAGATAATGGGTTACATATAATAAAGAGTTGAGGCCCATTTAGACATAACAATTTGAGCGATAATCGTTGTGTCTAAATCCAACCATCGTTTTCTTTTCTACAGAATGATGGATTTCATGTGAGTATGAAATCCATTGTTTGTGATAGCAGGGACAGCATGCTGGGTTCTCTGCGGGCAGCGCTGATAACATTGTTATGAACCTGCAGCCCACTGCAGAACAAAGGACATGTATTTAAAGAACAGACCACCTGCTGTTCTGTAAATACATTTCCTGGGCGCTCATTAATATGCAAATGATGTTAATTAGCTGCTAATGGATATTAGTGCCCATTAGTAGCTATGCAAAATGATCGCTTAAAACTGTAACTCAGGGTGCGGGCAGACGAGCGTAGGCGTATTTACGTTCGCACGAGCGCAACGTATAATCGCCCGAGCGATCGTTTTTCACCGATCACGACCAGAGCTAGAAAGCGTATTTTCGTTTGTTCCTACTTTGCAAACGGTCTTTTCGGCGATCGAATATGCGTTGGCGCGTATTTCGGTCGCATATGTTCCTTTTTTTTCGAATTGCCATTTTTACGCGCCGTAAAATCGCCCATGTGAACGAATACATTCGAAACCATTGCCTCAGATGGTCACGTATATACGTTTGGTCGCAAAAACGCACCGTTTATGCGCTCGTCTGCCCGCACCCTCAAACTGTCTTTTCAGCGAATTTTGAGCGATCATCGTTGTGTCTAAATGGGCCATTATGCTATGTTCCCATGGAGCAGAATTTGCTGCAGAGTGTCTGCAGAGGATATTCCATTTAGTGTGGATTTTGGCTTGGAATTCGGTGTGGAAATCACCCCCTCATTTGAAGAGGTGAAATCCGTACTGCAAATCCACTGCTAAAATTGACATGCTTGATACTTAAATTCCACATCAGAAGTCTATTTCCGCAGCAGATCTCTTCTGTAGTATGTGGATGAGATTTTGAAATTGTCATTCATATTGCTACAACTGTACATGCCATGGATTTTCCGTGCAGAGAGTCCAAATGGAAAATCTGCGGCAAATCCACCCTGTGTGAACATGGCCTAATAGTAATTATCACTAAGCAGTGCATGAGTGTTCTTTCTTTTATTACTCAGTAGTGAATGAGTGTTTTTTCTGACCTCCAGTAATTAGAATAGATAAGCCATGTGTTTTTTTTTTTAAATCATCAATCTTCTATATTTCTAATGCTTCGACTTGTTACAATGGGTGGGTCATCTTTCAGCTCGATTTTGAAAAAATCCAAGCATTATAATGTGTCAAAACATTGTCGCTTAACTATATGACATTCTAGGCACAACTGAAAAAGAAGCCATCTCCACGACTATTCTCTGTCTTCATACATTAGTCACCCAGTGAAAGATCACCTATGCTGAGACAGAAATGCCATGTCTTGGGACAGCAGAACTGTTTTGCTAAATCCCAGGCTCTTGGGCAGCCTGTCATTCCTCATAAAGACTACAGAGCACCTCCCTGGTGAAGCTTGCCTCACAGTTTCAGAAGCGCTGTGTTGAAGTGTAGTACAACTGACTTGCATAAGGCCGGATTCACATCTGCGTTTGAACCGATTCCGTTACAGATCCTGCACAAAATAGCGGAGTAAAAAGCACTGCATGCAGCACTTTTTCATCTGGCTAAGAGATGGGAAGCTGAAGGATAAGCAAACGGACCCCATTATAGTCCATGGGGTCTGTTCGGCGCTGTTAGGTTCCATCATAAGACGGAGCTGTTAAGCCAGTGGATTCCCCTTTTAGCTCCCTGAACTGAGCAGGAACGTGCAATCCCAGCCGCAGATGTAAAACCACTAGAGATGAGCGAACACCAAAATGTTCGGGTGTTCGTTATTCGGAACGAACTTCCCGTGATGTTCGAGGGTTCGTTTCGAACAACGAACCCCATTGAAGTCAATGGGCGACCAGAGCATTTTTGTATTTCGCCGATGCTCGCTAAGGTTTTCATGTGTGAAAATCTGGGCAATTCAAGAAAGTGATGGGAATGACACAGAAACGGATAGGGCAGGCGAGGGGCTACATGTTGGGCTACATCTCAAGTTCACAGGTCCCACTATTAAGCCACAATACCGGCAAGAGTGGGCCCCCCCCCCTCCCAACAACTTTTACTTCTGAAAAGCCCTCATTAGCATGGCATACCTTTGCTAAGCACCACACTAGCTACAACAAAGCACAATCACTGCCTGGATGACACTCCGCTGCCACTTCTCCTGGGTTACATGCTGACCAACCGCCCCCCCTCCCCCCCACAGCGCACACCAAAGTGTCCCTGCGCAGCCTTCAGCTGCCCTCATGCCACGCCACACTCATGTCTATTTAGAAGTGCGTCTGCCATGAGGAGGAACCGCAGGCACACACTGCAGAGGGTTGGCATGGCTAGGCAGCGGCCCACTTTAAAAGGGGCGGGGCGATAGCCCACAATGCTGTACAGAAGCAATGAGAAATAGAATCCTGTGCCACCGCCATCAGGAGCTGCACACGTAGGCATAGCAATGGGGAACCTATGTGCCACACACTATTCATTCTGTCAAGGTGTCTGCATGCCCCAGTTAGACCGGGCTTTTTAATTCATAGACACAGGCAGGTACAACTCCCTATTGTGAAGTCCCTGTCGACCCACAGCATGGGTGGGTGCCAGGAAGCCACCGGCGGTACATAGAAATATCCCATTGCATTGCCCAACACAGCTGAGGTAGTAATGTCGTGCGTAATACAGGTGGGCTTCGGCCCACACTGCATGCCCCAGTCTGACCGGGTTCTTTACAAGTGGACACATGTAGGTTAAACTCCCTGTGGACCCACTGCCTGGGTGGGTGCCAGGAAGCCACCGGCGGTACATAGAAATATCCCATTGCATTGCCCAACACAGCTGAGGTAGTAATGTCGTGCGTAATACAGGTGGGCTTCGGCCCACACTGCATGCCCCAGTCAGACTGGGGTTCTTTAGAAGTGTACAGATGTATTAAAAACTCCGTGCGCACCTACAGCATGGGTGGCTCCCTGGAACCCACCGGCAGTACATAAAAATATCCCATTGCATTGCCCAACACAGCTGAGGTAGTAATGTCGTGCTTAATGCAGGTGGGCTTCGGCCCACACTGCATGCCCCAGTCAGACTGGGGTTCTTTAGAAGTGGACACATGTAGGTTAAACTCCCTGTGGACCCACTGCCTGGGTGGGTGCCAGGAAGCCACCGGCGGTACATAGAAATATCCCATTGCATTGCCCAACACAGCTGAGGTAGTAATGTCGTGCGTAATACAGGTGGGCTTCGGCCCACACTGCATGCCCCAGTCAGACTGGGGTTCTTTAGAAGTGTACAGATGTATTAAAAACTCCGTGTGCACCTACAGCATGGGTGGCTCCCTGGAACCCACCGGCGGTACATAAAAATATCCCATTGCATTGCCCAACACAGCTGAGGTAACGTCAGCTGTAATGCAGGTGGGCTAAAAATTAATTTGATTACACTGTAGGCGAGGGCCCACAAAAATTGCTGTATCAACAGTACTAATGTACATCCCAAAAATTGGCCATGGCCAGCCAAGAGGGCAGGTGAAACCCATTAATCGCTTTGGTTAATGTGGCTTAAGTGGTAACTAGGCCTGGAGGCAGCCCAGTGTAACGAAAAATTGGTTCAAGTTAAAGTTCCAACGCTTTTAAGCGCATTGAAACTTATAAAAATTGTTCAGAAAAATTATTTGAGTGAGCCTTGTGGCCCTAAGAAAAATTGCCCGTTCAGCGTGATTACGTGAGGTTTCAGGAGGAGGAGCAGGAGGAGGAGGAGGAATATTAGACACAGATTGATGAAGCAGAAATGTCCCCGTTTTGGATGGTGAGAGAGAACGTAGCTTCCATCCGCGGGTGCAGCCTACATATTGCTTACGTATCGCTGCTGTCCGCTGGTGGAGAACAGAAGTCTGGCGAAATCCAGCCTTTGTTCATCTTGATGAGTGTTAGCCTGTCGGCACTGTCGGTTGACAGGCGGGTACGCTTATCTGTGATGATTCCCCCAGCCGCACTAAACACCCTCTCCGACAAGACGCTAGCCGCAGGACAAGCAAGCACCTCCAGGGCATACAGCGCTAGTTCAGGCCACGTGTCCAGCTTCGACACCCAGTAGTTGTAGGGGGCAGAGGCGTCACCAAGGATGGTCGTGCGATCCGCTACGTACTCCCTCACCATCCTTTTACAGTGCTCCCGCCGACTCAGCCGTGACTGGGGAGCGGTGACACAGTCTTGGTGGGGAGCCATAAAGCTGGCCAGGCCCTTAAAGACTGTTGCACTGCCTGGGATGTACATGCTGCTCGATCTACGCACATCCCCTGCTACCTTGCCCTCGGTACTGCGCCTTCTGCCACTAGCGCTGTCGGCTGGGAATTTTACCATCAGCTTGTCCGCAAGGGTCCTGTGGTATAGCAACACTCTCGAACCCCTTTCCTCTTCGGGAATCAGAGTGGGCAGGTTATCCTTATACTGTGGATCGAGCAGTGTGTACACCCAGTAATCCGTCGTGGCCAGAATGCGTGCAACGCGAGGGTCACGAGAAAGGCATCCTAACATGAAGTCAGCCATGTGTGCCAGGGTACCTGTACGCAACACATGGCTGTCTTCACTAGGAAGATCACTTTCAGGATCCTCCTCCTCCTCCTCCTCCTCCTCCTCCTCAGGCCATACACGCTGAAAGGATGACAGGCAATCAGCCGGTGTACCGTCAGCAGCGGCCCAAGCTGTCTCTTCCCCCTCCTCCTCATCCTCCTCATGCTCCTCCTCCTCCTCCTGTACGCGCTGAGAAATAGACAGGAGGGTGCCCTGACTATCCAGCGGCATACTGTCTTCCCCCGCCCCCGTTTCCGAGCGCAAAGCAGCTGCCTTTATGGTTTGCAGGGAATTTCTCAAGATGCATAGCAGAGGAATGGTGACGCTAATGATTGTAGCATCGCCGCTCACCACCTGGGTAGACTCCTCAAAATTACCAAGGACATGGCAGATGTCTGCCAACCAGGCCCACTCTTCTGAAAGGAATTGAGGAGGCTGACTCCCACTGCGCCGCCCATGTTGGAGTTGGTATTCGACTATAGCTCTACGTTGTTCATAGAGCCTGGCCAACATGTGGAGCGTAGAGTTCCACCGTGTGGGCACGTCGCACAGCAGTCGGTGCACTGGCAGCTTAAAGTGATGTTGCAGGGTGCGCAGGGTGGCAGCGTCCGTGTGGGACTTGCGAAAATGTGCGCAGAGCCGGCGCGCCTTTACGAGCAGGTCTGACAAGCGTGGGTAGCTTTTCAGAAAGCGCTGAACCACCAAATTAAAGACGTGGGCCAGGCATGGCACGTGCGTGAGGCTGCCGAGCTGCAGAGCCGCCACCAGGTTACGGCCGTTGTCACACACGACCATGCCCGGTTGGAGGCTCAGCGGCGCAAGCCAGCGGTCGGTCTGCTGTGTCAGACCCTGCAGCAGTTCGTGGGCCGTGTGCCTCTTATCGCCTAAGCTGAGTAGTTTCAGCATGGCCTGCTGACGCTTGCCCACCGCTGTGCTGCCACACCGCGCGACACCGACTGCTGGCGACATGCTGCTGCTAACACATCTTGATTGCGAGACAGAGGAGGAGGAGGAGGAGGGTGCTTTAGTGGAGGAAGCATACACCTCCGCAGATACCACCACCGAGCTGGGGCCCGCAATTCTGGGGGTGGCTAGGACATGAGCGGTCCCAGGCTCTGACTCTGTCCCAGCCTCCACTAAATTCACCCAATGTGCCGTCAGGGGGATGTAGTGGCCCTGCCCGCCTGTGCTTGTCCACGTGTCCGTAGTTAAGTGGACCGTGGCAGTAACCGCGTTGGTGAGGGCGCGTACAATGTTGCGGGAGACGTGGTCGTGCAGGGCTGGGACGGCACATCGGGAAAAGTAGTGGCGACTGGGAACTGAGTAGCTTTTGAAGGACTCCGTTTCCACAACCCTATACGGCAGCATCTCAAGGCTGATGAATTTTGCTATGCGGACGGTTAACGTTTGAGCGTGCGGGTGCGTGGCGGCGTACTTGCGCTTGCGCTCCAACAGTTGCGCAAGCGACGGCTGGACGGTGCGCTGAACTACACTGCTGGATGGGGCCGAGGACAGCGGAGGTGAGGGTGTGGGTGCAGGCCAGGAGACGGTAGTGCCTGTGTCCTGAGAGGGGGGTTGCATCTCAGTGGCAGGTTGGGGCACAGGGGGAGAGGCAGGGGTGCAAACCGGAGGCGCTGAACGGCCTTCGTCCCACCTTGCGGGGTGCTTGGCCATCATATGTCTGCGCATGGTGGTGGTGGTGAGGCTGTTGGTGTTGGCTCCCCGGCTGAGCTTTGCGCGACAAAGGTTGCACACCACTGTTCGTCGGTCGTCAGGCGTCTCTGTGAAAAACTGCCAGACCTTAGAGCACCTCGGCCTCCGCAGGGTGGCATGGCGCGAGGGGGCGCTTTGGGAAACACTTGGTGGATTATTCGGTCTGGCCCTGCCTCTACCCCTGGCCACCGCACTGCCTCTTGCAACCTGCCCTGCTGATGCCCTTGACTCCCCCTCTGAAGACCTGTCCTCCTGAGTAAGCGTTGCACACTAGGTGGGGTCAGTCACCTCATCGTCCTGCTGCTCTTCCTCCGAATCCTCTGTGCGCTGCTCCCTCGGACTTACTGCCCTTACTACTACCTCACTGCAAGACAACTGTGTCTGATCGTCATCGTCCTCCTCACCCACAGAAAGTTGTTGAGACAGTTGGCGGAAGTCCCCAGCCTCTTCCCCCGGACCCCGGGAACTTTCGAATGGTTGGGCATCAGTGACGATAAACTCCTCTGGTGGGAGAGGAACCGCTGCTGCCCAATCTAAGCAGGGGCCCGAGAACAGTTCCTGGGAGTGTTCCCGCTCCTGAGCAGGTGTCATTGTAGTGGAGTGAGGAGGCTGGGAGGAAGGAGGAGCAGCAGACAGAGGATTCGGATTTGCAGCAGTGGACGGCGCAGAACTGCGGGTAGACGATAGGTTGCTCGAAGCACTTTCTGCCATCCAGGACAGGACCTGCTCACACTGCTCATTTTCTAATAACCGTCTCCCGCGTGGACCCATTAATTGGGCGATGAATGTGGGGACACCAGAAACGTGCCTCTCTCCTAATCGCGCAGCAGTCGGCTGCGACACACCTGGATCAGGAGCTCGGCCTGTGCCCACACCCTGACTTGGCCCTCCGTGTCCTTAGCCACGTCCACGTCCTCTAGGCCTACCCCTACCCCTCAGCATGCTGTATTACCAGTGATTTGATTTCACAGGCAGCTAATAAATTGGCGCAAGACTGCAGGCCAAATATAATTTTTTCCCTTTTTTGAAAACGAAAGGCCCCACTGCCTCTAGTGAATGTATAATCTAAGTTTAATAACTGTGCTGTTTTCCTGCTAATGTGTCACAGAACGTGAGGGTAGCAGAGTTATTAACTGTGGCAGAGCAGGTATTTTTTTTCCCAATTAAGGAAAGCAAATGGCGAAGCCAGGAGTAAAACGTAGCTGGGTGCGTCTGATTTTTACAGGTTGCACACGCAGCCGACACGTGTCCACCGCCCTTAGGACGGACAGAGGCAGGACAAATAGAATTATTTTCCGTTTTTTTGCACCAAAAGGCAGCACTGCGTATATTCTATGAACATGAGAAGTTTAATAACTGTGCTGTTTTCCTGCTAATGTGTCACAGAACGTGAGGGTAGCAGAGTTATTAACTGTGGCAGAGCAGGTATTTTTTTTCTCAATTAAGGAAAGCAAATGGCGAAGCCAGGAGTAAAACGTAGCTGGGTGCGTCTGATTTTTACAGGTTGCACACGCAGCCGACACGTGTCCACCGCCCTTAGGACAGACAGAGGCAGGACAAATAGAATTATTTTCCGTTTTTTTGCACCAAAAGGCAGCACTGCGTATATTCTATGAACATGAGAAGTTTAATAACTGTGCTGTTTTCCTGCTAATGTGTCACAGAACGTGAGGGTAGCAGAGTTATTAACTGTGGCAGAGCAGGTATTTTTTTTCCCAATTAAGGAAAGCAAATGGCGAAGCCAGGAGTAAAACGTAGCTGGGTGCGTCTGATTTTTACAGGTTGCACACGCAGCCGACACGTGTCCACCGCCCTTAGGACGGACAGAGGCAGGACAAATAGAATTATTTTCCGTTTTTTTGCACCAAAAGGCAGCACTGCGTATATTCTATGAACATGAGAAGTTTAATAACTGTGCTGTTTTCCTGCTAATGTGTCACAGAACGTGAGGGTAGCAGAGTTATTAACTGTGGCAGAGCAGGTATTTTTTTTCCCAATTAAGGAAAGCAAATGGCGAAGCCAGGAGTAAAACGTAGCTGGGTGCGTCTGATTTTTACAGGTTGCACACGCAGCCGACACGTGTCCACCGCCCTTAGGACGGACAGAGGCAGGACAAATAGAATTTTTTTCACTTGTTTTACAAGCAAAAGGCAGCACTGCGTATATTCAATGAATAATAACTGTGTTGTGGCCCTGCCTATACAATTCTTTCCCTGCAGTATCAATGGAGGGTGCAATGCTCTGCAGAGGCGATTTTGAGAAGCAAAAAAAAATGCAGCACAGCTAACAGCAGCCTGGATAGTACTGCACACGGTTAAATATGGCCCTAGAAAGGACCGTTGAGGTTCTTGAAGGCTACACTCACTCCTAACACTCTCCCTGCCTATGCAGCACTTCTGTCCCTAATGCCAGGTGCAACGCTCTGCAGAGCCGATTTTGAGAAGAAAAAAAAATTGCCACTGCTAACAGCAGCCAACACACAGCTATCAGTGGCCCTAATAAGGACCTTTGGGGGGTCTTGAAGCCTACACTAACTACCAATTCTTTCCCTACAGCAGCTCCGGTACAAACAGCACTGTCCCTCATCTAACTCACAAGGCATCTGAGGCGAACCGCGGGAGGGGCCGACTTTTATGTTCGGGTGACACCTGATCTTCCCAGCCACTCACAGCAGGGGGGTGGTATAGGGCTTGAATGTCACAGGGGGAAGTTGTAATGCCTTCCCTGTCTTTCAATTGGCCAGAAAAGCGCGCTAACGTCTCAGGGAAGGAAGTGAAAGTAACCAGAACACCGCATGGTGTTCGTTACGAATAACGAACATCCCGAACACCCTAATATTCGCACGAATATCAAGCTCGGAAGAACACGTTCGCTCATCTCTAAAAACCACCCATTGTCAGGAAAAAAAAAGTTGTACGTTCCAGATAACAGACATAAGAGAGGAGGATCCAACAGCTAGATTTCAACATCTCCATTTAAAGTAAACAGGCAGTTGTTCATATTTGTATGACTGCCTGTTTACACATGTCAATTGTTGTTTGATTTTTATGTTTACAGGAACTCAACGGCACACAAATTATCATTCATTGTTGAGTTGCTGCCGGCGTTTATACTGGATGATTACACAGGTCTGCAAAAAAAACTTTTTTAAAAATTGTTTTGATTTTGTTAAATCATCTTTATGTAGTTTTTTGCACAGATTTCAAAAATGACATGGGTTTTTTTTCTATCACGTAAGGCTTGCCTACAAAATAAAGATGAAGTATTTGGAAAAAATACAAAAAACGGAATTTTTTTTATTTGTTTATATTATTTTAACATGAAGTAAAAGCAAAAAAACAACAACAATACCTAGCTAAAATAAGCATAATAGTGATACACATGTGTTGCAAAGTTATTATAAGTCTTTGTAAAAAAAGGTTTTCTTTTTCCATCAAAGCTTCTTTTGGTACTTTTTCGGCTGTGTTCTTGTGAATTTTCCCTTTTTAACATCCAACAGTTGTCTGCCATCATGTTGACATTCCATCGACCTTGGTATCTGCGCTCCATTTCTTTTAGACCTTGATGGAAACGCTCTCCTTGTTCCTCACTTACAGCCCCAAGATTTTTTGGAAAGTAGTCCAGATGTGAGTGAAGGAAATGGACTTTGACACTCATGTTGCAGCCCAAGATTTTGTAGTTTTGTAACAATTCAGCAACCAAAGTTTTGTAGTTTGGGTCTTTTTTATTTCCAAGAAAGCCTGTTACAACAAGTTTAAATGAATTCCAGGCATTTTTTTCTTCCATTTCCATTTTAGTGACAAAGATTTCATCTTTTAAAAGTTTTTTTTATGTCAGGCCCAACAAAGACTCCCTCTTTCAGCTTAGCATCTGATAGACCAGGAAACTGTTCACAAAGATACTTGAAACACTCTCCTTCTTTGTGTAATGCTTTCACAAACTGTTTCATTATTCCCAATTTGATATGAAGTGGTGGAAGTAAGATCTTTTTAGGATCCACTAAACTTTGTCCTTCAACATTTTTAACTCCAGGAATAAGAGCCTTTCTGATTGGCCAGGTCTGCTTGACATAGTGGTCAGAGTAGCTGAGCTTATTAAGAACAAACCCAAGATTTCCGTAGCATTCTTTCAAATGGACTGAGTGTCCAACCGGCACAGAAGCATATTGGTTACCATTGTGAAGAAGTACGGCTTTCAAACTCCTTTTTGACGAATCTATGAAAAGTCTCCATTCCTCTGGGTCATACGTTATGTTGAACATTTCCATGATTCCAGGTACATTGTTGCAGAAAACTAGTTCACCCTCTTGTGTAAAAAAAGGGACAAATTCCTTTTCTCTAAGTCGGTACCATGAAAATGAAACACCGGAGGCTAACATATGTCTTTCTTTAAGTCTAGACCCTAACACTTCCGCTGAATCCTTTGGTAGGCCCAGATCTCGTACTAAATCGTTCAAGTCTGATTGAGAGAAAAGTTCAGGGTCATTGGTACCTGGATCATAGCTGTCATCATTATCGCTGCTACTATGTGACATTTGGTCTAAATCGTCTAAAATATTTCCAGGGTATCCGGAGGTGAAGGAATAGGCAAGTCAGGTCCATGAGGAACAGGGCGAATAGCCGAACGTATGTTGGTTAGGTATGAAATGTCCTTCCTGTTTTTTAAATTGAAACATTGCACTTAACAAGAACAAAAATAACAGTCATCACTGTGATTTTTAGGCTCTCTCCAAACCATGGGTACTCCAAAACGAAATGATTTCTTCTTACCTGGAAACCATTGTCTCAGTTCTTCAACACACACAGAACACACTATATGGGGAGCCCAAGATTTATCTTGGTCCCCTAATTTCATACCAAAGTATGCAAAATACACCTTCTGAACAAAATTAGAAATGTTCCTTTGTTGCTTCTTGACGGTATAGGACCCACAAATATAACAGAAACAGTTAGGAGAGTTGACACATCTTCTAGTAGCCATTTCTTCTAAATACCGTATCACAAAACTGTTTGATGCGTACACCACAGTGGCTGGCTCCACACTGAGTCACTGACTGCAGGCAAGGTCACGCCTAGCAGACAGTTTAGATTCGTTGTCGTACGCGTACCGAACCTGAAAAACCCTGAAAATAAGAAAATTTCAGGTGAAATTTGTGACTTATCTAGGGGTGATGGAATTTTTTCACTATTTTTACCATAATTAGCACAAAAAATACTGTTAAACCCACTAATTAAATATGCTACAATTTTTTCAGCGCAGACCTGTGTTATCATTCGGATTCCCGTAATCCAGTGAGAATCTGAATGATTATCGTTCCATGTAAAAGTGTCCAAATGCAGTATGCGATCATTCTCACTGCCATAAACTAATAGTATTGTGGGTAAGGTAATCATTTATGATACATCATCTGTCAGATCATAATCTTCCCTTAGAAAAGACGCCTCTGTCTTGAGGTGTTAAAATGTTCAGCTACCTAGAAATTACAACTTAGATTAGCTTGTTGATACATACCATCACATTCTCTTATGACTCTGTGCTATCTTGGCCCTCAGAAATGTTGCTGTCTGATTGGTAGAGGTGATGATCATCATTGCATTATCAATAAGTACCCATTATTAATGATGCTGGTCCTGCCAATGGAACATGTGTGTATCAGACAGCCAATTCAAATGATGCTTGCTATGAAACAGCCTGAGCACATTTAATGAATGAATATACAATTATACAAACATATTGAATTTTTCCCTTTAAAGATAATGGGTTACATTGAAAATGCAGTCCATTCGGTAGGCTATAGAAAAGGAGGAGCTAAGCAGATTGATATATAGTATTGTGGGAAAACATTTATGGTCTTAGGAGTCCAGTGGGCGGTCCCATTTGAAGACTGACAGCTATGTCTGTATGCACACATATACAGGGAAGTCAGTCATTATGGGGAGGGGGCTATTAATAAATAAAATACAAGTTATGTAGAATCTTTTCACACAAAGCTGTATGTCAATCTGCTCAGCTCCTCCAGCTCTTTGTGAGGTTACAGTATATCACAGAGGGCAGAAAGTCTAAATAGTAATTAATAGCCCTTCACAGATTAGACTTGTTAAAAGATCACTATTAATAATACTCTTTATTAGATTTTACTAAACACATACACACTAGGGCTAGACAGCTGGGGTGGGGTATCCAGACGTAATAGGAAAACCGCAACACTCAAGTGTATGTTTTTAAGAAGTTCTAATAAAGAGTATCAATAGTGATCTTTTAACAAGTCTAATCTGTGAAGGGCTACACTATATCTCAGTTTCATAAAAGAAGACTTGTGCAGCAGAAATGTACAGTCCGGCTAAAGATAAGTGTAATGAAATATGAATTATTGGAACAAGTCTGAAATTCCCTTCTAACTTGAACCGACATGGATCTTCACTGGTGCATTTGCCATTTCACTAAAAGAAACAATATGCATTAACTATTTTAGAAAGTAGGCTATACTGACAGGAAAGCTTTACTAAGCTAAATCATGGCCCAATTTGCACCAGAAAACTGGCATACATGCATTGTACCACATTTATGTGTTTTAGATTCTTTATGCACCTTGTGTAACAAGAGAACATGGCTTACTAGGAAAGAAGCCTGGTTTGTCTGCAAAAGGGCAGGGCTTAAGTGGGAGACCATGCACCAAAGTTTTAGCACAAAGTATGGGGCCAAGGAGAACTAACCAATAAGTGATGTAAACTCAGACACGGCTGTCTAAAAATGCAGTAAATTTATCATAGAGCATGAGCCACAGTCATAAAGTTTACACTGTTTTACAAGGTTAGCAAAGCTGACCAATAATATTCTGCAATTAGTATTTCCTGCTCAACTTCTGCTGAAGGCATCCTCCACCACTTTAAGGGCGCCCACCCACTGGCGTTCGCGTTTTCCGCGGGAAAAAAACTCAGCGTTTTCGCCGCGTTTCCCGCGATTTTTCCGCGCGTTTTTCGCGGCGTTTTCGTGGCGTTTTCGCGGCTTTTCCATTAATTTCCATTGACTTTCATGGGTGCATTAGGAGAAAAATAAGGACACATATGCAACTGACAGTTCCTATGTTAAAAACGCAAACGCAACGCAAAAAAACGCCAGTGGACAGGAACACATGTTATCTCTATGCCTGTGCAGGAAAAACGCAAAACGCAAAACGCAGGTAAAAAAACGCCAGTGGGTGCTCGCCCTAAGGCTGGGTTCACACGGGATGGATTTTCCATGGAATATCTGTGTGGCAAATCCGCCCGCGGGTCCTAATCCCAGTATTAGCCAGCCATGAGTATGAGATTTTACAAAAATCTCGTCCAAACGGGGCGGCCAATCTGTCTGGGCAAAGCCGGATGGAACGGGTGATGCGACGCGGAATTGACAGCTGCGGGATGTCAATTCTTTTTTTCCTCTGTTGCGGCCTCACTCCTCTCTTTGGGGAGAGAAAGCCACAACGTAATGCCGGCGGCCGAACTGCTCCAAAACCTGCGGAGAAATGCCACGGGTTTTCAAGCGGCGGCTTTTCGGTGTGGGCAGATTTTCCGCGGGATTTCCGTCCCATGGGAACCCAGCCTTCAAATTACTTACCCAATTTCTCTTCCATTGACCACCAATCAGTGGCCTCCGCAGTCACGTACCATACTACTGGCATCATGGCTACTACTGGTGTTGCCAACAATATGAAAACGGGTTTTGTAAATTGTTTGGAGCAGCAAAGTAGAAACTAAGAAGCTGAAAATGAATTCCTTTTAAAAAGAGTGTAGTTTTTACCGAAATAATAATGTACATGGAAATATATTATTTTTATACAATTGTATATTTACTTTTCCTTACAGAATTCTTATCGCGGCCATCGTGTCTTTTTTGAGCTGTAAACTGGAGATTTTATTTACAGCAATCACCTGTCCATAATGAAGAAGACAGAAAGTTGACATCTATTGTCGAGTGTTGTGTGCATGCTGTGTGTCATGTATAGCAGTCACTGTCCAAGGAGGGAAGCTGTGCCTTTCACCTATTGTCAAGGGTGTGATTATGCCTCTAGCTTTATGATAAAAGTGATGATCATAAAACGACTCTGACCCCAATATGTACACGACACGAACTTTCCTCTACAAAAGAGGAGTTCTCAGGTTGTTGTGAGGGCTCAATGTCAAATGGAAAAATTGCAATATTTTCATTTTTTCCACATAGATGTTGCCATTGTGAATTAGAAAAAAAAAATCAATAATGTTAAAAAATCATGTAAAATGCTGTTTTTAGACTACTGCATAAGACTTTACAGCCAATGATGGTCTTGTTTCCTTGTGCGCTTATACTATTTATAAACATAAAGCGGCGTTCCAATGTCAAGTCAACAAATATTATGTTTAACAAATTGTTGCTTTCATTATAATGTTCTCAGTGATTAGTGTCGCAACAACAAAATGTTCTTTTCATACTAAAATAGCTTACAATTGCTGCCAAGGTAATCAACAAAACTATTCAAATGGGGTTTAACTGTGAGGGAATCTTTGCTGACTAGATCATAATGTCATTTACAAGTACATCATGCAACAGAACCACATTGTTCCTGTTAAAGAATATAATGGTTCATGTTTTATGCTGTTTTATTAGTAAATAGTATTGCATACATGGTCCCATGTCAAGTATGGATATAATAGAAATGAGTTGAATTATATTTATAGGGGATTATGTAGTGTAAGAATGATTTGTGGGAGAAGTAAATCCACAACATGATAAATGTCTTATTAATCTCCCATGTTCTACTCCCACTCTCAGCACTGTGCATGTGTGACCTCCACTGTCAAGCACCTTCATCCTATAAATACACATTAGTTTATTGCTTTAGGTCTGCCAGGTGTCATATCTTGAACACCAGCAGACCCTACTAGTTAATTGAGCTATGTGAAAAAGAATAACATTCATAGAGAACTTAAAGTTCGTTTCCAATCATTTTCTCCTGGGAGTGGATCTGTTTTTGATACTGAAGAAAAAAGCTCAGTAACTCAATTCTAAAGGAACAGGATGTTCTAGAGATCTTCAAAATATGATTGTTATCCGTAAGAGAAACCATGTAATCTTGTAGATAGGATACCTTTTAATGGCTAACAAAAAGACACAATGTTCCAGCAAGCTTTCAAACATACTTAGGGTTCTTTCTCAAGCATAATAGAATAGATCTGAAGAAGTACTGTATATATACATATAAAAAGGCACAAGCATGGTGATTAATTTGTGCTTGAAAGAATACCACAACAGAATGAGTAGAGAAGTAAATACTTAATTAGTCCACTGATAAGGATGTAAAAGTTTTAAGGCTGGTTTACATCAGCAGATGATCATTTAAAGATTGCTCAAACAACAGTTTGAGTGACAGCTTTGAGCGATCATTTTGCATAAACTATTAAGTAGCTACTCAGTTACTTAAAGGGGTTGTCCCGCGAAAGCAAGTGGGGTTATACACTTCTGTATGGCCATGTTAATGCACTTTGTAATGTACATTGTGCATTAATTATGAGCCATACAGAAGTTATCAGAAGTTATTCACTTACCTGTTCCGTTGCTAGCGTCCTCGTCTCCATGGTGCCGTCTAATTTTCAGCGTCTAATCGCCGGATTAGACGCGCTTGCGCAGTCCGGTCTTCTTCTCTTCTGAATGGGGCCGCTCGTGCCGGAGAGCGGCTCCGTGTAGCTCCGCCCCGTCACGTGCCGATTCCAGCCAATCAGGAGGCTGGAATCGGCAATGGACCGCACAAAAGCCCTGCGGTCCACCGAGGGAGAAGATCCCGGCGGCCATCTTCACCAGGTAAGTAAGAAGTCACCGGAGCGCGGGGATTCAGGTAAGCACTGTCCGGTTTTCTTTTTTAACCAGTGCATCAGGTTTGTCTCGCGCCGAACGGGGGGGCTGTTGGAAAAAAAACAACCCGTTTCGGCGCGGGACAACCCCTTTAAGAGCAATTAGATGAAGCCTTCGCTGAACGCAGTTATTAACCCGAGGGCTGTTATCTGCACTCAGATCCTTTGTTCTCTACGGGGAAAAAATGCTATCAGCACTCCCCGTGGAGAACTTCTGATAAGAGTGAATGACGATTTTTAGGTTGGACTGAATTTAACGATCAGCCAGCAGTGCCAGAAAAGCGCACGATAGGCGCACATTTACACGCACCGATTATCGCTAAAACAATCACCGATGAGTGATTTTTTAGCAATCATCGGCTGGTGTAAATGGCCTTTATGGTCTTTAAATTGGTGTTAGGTGGTCACCAGGCCAACGTGTTATCTCTGATCCAGATTTCTATTTTAAAGAAACAGGACAAAAACTTAAAGCAAGAATGAGGTCTCATCAGCACACATTTAACAAAGTCCGAATTACCTGTGGTTGAACATTTTTCTCATAACAAACACAACATTAAATCTCAATGTCATTGAAGAATTTGGGAGTACAAGTTTATGGCCATCTGTGACACTGTCAACACAGGCTTAAATATTGCAAAAGGCTTCATGCTACAGTGGAGCATATGAGAAATCTGAAGCAGAGATAACACACATGCCTGGTGACCCCCTAATATCAATTTAAGGATCATAAAACTTTCACACCCCTTATTCAGTGGACTAACTAAGTGTTTATTCTTCCACTCATACTGTTCTGGTATTGTTTCAAGTGCAAATTAATTACACCTTGTCTGTGATTTTTTTTATATGTGCATATATATACAGTATATATATATATATAAGCTCTTTCGGATGTATTCCATTAAGCCTGAAGAAGAACCCTGAGTAGGTTTGAAAGCTCCCTATAACATCATGTATTTTTGTTAGCCATTAAAAGGTATCATATGTACAAAATTACTTGGTTTCTCTTATTGAGAACAATCACATTTTACTTTACTTTACCAAACTTTTTTCAGGGATCTTCAAGAGAGGGTGGTAGAGACCAATAAATACCACAGTCAGTAGTAGAATAGTGGGTGGGGTTTGTGGTCCTTTACATGGGCCAAGTTTTTGGTTCACTGTAACGAGCTTCGATTGACACTCATGTCAATCGACATGCATTTCATTTTCTTTTTTTACATAGGCTGGGAATCTGCTTATGGGGACAAATGAGGGCTAATAGGATTGCCCATCCCCGTAGGATTGCTGTACATCTACCTGTTCACATGGGAAATGTGTTGTTGATTAGTGAGTAGAGATGAGCGAGCACCAAAATGCTCGGGTGCTCGTTACTCGGGACGAAATTTTCACGATGCTCGAGGGTTCGTTTCGAATAATGAACCCAATTGAAGTCAATGGGCGACCAGAGCATTTTTGTATATCGCCGATGCTCGCTAAGGTTTCCATTTGTGAAAATCTGGGCAATTCAGGAAAGTGATGGGAACGACACAGCAACGGATAGGGCAGGCGAGGGGCTACATGTTGGGCTGCATCTCAAGTTCGCAGGTCCCACTATTAAGCCACAATAGCGGCAAGAGTGGGCCCCCCCCTCCCAACAATTTTTACTTCTGAAAAGCCCTCATTAGCAATGCATACCTTAGCTAAGCACCACACTACCTCCAACAAAGCACAATCACTGCCTGCATGACACTCTGCTGCCACTTCTCCTGGGTTACATGCTGCCCAACCCCCCCCCCCCCCGCACGACCCAGTGTCCACAGCGCACACCAAAGTGTCCCTGCGCAGACTTCAGCTGCCCTCATGCCATACCACCCTCATGTCTATTTACAAGTGCATTTGCCATGAGGAGGAACCGCAGGCACACACTGCAGAGGGTTGGCACGGCTAGGCAGCGACCCTCTATAAAAGGGGCGGGGCGATAGCCCAGAATGCTGTACAGAAGCAATGAGAGATATAATCCTGTGCCACCGCCATCAGAAGCTGCACACGTGGGCATAGCAATGGGGAACCTATGCGCCACACACTATTCATTCTGTCAAGGTGTCTGCATGCCCCAGTAAGACGGCGTTTTTTTATAAATAGTCACAGGCAGGTACAACTCCGCAATGGGAATTCCGTGTGCACCCACAGCATGGGTGGCTCCCTGGAACCCACCGGCTGTACATAAATGTATCTCATTGCAGTGCCCTGGACAGCAGAGCTAACGTCATATTAAATGCAGGTGGGCTTCGGCCCACACTGCATGCCCCAACCTGACCGGGGTTTTTAATTCATAGACACAGGCAGGTACAACTCCCTATTGTGAAGTCCCTGTGGACCGACAGCATGGGTGGGTGCCAGGAAGCCACCGGCGGTACATAAATATATTCCATTGCATTGCCCATCACAGCTGAGTTAATGTCATGTTTAATGCAGGTGGGCTTTGGCCCACACTGCATGCCCCAGTCAGACTGGGGTTCTTTAGAAGTGGACACATGCAGTTACAACTCCGTGTGGACAGGCAGCATGGGTGGCTCCCTGGAACCCACCGGCAGTACATAAATATATCCCATTGCATTGCCCATCACAGCTGAGGTAATGTCATGTTTAATGCAGGTGGGCTTCGGCCCACACTGCATGCCCCAGTCAGACTGGGGTTCTTTAGAAGTGGACACATGCAGTTACAACTCCGTGTGGACCGACAGCATGGGTGGCTCCCTGGAACCCACCGACGGTACATAAATATATCCCATTGCAGTGCCCAGCACAGCTGAGGTAATGTCATGTTTAATGCAGGTGGGCTTCGGCCCACACTGCATGCCCCAGTCAGACTGGGGTTCTTTAGAAGTGGACACATGCAGTTACAACTCCGTGTGGACCGACAGCATGGGTGGGTGCCAGGAAGCCACCGGCGGTACATAAATATATCCCATTGCATTGCCCAGCACAGCTGATGTAATGTCAGCTTTAATGCAGGTGGGCAAAAAATTAATTGGATTACACTGTAGGCGAGGGCCCCAAAAAATTGGTGTACCAACAGTACTAATGTACGTCAGAAAAATTGCCCATGCCCAACCAAGAGGGCAGGTGAAACCCATTAATCGCTTTGGTTAATGTGGCTTAATTTGTAACTAGGCCTGAAGGCAGCCCAGTTAAAATAAAAAATTGGTTCAGGTGCAAGTTTCAACGCTTTAATGAGCATTGAAACGTATAAAAATTGTTTACAAAAATTATATGACTGAGCCTTGTGGGCCTAAGAAAAATTGCCCGTTCGGCGTGATTACGTCAGGTTTCAGGAGGAGGAGCAGGAGGATGAATATTATACACAGATTGATGAAGCTAAAAGGTCCACGTTTTTGATGGTGATAGAGAACAATGCTTCCATCCGCGGGTGCAGCCTACGTATTGTTTAGGTATCGCTGCTGTCCGCTGGTGGAGAAGAGAAGTCTGGGGAAATCCAGGCTTTGTTCATCTTGATGAGTGTAAGCCTGTCGGCACTGTCGGTTGACAGGCGGGTACGCTTATCTCTGATGATTCCCCCAGCCGCACTAAACACCCTCTCTGATAAGACGCTAGCCGCAGGACAAGCAAGCACCTCCAGGGCATACAGCGCGAGTTCAGGCCACGTGTCCAGCTTCGACACCCAGTAGTTGTAGGGGGCAGAGGCGTCACGGAGGACAGTCGTGCGATCGGCTACGTACTCCCTCACCATCCTTTTACAGTGCTCCCGCCGACTCAGCCTTGACTAGGGAGCGGTGACACAGTCTTGCTGGGGAGCCAGAAAGCTGTCAAAGGCCTTAGAGAGTGTTCCCCTGCCTGTGCTGTACATGCTGCCTGATCTCCGCGCCTCCCCTGCTACCTGGCCCTCGGAACTGCGCCTTCTGCCACTAGCGCTGTCGGATGGGAATTTTACCATCAGCTTGTCCGCCAGGGTCCTGTGGTATAGCATCACTCTCGAACCCCTTTCCTCTTTGGGTATGAGAGTGGAAAGGTTCTCCTTATATCGTGGGTTGAGCAGTGTGTACACCCAGTAATCCGTAGTGGCCAGAATGCATGTAACGCGAGGGTCACGAGAAAGGCATCCTAACATGAAGTCAGCCATGTGTGCCAGGGTACCTGTACGTAACACATGGCTGTCCTCACTAGGAAGATCACTTTCAGGATCCTCCTCCTCCTCCTCAGGCCATACATGCTGAAAGGATGACAGGCAAGCAGCATGGGTACCCTCAGCAGTGGGCCAAGCTGTCTCTTCCCCCTCCTCCTCATCCTCCTCATGCTCCTCCTCCTCCTCCTCAACGCGCTGAGATATAGACAGGAGGGTGCTCTGACTATCCAGCGACATACTATCTTCCCCCGCCTCTGTTTCCAAGCGCAAAGCGTCTGCCTTTATGCTTTGCAGGGAACTTCTCAAGAGGCATAGCAGAGGAATGGTGATGCTAATGATTGCAGCATCGCCGCTCACCATCTGGGTAGACTCCCCAAAGTTTCCAAGGACCTGGCAGATGTCTGCCAACCAGGCCCACTCTTCTGTAAAGAATTGAGGAGGCTGACTCCCACTGCGCCGCCCATGTTGGAGTTGGTATTCCACTATAGCTCTACGCTGCTCATAGAGCCTGGCCAACATGTGGAGCGTAGAGTTCCACCGTGTGGGCACGTCGCACAGCAGTCGGTGCACTGGCAGATGAAACCGATGTTGCAGGGTGCGCAGGGTGGCAGCGTCCGTGTGGGACTTGCGGAAATGTGCGCAGAGCCGGCGCACCTTTCCGAGCAGGTCTGACAAGCGTGGGTAGCTTTTCAGAAAGCGCTGAACCACCAAATTAAAGACGTGGGCCAGGCATGGCACGTGCGTGAGGCTGCCGAGCTGCAGAGCCGCCACCAGGTTATGGCCGTTGTCACACACGACCATGCCCAGTTGGAGGCTCAGCGGCGCAAGCCAGCGGTCGGTCTGCTCTGTCAGACCCTGCAGCAGTTCGTGGGCCGTGTGCCTCTTTACTCCTAAGCTGAGTAGTTTCAGCACGGCCTGCTGACGCTTGCCCACCACTGTGCTGCCGTGCCACGCGACACCGACTGCTGGCGACGTGCTGCTGCTGACACATCTTGATTGCGAGACAGAGGTTGCGTAGGAGGAGGAGGGTGGTTTAGTGGAGGAAGCATACACCGCCGCAGATACCACCACCGAGCTGGGGCCCGCAATTCTGGGGGTGGGTAGGACGTGAGCGGTCCCAGGCTCTGACTCGGTCCCAGCCTCCACTAAATTCATCCAATGTGCCGTCAGGGAGATATAGAGGCCCTGCCCGCCAGTGCTTGTCCACGTGTCCGTTGTTAAGTGGACCTTGGCAGTAACCACGTTGGTGAGGGCGCGTACAATGTTGCGGGAGACGTGGTCGTGCAGGGCTGGGACGTCACATCGGGAAAAGTAGTGGCGACTGGGAACTGAGTAGCGCGGGGCCGCCGCCGCCGCCGCCATCATACCTTTGAAAGCCTCCATTTCCACAACCCTATACGGCAGCATCTCCAGGCTGATAAATTTGGCTATGTGCACGTTTAACGCTTGAGCGTGCGGGTGCGTGAGACGTACTTGCGCTTGCGCTCCAACACTTGCGCTAGCGACGGCTGAATGGTGCGCTTAGAGACATTGGTGGATGGGGCCGAGGACAGCGGAGATGATGGTGTGGGTGCGGGCCAGGAGACGGTAGTGCCTGTGTCCTGAGAGGGGGGTTGGATCTCAGTGGCAGGTTGGGCCACAGGGGAGAGGCAGCGGTGCAAATCGGAGGCGGTGAACGGCCTTCGTCCCACCTTGTGGGGTGCTTGGCCATCATATGTCTGCGCATGCTGGTGGTGGTGAGGCTGTTGGTGGTGGCTCCCCGGCTGATCTTGGCGCGACAAAGGTTGCACACCACTGTTCGTCGGTCGTCTGCACTCTCAGTGAAAAACTGCCAGACCTTTGAGCACCTTGGCCTCTGCAGGGTGGCATGGCGCGAGGGAAACAGTTGGTGGTTTATTCGGTCTGGTCCTGCCTCTACCCCTGGCCACCGCGTTGCCTCTTCCAACCTGCCCTGCTGCTGCACTTGCCTCCCCCTCTGAAGACCTGTCCTCAGTAGGCGTAGCAAACCAGGTGGGGTCAGTCACCTCATCGTCCTGCTGCTCTTCCTCCGAATGCTCTGTGCGCTACTCCCTCGGACTTACTCCAATTACTACTACCTGAGTGATAGACAACTGTGTCTCATCGTCATCGTCCTCCTCACCCACTGAAAGCTCTTGAGACAGTTGCCGGAAGTCCCCAGCCTCATCCCCCGGACCCCGGGAACTTTCCAAAGGTTGGGCATCGGTCACGACAAACTCCTCCAGTGGGAGAGGATTCGGAACCATTGTTGCCCATTCTGGGCAGGGGCCCGAGAACAGTTTCTGGGAGTCTGCCTGCTCCTCAGAATGTGTCATTGTAATGGAGTGAGGAGGCTGGGAGGAAGGAGGAGCAGCAGCCAGAGGATTCAGAGTTGCAGCAGTGGACGGCGCAGAACTCTGGGTGGTCGATAGATTGCTGGATGCACTTTCTGCCATCCACACAGTACACTGAGGACGGTCACAGGCAGCCCAAATAAAAAATTTTTCCCACATTTTTTTGGAAAAGTCCACTGCCTATATAGACTGTATATGTCTTTCACTGTCCTTGCCTCACCACCACTACTGGCCCTGGACTATGTAAAATTACTGCAGACTGTTTCACTCTGGACAGGATGACAGCGGTGATGTAAGAGGCAACGCAGAGCCAGGAAAGAATTTTGTGCAAGCCTGCTGTAACACTTAGCTGGCTGCGTATGAATTAGGACAACTACCCCCAGCAGAGACGCAGTACAGTCACGACGGTCACAGGAAGCCCAAATAGATTTTTTTTCCCAAATTTTTTTGGAAAAGCCCACTGCCTATATAGACTGTATATGTCTTTCACTGTCCCTGCCTCACCACCACTACTGGCCCTGGACTATGTTAAATTACTGCAGGACGCAATGCTCTGGACGCAATGCTCTGCACGGCCGATATACAAAAAAAAATGTGCAACACTGCAAAAAGCAGCCTCAACAGTACTGCACACGGTTAGATGTGGCCCTAAGAAGGACCGTTGGGGTTCTTGAAGCCTAAAATACTCCTAACGCTCTCCCTATAGCAGCTCCGGCACCAGCAGCACTGTCCCTGATCTCTGTCAGAATGCATCTGTGGCGAGCCGCGCGAGGGGCCGATTTATATACTCGGGTGACACCTGATCTCGCCAGCCACTCACTGCAGGGGGGTGGTATAGGGCTTGAACGTCGCAGGGGGAAGATGTAATGCCTTCCCTGTCTTTCTATTGGCCAGAAAAGCGCGCTAACGTCTCAGAGATGAAAGTGAAAGTAACTCGAACATCGCGTGGTACTCGTCTCGAGTAACGAGCATCTGGAACACGCTAATACTCGAACGAGTATCAAGCTCGGACGAGTACGTTCGCTCATCTCTATTAGTGAGCATTTTTGACAAAGGAGTGCTTGTTTGTTTGCCAGCTGATCATAGGTCTCCTTACGTGGTTAGATTGTTGGGTGAACGAGCGTTCTGAAGAATGCTTAGCCCTGATAATCGTCCTCTGTAAAGGCACCATAAGGCTGACTCCACACAATTTTGTTTTGGCCCTGTGACACATTCATATTTCCCAGCGACTGTGGTGCGGATTTCACACACTGTATTGGAAAAGTTGAAATCTGTGGTGAAAATTTGTAAGATTGCTGCACAAGAATGAGCATGCTGTGGATTTGAGAGTTTAAATCATGCTTTTATCTCTGAACTGTATTTTTTTGGTTACATGTGGATGCGACTTTAAAACCTACTATAAATTGCCATAGACTTGCAATGCACTTCCACCACAGCAGAACTGGGGCAATAACACATATTAACTACTTGGACTGTAGCAGACTGGATATTAAAGAAGCAATATAATTAGTTGCTGTGAGCCTCGACTCAAGTTTTCTTTTTGAACATGTTTTTTTTTTTAATTTTTATAAATCTTATCCTCTACATAGAGGACATAACTAAAATGCATGATTCTGGTGTAGTGTGTCAGTGCTATCATCCTAAAGCCTATAGGTCTAACATGTTTACCCACAAATACTCTAATCCTGCTAATTAATGAAAACGCTCCGCCCTTCCACTCTGTCTCCTCATTGGCCTCAGGCTGGATCATGGAAATGAGGCACTGTTAGACTGACTTACAATCAATATTCTTTTTTGCCCTTAGGATACAGAAGATTAAAGAGTTTTTTCCAGGCATACTAAGCTTTCACACTAAGCATATACAAAGTTGTGCTTTAATTGAAACAAGTCACCAGTTTATTATCTTTAACCCCTTAATGCTACAGGACACAAGTTTATAATCTGTTCTTATTTTTAAACCAAGTATAATAAAAGTTAAAGGGGTTGTCCCGCGCCGAAACGGGTTTTTTTTTTTTTCAATAGCCCCCCTGTTCGGCGCGAGACAAACCCGATGCAGGGGTAAAAAAAACAAACCGTCCAGTACTTACCCGAATCCCCGCGCTCCCGCGACTTCTTACTTACCTTAGTAAGATGGCCGCCGGGATCTTCACCCACGATGCACCGCGGGTCTTCTCCCATGGTGCACCATGGGCTCTGTGCGCTCCATTGCCGATTCCAGCCTCCTGATTGGCTGGAACCGGCACACGTGACGGGGCGGAGCTACAAGGAGCAGCTCTCCGGCACGAGCGGCCCCATTCGGAAGGGAGAAGACCGGACTGCGCAAGCGCGTCTAATCGGGCGATTAGACGCTGAAATTAGACGGCACCATGGAGACGGGGACGCCAGCAATGGAACAGGTAAGTGAATAACTTCTGTATGGCTCATAATTAATGCACAATGTACATTACAAAGTGCATTAATATGGCCATACAGAAGTGTATAACCCCACTTGCTTTCGCGGGACAACCCCTTTAAGTTTTAGGCCTCATGTCCACGGGCAAAAGAAGAATTAAAATCCGCAGCGGATTTTAACTCCTCTCCCGCACGCGGATCCGCACCCCATAGGGATGCATTGACCACCCGCGGGTAGATAAATACCCGCGGATGGTCAATAAAAGGGATTTTAAAAAAAATGGAGCATGAAAAAATCTGGACCATGCTCCATTTTCGTGCGGGTCTCCCGCGGGGACGGCTCCTGCGGGAGACCTAAAATAGGAATTTAAAAGAATTAACTCACCCGCAGCGGGCCGGGAGGGTCTTCTCTTCCTCACGGCCGGATCTTTCTTGCTTCAGCTCGGCGGATGTGCCCGGCGCCTGCGCGCGGGGCGACGTGCCGCCGGCGTGACGAGTTCATCCGCCGGCCGAAAACGAAGATCCGGCCGTGAGGAAGAGAAGACCTTCCCGGTCCGCTGCGGGTGAGTTAATTCTTTTAAATTCCGATTTTAAGCGCTCATGTCCGCGGGGCAGGAGGGACCCGCTGCAGATTCTCCATGGAGAATCCGTAGCGGGCCTGATTTTCCCCGTGGACATGAGGCCTTAGGGTTCTCCCTCTGTGGGACTCATATTAAGTTGAGATCCCTCTGCCTCAGTGAAGAAGATCTGCATGCTGATTCTTAAAAAGGCAAGAGGTCTCTGAAGATATGAGCATAACGGGCATTAGCAGTGCAGGGGATTATTTTTGAACAAAGTACACAAAAGTACTCTATCCAGTCATTTCTGTATCTCTGAAATGTGTCATATGTGCTGGCTGTTAAGCTATCAATAAATAAGAATCAGGTTAACCCCTTTCTCTAATTGTGCCTTATATTATAAGGGTTGCACCTACGGTCCATTATCTTCTTTCTTTCATGTCCAGTAATAATAGTGTCCACCTTAGTGGTTCCAATATTAATAGTTCCCATTAGTAATAGTGACTCCCATAGGGGCCCCCATAGCAGCCTGAATAGTATAGTACCCCTAGTAGTGGCCCAAGTAGTAATAGTAGCCATGGTAGTAACCCCAGTAATAATCGGAACAGGAACAGTTGAACAAGGATTGGAGTTGGTAACATTTTTTAATGTTTTTTTTTTATCAAGGATCTGAGTAACAAAGGATACTACTTACACAATATTAAGGAAATACAATAAAGTGGTATATTCATCCATTTTGTACATTGCTACCACATGTAAAGGTGGACTATGTTCACATCAGCGTTGTGGGTTCCATTTTCCTGCAGTTGTTTTCTTGAGTGTATGTAGGGGCCTGAGGCCTTTGATATTCCATGAGGTTACCCCATGGTTTGCTAATGAAGGTACACAAAATATTGCTCATATTGTAGCATATAATGTCAGGTCTACCCAGTATAGGACTACAGGTAAATGGCTGTGAAATGCCTGCAAAGACTTGTAATTCTGTTCTGCCTTTAAATAGAAAATACAACTTAAAAACATTGTAAGAACAATAGTTTGTAAAATAATATCAACATGCAAATAATCTTCCCACATCCATTTTCACTCCATTCCATGTAAAAGTTATAACTTCACTTGTTCCAGCGAAATGAGGTATTCCCTCCCTTCAACTCTATCATATAAAGTGAATACACATTTGTGTTACATAACATAAAGAAGGTAATGCGACAGAACACGGATCAGACAAAGAAAGCAGAATGAAGACAGCCATGGCAAGGAGATTATCAGTCTGATGGTTGCGCCTTTCCACATCCAGCTTTTGGTGGCCTCTTGTCCTTGAGAATTGGGCTGCAAAGTAAAGATCCTGGAGGGCGTTGTCACCTCTGATCATGGGGCTGTTCAGAAGAAGGAAGGTGATGTTGTTTGATGGACCCAGAAATCCAGCCTGTGTTCTTTCATCTAGGAATACCTCTAGGTCCCAGTCTGACTCCTAACTCTACAGATTTAAGAGCCCTCTTACTTGGGATGACTTGTAGGGTGCAGATGCCCAACAGGTCATCCCAGAGATAATTGTACCTGTGTTTTTACACAGGAATGAGGATCGCTAATGATTCGAAGTGGAGCGGGTCGGGGGTTGTCCGGGCCAGCCTGCCTCCACTCAGTAAGCAGGCAGTTGTTCATAAATTGTATGACTGCTTGTTTACATGGAACAATACGTTGTTCGGTTTTCTGTTTGCAAAAACTGAACGAGGAACGAAAAGTGAAATATTTCTGGTTCATCTTTCAGTCAGTGCATGCATTTACACGAAATGCTAATCGTTCAGATTCTCCCTGGATCATGGGAATCTGAATGCTAATCGCTCCGTGTAAAAGCACCATAAGGCCTTATTCACATAACCATATTTACACAGGTATTTAGCCATGTAAGAAAATCGCACAAAAATCGCGACCATCCGAAGCAATGTATTCATTCAGATGAACGATTTTTGCATTGGGGAAAAATAGCACATACACGACCGTTTACGGTCATTGACTTTATACGCGGCATGAAAAGATAGGTCTTGTCCTATCTTTTGCTAAGATATGCAGGAAGCTCCTATATTCTTCTATGGAAGCTGGTAAAAAAGGAATAGAGTGAGTTATCTGGTGTACAACGCTGGGAAAATAACAAAGCTGGCCCGATTTAAGCATTATTGGTAGAGTTGAGCAAACATACTCTGCCGAGCTTGATGCTCGTTCGAGTATTAGGGCGAGCACCCACTGGCGTTTTTTTACCTGCGTTTTGCGTTTTGCGTTTTTCCTGCACAGGCATAGAGATAACATGTGTTCCTGTCCACTGGCGTTTTTTTTGCGTTGCGTTTGCGTTTTTAACATAGGAACTGTCAGTTGCATATGTGTCCTTATTTTTCTCCATGGAAATTAATGGAAAAGCCGCGAAAACGCCGTGAAAAACGCCGCGAAAAACGCGCGGAAAAATCACGGGAAACGCGGCGAAAACGCTGCGTTTTTTTCCCACGGAAAACGCAAACGCCAGTGGGTGCTCGCCCTTAGGGCGCCCACCCACTGGCGTTTTTCGCGGTAAATTGCGATTTTGCGCGATCGCGATTTTAACATTACAAGTCCCATAGACCCCTGCAGAAACAAAATGCTGCGAATTTCGCAGGGGAAAAAAAACGCCAGTGGGTGGGCGCCTTTAGGCTGGGTTATCACTGGGCGGATTCCCGACAGAAATCCCGCGGTTTGGCCGCAGCAAAAAAACGTGAGATTTCCGCCGGGAGAACCGATGCTCCAAAACCCGCGGCGGTTTTGAAGCCGCCCGGCCGCTTGCTCTTCCGTTGCGGCCGGTGCTCCCATAGAGGAGAGCGCGTCCGCAGTGGAAAAAAAAAGAATGGACATGCTGCGGTCGGCAAATCCGCGCCGCAGCGGCAGCTTCTACCGGCTTAGCCACAGCGGATTTGCCGACCCGTGTGGACGCGATTTCTGAGAAATCTTGTCCGCATGGCTGGCTAATCCCGGGATTACTGGCCAATGGTGCTCATTACTCGAACGAGTATCAAGCCATGTTCGACTCCTCCCCAGTTTTTGGCTGCTCCATGATGTGCCCGTTTTCGCCCCTCCCCGCCGCGATGCAGCGTGCGTCATTGGCAAATTTTTTTTCTGGCAGGCAGGGGAGAGAGAAAGAGAGAGGAACCTAGGAAGAAAAAAAAAAGCTTGGCACCCGACGTTCCACATACAAAAATGCTCGAGTCTCCCATTGTACTCAATGGGGTTCATTACTCGAGTAGAGCTCTCGAATTTTATGAAAAGCTCGACTCGAATAACGCGGACCCGAGCATTTGGGTGCTCACTCATTTCTAATCATTGGTCATTCTGAGCATTTCACAGCAATTGATGGTTTTCATTGCTTCTGCGTATTTTTTTTGCCAATACTCAGCATCGGCCCGTGTGAATGGCTGAAAATACATGAATAAATATCGGGATTCGATCGCGACAATTATTCATTCATGTGATTATACGCTGCGTACGGATGAACGTAAAAATGCATACGCTCGTGTGAAGGAGGCCTAAGCGTGGGTTTACATGAGACAACTATAGTTGGAAATAGTCACTGGAAATAGTCACTACAGTGAGTTGTTAGCATAGGAATGACTGTTTGTATGCCTTTACACAGAGTGATTGTTGTTCATGTTGGCGGTTACTTGAGCACACGCCCTCTGCATAGTTTATTGGCTAGTCATTGAAATACAGATGATTACTTATTTACACCAAATAATAGTTACTCAACCAATTAAGTCCCAGGAAGCCTAGTGTCTCCGGTAATTTAGTTTTGCAGATAGATCTGAGGGCTTTGTGGTTTAAATGATTCTGGTATGCCAATTAGGTACAATTACTATGTTGGATCTATTTTCCAACTGCCCATGACAATATTTCATTGGGTTTCTGTAGTCTGAGAGTTCTCCTTTGGATTCTTCTTTCAGCATATTCATTCTCTGCTGCAGTTCTCACAGTCGGCAGTGCGGTAGGACTCCTCCACTTCCAGGATGTTAGTAGCTTTCAGTAAGTCTCTGATATCTGGAGCCACCTGTTTGGCCAATTCAATGCCTAGTAGTTTATAATCAATTACAGCTCCTGTTCAGAAGCATATCTTAGCATATCTTTATACGTAATACATGATACTTCATAGAAAATATGTAAATGGTCTCTAAAATGATGTTGTATAGTTTAGCAATGGGAAAACAAATAATTACTTTTAGCAAGTCAATATAACACAATAGATTCTGTGTGCGCAAATATTTGTATAAAAAGAAGAATCCAGGCAATGCACTGCTATCTGATTTGAATACAGCTAGGGGGCATATGATGATGACACAGGTGGTGCGGAACTATGGGGCCATTGTCTTGGGAATACACAAAATATGTTTGACTATTTCCCAGACATGCGCAATATGTATGACAACCTTAGGTGCAACTGTAAATGACCATATCGGCCACATAATTACCAATACTGTCAACTAATGAATCTAATTATAAAACATCAAATCTGATTCAACAAATAGCTGGTTTTTTTTTATTACAGTTCATCTTAGGCTCAGGGCTCTGTAGCAACCTTTGGCAGCACAGTGGTTAAGTTAAAAACAAAGTATGCAACATGGTTGTCTAAATCCCCAGGAATGTCTTCCCCCATAAAAGTTCCCCATGGCTGACAGTAAGGGCTTATTCACACGACCGTATATCAGCCGCCGTTTTCACGATATACTCTACCATCTGATGCATTGGATTCAAATGCATCAGATCTAGAGATGAGCGAGCACCCAAATGCTCGAGTCCGCGTTATTCGAGTCGAGCTTTTCGCAAAATTCGAGAGCTCTACTCTCTCTCTCTCTCTCCCCAAAAATTTGCCAATGACGCGCTGCATTGCGGTGGGGAGGGGCCAAAAAATGGGGTGGGTCAAACATGACTTGATGCTCCTTTTGAGTAACGAGCACCATCAAGTACGCTAATACCCGAACGAGCATCAAGCTCGGCAGAGTATGTTCGCTCAACTCTAATCAGATCACACAGACGTATTCCCACTTTTACACCGGGCAGAAAAGATAGTCATGGAACTATCTTTCTGCCTGAAATATGTCGGCTGCTGCATAGACTCCTATGGGAGGCAATGACAGCGGCCGAAGAAGGGAAGTAGGAGGGAGTTTAGCAGCGTGACTGCTAAACTCCCTTCCCCTTCTCTCCTCCTCTCTCCTCCCCTCCGGCTCTTTGCAATGGGAAGGAATGGGACAGAGGCGGAGCTAAGCTCCGTCCCTCCCGTTGCTGGCTGTGGAGAAGGGGCGGGAGCTTAGCTCCGCCCCCTCCCATTGCAAACAGCTGGAGGGGAGGAGAAAGGAGGTGAGTCGGTGAGGAAGAGGGGAAGGGGGAGACAGCTTAGCAGAGCTAAGCTGTCTCTCCCTGCCCAACGGCATTGTGGCTTAGGCGTATATAAAAACACCTGCGGCCGCATTAGAGAGGCCCAAGGCCCTTTTTACACGGAGCGAGAAATCTTTCGTATGACTGAACGATGACAGAGTTCGCTCGTTCTTTCGTGCATCCAGTTTGTACATGCAAATAAATTGTTGAAATTCACCTGATCCAAGGATTTTTTTGAATGATAATCTTCTGTATAACAGTGCCCCATAGCCCTGGCCTGAGGAGTAGGACAAAAAGGCTGTTGATGTTTGTTGAATCCATATACTTATCAATTCAGATATTATATTTAGAAACCGCGGGCAAGTCAAGGCACCTTGTGAAATGTAACATTAAGATTCAGTATTGGCAGCCATGCAGGAGTCAGCCTGCTCATTAGCCTGAACTACAGCAACAATCTGATGTACTGCCATTGTACATAGATCTGGACTAGTATTTTTTATTTCTGCTAGGTGAACTCATGGAAACAGGGACATCGTTAGCATCAGACATCTGAGGTTCATGTCTCAGATCTTTCCTTTGTGCCGCAGATGTCCGCTGAGAGCACTTAGAATTTTATTGGTTGCACAGCCTCCATGCCCCACAGTTCACTTTTGCTGGCTTGCAGTTTACAGAAACATAGAAAACTGCTGGCAGAAAAAAAAACACAGGGTCCACCTAATCTGCCATTAGCACCTTTCAGCATGGAAATTCTGTGGCAATTCTGCCCCATATGAACCGAGCCTAAGTAACTCAGCCCAGCATCGTGCTTACCAATGTGCGATTTGCATGGCGATACAAAGCGTTTTTTATTAAAAATCGTACCACTTCTGTTCAATTGTGATCCTCATGCGCATGTAAGGAAGCAAGTGTTCAATGGGAATGCATGTGCCATGCAATGTCTTTCAAGGTCCCATTGAAAACAATGGGCAAGGCGTTCTTAGGAAATGTCCAAGGATAGAACGTGCTACAATTTTATTTCCTTTCCTGTGTGAATGAATACATTCCAAAGAAATGGATTTCTTATTCGTGCGAGTATTGTGCACATAGCATCGCACAAAACTCACGAGAGAATATCGCTCATGTGAATAAGCCCTTAGGCTGAAAAAAGTTCATCTAGTTCACCCTATTACCCCCTCGCCAATGTTGATCCAGAGGAAGGCAGAAAATCGTTGAAAGCCTGGACATATTCTACTGGACTCACGCATGTGACTGTCATAAAGAAAGCAGCATTGAGGTGGCTGAATCGTATACAAATTTATGGAACATTTGAGGTTGGGAGTAGTGATGAGCGAACGTACTCGTCCGAGCTTGATGCTCGGGCGAATATTAGGGTGTTCGGGATGCTCGTTACTCTTAACGAGCACCACGCGGTGTTCGGGTTACTTTCACTTTCCTCTGTGAGACGTTAGCGCGCTTTTCTGGCCAATTGAAAGACAGGGAAGGCATTACAACTTCCCCCTGTGACGTTCAAGCCCTATACCACCCCCCTGCTGTGAGTGGCTGGGGAGATCAGATGTCACCCGAGTATAAAAGTCGGCCCCTCCCGCGGCTCGCCTCAGATGCCTTGTGAGTTAGCTGAGGGAAACTGCTGCTGCTGGTGCTGCTGTAGGGAGAGTGTTAGGAGTGAGTGTAGGCTTCAAGAACCCCAACGGTCCTTCTCAGGGCCACATCTATCCGTGTGCAGTACTGTGGAGGGTGCTGTTAGCAGTGTTGCACAATTTTTTTTTTTCAAAATCGGCTGTCTGCAGAGCATTGCGCCCTGCAGTAATAGTCCAGGGACAGAACTGGTGGTTAGGCAGGGAGAGTGTTAGGAGTGAGTGTAGGTTTCAAGAACCCCAACGGTCCTTCTTAGGGCCACATTTAACCGTGTGCAGTACTGTGCAGGCTGCTGTTAGCAGTGTTGCATATTTTTTTTTTTCAAAATCGGCTGTGCAGAGCATTGCGCCCTGCAGTAATACTACAGGGACAGAATTGTGTAGGCAGGGCCAGAAGACATATATTATTGATTGAATATAGTCAGTGGGCCTTTTCTTTATAAAAAAAGGGAAAAATTCTATTTGGCCTGCCTCTGTCAGTCCTCAGCGTTCTGTGTACGTGTGTGGTGGGTGGAGATAGTAAAAAAAACATACGCAGCCAGCTACGTTTAACAGCAGGCTTGCGCCAATTTATTTCCTGCCTGCCTGGGAAAAATCACCGCTCTGCTGCACTTCATATAACTGCATTTCTGTGGAACAGATTTCTTATCTGATTGAATATAGTCAGTGGGCCTTTTCTTTAAAAAAAAAGGGAAAAATTCTATTTGGCCTGCCTCTGTCAGTCCTCAGCGTTCTGTGTACGTGTGTGGTGGGTGGAGATAGTAAAAAAAACATACGCAGCCAGCTACGTTTAACAGCAGGCTTGCGCCAATTTATTTCCTGCCTGCCTGGGAAAAATCACCGCTCTGCTGCACTTCATATAACTGCATTTCTGTGGAACAGATTTCTTATCTGATTGAATATAGTCAGTGGGCCGGCCTTCCCTTTAAAAAAAAGGGAAAAATTCTATTTGGCCTGCCTCTGTCAGTCCTCAGCGTTCTGTGTACGTGTGTGGTGGGTGGAGATAGTAAAAAAATCATACGCAGCCAGCTACGTTTAACAGCAGGCTTGCACCAATTTATTTCCTGCCTGCCTGGGAAAAATCACCGCTCTGCTGCACTTCATATAACTGCATTTCTGTGGAACAGATTTCTTATCTGATTGAATATAGTCAGTGGGCCTTTTCTTTAAAAAAAAAGGGAAAAATTCTATTTGGCCTGCCTCTGTCAGTCCTCAGCGTTCTGTGTACGTGTGTGGTGGGTGGAGATAGTAAAAAAAACATACGCAGCCAGCTACGTTTAACAGCAGTCTTGCGCCAATTTATTTCCTGCCTGCCTGGGAAAAATCACCGCTCTGCTGCACTTCATATAACTGCATTTCTGTGGAACAGATTTCTTATCTGATTGAATATAGTCAGTGGGCCGGCCTTCCCTTTAAAAAAAAGGGAAAAATTCTATTTGGCCTGCCTCTGTCAGTCCTCAGCGTTCTGTGTACGTGTGTGGTGGGTGGAGATAGTAAAAAAATCATACGCAGCCAGCTACATTTAACAGCAGGCTTGCGCCAATTTATTTCCTGCCTGCCTGGGAAAAATCACCGCTCTGCTGCACTTCATATAACTGCATTTCTGTGGAACAGATTTCTTATCTGATTGAATATAGTCAGTGGGCCTTTTCTTTAAAAAAAAAAAGGGAAAAATTCTATTTGTCCTGCAGGCTTGCGCCAATTTATTTCCTGCCTGCCTGGGAAAAATCACCGCTCTGCTGCACTTCATATAACTGCATTTCTGTGGAACAGATTTCTTATCTGATTGAATATAGTCAGTGGGCCTTTTCTTTAAAAAAAAAAAGGGAAAAATTCTATTTGTCCTGCAGGCTTGCGCCAATTTATTTCCTGCCTGGAAAATCACTGGTAATACAGCATGCTGAGGGGTAGGGGTAGGCCTAGAGGACGTGGACGTGGCCGAGGACGCGTAGGCCCAAGTGAGGGTGTGGGCACAGGCCGAGCTCCTGATCCAGGTGTATCGCAGCCGACTGCTGCGCGATTAGGAGAGAGGCACGTTTCTGGTGTCCCCACATTCATCGCCCAATTAATGGGTCCGCGCGGGAGACCTTTATTAGAAAATGAGCAGTGTGAGCAGGTCCTGTCGTGGATGGCAGAAAGTGCTTCGAGCAAGCTATCATCCACCCACAGTTCTGCGCCGTCCAGTGCTGCAAATCCGAATCCTCTGTCTGCTGCTCCTCCTTCCTCCCAGCCTCCTCACTCCACTACAATGACACATGCTCAGGAGCGGGAACACTCCCAGGAACTGTTCTCGGGCCCCTGCTCAGATTGGGCAGCAGTGGTTCCTCTCCCACCAGAGGAGTTTATCGTCACTGATGCCCAACCATTGGAAAGTTCCCGGGGTCCGGGGGATGAGGCTGGGGACTTCCGGCAACTGTCTCAAGACCTTTCAGTGGGTGAGGAGGACGATGACGATGAGACACAGTTGTCTTGCAGTGAGGTAGTAGTAAGGGCAGTAAGTGCGAGGGAGGAGCGCACAGAGGATTCGGAGGAAGAGCAGCAGGACGATGAGGTGACTGACCCCACCTGGTGTGCAACGCCTACTCAGGACAGGTCTTCAGAGGGGGAGGCAAGGGCAGCAGCAGGGCAGGTTGCAAGAGGCAGTGCGGTGTCCAGGGGTAGAGGCAGGGCCAGACCGAATAATCCACCAAGTGTTTCCCAAAGCGCACCCTCGCGCCATGCCACCCTGCAGAGGCCGAGGTGCTCTAAGGTCTGGCAGTTTTTTACTGAGACGCCTGACGACCGACGAACAATGGTGTGCAACCTTTGTCGCGCCAAGATCAGCCGGGGAGCCACCACCAACAGCCTCACCACCACCAGCATGCGCAGACATATGATTGCCAAGCACCCCACGAGGTGGGACGAAGGCCGTTCACCGCCTCCGGTTTGCACCGCTGCCTCTCCCCCTGTGCCCCAACCTGCCACTGAGATCCAACCCCCCTCTCAGGACACAGGCACTACCGTCTCCTGGCCTGCACCCACACCCTCACCTCCGCTGTCCTCGGCCCCATCCACCAATGTCTCGCACCGCACCGTCCAGCCGTCGCTAGCACAAGTCTTTGAGCGCAAGCGCCGCCACGCACCCGCACGCTCAAGCGTTAACCGTCCACATAGCGAAATTTATCAGCCTTGAGATGCTGCCGTATAGGGTTGTGGAAACGGAGTCCTTCAAAAGTATGATGGCGGCGGCGGCCCCGCGCTACTCAGTTCCCAGTCGCCACTACTTTTCCCGATGTGGCATCCCAGCCCTGCACGACCACGTCTCCCGCAACATTGTACGCGCCCTCACCAATGCGGTTAGTGGCAAGGTCCACTTAACAACGGACACGTGGACAAGCACAGGCGGGCAGGGCCACTACATCTCCCTGACGGCACATTGGGTGAATTTAGTGGAGGCTGGGACAGAGTCAGAGCCTGGGACCGCTCACGTCCTACCCACCCCCAGAATTGCGGGCCCCAGCTCGGTGGTGGTATGTTCGGCGGTGTATGCTTCCTCCACTAAAGCACCCTCCTCCTCCTCCTCAACCTCTGTCTCGCAATCTAGATGTGTCAGCAGCAGCAGGACGTCGCCAGCAGTCGGTGTCGCGCGGCGTGGCAGCACAGCGGTGGGCAAGCGTCAGCAGGCCGTGCTGAAACTACTCAGCTTAGGAGAGAAGAGGCACACGGCCCACGAACTGCTGCGGGGTCTGACAGAGCAGACCGACCGTTGGCTTGCGCCGCTGAGCCTCCAACCGGGCATGGTCGTGTGTGACAACGGGCGTAACCTGGTGGCGGCTCTGCAGCTTGGCAGCCTCACGCACGTGCCATGCCTGGCCCACGTCTTTAATTTGGTGGTTCAGCGCTTTCTGAAAAGCTACCCACGCTTGTCAGACCTGCTCGTAAAGGTGCGCCGGCTCTGCGCACATTTCCGCAAGTCCCACACGGACGCTGCCACCCTGCGGACACTGCAACATCGGTTTAATCTGCCAGTGCACCGACTGCTGTGCGACGTGCCCACACGGTGGAACTCTACGCTCCACATGTTGGCCAGGCTCTATGAGCAGCGTAGAGCTATTGTGGAATACCAACTCCAACATGGGCGGCGCAGTGGGAGTCAGCCTCCTCAATTATTTTCAGAAGAGTGGGCCTGGTTGGCAGACATCTGCCAGGTCCTTGGAAAGTTTGAGGAGTCTACCCAGGTGGTGAGCGGCGATGCTGCAATCATTAGCGTCACCATTCCTCTGCTATGCCTCTTGAGAAGTTCCCTGCAAAGCATAAAGGCAAATGCTTTGCGCTTGGAAACAGAGGCGGGGGAAGACAGGATGTCGCTGGATAGTCAGAGCATCCTCCTGTCTATATCTCAGCGCGTTGAGGAGGAGGAGGAGGAGCATGAGGAGAATGAGGAGGGGGAAGAGACAGCTTGGCCCACTGCTGACGGTACCCATGCTGCTTGCCTGTCATCCTTTCAGCGTGTATGGCCTGAGGAGGAGGAGGCGGAGGAGGAGGATCCTGAAAGTGATCTTCCTAGTGAAGACAGCCATGTGTTGCATACAGGTACACTGGCACACATGGCTGACTTCATGTTAGGATGCCTTTCTCGTGACCCTCGTGTTGCACGCATTCTGGCCACTACGGATTACTGGGTGTACACACTGCTCGACCCATGGTATAAGGAGAACCTTTCCACTCTCATTCCCGAAGAGGAAAGGGGTTCGAGAGTGTTGCTATATCACAGGACCCTGGTGGACAAGCTGATGGTAAAATTCCCCTCCGACAGCGCTAGTTGCAGAAGGCGCAGTTCCGAGGGCCAGGTAGCAGGGGAGGTGCGGAGATCGAGCAGCATGTTCAGCACAGGCAGTGCAACACTCTTTAAGGCCCTGGACAGCTTTATGGCTCCCCACCAAGACTGTGTCACCGCTCCCCAGTCAAGGCTGAGTCGGCGGGAGCACTGTAAAAGGATGGTGAGGGAGTACATAGCCGATCGCACGACCGTCCTCCGTGACGCCTCTGCCCCCTACAACTACTGGGTGTCGAAGCTGGACACGTGGCCTGAACTCGCGCTGTATGCCCTGGAGGTGCTTGCTTGTCCTGCGGCTAGCGTCTTGTCAGAGAGGGTGTTTAGTGCGGCTGGGGGAATCATCACAGATAAGCGTACACGCCTGTCCACCAACAGTGCCGACAGGCTTACACTCATCAAGATGAACAAAGCGTGGATTTCCCCAGACTTCTCTTCTCCACCAGCGGACAGCAGCGATACCTAAGCAATACGTAGGCTGCACCCGCGGATGGAAGCATCATTCTGTATCATCATCCAAAACGGTGACATTTCTGCTTCATCAATCTGTGTATAATATTCCTCCTCCTCCTCCTGCTCCTCCTCCTGAAACCTCACGTAATCACGCCGAACGGGCAATTTTTCTTTGGGCCACAAGGCTCACTCATATAATTTTTCCAAACAATTTTTATACGTTTCAATGCTCTTACAAGCGATAAAACTTAAACTTGAACCAATTTTTCGTTAAACTGGGCTGCCTCCAGGCCTAGTTACCACTTAAGCCACATTAACCAAAGCGATTAATGGGTTTCACCTGCCATCTTGGTTGGGCATGGCCAATTTTTTCTGAGGTACATTAGTACTGTTGCTACACCAATTTTTTTGGGCCCTCAACTACAGTGTAATCATTGTAATTTCTATGTTCTTCGCCTGCACTCATGGTACAGAAAGGTGTGTGGGGTTGGCCTACACTTTTGCTACATAAATGTAACTGGGGCCTTGTCTATACTGCAGCTACTGAAATGTGAAAGAGACTGTTATCTCCCTAAACTGCTGCAATGGGAATTGTTACTGGGGCTTGTCTTGAGTGCTACTATTACTGAAATGGAACTAAGACTGCGCTCCTCCTATACTGCTGCTTCGGAATTGTTACTGGGGCCTGTCTTGAGTGCTACTATTACTGAAATGGAACTAAGACTGCGCTCCCCCTATACTGCTGCTAGTGATATGTTAGTGGGGCCTGTCCCTAATACTACCGCTGAAATGTTAATAATTCTGGGCTCTGCCTATACCGCAGCTAATGGTATGTCACTGGGGTGTGGAAACAGAGGCTTCACAAAGACATGATGGCGGCGAGGCCATTTCCCACCAACGCTGTTACTGTTAAGGTGCATATAACCACGGACACGTGGAGAGGACACATAGTGCCTCCAAAACATCCCCCTCCTCCTCCAACAATGAAAACATTCTTGGCAAATACCTTTGCATTGGTCCGTCTGGTGGCAGTCCAAGAATTTCACCTTTAACGACACTACAAGAGAGCACCACCACCATCCCCCCGCCACGGCCCACTTAATCATGGCCACATTCCAAAAACCAACTACATAAAACCGCGCTACTAGGTCCGCAGTCACCACCACATTACCACCAACGAGGTTACTGTTAAGGTACATATTACCAGTCTGACTGGGGCATGCAGTGTGGGCCAAAGCCCACCTGTATTGTATCTGACGTTAGCTCTGCTGAGTAGGGCACTGCAATGCGATATATTTATGTACCGCCGGTGGCTTCCTGGCACCCACCCATGCTGTAGGTGCACACGGAGTTTAACCTACATGTGTCCACTTCTAAAGAACCCCAGTCTGACTGGGGCATGCAGTGTGGGCCGAAGCCCACCTGCATTAAGCACGACATTACTACCTCAGCTGTGTTGGGCAATGCAATGGGATATTTTTATGTACCGCCGGTGGCTTCCTGGCACCCACCCATGCTGTAGGTGCACACGGAGTTTAACCTACATGTGTCCACTTCTAAAGAACCCCAGTCTGACTGGGGCATGCAGTGTGGGCCGAAGCCCACCTGCATTAAGCACGACATTACTACCTCAGCTGTGTTGGGCAATGCAATGGGATATTTTTATGTACCGCCGGTGGGTTCCAGGGAGCCACCCATGCTGTAGGTGCACACGGAGTTTAACCTACATGTGTCCACTTTTAAAGAACCCCAGTCTGACTGGGGCATGCAGTGTGGGCCGAAGCCCACCTGCATTAAGCACGACTGTCAGAACCTGCAACTCGCGGGGCCGCCGTGCCCGCACCACCGGTCCTGCCACCCGGGCTACAGGAGTGCGGCGTAGGGGAGCCCCGGTTCTGGTGATCTCCCCGGGCCGCTGTAAGACTGGTCGCCGCCGGGTTGCTAGGGAGGCAGCTGGTGCTTCTAGTCACTTGACTACCAGGCTGGCTTCCCTAGTAACGGTCTGTGCTGCAAGACTGGGGGCGTGCCCCCAGCACCTCCCTGATTAGCCCTGCTGCTGTCAGGCTCCCCGCCCCAATCAGCTTCTGGGGCGGGAGCACTGACAGCATTTAAATATGTGTGTTTTCCTGTCAGGCGTTGCCAGTGTTAGTTTGGTTCTCCAGCTGCACCCGCGTTTATCCTGACTGCTCTTGTGACCTCGGCTTTTCTGACACCTGCTTTTGGACTTGACTACGTTTTGCCTGACCCCTCTGTACTGCGTACCCTCTTGTTGCCTACCCGGATTGTCTGACCATTCTACCGTTGTTTGTCTCAGTGTCTGTTTGTCTCCCGTGTCCCGCTTCCCTAGTGAGGGTAGGGACCGTCGCCCAGTTGTCGCCCTGGGGGTTAGCCCAGGGGGGCAAGTAGGCAGGGACAGGGGTTGCGGGATATCTCAGGGACCCCCATATCCCGGACACTGTCCTGACAGTAACACTGGCCGAACGAAGGTCAGACCCTTGCATCCGCCCGGCGACTTTGAGCCCCTCGATGGAGGCCGTGGCGGCTGTAGCGAACCAGGTCCAGGTCCTTACGACCCTTGCCCAGGACCTAACCGCCCGCTTGCAGCCACGGGAACAAGTGGCAGCTGCAGGCCCCATGCAGCCCTCGTCCGCTCCAGGAACAATGTCAGAACCTCGAGCCACGCTTCCGGATTGCTTCTCCGGAGAGAGAGATCAGTTTTTTGCATTTAGGGAGAGCTGCAAGCTCTACTTTGATCTCCGCCCCCACTCCTCTGGTACTGAATACCAGAGAGTGGGAATCGTAATTACCCGCCTGAGGGGAGAGCCCCAAAATTGGGCTTTCTCGCTACCAGCTGGCTCTCCAGCCCGACTATCCCTTGACGCCTTTTTTTCCGCCCTGGGTCAAATTTATGACGAACCCGACCGGGCGGGCTACGCAGTCTCCAAACTTCTGGCCCTGCGCCAGGGTTGTAAGATGGCGGAGGACTACTGTTCCCAATTTCGTCAACATTGTACGGAATCCCGGTGGAACGATGCCGCCCTAAAAGACTTATTTTTGACCGGCCTGTCTGAGGGTCTCAAGGACCTACTTGTGGCCCACCCAGAGCCTAGAACTCTGGAGCAAGCCATGTCGCTGGCTATTCGAGCCGACCGACGTTTGAGGGCCAGACACGCCGCTCGGACCACCCCACTCCCCACGTCTACTTCTTCGACTGACCCGACCTTTTTCCCTCCCACCACCGAGGCCATGGAGCTGGGAGCCATGACCCCCAAGCAACGACGGGAACACCGCCTGAAGAAGAACCTCTGCTTCTACTGTGGGGAGCCGGGTCACCGCATTGCTACCTGCGCCAAGAAGCCACGGCAGGAAGAACTCCCGCTCCTAGGCAGTTGTCGGGGGGACTGTCTAGGAGCCAAGGTACTCCCTGTGTTGTCCAAGATGTTAGTGCCTTGCACCCTAGAATTTCATGCTTTCCACCGTACTGGGCAAGCCTTTGTTGATTCTGGGGCTGCGGCTAATTTCGTTAACTTTAATTTCGTTGCTCAACTGTCCGGAGTTTTGTTACGTTTAGAGACTCCGATTCTGGTTTCAGGAGTGGACTCCACTCCATTGCAAGCAGGGGTGGTTAATCTGGTTACCCCTGAAGTAAGGTTTACGATAGGAGCCTTACACGTGGAAACCTGCACCTTTCTAGTGATGAGAGATTTGTCTGTGGACGTCGTCCTAGGCCTCCCCTGGCTCCGGGAGCACAACCCGGTAGTAAATTGGGACACGTTGGAACTGGTAAAGTGGGGTCCCCGCTGTGTCAACCACCTTTGTGCGGTGAAGGTGGGAATCTCCACCTGCGAGGGGAGCCCCCTACCAGAATACCTCTCCGAGTTTTCTGACGTGTTCTCCAAACAATTATCTGAAGCTCTGCCCCCTCATAGGGAATGGGACTGTAAAATAGACTTGATTCCTGGGGCCAAACTTCCTAAGGGCCGCATTTATAACGTTACGGTCCCAGAGAGAGAATCCATGAGGGACTACATCCACGACAGTCTGGCCAAGGGGCACATCCGGCCCTCAGAATCCCCGGTGGGTGCCGGGTTTTTCTTCGTTGAGAAGAAGGATGGGGGTCTCCGGCCCTGTATTGACTATAGAGAGCTAAATAAAATCACAGTCCGAAACCAGTATGCTCTTCCACTCATTCCTGACCTCCTCAACCAGGTCGCTGGTGCCCGATGGTTTTCTAAACTTGATCTCAGGGGAGCATACAACCTCATCCGCATTCGGGAAGGGGATGAGTGGAAAACCGCCTTCAATACGCCCCTCGGGCATTTTGAATACCTAGTTATGCCTTTTGGATTGTGTAACGCCCCCGCCATTTTTCAGGGGTACATGAACTCAGTGTTTCAGGATATCATGGGGGTGTTCGTGGTTGTATATCTAGACGACATTTTAATTTTTTCCTCCGACTTGCCGAGTCACCATACTCACGTTCAGACTGTGCTAGCTCGACTCAGACATAACAAGCTGTTTGCTAAACTCGAGAAATGTGTTTTCGGGGTACAAAAGATATCATTTTTGGGGTATATCATCACGCCATGCGACTTCCAGATGGATCCCGAAAAGGTGAAGGCCATCACGGAGTGGGCCCAGCCAGGGTCGTTGAAAGCCCTTCAACGCTTCCTCGGCTTCGCCAACTACTATCGCAAATTCATTAAAGACTTCTCCGTGGTGGCTAAACCTCTAACGGACCTCACCAGAAAGGGGGCAGATGTGAGGACCTGGTCTTCTGAGGCTCTGAGGGCCTTCGATACCCTAAAGGCGGCGTTCTCTTCTGCACCTGTCCTAGTACAACCGGATCTGTCCAGCCCTTTTGTGGTGGAGGTAGATGCCTCTGAGTTTGGTGTGGGAGCGGTACTGTCCCAAGGTCCCTCCACTCTCACCAACCTTAGACCGTGTGCCTATTTTTCTAGGAAGTTTTCTTCCACCGAACGGAACTATGATATAGGCAACCGGGAATTGCTGGCGATTAAGTGGGCTTTCGAAGAGTGGAGGCATTTTTTGGAAGGAGCCCATCACCAGATCACGGTACTCACAGACCATAAAAACCTCACCTATCTAGATTCCGCTAAGAGGTTAAATGCTCGGCAAGCCCGCTGGGCCTTGTTTTTCTCTCGGTTCAATTTTGTTGTTACCTATAGACCCGGTTCTAAGAATGTCAAGGCTGATGCCCTGTCTAGGAGTTTTGGTTCTCCGGAACCTTCCGAGCCGGAGCCTGAGAGCATTCTCTCCCCTGGGGTGGTCCTCGCTGCTGTCTCCTCCGACCTTTCACCTCTCATTCACGCCGCTCAACAATCGGCTCCTGAAGCCCTTCCGGAAGGTAAATTATTTGTCCCGTTGTCACTGAGATTGAAAGTGTTAGAGGAGACACATGCTTCAGTCCTAGCTGGACACCCCGGCATCAGGGGTACTCTGGAGTTAGCGGCCAGACTCTATTGGTGGCCGCACATGGCCAAGGATGTACGGGTATTTGTGTCCGCGTGCCCGGTTTGCGCAAGGGGGAAGAATCTCAGGAGACGTCCTGAGGGGCCTCTTCTGCCCTTGCCCATTCCGTCCAGGCCATGGTCCCATTTGTCCATGGATTTTATTACTGATCTGCCATCCTCGCTGGGGAATACGGTCATTTGGGTAATAGTTGACCGTTTCTCTAAAATGTCTCATTTTGTTCCGCTTGGCAAGTTGCCTAACGCCAAACTTTTGTCTGAGATGTTCATCAAGGAGATTGTTCGGTTACATGGGATCCCCGAGGATATTGTGTCAGATAGAGGGGTTCAGTTCGTCGCTCGCTTCTGGCGAGCCTTCTGTAAAAATCTAAACGTTAATTTGTCCTTTTCCTCCGCTTTCCATCCCGAGAGTAACGGACAAACGGAACGGATGAATCAAGAACTTATCCAGTATTTGCGACTGTTTGTCTCTGATAACCAGTATCAGTGGGCCAACTACTTACCTCTCGCCGAATTTGCTATTAACAACCATGGTAACTCGTCGACCCAACTGTCACCTTTTTTTTGTAACTATGGGTTTCATCCCCGGTTCTCGCTTTCTACTCCTTTTGTCTCGAACAATCCGGCCGCTGACATATCCGCTGAAGAACTGTGCACAGTTTGGGCCCAGGTTCGTAAGAACCTTCAGGGTTCCCAAGAGAAACTGCGTAAATACGCAAATAAAAGACGTACTATCTCTGCACCTTTTGTGGTCGGGGAGCAGGTTTTATTATCATCCAAGAATCTGAGACTTAAGGTTCCCTCCCTGAAACTTGCTCCTCGGTTCATTGGCCCATTTACGGTTTCTCAGGTTATCAACCCGGTGTCATATAAGTTGGCACTTCCTGACCCCTGGAAGGTCCACAAGGTTTTTCACAAGAACTTGCTTAAGAAGTATGTGACTCCAGTTCTCCCCACCCAGAACCCGCCTCCTCCCTCTCTGGTACAGGGGGAACTGGAGTATGAAGTAGAAAGGCTTGTGGATGCCCGACGGGTTAGAGGTGGGCTGCAGTACCTGGTCCACTGGAGAGGATTTGGCCCTGAGGATAGGACGTGGGTCCCTGCCAGGGACGTTCATGCGCCACGCCTAGTCCAGTCATTCCACAGGGCTTTCCCGCTTAAGCCCGCACCGGGCCATGGGGGTCCGGTGTCCCCCCGTAGAAGGGGGGGTACTGTCAGAACCTGCAACTCGCGGGGCCGCCGTGCCCGCACCACCGGTCCTGCCACCCGGGCTACAGGAGTGCGGCGTAGGGGAGCCCCGGTTCTGGTGATCTCCCCGGGCCGCTGTAAGACTGGTCGCCGCCGGGTTGCTAGGGAGGCAGCTGGTGCTTCTAGTCACTTGACTACCAGGCTGGCTTCCCTAGTAACGGTCTGTGCTGCAAGACTGGGGGCGTGCCCCCAGCACCTCCCTGATTAGCCCTGCTGCTGTCAGGCTCCCCGCCCCAATCAGCTTCTGGGGCGGGAGCACTGACAGCATTTAAATATGTGTGTTTTCCTGTCAGGCGTTGCCAGTGTTAGTTTGGTTCTCCAGCTGCACCCGCGTTTATCCTGACTGCTCTTGTGACCTCGGCTTTTCTGACACCTGCTTTTGGACTTGACTACGTTTTGCCTGACCCCTCTGTACTGCGTACCCTCTTGTTGCCTACCCGGATTGTCTGACCATTCTACCGTTGTTTGTCTCAGTGTCTGTTTGTCTCCCGTGTCCCGCTTCCCTAGTGAGGGTAGGGACCGTCGCCCAGTTGTCGCCCTGGGGGTTAGCCCAGGGGGGCAAGTAGGCAGGGACAGGGGTTGCGGGATATCTCAGGGACCCCCATATCCCGGACACTGTCCTGACAACGACATTACTACCTCAGCTGTGTTGGGCAATGCAATGGGATATTTTTATGTACCGCCGGTGGCTTCCTGGCACCCACCTATGCTGTGGGTCCACAGGGAATTGTAAATGCATCTGTTTCCACTTCTAAAGAACCCCAGTCTGACTGGGGAATGCAGTGTGGGCCGAAGCCCACCTGCATTAAGCACGACATTACTACCTCAGCTGTGTTGGGCAATGCAATGGGATATTTTTATGTACCGCCGGTGGGTTCCAGGGAGCCACCCATGCTGTAGGTGCACACGGAATTCCCATTGCGGAGTTGTACCTGCCTGTGACTATTTATAAAAAACCGCGGTCTGACTGGGGCGTGCAGACACCTTGACAGAATGAATTGTGTGTGGCTCATAGGTTCCCCATTGCTATGCCCACGTGTGCAGCTCCAGATGGAGGTGGCACAGGATTGGATTTCTCATTGCTTCTGTACAGCATTGTGGACTATCGGCCCGTCCCTTTTATGGGGGGGTCGCTGCCTAGCCATGCCAACCCTCTGCAGTGTGTGCCTGCTTTTCCTGTGGCAGACGCACTTATAAATAGACATGAGGGTGGCGTGGCATGAGGGCAGCTGAAGGCTGGGCAGGGACAGTTTGGTGTGCGCTGTGGACAATGGGTCGTGGGGGGGGGGGGTTTGGGCAGCATGTAACACAGGAGAAGTGGCAGCGGAGTTTCATGCAGGCAGTGATTGTGCTTTGTTGGAGGTAGTGTGGTGCTTAGCTAAGGTATGCCATGCTAATGAGGGCTTTTCAGAAGTAAAAGTTGTTGGGAGGGGGGGGGCACCCACTCTTGCCGCTATTGTGGCTTAATAGTGGGACCTGTGAACTTGAGATGCAGCCCAACATGTAGCCCCTCGCCTGCCCTATCCGTTGCTGTGTCATTCCCATCACTTTCTTGAATTGCCCAGATTTTCACACATGAAAACCTTAGCGAGCATCGGCGAAATACAAAAATGCTCGGGTCGCCAATTGACTTCAATGGGGTTCGTTATTCGAAACGAACCCTCGAGCATCGCGAAAAGTTCGTCCCGAGTAACGAGCACCCGAGCATTTTGGTGCTCGCTCATCTCTAGTTGGGAGGTATGCAGTGCTATTAGCATAGTTACCAAGAGCCCTGGGCAACGACTGCAAACAGGATAGGGTTTATTCAAATTTACCCCAAAGTGGGCAGTCTGTGGGCATTCCTGGGGGATTCCATGGCACTTGCATTCCCATTGAAGTTAAAAGGGTCATTGGGGTAGGTCTTAAATGTCCCAAAGTATGTTGGGAATTATTCTATAACTACATAACCATTCAGGCAGACTACAAAGGTGTTTTGTCACTGATGGGCGAAAATCTTCTAGGCATTAGTCTAGACCATCTAGGTTGAGTTTTAATCCAGGTGTATAGAACAAATTACTGTATTGCAAAAGAAACAATGGGCTGTAAAAATGATACCCATAATTGCTGTTAGCTGGATCATGGTGCAAGTTGAAATTTGTTTCTGTAGATGAGTTGAAAATATGTGGGAAAGTGAACATTGACATTTTCTATTTGCTTTTCTGGGTTATTGTTCATTGTTAAACTCTTGAGTCTCCAGCATTCAGGTACAATGTTAATGCCTGGGGTGGTTATATTATCTCATTGAGATTGGATGATCTGTTAATAACACAGACAGATCCAAAGAGCAAACAGGTCAGGCAAGCTTTTCCTGCTGTCAGCTACGGTTGATATGGGTGCGGGTGCTGAAGTGTAAATTGTGCATACTAAGCAGTGTAAAATAAAACTGAACAACATAAGACAAACATGAAGATTGAGTTACGGTACATAGCAGCCCTCCAATAATGGCTAATCCAGCTAGTGCAGAATGCTCCGTTTCCAAGCTTCCCCTCTAATTTATTACTGTGGCTGACTGCGTTGTAGCAGTTAATTGATGTCAGCTTTGTTCAGTGAAGGTATGTTCTGTATGAAACAATCTGGAGGGCTTGTTCTGAATGCCTGATAGTTCAGCATCTGCTACAACAGCAACAACATGGTGAGAGAAAGAGCAACAGGTTAAACTCTCCGAAAAAAGTACTCTAGCCCAGAGGCGTAACTTGAAGCTCCCAGGCCCCAATGCAAAACCTGTAACAGGGCTCCCAACTATAATGCTTTATTCATAGGACTGGGCTCCCTATATAGAGAAGAGAGGCCTTGTGGGCCCCCTAAGGCTTCAGGGCCCAGGTGCAAAAGTTTATCTTGGGACCCCCCAACTATACTTAACACCTTAACTGACAGAGGCGTAACTTGAAGCTTCTGGGCCCCAATGCAAAACCTGTAACAGGGCCCGCAACTATAATGTTTTATTCATAGGACTGGGCTCCCTATATGGAGAAGAGAGGCCTTATGGGTCCCCTAAGGCTTCAGGGCCCGGATGCAACCACATCCCCTGCATCCTCTATAGTTACACCAATGCTAGCAACTATTTGAGAAAGAAATGGTATCCAAAGTTGATGGAAACTGCATATGGCAGAGCCCTATGCCAGAAGCATGTACGGCTGTACAGCTCCTTGGTGCACAGCCATACAGTCCCCATGTACTGCCGTAGAGTACGTTGGCTGTGCAGAGATGTAGATACATTGCTGCTAGGACAGAATAACTGCTGGAATCATACTGTGGAACAGTGGAGACTTCATGCACTTTTAGGGCTCCTTCAGAATTGCGTGCACAAAACACAGAGAACAGAACCCACAGATTTCAATGGGTTCATTCTCATTTTCTTTTTTGTGTGCGCATTTCTCTCTCGCGCAAAAAAAACTAGGACCCCCATAGAAGTGTATGGGAGGTGCGCAAATGTGCACTCAAAACATGCGCAATATGCTGCACAAATCAGTGAGAAAAAGAACACATTTGGACCCTGTTACGCTGAATAGCCTTTTAAATCATGGTGGGGAATGCTTCGCGTGCGTGTGAACAGGCCCTCTGTATGCAAAAAGGACAGTACTATGCGCAGATATGCACGCAGATCTATCTTGTTCACAGGGCAAATGCATTGTGCTGAGGCGGGCATATTTGCGCATATGCTCATCTGGAGACGCCCTTAGGTGGATTCACACGCAGCGTTTTGTAACACTTTGCACTGCATTTTTGTGTGATAAGCTTTTTTTGACAGATTTTACTTCAAAGTTTTATAGTGGAATATAAAATGCACCAAATACAAAACATTTTGTGGCGCTTTTGTGTAGTTTATGCACTTAGCAGCCTTCTTTCCAAGACACAGTGTGCTCAGTGTATGATACATTTTTCAAGTCCTATAAAGCGGCTTGTGGAAAAACTATGTACCAAAGGACACTAAATAAACAGTGCCACAGAAAATGCGTATCAAAAGCCTCCGTCTGCATGAAACCATGCACTGAAAAGCGTAATTTTGCATGAAAAAATAAAAAAACTCCTGTGATTAAGTAGGCTGACCCACTTACTAAGTCGGCTGACTCGTCTACTCCAACATGGTGCTGTCGGACTGCGCAGCACAAAGAGGTACAGTAGGAAGCACGGCTACAGGCGTAGAGCATATATATTTACGGCTGCCCTTAACCCTTTGCAATCCAATTTTGGATTCAGGGTTTCCTAGGGGGCTTTCTCTTTCTGCCATTATACAATGGCGCCATCTGCTGGCTAAAGCCAGTACTACAGTATGGGACATGCTGGAGAGGCCCCGGACAACAGAGCGGCCAGTAATATACAGTAAGAATACCCTGCCGGACGTCTTTTGACATCGGAGCTGTACAGCCTTCAATCAGAATGTCTTCAGATGTCAGACAGTGGATTGGAAAGGGTTAAACACCCCCAAAAAATACATGTTACATTTCTATAATGGATTTTCCTCATTCAGTTGAAATCCCAGGAAAAGGCCTGTGTGAAGGAGTTCCTTATAGCTTTATACAAAACAGAGCCATTATAGGATGGTATGTAGGAGTCCTCATTTTTCATTCTGACTAAAAAAAAAGCTTTGTGGATAATGTGTAAATAGTAAGAACTACAATGAAATCACCAAGAGAATATAGAAAAACGTCTATTACCAATGCATGATAAGCCAATAGCACAGTAAGCACATAGGAATGCTTTATATAATAACGTTAGATGAAGCAACCGCTTATGTAAGTTAATGAATGTTTCAGAGACACTATGGGAGGAAATGTATAAGGTTATATAAGTGAAGTAGTATGATGATAACACTGCATGTGTGGGACAAAAATATTCCATTTTAAAAACAGCACCAGAACCAAGCCTATATTATAATAAAGCATCACATTTCATAACATAAATGCAGCACTATTACGAAGCTCATAACATAAATACAGCCATAGAATCAAACCCAGTACATAAATACAGCCCTGCAGCCTATCTCATAACATAAATACAGCACTAGAACCAAGCTTATTACATAAATGCAGTACAAGAACCAAGCTCCAAATACAAATACATCCCTAGAACCAAGATCAGTATATACAGTCCTAGAAAGAAGCTCATAATATGAAACATAACACTAGAACCAAGCTCAGTACATAAATACAGTACCAGAACCAAGCTCACAACGCATACAGAACTATGTAAAGTATTTAATAAGAGAAGACAGAATGTGGTTGCAGATGAACCTGGATAAGTTGGGGCCAGAAAAGTGGCAAATGAGGTTTAACACTGATAAATGTAAGGTTATGTACATAGGCAGGGAAATACATGTCACCAGTACTCACTAAGGCCAGCTGCACATGACCAGGTCAGATTCCATATGCGGGAGCCCGCAGCGGAATCTGATCCAGTGAGCGGTCTGCGTCCACACGTACCTGTCATTAGGTCTTCTCTTCTGCTGATGATCTGCACAGCTCACGGTTGGACATGCTTGGTACAGATTTTTTTTTTTAACCCCTGCTTCTCACTGGATTGCGCAACCCTTCCGCAATGTGAATTGCAGATGGGCCCCTGGTCAGACGGCTTCCATTGACTTCAATGGAAGCCGTCTGTGTGGAATCTGCTCAAAAATAGAGTATGCTGCGATTTTTCCTCCGTGAGCAGAAAATCGTAATTGAGTCCGCTTGTGTGCAGGAAAAAGCACTTTTCAATGGCATGCTATGGGCGGTATTTGCTGTGGAACCCGGAGGCAAATGCCCGATCCGGATTCTGTAATGCAAATCTGGTGGTGTGCAGCCCGCCTGAATGTGGTTAGACCAAACATGGAATATTGTGGATAGTTTGGGGCACTGGTTCTTAAGAAGAATATATAGGAGCCTAAGCAGGTACAAAGGTGGGCAACTAAAGTAATAAATGGAAAGGGTGGACTACAATCAAAATTGGGATTATTTAGTTTAGAAGAAAACTGGCTAAGGGTCTTCTCCCTCTCTTTCTCTCTCTGCCTCTCTGTCATTTATTTAGCTCACATTTATCATACTTGGTTTGTGTCTTATGATTGTACTTAAACCCTTTTTATATCTACAGCATCCTGGAATTACTGTTGCTTTAAATTATAATGATAGTATAAATAATAATGATAGTATCATATAATAATGATAGTCTGAGATGAAAGGTCTGGAAAGGTGTTACTTTGCATATGTCGGGCATACTGTGCACATAGAAGTCCTTATATAATACAGACTGATGTTCCACATTTCAGTCCTGTTTATCACTGGCATCTAGTGATTACTTTGCTATGGAATGTTTAGAACATTTTTATTCTTTATTTTAAAGAAATCAACAACAAATCCCATCTAGTGCGGGAAAAACATTCACAGCAATATCCCATTTATAGGTAATATCAGCAAGAAAGAAGAACAAGCAAACATTGTATCATCCACATAAACATTTCCAACCTCCCACAGTGAACCTTCCTGCACTATTCAATGTGTTATTTTAATTAAAATGCAAAAAGAATAATACAACAAAAAGAGAACATTGCCTAACAGAATATTAATATTTATTCTGTACTTGATGGGAAGAAACCACATTACATTCAGCATTAACCACATTCCTGGTGCCGGCTACTTTTCAGCAGAGCTGGAGTGAATTGAGTACACTGCTGTTACCAAACCTGTTTACATAACTGACATTATCTGGGACACTTCTATAAATAATACTGAGTGTTTCAACCTGCCTGGGATTGCATTTAAGTCTGGATCATGGATGCGGGCTGTGTAATATCGAAGTGACCAGTGCTGTAGAACATGACACTGGCACCGAGATCTGGGGCTATGAAGAGGGGTGTCTGACAGCAGCTTACTCCCCTCTATCCATGAAACACATGAACATTGAGCATTCATATGTATGGGAGACAGCTGTCAGATTTACCAGCGTTCAGTCAATGGATATTGAAGGTGCTCACATTGAGAATGGGTGCTGATAAGGACGGCTTTGGTCACATAACATTGACATAGAACAATGAAATTTTACAGTTATATTCTATATAGTGCCCTCGGATATCAATGTTGTAACTTCTTTAACCCATCCAGATAGAATAGGATTTGGCACTAGAGATTAGCGAGTATACTCGCTAAGGCTAACTACTCGAGCGAGTAGTGCCTTAGCTGAGTATCATCCCGCTCGTCTGAAAAGATTCGGGGGCCGGCGGGGGAGAGCGGGGAGGAACGGAGGGGAGATCTCTCTCTCCCTCCCTCCCCCACGCTCACCGCCGCAACTCACCTGTCACCCGCGCCGGCAGCCGAATCTTTACAGACGAGCGGGAGGATACTCGGCTAAGGCACTACTCGCTCGAGTAGTTAGCCTTAGCGAGTATACTCGCTCATCTCTATTTGGCACCAATAAAGACAAATTTGGATCCCTTGATGATAGTCTGAGGGTGTCAAATCAGGCGAACAAGGAGGATGATCTAGCAACTTGATGTCCAGGTCAGCAATTTTTCTCTGAGTGGTGGCTGCTATGTGGATCGAGGCTTTGCCCAGTGAGAACATGACACTTTGGGTCAACTTTCTGTGCTTTTTTGACTTCAATCTCACTTGCGTTCAATTTGTTCCCTCTAGGCCTTTTCAGCAGGTCCACTATAATGCTGGCCATACACTAGAGATTTTGGATGGATCATTTTTTGCTGACCTTAAGCCCCTTTATGTAACTTGAGCAGATATAGCAGATACCATCTGAAGGCTGATATCTGTGGAACAGCTGATCTGTCATGTTGGATTTTTCCAACTGCTGTTGGGTGCGGTAGTTGGTGCTGTCTTGCCAATCCACAAATCTGTATCCCATCAATGAAACCTAGGCCAGGCTACAGATCAAAGCATAAACTAGCTTCTACTGTCAACATTCACAGACCAACTGTGAATGACAAGTTGTTCAGAAGTTGTGAAAGTGTGTGCCAGATAACTGGCATGTGTCACCTAGATTTTTTACTAATTAAAACCAGATTTTTCAAATCTGTATTTTATTTTCTGTTTGTAGATGTTTTAATTCTATTATTGGTACATAACTATGGGGTTGGCCATCATGCCTGAGGTGCAGTTAACAATATTTAGAGAAATGCCTTAAACAGCCTCATGGTCCATACATGCAATGGACAGGAGAGGACCTATTGACTTCTCTGGAAGACTATTCTAGACATGCTTTGTGACGTGTACAGAGGTTATTGTGCAGGGAAGTGGAAGAGGGGGCCGTGGCCATCACCTATTGTAAATGGTATCCATATATAGATGTCACCTTTCACTACAAACCTGCCTGTGGTAATGCAATAACTACTGAAAAGTTTGCTCTACAAAACAGAAAGTCTTCTGCTAGTGCTCAGTGTGAAAACTGTGAAAACTGCAGGATTCTAGGACCTTTTTTTATAATATAGATTGTGACGTCAAAAAGTTTTTAAAAATCACCAAATGTTCCTAAAAATACGTGTAACATGATATATACAATTACTAATTTTCTGATGACATTCCCTTTTACACTGGTGTAACAGAGTGATGTGATTGGTACTTGTGTCTGCGACTATTACTGGACCATGCTTGTTAGGACTGCGTCTGGGGTTTCGGCAACATGTCTGAGACCGATACAGAGAGAGGCCACTTATCAGGCACCAAGGGACTGGAAAGAGTTAATGTGGAAAGAACTGTATTGGGAAAATTATTGAAGCCTAAATTAATGAAGTCTAATATTACAATTACTATGCATCGTCTCCACCGTCTTGTGGAAAGTGAAAGTGACCCAAAATACCTTATCCAATGAGTGCCAAAGGAAAGCGAACAAATGGGACTGTACCTCAACAACTAGAAAACGAAAGTCATGACCGCGGTAGGCAACGATATAGTGAACATGAACATTAACAACGAAAAAGTTGAGTCGGTCCAAGATTTCATCTTACTTGGATCCAAAATCGATGGCAACGGGCAATCTGGACCTGAGATCAAGAGGCAGATGAGACTTGGTAGGAATGCAATGCAAGGAATGGAAAAGATTTAGAAATGCAAGGATATTAGCATTGCAACAAAAACCAGACTGGTCAATGTAATCGTCTTTTCCATAACGACCTGTGGCTGTGAACGCTGGACGCTCAGGAAGACAGACAGAAGGAAAATTGATGCGTTTGAACTATGGTGCGGGAGGAGAATGCTATGGATACCTTGGACCACCATGACAACAAACAAGGTAGTGTTAGATCGCGTCCGCCGGAAATATCACTAGAGCGCAAAATCATCAAACAGCGGCTCTTTGTTTTTTGACACGTGATACGCGTGAACTCACTGGAAACAGTACTGATGCCTGGCAAGGTCAGTGGAAAGAGAAGATCAGGACGACAAAGAACAAGATGGCTAGATGCAATGAAGGCACCACGAAGATGTCAATCGCGGAACTGAAAGAAGCCGTGAAAGACAGGAATGCATGGAGAACATTGATCCATAGAGTGACTGAAGGTCGGATGTGACTGAACGGATAATCATCACATCATCATCACCTCTGTATTTAGCAAGTTATAACCAAGGGCTCACTCACATGGGGGCTGCATATTACACTCGTATTTTCAAGCGCATAATATGCAGTATACAGTTAAATGTGCATGTAACATGCATATTTACTTTGTATTTTAAGCCCCCTTAGCCTATAATGTGTGTAGTATGCACCAAAACAGTAGATGCTGTGGGTTTTTTTTTCACGCGCGTAAAAAAAGGAAACGGATGTCCGAACGGCCCAATGTAAATCAATGGGATTTTAGCACTCTGTATTACACACATTAAAAATCTGTGCATAATATGCAGCCCCCATATGCTCGTGTGAGTGAGCCCTAAGGCTGTGTGCCGAAGCATGAGCAATGAGTCCAGTGCTGGAATTTTGCTGTTGAATTTATATCAACCATCCTTGCACATAACAAGATTCATAATGCTGATTTTTAATCAGGGGTGTTATAAGCTTTTTGCTTTTTTGAAGTGAAAAAAAGTGAAATGGAACCCCTGCAGCGTATCGAAGATGAAAAAGTGCAGAAATGAACTATATATCTATCTATCTATCTATCTATCTATATATATATATAGATATATATATATATATATATATATATATTTCTATGGGCCCCATTTATTGAAAGTGTCTGAAGAAAAACTTTTTTTGCCAATAGCAACAATTCACAGCACAGCTTTAAATTTTACCAGATCAGTGTGAGAAATGAAAGCTGAGCTCCGATTGGTTGTTGTGTGCAACAAAGACAGTTTTTCTTTTAGACAGTTTTGATGAATGAAGGCTGAGATCTATTATTAATATGCTATCCCCTGGAAAGGGTGCTGTCTGAGGTAAAGTTCTCGCCTCTTCCCTGTATGGTGTATAAAGTGCACCACATAATAGCCATGCTACCAAATATATTCTTACTAGCCTCTGTAGACCTAAATAATAGAATGGATGGTAATTTACCCAAAGCAGGAGAGTAGCTATACTGGGTGCAGAGGTAGCGATCACTCTAGGACCCTGGAACTATGTGCCCTACCCCAAAGCAAACAGATAAATGACCCAAAGTACAAAGGGGCCCTATTATAGAATTTGCATTGGGCCCAGGATCTTCAAAGTGCACCTCTGCCCTGAGGAGTATACTATCCCTATTATCCAGACTTTCATTCTTTATTTAATTTTCATTAGCATCCAACCAGTAAAGGTCCATTTACACACAAAGATTATCGCTCAAAATTCATCAGAAACTGACAATCTTGAGCAATCATTTTGCATTAGGTACCAATGGGCTAATCAGCCCATTAGTAGCTAACTAGCTTCATTTGCATGTATTGAGAGAGCAGTGGATGGTCTGTTCTCTAAATACATTGCTTTTGTTCTGCCACGGGCTGCTGGCTGCATACAATGTTATCAGCGCTGCCCGCAGAGAAAACAGCATGCCGTCCCTGCTATGGCTTTTATGCTGAGCTGAACTCAGTAATGGATGAAGAGTACACAGTAAGTGTACAATGGGAGCGCATCTAGACACAACAGCTAGCATTCAAAAGCCATTGTTTGGACGAATCTTGAGCAATAATCATTGCATGTAACTCAGCCTTAATCCAGAACCTTTGATAGTCTGGTATCTACTGTTGAGAATAGTTCCTATGAACCCTATGGTAATATTTACTAATTAGCTTTATGTTGTTAAACTGTTAGGGTGCGGGCAGACGAGCGTAGGCGTATTAACTTTCGCACGAGCGCAACGTATAATCGCCCGAGCGATCGTTTTCACCGATCACGACCAGAGCTAGAAAGCGTATTTTCGTTTGTTCCTACTTTGCAAACGGTCTTTTCGGCGATCGAATATGCGTTGGCGCGTATTTCGGTCGCATATGTTCCGTTTTTTTTCGAATTGCCGTTTTTACGCGCCGTAAAATCGCCCATGTGAACGAATACATTCGAAACCATTGCCTCAGATGGTCACGTATATACGTTTGGTCGCAAAAACGCGCCGTTTATGCGCTCGTCTGCCCGCACCCTGAAACATATGTTGCAGTATGTCTCTTTCTAGAGCCTGTTTTTCTGTATTTATACTGCTTATGTAACCCTCATTGGGTACTAATGGATGAACAATCATGCCCCTTAGGATCAATGTTTGCTGTGAGAGAATGCACAGCCCATACACATGGATTTCTTCAACTAATGCATGATAGAACAAGGGAACTAGGACATGTCAGATGCACAGCTGTTCACAAACAGCTTCATGTTACTTAGCTAATAGATATCATATGTGAGTTCACTCTCGGTGCCTTCTATAACTGGCTTTTAAGGCTCATCGGTGTAGTCTAAAGGATTTTCATATTTTGATTACATTCCTTGCTTTTCACTTCAGTAATTTTTTTTTACAGGAAAATGGATTGGAGACAGCGAGTCTAACAGAGATTACAGATCTGAGTAGAGGAACTGAGCAAACAAATATCTCCTATCCACCTTCCTCCAATGACATCTTCCTTTGCAATTGCCTGTTCTTTAAAGGTCCGCAGAGGTCACAGACCCCTATATGAGCATTCATTTACCCTATGCTTTCCTGTCAAAAGTAACAAATGAAGGGACTAAAGAGAGAATGCCCTTGTGTAAAGGTCTAAGGCGAAAAGTTGGAAACAAAACAAGCAAAAGCAGACAATCATAACATTATAGTATAAGGCTGGGTTCTCACAGGGTGGATTCTCGGCGAAAATCTCGCATTTTGGCCGCAGCGAAAAACCGCAAGATTTCCACCGGGAGAATGGCCACTGCAAAACCCGCGGCGGCTTTGAAGCGGCCCGGCTGCTCGCTCTTCCGCTGCGGCCAGCGCTCCCATAGAGGAGGGCACGGCCGCAGCGGAAAAAAAATGGACATGCTGCGGTCGGCAAATCCGCGCCGCAGCGGCGGCTTCTGCCGGTTTAGCCGCAGCGGATTTGCCATCCCGTGTGGATGAGATTTCTGAGAAATCTCGTCCACATGGCTGGCTAATCCTAGGATTAGTGGCCGCATGCGGATTTGCCGTGGCGAAAGTCCACACGGAATTTCCACGGCAAATCTGCCCGTGTGAACCCAGCCTAAGGCCTCCTTCCCACGAACGGATTTCCGCCGCGTAATTCGCGGCGAAAATCCGCTGCGTTGCCCGCAGCTATTAGGTTCTATTGAACCTAATAGCACAATGCTCACGATGCGTAATTCCACCGCGGAATTACGCACCGTGATTTCTCCCGTCCTCACCCGCAGCATGCTCTATTTTCTGCGGGTGAGGACGGGCTGTACGCACTGACGGCTTCCATTGCAGTCAATGGAAGCCGTCCGTTCACGCTATCTCCTGCTGTAACCAGCGGGAGATAGCGTGAAAAAACGCTTTCCCGCCCACCGCCGCGCGTCATATGACGCCATATGACGCTGCCGGCCGCGTCACGTGACACGGCCGGCAGCGTCACGTGACACGCTCGGTGACGCGTCGGCGGTGGGCGGTGACGGGCGGTGACACGGCGGCGGTGGGCGGGGAAGCGATTTCACGCTATCTCCCGCTGGTAAGTATAGGGGCTCTGGGGGCGCCGTGACGGGCTTCCCAGCGTAATATTACGCGGCGGAGCCCGTCACGCTCGTGGGAAGGAGGCCTTATACTATCAAAAATCAGTACACTAGTGTTATAATATAACATAACACTACACTATATAAACGTTTACAGGAAATTACCATTCATCACAAACCATTCTGGTTGGATAATCACATTATATCAATCAGTTTTGCCTCTGGGTACATTGTTACTTAGTGCTTCTTCTTTCAAAATAGTACTATAGAAATGGACATGAGTCATATGCAGGGATGTTCCTATCAGTTACCGCTGCTAGCTCAGCCACACATTTTAGCACATTGAGTACTTGGGCTCTGAACTGTAAAAGTAAATATGTCTGTCTAACATCAGCTTATGTATGTACAGTGATAAGGTCCTTTTTCACTGACTAATAGCCCATTTACACAGGACGATTATCGCTCAAAATTCGTGGAAACGAACAAGTTTGAGTGATAATGGTGCAATGTATATACAAAAATCTCTCACTATTCGCTTGTTATCGCTGACTTTAAGTCAGCATAAAACCTATCGCTAGATCACGGGCTTCTCGTTCAGTGTAAATGCTTCCCCCGCTCACAGAGAATGCGAAGCTGAGCGAGAAGACTACGATCCACTGGGCGTCGGTGCAAAATATGTAAAAGCGGCCCCTAACTATAAGGCCTCATGTCCACGGGGAAAATCAGGCCCGCTACGGATTCTCCATGGAGAATCCGTAGCGGGTCCCTCCTGCCCCGTGGACATGAGCGCTGAAAAGAAGAATTCATAAGAATTAACTTATCCGCAGCGGACCGGGCACCTTTTCTCTTCTTCACGGCCGGATCTTCTTTCTTTAGCCGGCGGATGTACTCGGCACGGCGGCGGCGTGCCGCGCGCATGCGCCGGGCACATCCGCCGGGCCGAAGCAAGAAGATCCGGCCGTGAGGAAGAGAAGAGGTGCCCGGTCCGCTGCGGGTAAGTTATTCTTATTTTAGGTCTCCCGCGGATCCGGACGGCTTCCATAGGCCTCAATAGAAGCCTGCGGGAGCCGTCCCCGCGGGAGACCCGCATGAAAATGGAGCATGTCACATTTTTTTTCATGCTCCATTTTTTTTAAAATTCCCTTTAATTGACCATCCGCGGCTATTTATCTACCCGCAGGTGGTCAATGCATCCCCTATGGGATGCGGATCCGCGGGCGGGAGAAGAGTTAAAATCTGCTGCGGATTTTAATTCTTCTTTTGCCCGTGGACATGAGGCCTAATGCTTTTTTCATAGTACTGGGCTCCTAATATGGAGAAGAGAGGCCTTATGGGCCCCCTAAGGCTCCTGGGCCCAGGTGCAACCGCATGCCCTGCACCCCCTATAGTTACGCCCCTGCTTGTTGCCATTTTAGCCTTTTTTGTAATTGCAGCCTCCATAATGATGTTTAAAGGAGCTTTTCAAAGAAAATACTATTGATGGCCTATCCTCAGGATGTGGGTCTCCAGATACATGGGTGCAACAGGTATGTTGCACACATTTCTGGGAATGCGACATTCATCTGAAATCAATGCTGCAGAATCAACACCATTCTGAAGTATGGCATGTTTTTGCAAGAAATCTGCCATGTGTGAACATAGCCTGAGGGGTGGGTTCACGCAATTTATGTATTTTATGAGATCATTTTTCTTTTTTGCTCTTCACGCTGTTACCTGTTGCCTCCTTCTGTTTTCTCAGGTGAAAGAACTCTGATAGCAGAGTGAAGAAAGCCGAGAGACAGGAACAGTGTGAAAAGTTTGTTTTTAAAAACAAACTTTTCACACTGATGACTATAATTAGTTAATCATGGTGATTACGTGTACAGACCAATTGGTTCCATTATCACTGGGCAGGTCTCCAACCTGTCAAGGAGAGCTGGGACTCAATTCCTCAAGTACTAAAATCAACAATGTGTCAACGACAATGCAAGAATGTAGATCCATGCCCCAACTGCAGGGTGAATCAGCAGCTGGCATAGCTGGGATGAAGAGTAGGCCACCTAGCAACAAGGATTTTGGGGAACAGACAGAAATTTACTACGTACCAAATTTGCAGAAAAAACTGTACTAAAAAGCATTGTGCAATGATAGGATCCTTTACTGTAGAGGGACTTGTACAGATGTGGTCACATTGCACTATCTGTGCAGGTCCTATTACTGTAGAAGGACTAGCACAGAGGTCATGTGACCATATCTGTGCGACCATCAATCAATGAGTGAAGCTACAAAGCTCAGCAGAAGGGGAGTGTGAGCTGCTGAGTAAGTATCTGAGCTGCTGTGTAAGTATCTGGGGTCTGTATTTTTAGGCTGGGTTCACACAGGGCGGATTTGCCGCTGAAATTCCGCGTGGAATTTCGCCGCGGCAAATCCACCTGCGGCCGCTAATCTCGGGATTAGCCAGCCATGTGGAGGAGATTTCTCAGAAATCTCATCCACACGGGACGACCAATCCGCTGCGGCAAGTCAGGCTGGAACGGTTTCAGAATATGCAGCATGTCTATTTTTTTTTGTATTTCCGCCGCGGCCGCGCTCTCCTCTATGGGAGTGCCGGCCGCAACGGAAGAGCGAGCGGCCGGGCCGCTTCAAAGCCGCCGCGGGTTTCTCTGCGGCGGTTCTCCCGGCGGAAATCTCGCGGTTTTTGCTGCGGCCAAACCGCGGGATTTCCGGCGGGAATACACCCCATGTGAACCCAGCCTTAAGGTGATTGATAAAAATGCTGTTGATGTTTGATGATGGTGATTCATGTATGAAAATCCCATCTTTACGTTCAACACTTGTATGCGTGCTATCTATGCTTATTGGTTGTTTTAGAAAAATGATGATGTGTAAATGAGCATTCAGGATATTGTGACAGCTGCCTCATGAGCTTTTTAACTTGGGCTTTAGTTTCCTGTAGTTATCACCATCATCATCGCTGCAGCAGTAGTCGCTTGTCTGTGTACTTCCCCATGAGCTTGTTGTGGAATTGTTTACAAACTAAAGAAGTATTGATATACCATGTTTCCCCGAAAGAGGCGCTAGGACTTATTTATGGGAAATGTCATATTTTACTTACACAGCAGGCTTGTTCCAGGTCCTTTCTACTGCTTTCCAGAGCCGCAACACGGTTCCCGCAGCAGCGATGTACCTTAATAATTGTTACTCATCATAGAGTTGACCCAATGGAACACAGCTAAACAACAGTCAACACTTAAGAAGATTGTGTTCTAATGGGCCAATAGTACATGTAATTTAGAAATTGTGCAATTTGTTATAAAGGCATGTCTAAAAATAAATATTCCACAAAGCAAATAGCAAATTATAATTGAATTGCATCAATATGTTCAATGCTTTGCTGGAAAAAAATGTAGCTTGAATTAGAAAAGACTTTCTATAAGTGCAACAAGGGCGACATCTGCTGGTTAAGTTGTACAAGTGCACATTAATGTTTAAAATTCTGGTTATTACATTGACAATTATTGCTGTATTTGTTAAAAATAAAACAATCCTCTTAAAAATGAGAGTAGAAAATCAAGAGATACAGTAACTTATGTTTACTTCATTTTATTTCTTTAAAGTGAAGATTTAGATGAGATGCTGAATAAAGGCATGCTGCATATAAGGTTGTAACAGTGCTGAATGCTAACAAAAGGAAGAGGGGGATGTTAAGGATTAGAGATGAGCGAGCACCAAAATGCTCGGGAGCTCGTTACTCGAGTTGAACTTTCCGCGATGCTCGAGGGTTCGTTTCGAGTAACAAACCCCATTGAAGTCAATGGGCGACTCGAGCATTTTTGTATATCGCCGATGCTCGCTAAGGTTTTAATTTGTGAAAATCTGGGAAATTCAAGAAAGTGATGGAAACGACACAGAAACGGATAGGGCAGGCCAGGGGCTACATGCAGGGCTGCATCTCAAGTTCCCAGGTCCCACTATTAAGCCACAATAGCGGCAAGAGTGGCCCCCCACCCCCCTCCCAACAATTTTTACTTCTGAAAAACCCTCATTAGCAAGGCACACCTTAGCTAAGCACCACACTACCTCCAACAAAGCACAATCACTGCCTGCATGACACTCCGCTGCCACTTCTCCTGGGTTACATGCTGCCCAACCCCCCCCCCCCCTGCACGACCCCGTGTCCACAGCGCACACCAAAGTGTCCCTGCGCAGCCTTCAGCTGCCCTCATGTCACACGCTGGCCTCATAGCCACACCACCCTCATGTCTATTTATAAGTGCGTCTGCCATGAGGAGGAACCGCAGGCACACACTGCAGAGGGTTGGCAGGACCAGGCAGCGACCCTCTTTAAAAGGGGCGGGGCGATAGCCCACAATGCTGTACAGAAGCAATGAGAAATCCAATCCTGTGCCACCTCCATCAGGAGCTGCACACGTGGGCATAGCAATGGGGAACCCATGTGCCACACACTATTCATTCTGTCAAGGTGTCGCATAGCTCAATCCACACTGCAAGGGGAAAGCCGTCTGCGCTCTGCCCCCTACCCAAGTCAGTCAGTGCTTTGTGCCAGACAGGTCAAACACCGCGATGGGAGCTAAGTTTGCACCAACAGCATAGGTGGGTCCTAGGAAACCCAAGACATGAACCAAAAATTGATCTAAGCGGCCAAACATGGCAGACTTGCACCTCGCCCACGGCATAGGCCTCGGCCCACAGATTCAGCAATCCTAGGCAGGAAGCGGACTTTCACTGCACCCAGCACATAGGCCTCTGCACAAACCCTCAGCAATCGCAGGCCTACAGCGGACTCCAATGCTAGTGTAGCTGTGCACGTCTCATTAGCGCTGTATTGCTCCTGTAGTTTGTCCCAATGCAGTGCCCCGGATAGTAGAGCTAACGTCAGATTAAATACAGATGGGCTTCGGCCCACACTGCATGCCCCAGTCAGACCGGGGTTTTTAATAAATAGTCACAGGCAGGTTCAACTCCGCAATGGGAATTCCGTGTGCACCCACAGCATGGGTGGCTCCCTGGAACCCACCGGCCGGACATAAACAAATCCCATTGCAGTGCCCAGCACAGCTGAGGTAACGTCAGATTAAATGCAGGTGGGCTTCGGCCCACACTGCATGCCCCAGTCAGACTGGGGTTCTTTAGAAGTAGACACATGCAGTTACAACTCCATGTGGACCCACAGCATAGGTGGGTCCCAGGAAGCCACCGCGGTACATAAATAAATCCCATTGCATTGCCCAGCACAGCTGAGGTAACGTCAGATTAAATGCAGGTGGGCTTCGGCCCACACTACATGCCCCAGTCAGACTGGGGTTTTTTACAAGTTGACACAGGCAGGTACAACTCCCTAATGTGAAGTCCGTGTGGACCCAAAGCATGGGTGGCTCCCTGGAACCCACCGGCGGTACATAAACAAATCCCATTGCAGTGCCCTGCTCAGCAGAGCTAACGTCAGATTAAATACAGATGGGCTTCGGCCCACACTGCATGCCCCAGTCAGACCGGGGTTTTTTATAAATAGTCACAGGCAGGTACAACTCCGCAATGGGAATTCCGTGTGCACCCACAGCATGGGTGGCTCCCTGGAACCCACCGGCCGGACATAAACAAATCCCATTGCAGTGCCCAGCACAGCTGAGGTAACGTCAGATTAAATGCAGGTGGGCTTCGGCCCACACTGCATGCCCCAGTCAGACTGGGGTTCTTTAGAAGTAGACACATGCAGTTACAACTCCGTGTGGACCCACAGCATAGGTGGGTCCCAGGAAGCCACCGCGGTACTTAAATAAATCCCATTGCAGTGCCCAGCACAGCTGAGGTAACGTCAGATTAAATGCAGGTGGGCTTCGGCCCACACTACATGCCCCAGTCAGACTGGGGTTTTTTACAAGTTGACACAGGCAGGTTCAATTCCCTAATGTGAAGTCCGTGTGGACCCAAAGCATGGGTGGCTCCCTGGAACCCACCGGCGGTACATAAACAAATCCCATTGCAGTGCCCTGCTCAGCAGAGCTAACGTCAGATTAAATGCAGGTGGGCTTCGGCCCACACTGCATGCCCCAGTCAGACTGGGGTTCTTTATAAGTAAACACATGCAGTTACAACTCCATGTGGACCGACAGCATAGGTGGGTCCCAGGAAGCCACCGGCGGTACATAAATAAATCCCATTGCATTGCCCAGCACAGCTGAGGTAACGTCAGATTAAATGCAGGGGGGCTTTTGCCCACACTGCATGCCCCAGTCAGACCGGGGTTTTTAATACATAGACACTGGCAGGTACAAATCCCTAATGTGAAGTCCCTGTGGACCCACAGCATGGGTGGCTCCCTGGAACCCATCGGCGGTACATAAATGTATAGGGGGAGCACAGTCTTAGTTCCATTTCAGTAGTAGTAGCAGTCAAGACAGGCCACAGTAACATTCCCGTTGCAGCAGTTTAGGGAGATAACAGTCTCTTTCACATTTTAGTAGTTGCAGTATAGACAAGGCCCCAGTTACATTTATGTAGCAAAAGTGTAGGCCAACCCCACACACCTTGCTGTAGCATGAGTGCAGGCGAAGCCCATAAAAGTTACTAGGATTACACTGTAGGCGAGGGCCCAAAAAAATTGGTGTACCAACAGTACTAATGTACCTCAGAAAAATTGCCCATGCCCAACCAAGAGGGCAGGTGAAACCCATTAATCGTTTTTGTTACTGTGGCTTAATTTGTAACTAGGCCTGGAAGCAGCCAAGTTAAAATAAGAATTGGTTCAGTTGCAAGTTTCAACGCTTTAATGAGAAATGAAATGTATAAACATTGTTTACAAAAGTTATATGACTGAGCCTTGTGGGCCTAAGAAAAATTGCCCATTCGGCGTGATTACGTGAGGCTTCAGGAGGAGGAGCAGGAGGACGAGGATGAATATAATACACAGATTGATGAAGCTAAAAGGTCCCCGTTTTTTATGGTGATAGAAAACGATGCTTCCATCCGCGGGTGCAGACTACGTATTGTTTAGGTACCGCTGCTGTCCGCTGGTGGAGAAGAGAAGTCTGGGGAAATCCAGGCTTTGTTCATCTTTATGAGTGTAAGCCTGTCGGCACTGTCGGTTGACAGGCGGGTACGCTTATCCGTGATGATTCCCCCAGCCGCACTAAACACCCTCTCTGACAAGACGCTAGCCGCAGGACAAGCAAGCACCTCTAGGGCATGTAGCGTGAGTTCAGGCCACGTGTCCAGCTTCGACACCCAGTAGTTGTAGGGGGCAGAAGCGTCACGGAGGACGGTCGTGCGATCGGCTATGTACTCCCTCACCATCCTTTTACAGTTCTCCCGCCGACTCAGCCTTGACTGGGGAGCGGTGACACAGTCTTGCTGGGGAGCCATAAAGCTGTCAAAGGCCTTGGAGAGTGTTCCCCTGCCTGCGCTGTACATGCTGCCTTATCTTCGCGCCTCCCCTGCTACCTGGCCCTCGGAACTGCGCCTTCTTACACTAGCGCTGTCGGATGGGAATTTTACCATCAGTTTGTCCGCCAGGGTCCTGTGGTATAGCATCACTCTCGAACCTCTTTCCTCTTCGGGTATGAGAGTGGAAAGGTTCTCCTTATACGGTGGGTCGAGCAGTGTGTACACCCAGTAATCCGTAGTGGCCAGAATGCGTGTAATGCGAGGGTCACGAGAAAGGCATCCTAACATGAAGTCAGCCATGTGTGCCAGGGTACCTGTACGCAACACATGGCTGTCCTCACTAGGAAGATCACTTTCAGGATCCTCCTCCTCCTCCTCAGGCCATACACGCTGAAAGGATGACAGGCAAGCAGCATGGGTACCCTCAGCAGTGGGCCAAGCTGTCTCTTCCCCCTCCTCCTCATGCTCCTCCCCCTCCTCCTCCTCAACGCGCTGAGATATAGACATGAGGGTGCTCTGACTATCCAGCGACATAATGTCTTCCCCCGCCTCCGTTTCCGAGCGCAAAGTGTCTGCCTTTATGCTTTGCAGGGAACTTCTCAAGAGGCATAGCAGAGGAATGGTGATGCTAATGATTGCAGCATCGCCGCTCACCATCTGGGTAGACTCCTCAAAGTTTCCAAGGACCTGGCAGATGTCTGCCAACCAGGCCCACTCTTCTGTAAAGAATTGAGGAGGCTGACTCCCACTACGCCGCCCATGTTGGAGTTGGTATTTAATTCCACTATAGCTCTACGCTGCTCATAGAGCCTGGCCAACATGTGGAGCGTAGAGTTGCACCGTGTGGGCACGTCGCACAGCAGTCGGTGCACTGGCAGATTAAACCGATGTTGCAGGGTCTGCAGGGTGGCAGCGTCCGTGTTGGACTTGCGGAAACGTGCGCTGAGCCGGCGCACCTTTCCGAGGAGGTCTGACAAGTGTGGGTAGCTTTTCAGAAACCGCTGAACCACCAAATTAAAGACGTGGGCCAGGCATGGCACGTGCGTGAGGCTGCCGAGCTGCAGAGCCGCCACCAGGTTACGGCCGTTGTCACACACGACCATGCCCGGTTGGAGGCTCAGCGGCGATAGCCAGCGGTCGGTCTGCTCTGTCAGACCCTGCAGCAGTTCGTGGGCCATGTGCCTCTTCTCTCCTAAGCTGAGTAGTTTCAGCACGGCCTGCTGACGCTTGGCCACCGCTGTGCTGCCACGCCGCGCGACACCGACTGCTGGCGACGTGCTGCTGCTGACACATCTTGATTGCGAGACAGAGGTTGCGTAGGAGAAGGAAGAGGAGGAGGAGGGTGGTTTAGTGGAGGAAGCATACACCGCCGCAGATACCAGCACCGAGCTGGGGCCCGCAATTCTGGGGGTGGGTAGGACGTGAGCGGTCCCAGGCTCTGACTCGGTCCCAGCCTCCACTAAATTCACCCAATGTGCCGTCAGGGAGATATAGTGGCCCTGCCCGCCTGTGCTTGTCCACGTGTCCGTTGTTAAGTGGACCTTGCCAGTAACCGCGTTGGTGAGAGCACGTACAATGTTGCGGGAGACGTGGTCATGCAGGAAAAGTAGTGGCACATCAGGAAAAGTAGTGGCGATTGGGAACCGAGTAGCGCGGGGCCGCCGCCATCATGTTTTTGAAAGCCTCTGTTTCCACAAGCCTATACGGCAACATCTCCAGGCTGATCAATTTGGCTATGTGCACGTTTAACGCTTGAGCGTGTGGGTGCGTGGCGGCGTACTTGCGCTTGCGCTCCAACACTTGCGCTAGCGACGGCTGGACGCAGCGCTGAGAGACATTGCTGGATGGGGCCGAGGACAGCGGAGGTAAGGGTGTGGGTGCAGGCCGGGAGACGGCCGTGCCTGTGTCCTGAGAGGGGGGTTGGATCTCAGTGGCAGGTTGGGGCTCAGGGGGAGAGGCAGTGGTGCAAACCAGAGTCGGTGAATGGCCTTCATCCCACCTTGTGGGGTGCTTGGCCATCATATGCCTGCGCATGCTGGTGGTGGTGAGGCTGGTGGCTCCCTGGCTGATCTTGGCGCGACAAACCTTGCACACCACAGTTCGTCGGTCGTCTGCACTCTCAGTGAAAAACTGCCACACCTTTGAGCACCTCGGCCTCTGCAGGGTGGCATGGCGTGAGGGGGCGCTTCGGGAAACAGTTGGTGGATTATTCGGTCTGGCCCTGCCTCTACCCCTGGCCACAGCACTGCCTCTTCCAACCTGCCCTGCTGCTGCACTTGCCTCCTCCTCTGAAGACCTGTCCTCAGTAGGCTTAGCAAACCAGGTGGGGTCAGTCACCTCATCGTCCAGCTGCTTTTCCTCTGAATCCTCTGTGCGCTCCTCCCTCGGACTTACTGCCCTTACTACTACCTCACTGATAGACAACTGTGTCTCATCGTCATCGTCCTCCTCACCCACTAAAAGCTCTTCAGACAGTTGCCGGAAGTCCGCAGCCTCATCCCCCGGACCCCGGGAACTTTCCAAAGGTTGGGCATCGGTCACAAAAAACTCCTCCGGTGGGAGAGGAACCATTGCTGCCCATTCTGGGCAGGGGCCCGAGAACAGTTCCTGGGAGTCTGCCTGCTCCTCAGAATGTGTCATTTTAATGGAGTGAGGAGGCTGGGAGGAAGGAGGAGCAGCAGCCAGAAGATTTAGAGTTGCAGCAGTGGACGGCGTAGAAGACTGGGTGGTCGATAGATTGCTGGATGCACTTTCTGCAATCCACGACAGGACCTGCTCACACTGCTCATTTTCTAATAAAGGTCTACCGCGTGGACCCATTAATTGTGAGATAATCTGGGGACCCCAGAAACTTGCCTCTCTCCTAAACCCGCAGCAGTCGGCTGCGATACACCTGGACCAGGAGCTCGGCCTGTGCCCACCCTGACTTTGGCCTCTGCGTCCTTGCCCGCGTCCACGTCCTCTAGGCCTACCCCTACCCCTCAGCATGGTGTATTACGAGTAGAGCAGAAACAGAAAGGTGTCATTAAATGTGCCGCTTATTGTCCTGTGGTTGGAGGCTGACTTCGCTTACGGAGTGCACAGCAGAGCCAGGAAACAATTATGCGCAAGCCTGTAGTGAGACGTAGGTGCGTATGACTGAGCTACTGGAATTCACAGCGCAGAAGCAGTCAAGTAGCCAAAGGCCAGTGGTAGGCCTTAAGTATTTTGCTTCTATTTTTTTTAAATGGTGAGGTGAAACACCAGACAGACACTGTATGCAGCGTATATTATGTATACTGTTTACCTCTGGCGGGATGACTGCGGTCATGTAACGGGCACAGCAGAGCCAGGAAACAATTATGCACAAGCCTGTAGTGAGACGTAGGTGCGTATGACTCAGATACTGGAATTCACAGCGCAGAAGCAGTCAAGTGGCCAAAGGCCAGTGGTAGGCCTTATATATTTTGCTTCTATTTTTTTAAAATGGTGAGGTGAAACACCAGACAGACACTGTATGCAGCGTATATTATGTATACTGTTTCCCTCTGGCGGGATGACGGCGGTCATGTAACGGGCACAGCAGAGCCAGGAAACAATTATGCGCAAGCCTGCTGTAACGCTTAGCTGGGTATTAATTAGCGACTACTACCCCCAGCAGACACGCAGTAAACTGAAGACGGTCACAGGCAGTCCAAATATAGTATTTTTCCCCAATTTTTTTTAAAAAGCCCACTGCCTATATAGACAGTATATCTCTTTCACCTTTCCCACTGTCCCTGCCTCACCAGTACTGCCCCTATACACTGTAAAATGACTGCAGACTGAGGACGCTATGGTCTGCACGCCCGATATACAAAAAAATAAATAAATTGTGCAACACTGCTAAAAGCAGCCTCAACAGTACTGCACACGGCCCTAAGAAGGACCGTTGGGGTTCTTGAAGATGAATATAACACCTAACACTCTCCCTATAGCAGCTACAGCAAGACAGCACTTTCCCTGATCTCTGTCAGCATGCATCTGTGGCGAGCCGCGGGCGGGGCAGATTTTAATACTCGGGTGTCATCTGATCTCCCCAGCCACTCACTGCAGGGGGGTGGTATAGGGCTGGAATGTCACAGGAGGAAGTTGTAATACCTTCCCTGTCTTTCTATTGGCCAGAAAAGCGCGCAAATTTCTCAGGGAAGAAAATGAAAGTAACTCGAACATTGCGTGGTGCTCGTCTCGAGTAACGAGCATCTCGAACACCCTAATACTCGAACGAGCATCAAGCTCGGACGAGTACGCTCGCTCATCTCTATTAAGGATATTTCCTGGATTTTGCACTTTCCGAAATTTGAAATGCTCTATGTACTATCTAAATTTTTGTTTTCTATTCTTTATGCATGGCTAAACAACTGGACCAATCTGCACCAAATTTGCCACATAAGTAAATCAGGGCTTTGAAAGGTTTCAAACTGGGTTTCAGCTCTCTAGAACCTACTGTTCTCAACAAATTCACAAAAAATTGGAATACAAACACAAATCTTAAGGGGGTTATCCTGTTACTAGACAACCCTGCTTCAATAGGATCCCCTATATTAAAAGTGGACTATAGTTACCCCCCTGATGTGGCCTGGTGATTGTTATGACAGATGATATCACAGGAAATCAGGTGATTGCTGAAGCCATTGAGCGGCTACAGCATTATGTTCATGAACTCTCAGATTGTGAGCACCGATGCCAGAAGAATAAGTGGTAACTCTGCAGCCGCTCTCATTGGCTGCAGTGGGCCCCTTATTTACTGTGACATCATCTGTTACAGCAATCACTGGGACCACAGCAGCGCTGGGGCACTAGATTCTGGCGGCGGCCGCAGAGATGTAAGTGTAGTTCACTTTATTATTTTAATACAGGGTGTCCTACAGCTGGGCTGTCCAATAACAAGACAACCTGTTTAGTTATAATCTCTTCAGGATGCCACTGGTGAGACATCAAATTTCTGCACATAACAAGCCGGCCATTTTTGCTTACTCTCCATAAATGGACAGTAATTTATTATGTTTTCTGCATATCGGTAGCAAATGAGGATTTTAACCACATACACAAACAACAAACAGTTATACGAAATAGAGCTGTGTGAAGCCAGGTCATTCTGCAAATATCATGAAATGTTTAAAAAGATTCAAAAGTAAGTTAAAAAATAAAAATACAAATTAAATTTTAACCTGAAATACAACAATAGTATAAATTTATGATTTTAATCAAAGGGCTTTTTTCAAGGAACACATCAAGGACAGCTGCTCTGCAGCACTGAAAGCAAATTATAGTTTGAAATTGGATGTAAATTATTCCAACAGATGTCTCGGCCTTTGTAGGTTACTTTCAAACCCTCTAATTCTATATAACCAGTATTGGAACAGACTGCCTTACAGCATCCTCTCGGGCAGGATTTGGACAGTTTTGCTCTTCAGGACAGAGCATATTGCTATTATAATGGCAAGAAAAAGGCAGTTAATGAAAGAAGACAGACAATTATACCCAGGGGTGTAAGTATAGGGGATGCGGTTGCTCCCGGACCCAGTAGCCTAAGAGGGCCCATCAGACCTCTCTTCTCCATATAGGGAGCCCATTACTATGAATAAAGCATTATATTTGGGGGCCCTGTTACAGATTTTGCATGGGGGCCCAAAAACTTCAAGTTACACCTCTGATTATAACGATTAGAAGTGTAGGTCTGTCCTATAGAGAAATTGTCAAGAAAGCCAAGGTGGCAGTCAGTACAGTTTCCTATACCATCAAAAGGCACTTGAAAACTGGAGGGAACTCTGACAGGAAGAGGTCTGGCAGACCAAAGGCCACTACAAAATCAGATAACAAGTCTTTTAGAGTCAACAGTTTTGAGAGTCAACACAATTGGTGCCTCACAGCGTAAAATGAGAACTATTTGAGAAGACAAGAAATAATGCAATGGCCTGCACAGTCTCTAGAATTAAAACCCATTGAGCTTGCTTGGGATGAACTGGACAAAAGGGTGAAAGCAAAACAACTAACAAGTGCAGCACATTTGTGGGAACCTCTGCAACAGTGTTGGGAAGACATTTCTTAATTTGGCGAAACAAAATGAATCCATTATTTTTTATTAATTTTAACTTGTTTATTTGTTCTATGCTTTCATTTCAAAGTACATCTATCTAGCAACTATCAACAAAAACTGGAAACAAAGTGTTCTAAAACCTTTGACCCGTAGTGTGTGCTTACACACATATATAGCTCTCGTATGAACTCAGTTCAATACAAAAAAAGGTAGGCTCTATAAATCTGGCTGTCAGCACAGAGTATTTCCAATTCTATGAGTTGGAAATACATTTTCTAAAGGATACTTGTGAATTAGTCTTGCATGCCCAAGCTATGACTTGTGAGGATGTTAATAAGGCTGTGTTCAGATGAACAAGTACGCATTACACCCAAGATTCTGGAACGCAACTCTCATCAGACAGCACAGGGAAATGCATCCTTGTGCTGTCCGATACCCACGGGCAATGGACATTGCATGTCCGATTCTGGTCCATGAATCGGACCGCAATACAATATACTGGTCCACAAGAGAAAACGCTCATGTTAATAGCCGAATTAGCTATAATGAGTATACATGCTGTGAAATACATGGACAGCACACAGACAGGAAAGTCGACTGTCTGAATGAGCCATAAGTGTCAGGTCCAGACTAACTTTGTTTGCAGAAGTTTGCTCTAGGACTGATTTAAATTAATTGATTTTGTAAAAAACTGATTATGACAGAACTGATACAGACTTATGTACCTTGGCATCAGTCCAAGTCCCATAGAATGAATAGAATCTGTCATTAGCTTTGTTTTTGTGAAAAACAAATACAAGTGTGACTATAATAAATGTGGAGGTTTTTTTTCTTTCATTGTGTTATTGTTTATTACACAAACTTATAATAAGACTATGCAATTTCTACTGCTATTTAATGACAATCATAATAACAAATCTTCTTTATCATCTTCTTAGGAAATCTAATATCAACCAGTGCGAATTATATCAGTCCTATGGTGTATAATTTACACCAAATACACAGTTTTCTTCTGTAATTCGTCTTCATAGTAGTGACATAGAATCATTATGCACCGTTATTGCATCTCATCATTCTGTTGCATTCGCATCACTCCTTTCTTCTGGTCCAACTGTAAATAAGTTTCCTCTTCTGCTGCATATAAATCAATGTGACCACATGTCAACTGCTCAACTGGACACCTCTGGAATTAAGGAGAATAGTAATGTCACACATTATTTTATCTACTTACATCAAACATTTCTTATTTAATGACAATTGATTCTTAGAGCAGTCCAATTTCCTAATAGGAGCCACAGATGGATTGCATGGTTGGCTGATAACCTCACTAGGGATGTAGGTCTGTGCAGCTTGCTAAAGAATGAAGAGTTCACTAAATGTAAGTTATTAATGTTGTTAATGGCTATGCAGATTGTCGAAAAGTTTTTTAAAAATTGGCAAATTTTTAATGCCAAAAAACGGGCATAAACTGTTATGTTGGCACAGAATGTATAAACAGATACATAGCATAAACTCCTATAGATTAAGTTACTATACATTACAAAAAGATTCACTGGGTTCAGTATTTACTTTGAACTAAAGTGATTCATGTTTTGGAGAAAATTAGCATCATGTCTTTACCAGAATTGATTTGTAAAGTATTAGTGTATGTTTACACGGGGCATATTTGTAGCATTTGGAATTGCCAACCCTCCAGACAGTTTTAGCCTTTTGAAGGGTCTCCAATTTAATTCTAGCAGATTTCGTATTCTATAATAAACCCCTAAATATTGTATGGAGTCTAAAAAAATATTGTGATGGAATCCAACCCGGAGAGTTTTGAAGTGCATAAAGGAGTTGTGGCATCAAAACCAGTTTGATAAGATCAATGCCCCTGTCACAGCAAAACTGCAGGTTCCTAGCACACCCTCATCAGCTCTGTTAGTGACTATTGTCACTGCAGGGGGATATTTTCCACTGTAACTGGGGCTCCTATGGATGTCCCAGCTACAGTGGGAAAGTGTCAAATAAAAAAAAAAATACAATGTGAGTGACCCTCAGAGGTCTTTTATGATGTCATGTCATGGGGGACATAGATGGTAAAAAAATAGTGACAAGAATGAAAAAAAAAGAATTAAAGAATAAAATAAAAATATATACATAAAAAAGAAAATAACCCACTGTCGATGCCAACCAAGACCATCGCTGTATCGGCCCTGTAATCCTAGACTATAAAAGTTATTGCAGTACAAACAAGATTTGCTCACCGTCTCCTGTCCGTCTTCTCACTTCAAATGATGCGGCTGTATGTGTTTCTCCTCGCGGTGGTGCGCGCAGATCTCCATGTAGTCCATAAAGGTAAATACAACAAGAAAGAGATTCCACCAGTGGTATGGAAACTTGCAGCCTTTATTAATACAGTGTCACAGCTTCATAGGTTACTAAAAGGGACGCGTTTCGGTCGTAAGACCTTTGTCACCCACTCAGGTGACCAAGATCTTATGACCGAAACGCGTCCCTTTTAGTAACCTATGAAGCTGTGACACTATAAAAGTTATTTTATACTGTTGCCAAATCCCCCTGTAATCCTAGATTATACAAATTATTATATATCAAAACATCTAAACAAAAAGGGGAACCCATTCCCATACTTTATTTTAGCGTAAATATATACATTTTAAAAATAAACTATAAATTTTAAAAAACTAATTTTTTTAGCTTTTTAGCCCTAATAAAAGCTAAAAATGAAAAAATAGCCCTAAATGTCACAGAAGAGTATGCATGGCCTTATAAGTCTCCTAGGAATCTCCACACTCCTTTTGGGTGCTCTCCTTGGGGAGAGACAATGTACCTCCCAACCCACTCACCTCTTAGGTGTCTCCACACACCTTCTGGGTGCTCTCCTTAAAGAGAGACAACAACCCTCCCAACCCACAGGAAAAAAAACACAGCAAAAATCATTTTGGTAGCTGAATAAGAAAAAATAGGCAGTAAAACCACCACACGGGTAAATCCCTAAAACGTGTCTGGTCCTTTAGGACCAAAACACCCTGGTCCTTAAAGGATTAAATTAATAGCAGTTGATTTGTTTGGCATAAAGCCAGACTGCATTAAATAAGTCATTACTAAAAGTAATCTATTCGCAGATATCTTCAAGAATTTAACATCAGTGATCAATAGACATATTGGACAATAGAAATCAGGAAGAGACGAATCCTTTCCCGGTTTAGGAATTAAAACAATCATCACATCTCTCATTGAGGATGGATTTATGTCTTTCATGCCAAATTCATTTGGAAGACCACCCAACCCAGGCGACCTTTCATTAGGAAGCGCTGCTACTGCATCCCTTAACTCATTCAGTGTCAGAGGAGCCTCTAATATCACTCTCTGATCATCAAAATTGCCAAATATTCATAAAGATCTTCACAATCCACACTTACCTTAAAACCATACAGGTTTCTAAAATAAAGAATAAAGGTCTCCAAAATTTCATCCTCCTTTATAACCAAAGAATTGTCAATGCTGCCACATAAGATGATGATTCCTCTGCCTTTATAGCAGCCAAAAAATGACCCCCTGCTTTCCCTCTTTCAAAATTCTTCTGCTTCATAAAAATACGTTTATTTTTTGCAACACCTCTCTGATTGAGAGGTTGAGACTGTACCTTTTTCTAATTAATTTCCACCTGATTAGTGGGAGAGTATATATATATATATATATATATATATATATATATATATATATATATGCCTTCTCTACATCTAAAGCTTGTATTGTTGCTGAAAGACACTAATGACATCCCAAGAGTTAAACTTATGTAGGCAATCAAACTACTAACGACTACTTGACTGTGAGTATGTATGTTTGTGTGTGTGTGTCTGCTTCTCATGCTCCACCCCCTTGTTACATCATTGCTCCACCCCTGGTGACATCATCACAGGTCCTACAACATATATAAAACACAAAGCCTGACTGACAGAAGAACAACACAGTTAGGGCTCTTGGAAGGGGAGGACAACCTAACAAAATGAGAATACAACTAAGCCATTATTATCTGAGACACAACTCAGAGGTCCTGACAGAAGACACGGAACTACCGCCATCACAGAGATCCAGGGGGCTGAAGGACCTGCGGTGACGTCACTGCTGTTGGAGGAGCCATTGGGCAGTTTGCTAAAAGAGATCCAGTGGTCTGAAGGACCTGCAGTGACATCATTGCTGTCGGAGGAGCCATTGTGCAGTTTGCTAAAAGAGATCTGGTGGTCTGAAGGACATGCAGTGACATCATTGCTGTGGGAGGAGCCATTGTGCAGTTTGGTAAAAGAGATCTGGTGGTCTGAAGGTCCTGTGGGGATGTCATTGCTGTGGGAGGAGCCATTGTGCAGTTTGGTAGAAAGTACAGCACACTGGATAAGCCAACAGCAGCCACCAGGACTTGTGATGATGTCACCATCATGTAATTACCAGTTTGGGTGGAGTCAGGGATTACATGACCAGGGCTGATCATTGTATCCAGAGGTCTGCTAAGCTGGTAATGTCTGGAAATCAGCATGGATGTACCACAGCTGTGTGTGTGTGATGTGCGTGAATCAGGATGCATGTAGTAGAGCTGTGTGTAAGATGTGTGGGGATCATAAAGGATTTACCATGTAGCACAGCTGTGTGGTGCATCGCACCACCAGAAACACTGATACTATAATTTCCTAATAATTACTAGTCTGTATATAATGACCCTGTATAAATGCTTTAATATAATCCCACACTACAGACAATGAGGAAGAGCCAATATTAATCTGAAAAAATTCTAATAGAGCCTCCTCTGTTCTAGCATTGCTATAAAGCAGGTTCAACCAAAAGAAATTTATGCTCCAAACTCTATCCAAACCAAATCCACCTTTTAATCAACGACAAATAAAGCAGAGTGATCAGACACCATTTGTGCTAGATATTCCACTCCATGAACATAAGGAAGCATAGATGGAGTATCTATCGGGAGACCTATTCTAGAAAGTATATTCTGTGAACTGAAAAACAAGAGTATTGTCAAACTTCTGGATTTCTGAATCTCCACAGGTCACATAAACCTAGTTTCATTAATAAATGTACAATAGCAGTTGGGAAAGGAGAAACCACTGTAGGGTCTTTATTAAATCTATCCAACAGGGATCCAGACAATTATTAAAATCGCTCATAATTAACATAGGAACAGCAGGAAATATAGACACAAATTTCATCACCTACTTAATATATTTACTGGAATATGCAGGGGGAATATGTATTGCCACCCAAACATATTTATTTTGCGCAGTACTACATTTAATACAAATTTCTCCATGGAATCTATAAAAGATGACTCACATTTAAAAGTGATGAATCAGTACACTTACTCCACGTGAATACCTTGAGTACACAGAATGGAAAGAATGTGCCCATACAGAAAGGTGAAGAAAACATTTAGTATCTTTTGTTAACTGTGTTTTTAATAGACAAATAAGGGAGATGGAACAATACCTGTAACAAGTCAATGTTAGACTCTTTATACAAGCCTTGTAACAATAACCGGGAATTGAAAACGAAGCCACACTCCATACACAGACAGCTGTTTCAGGGTGTTTGCCTCTCATCAGTGTGCAGCAGGATTCTAGCTTTGCTAGAGAGAGACTTGTGATGTGGGTCAGAAACGCTATCTTTTCTCTTTAGGGAGAGCACCTAGACGGTGAGTGAGTGAGGAAACTTAAAAGGACATCCATGCTCCTCTGGGTGATATATATACCCAGAAGAGCATAAATGGCCTTTTAAGTCTCCTCACTCACCGTCTAGGTGCTCTCCCTAAGGAGAAAAGTATAGACAAAATTAAAATCAATTCCTTTTATTAGATATCTTTAAAACCATAATAGACAAAAACAGGGCACCACAGAAAGGCCCTCTGGGTAGCCAGAGGTTTATAGGTCTCGGTTACTTAATTTATTTTATAATGGAAAGTAATACCCTCCTTATTAGGGGAAGGTGACTTATACCGTTAGTTCACAAGATGATGGTGGAGTGACTGTCACTATATCTTAGAACTCGGGTCTAAGTAAGGTCAATGTTATTTCTTTTACGCCTCTCTTCCCATATTTGTTCTCTTGTTGTGAAGATTAGTCACTATTATTAGATTGGGCTACCCTCAAGACACATATCCTGTGTCCTTTGTTTACCTTCACAGTGAAAGTGATTGGACGTAAAAGGTTTAGTTTGTACCTCCAATTGTGAGGGGAAAAGGGGTGCAAAATAAGAAAAAAATGAGCCCTTTCTACTGGCAGTGCATAAAGATAGATCTTATTCCCGATTGTGGTTTTCACTGCCTATGGACTCATAGACTTCTTATGTTAAATGTGTGTAATCTCATACCATCTCATACCATCTCATTTGAGACAGGAGGGGAGGTGTGTGCCCGTTAAAGAGAGGAATGAGCAGGCGTAAATTCTTCCAGATGATGTTTATAACTGTATGGAAACACTTTAGCCCAATAGTTTGTGTTTTCTAATCTCTTTGTTATCTCAGTCCGAGCGTTCACGAGCTCAAACTGTATTACATTATAATTAGAGATGAGCGAGCACCAAAATGCTCGGGTGCTCGTTACTCGAGTCGAACTTTCAGTGATGCTCGAGAGTTCGTTTCAAGTAACGAACCCCATTGAAGTCAATGGGCGACTCAAGCATTTTTGTATATCGCTGATGCTCGCTAAGGTTTTCATTTGTGAAAACCTGGGAAATTCAAGAAAGTGATGGGAACGACACAGAAACGGATAGGGCAGGCGAGGGGCTACATGTTGGGCTGCATCTCAAGTTCCCAGGTCCCACTATTAAGCCACAATAGTGGCAAGAGTGAGACCCCCACCCCCCTGCACTGTCAGCATAAAGATCGTTCTCCTCTGCCACAGCTCTAACAGCTGTGGCAGAGAAGAACGATGTTAGCCCATTGAATTCAATGGAGCCGGCAATACAGCCGGCTCCATTGAAAGCAATGGGCTGCCGGCGATCGCGGGATGAATTGTCAGGAAGGGCTTAAATATATAAGCCCTTCCCTGCAATTCATCCAGAAATGTGTAAAAATAAAAAAAAAATATATACTCACCTGGTCCCGGCAGACGGAGTTCAGCGCGGCCAGCGGCAGTCCTCCTGAACTGCTCTGAACAGCTGTAAGTAGTACTCAGCAGCCGGGGATTTAAAATCCCCGCCTGCTGAATGAGCTGCCTCTAATTGGTCACAGCCTGACCAATCAGAGGCAGATCTCACTCACACACCCATTCATGAATTTATGAATGGGTGAGTGACTGCTGCCTCTCATTGGCTCAGCGGGACCAATCAGATGAGAGGCAGCAGTCACTCACCCATTCATGAATTCATGAATGGGTGTGTGAGTGAGATCTGCCTCTGATTGGTCAGGCTGTGACCAATTAGAGGCAGCTCATTCAGCAGACAGGGATTTTAAATCCCCGGCTGCTGAATACTACTCACAGCTGTTCAGAACAGTTCAGGAGGACTGCCGCCGGCCGCGCTGAACTCCGTCTGCCGGGACAAGGTGAGTATATATTTTTTTTATTTTTACACATTTCTGGATGAATTGCAGGGAAGGGCTTATATATTTAAGCCCTTCCCGACAATTCATCCCGTGATCGCCGGCAGCCCATTGCTTTCAATGGAGCCGGCTGTATTGGCGGCTCCATTGAATTCAATGGTCAGTGCTCGTTTAATCGAGACGAGTACCGCGTGGTGCTCGTCTCGAGTAACGAGCATCTCGAGCACCCTTATACTCGAACGAGCATCAAGCTCGGACGAGTATGCTCGCTCATCTCCAATTATAATCTTACTTTTGTTATCTCAGTCCGAGCATTCATGAGCTCAAACTGTAGTGTATTATAATCTCGACGCGTTTCGCCGCTAGTGTAAGCGGTTCATCAGGAGATTAGTTGAGTATTGGTATAGCATTGATTTGCAGCTTAATACCTATTCCAGAGTTTCAATTTTAAACTTAAAATGGTGCGTTACTCTGTCAACAATCTAGTAGGCAGTCAGATACGGTCTCTACGTATCTAGAGTTGATGTACTTTCAAGAGTAGAGGGACCTATGAGGTACAAGCGGTCTCTCTATGTAGTACAAAGTCCAAGGTCTGTATATTTTTAGGAGAACAGTCTATAATAGATAGAAAGCTTCCCTATATAATACAGATCTGCTAGCTAAAGGAATATGCGTTTGATCAATTCCTTGTAGAGAAAAAGCAGGCACGTGGTAAGAGCTCCCAATAGTCAGATTAGTGCGCGGTGCTTAAACTCTATGTGCAAAATAGATTGCTATTGCTCTTGTTAGTACTGCCTACTTATAGCATGAATTGTTTCTAGAGGATCTAGAGTATAAAGAGTAGCGCCTCTGGCCTTGATGGTAGGTCAGGGCTATCAGCCCTTTTCCCCTCACAATTGGAGGTACAAACTAAACCTTTTACATCCAATCACTTTCACTGTGAAGGTGAACAAAGGACACAGGATATGTGTCTTGAGGGTAGCCCAATCTAATAATAGTGACTAATCTTCACAACAAGAGAACAAATATGGTAAGAGAGGCGTAAAAGAAATAACATTGACTTTACTTAGACCCGAGTTCTAAGATATAGTGACAGTCACTCCACCATCATCTTGTGAACTAACGCTATAAGTCACCTTCCCCTAATAAGGAGGGTGTTACTTTCCATTATAAAATCAATTAAGTAACTACTGTCACGAGTCTCTAAGCGAGACCTATAAACCTCAGGCTACCCAGAGGGCCTTTCTGTAGTGCCCTGTTTTTGTCTATTATGGCCCTAAGGAGAAAATATAGCGTTTCTGACCAACATCACAAGCCTCTCTCTAGCAAAGCCAGAATTCTGCTGCACACTGATAAGGGAAAAACACCCTGAAACAGCTATCTGTGCATGGAGTCTCCCCCCCTCCAGCTGGCTGCCTAGATGTTCTTTCAATTTTGACAGCAGCATCTAAACAATTAACAGCCAGCTGTTGAGCAGGCTCCAATTGCAGTTGTCAGCAAGGATAGATTGGGAACGGAAAGTGGCCCTATGCTTTAGCTGGGCAAACACAAGTATGTATGGTTAGCAAACTGCCAGCTGCAGTCAAGTAGGTAGTAGTAGGGGGGAATCCTATGCGGTCTGCTTGGCTTGCCACTGAAAATATTCTGTGAAGCGTAGAACATATTAAGGTTGGAGGTATACATTATGATGCAATTTATTTTTAATCCAGCATACAGACACTAAGTAAAGATCAGTATTACCAATAATAACGCTATATAAGAGCCAAATAATACCTCCAGACTGTGACCACATAATACCACCATACTGTTGCAGAAAAAAACATTGCACAAAGACTAATACCCCCATATAGTGACCATACAGTGATAGATACCAGCTCTGCACAGGTGCTTTGCAGACTTTTTAAGTGATTATAGTACCATTATATCTAGTAATCATAAGTGACATCCTCTCTGACTGGAGTCCTTCACTTTCCCTTTTCTTCTGCATCTAGCTCAGACTACCATGATGATTTTTTCAGCAGAATTTGAGACAGACAATTTTGGCTCCTTCCTTTTCTAGCATCCTCTCTACATTTCTACTCCTCTATACCATCCTGCATTCTATAGGGCTCCAGACAGTAATAATGCCTCCTTTTGTCTCCAGTCAGTATTAGTGAGCCTAGGGAATGTCCGCAGTGATCATGTTTGTCACACAATCACACAACCCGGAAGTTTATAGGGGACCCGTATGAAATCCACACCATATACAACCTGTAACCACCCACAGTTCACTAATGTACTGCATTAGTTTTTGCATCTAACGGAAGTTGCAAGAAGTTGAATATTGTTCTTTTTTTCATGTGCAATAGTATACCTTATGCAATGAAAGCAATATGCTTCCATAGGAAAATCCAATTATTACTACAGGAATAATGAAGCATGTCACAAAGTAGGCAATCAGAGAACTGTAGGTACTTCACTGTGTCTTTTCCCAGTCAATTGAGCAAAAGGTCTGAACATATTCAGGTTCATACTCTGGTGCTATAGCCCAAATAAGACAGAAAAGCCAAATAAACGCATGGGCTTGGTAATCCCTCCAAGTGCTTAGCTTCAGTGCTGCTACATTGTATCTAAGATGGAACAATACCTCTGCAGCGCCACCTATTGGATGGAGGCATTCCTACAAATCAATGTCCCACCCTTTATACAGGTCTAAACAAAGATTGGAAATTGAAAACCAAGACAGAAAACCATACACAGACAGCTGTTTTGGGGTGTTTGCCCCTCATCAGTGAGCAGTAGGATTCTGGGTTGGCTATTGAGATGCCTATGACTTGAATTGGAAGGGGTATTGTCTCTCCTTGAGGAGAGCACCTAGAAGGTGAGTGAGGAGACGTATTAGGCCATGCATGCTCACCTGGGTAATATGCAAATAAGGAAGATGGAACAACACCTCTGCAGCATGAATGTTGCTATCCAATAGGTGGCACTGCAGAGGTATTGTTCCATCTTCCTTAACTACATATTACTCAGAGAAGCATGAGTGGCCTTGAAAGTCTCAATATCGCACTCGTCTGTGTAAATGCACCCTTACTGTAGAAGACTTGGCTTTTTCATGCCTTACATGCACAGCCCATTGATTTCTGTGTAAACTGTGTAATGCTTTATTTTTCCTGAGGTGGAGCTGCAGGGAAAATAATCAGCTGCTTCTAGGATACTCACAGAATACAGCTGATCACTATGATCAGTTTATCATCTGTGGACCCTCCAATTTCACTGATGACCTATCCTCTGGGCGTGATACACAATTCGGGGCTAGGTCCATCAGCTGATCATCTAGGCCTCTGTCCAGTTCAGCTGCGCTACTACTGCACTTCCTGCTCCTCTCTTGATCAGGACTGCGTGTGATGTCATGAGCAGCAGAGATGCAGGAAGTGCCCTAATAGTGATGCTCGGTATTCTTGTATCTTGACGCACCCCGGAAGCTAGGGGTTTGACAGCAGGAACGCCCCTGTCACACCCCTAGCTCCCAATTGGCTCAAGCCTTTAAGGTCCTAGCAAAGTGTGACTTTCGGTAATGCTGGGATGGAGGGTTAGGCTAACGGCAGCTTTCTGTATTAACTGTAACCCTCCATCCCAGCCACAGCGTCAGCCAGCACTATATCCGCACTTTCTTTTCAGTGTCGCCATTGCCCTCCAGCCTCCGCATCCCCCTGCCTCCCTCCCTGACTGACTTTCAGTCCCACAGCTCCCCCGATCCCTCAGTGTCCGCGGACACTGCAGAGTGAAGGGAGCCCGACAGGGAAGCTGCTCTGCCGCCCCTGCTGCTTCCTCACTGTTCACCGCTGCCCTCCAGCCTCCACGTTCCCCTCCCTCCTTTCGTCACTCACTCTGAGGCAGCACTGTGTTGCGGCCGCTGCAGGTGCCCCAAAATCCGCTGCCACTGCTGAGTGCAGGGAGTCCGACAGGGAAGCGACTCTGCTTATGCTGCCGCTCCCTGACTCTCCACCAGCACTGAGTAGTGCAGGCAGGCCGACCGAGAACACGCAGTGCCGCTGCCACCACCCATTCAGTCTCCCCCACCACTGCACAATGTAGACAGGTCGGCGGGGAAGCCGCTGTGCTGTCGCTCCCTCACTGTCCGGGTATGCAGCCCACTCCAGCGCCGGCTAAGGTGCTGTTAGTGAGTGCCTGGACCTGACAGGCGGGAATGGCAGGCCTGTCAAGAAGACTGTATCTTGTCGCCACCCACACTTCTGGTGGCGACAAGATACAAGAAAACCGTGATGCTCTCCCATTGATTCCAAAGGGAGTGAAGCCTGTGCCCACACTTCCTCTCCTGTCTGCTTATGACAACAATCAGCTGATGGAAGTAGCGGACCCCTGTCAATCAACTACTGATGACCTATCCAAAGGATTGGTCATTAATGAAAAAAAGGGCAGACAACCCATTTAAGGCCAAAATTGGCTGCGTCCTACATGATATCGTCTTCCGAAACCCATGTTGTTTGATTAACTCTGATCATTGTGGCCTAAATTAAAGGAAATGTATGAAGCGATTCCTTGAAATTGCCTGCATGTGAGCTTAAAATACCCCTCCTTTTCCCAAAATTTGTCAATGACTGTAAACATTGATCACTATGCTGATGATATTTGTTACATTTATATGTTTATTCCCCTGCTATCATAAAAGTAAATTCTGAACAGTTTTGAACAGTAGTGTAATAGTGAAGAGTCTAAATGCTACATATACTGAAATCATGCTATAGACCAGATGACATAAATATTATAACATTATAGATGATGGTTAGAGATGAGCGAGCACCAAAATGCTCGGGTGCTCGTTGCTCGAGTCGAACTTTCCGCGATGCTTGAGGGTTCATTTCGAGTAACGAACCCCATTGAAGTCAATGGGCGACTCGAGCATTTTTGTATATCGCCGATGCTCGCTAAGGTTTTCATTTGTGAAAATCTGCGAAATTCAAGAAAGTGATGGGAACGACACAGAAACGGATAGGGCAGGCGTGGGGCTACATGTTGGGCTGCATCTCAAGTTCCCAGGTCCCACCATTCAGCCACAATAGCGGCAAGAGTGCCCCCCCCTCAACAATTTTTTCTTCTGAAAAACCCTCATTAGCAAGGCATACCTTAGCTAAGCACCACACTACCTCCAACAAAGCACAATCACTGCCTGCATGACACTCCGCTGCCACTTCTCTTGGGTTACATGCTGCCCAACCCCCCACCCCGCACGACCCAGTGTCCACAGCGCACACCAAAGTGTCCCTGCGCAGCCTTCAGCTGCCCTCATGCCACACGCTGGCCTCATAGCCACACCACCCTCATGTCTATTTATGAGTGCGTCTGCCATGAGGAGGAACCACTGGCACACACTGCAGAGGGTTGGCAGGGCCAGGCAACGACCCTCTTAAAAAGGGGCGGGGCGATAGCCCACAATGCTGTACAGAAGCAATGAGAAATCTAATCCTGTGCCACCTCCATCAGGAGCTGCACACGTGGGCATAGCAATGGGGAACCCATGTGCCACACACTATTCATTCTGTCAAGGTGTCGCATAGCTCAATCCACACTGCAAGGGGAAAGCCGTCTGCGCTCTGCCCCCTACCCAAGTCAGTCAGTGTCTTTGTGCCAGACAGGTCAAACACTGCGATGGGAGCTAAGTTTGCACCAACAGCATAGGTGGGTCCTAGGAAACCCAAGACATGAACCAAAAATTGATCTGACAGGCCAAACATGGCAGACTTGCACTGCGGCCACGACATAGGCCTCGGCCCCCAGCTTCAGCAATCCTAGGCAGGAAGCGGACTTTCATTGCATCCAGGACATAGGCCTCTGCACAAACCCTCAGCAATCGCGGGCCTACAGCGGACACCAATGCTAGCGTAGCTGTGGACGTCTCATTAGCGCTGTATTGCTCCTGTAGTTTGTCCCAATGCAGTGCCCCGGATAGTAGAGCTAAAGTCAGATTAAATACAGGTGGGCTTCAGCCCACACTGCATGCCCCAGTCAGACCGGGGTTTTTTATAAATAGTCACAGGCAGGTACAACTCCGCAATGGGAATTCCGTGTGCACCGACAGCATGGGTGGCTCCCTGGAACCCACCGGCGGTACATAAACAAATCCCATTGCAGTGCCCAGCACAGCTGAGGTAACGTCAGGTTTAATGCAGGTGGGCTTCGGCCTACACTGCATGCCCCAGTCAGACTGGGGTTCTTTATAAGTAGACACATGCAGTTACAACTCCGTGTGGACCGACAGCATAGGTGGGTCCCAGGAAGCCACCGACGGTACATAAATATATCCCATTGCAGTGCCCTGGACAGCAAAGCTAATGTCAGATTAAATGCAGGTGCGCTTCGGCCCACACTGCATGCCCCAGTCAGACTGGGGTTTTTTATAAGTAGACACAGGCAGGTAAAACTCCCTATTGTGAAGTCCGTGTGGACCGACAGCATGGGTGGCTCCCTGGAACCCACCGGCGGTACATATATAAATCCCATTGCAGTGCCCAGCACAGCTGAGGTAACGTCAGGTTTAATGCAGGTGGGCTTCGGCCTACACTGCATGCCCCAGTCAGACTGGGGTTCTTTATAAGTAGACACATGCAGTTACAACTCCGTGTGGACCGACAGCATAGGTGGGTCCCAGGAAGCCACCGGCGGTACATAAATATATCCCATTGCATTGCCCAGCACAGCTGAGGTAACGTCAGATTAAATGCAGGTGGGCTTCGGCCCACACTGCATGCCCCAGTCAGACTGGGGTTTTTTATAAGTAGACACAGGCAGGTACAACTCCCTATTGTGAAGTCCGTGTGGACCGACAGCATGGGTGGCTCCCTGGAACCCACCGGCGGTACATATATAAATCCCATTGCAGTGCCCAGCACAGCTGAGATAACGTCAGGTTTAATGCAGGTGGGCTTCGGCCCAAACTGCATGCCCCAGTCAGATTGGGGTTCTTTATAAGTAGACACATGCAGTTACAACTCCGTGTGGACCGACAGCATAGGTGGGTCCCAGGAAGCCACCGGCGGTACATAAATATATCCCATTGCATTGCCCAGCACAGCTGAGGTAACGTCAGATTAAATGCAGGTGGGCTTCGGCCCACACTGCATGCCCCAGTCAGACTGGGGTTTTTTATAAGTAGACACAGGCAGGTACAACTCCCTATTGTGAAGTCCGTGTGGACCAACAGCATGGGTGGCTCCCTGGAACCCACCGGCGGTTAATATATAAATCCCATTGCAGTGCCCAGCACAGCTGAGGTAACGTCAGGTTTAATGCAGGTGGGCTTCAGCCCACACTGCATGCCCCAGTCAGACTGGGGTTCTTTATAAGTAGACACATGCAGTTACAACTCCGTGTGGACCGACAGCATAGGTGGGTCCCAGGAAGCCACCGGCGGTACATAAATATATCCCATTGCATTGCCCAGCACAGCTGAGGTAACGTCCGATTAAATGCAGATGGGCTTCAGCCCACACTGCATGCCCCAGTCTGACTGGGGTTTTTAATACATAGACACTGGCAGGTACAAATCCCTAATGGGAAGTCCCTGTGGACCCACAGCATGGGTGGCTCCCTGGAACCCATCGGCGGTACATAAATGTATCCCATTGCAGTGCCCTGCTCAGCAGAGCTAACGTCACATGAAATATAGGTGTGCTTCGGCCCACAGTGCATGCCCCAGTCAGAGTGGTAATATGTACCTTAACAGTAACCGCGTTGATGGGAATGTGGTGGCGACTGCGGACCTAGTAGCGCGGTTTTATTTAGTTGGTTTTCGGAAGGTGGCCAGGATTAAGTGGGCCGTGGCGGGGGGATGGTGGGGGGGCTCTCTTGTTGTGTCGGTAAAGGTGAAATTCTTGGACTGCCACCAGACAGACCAATGCAAAGGTATTTGGCAAGAATGTTTTCATTGTTGGGGGAGGAGGGGGATGTTTTTGAGGCACTACGTGTCCTCTCCACGTGTCCATGGTTATATGCACCTTAACAGTGACCGCGTTGGTGGGAAATGGCCTCGCCACCATCATGTCTTTGGGAAGCCTCCGTTTCCACACCCCAGTGACATAGCATTAGCAGTGGTATAGGCAGAGCCCAGAATTAGTAACATTTCAGCGGTAGCATTAGGGACAGGCCCCAGTAACATATCACTAGCAACATTATAGGGGGGGCACAGTCTTAGTTCCATTTCAGTAGTAGTAGCAGTCCAGACAGGCCCCAGTAACAATTCCAAAGCAGCAGTATAGGGGGAGCACAGTCTTAGTTCCATTTCAGTAATAGTAGCAGTCAAGACAGGCCCCAGTAACAATTCCGAAGCAGCAGTATAGGGGGAGCACAGTATCAGTTCCATTTCAGTAGTAGTAGCAGTCCAGACAGGCCCCAGTAACAATTCCAAAGCAGCAGTATAGGGGGAGCACAGTCTTAGTTCCATTTCAGTAATAGTAGCAGTCAAGATAGGCCCCAGTAACAATTCCGAAGCAGCAGTATAGAGGGAGCACAGTATCAGTTCCATTTCAGTAGTAGTAGCAGTCCAGACAGGCCCCAGTAACAATTCCGAAGCAGTAGTATAGGGGGAGCACAGTATTAGTTCCATTTCAGTAGTAGTAGCAGTCAAGACAGGCCACAGTAACATTCCCGTTGCAGCAGTTTAGGGAGATAACAGTCTCTTTCACATTTCAGTAGTTGCAGTATAGACAAGGCCCCAGTTACATTTATGTAGCAAAAGTGTGGGCCAACCCCACACACCTTGCTGTAGCATGAGTGCAGGCGAAGCCCATAAAAATTACTAGGATTACACTGTAGGCGAGGGCCCAAAAAAATTGGTGTACCAACAGTACTAATGTACCTCAGAAAAATTGCCCATGCCCAACCAAGAGGGCAGGTGAAACCCATTAATCGTTTTGGTTAATGTGGCTTAATTTGTAACTAGGCCTGGAGGCAGCCCAGTTAAAATAAAAATTGGTTCAGGTGCAAGTTTCAACGCTTTAATGAGAATTGAAACGTATAAACATTGTTTACAAAAGTCATATGACTGAGCCTTGTGGGCCTAAGAAAAATTGCCCGTTCGGCGTGATTACGTGAGGTTTCAGGAGGAGGAGCAGGAGGAGGAGGATAAATATAATACACAGATTGATGAAGCTAAAAGGTCCCCGTTTTTAATGGTGATAGAGGACGATGCTTCCATCCGCGGGTGCAGCCTACGTATTGTTTAGGTACCGCTGCTGTCTGCTGGTGGAGAAGAGAAGTCTGGGGAAATCCAGGCTTTGTTCATCTTTATGAGTGTAAGCCTGTCGGCACTGTCAGTTGACAGGCGGGTACGCAGATCCGTGATGATTCCCCCAGCCGCACTAAACACTCTCTCTGACAAGACGCTAGCCGCAGGACAAGCAAGCACCTCCAGGGCATAGAGCGCGAGTTCAGGCCACGTGTCCAGCTTCGACACCCAGTAGTTGTAGGGAGCAGAGGCGTCACGGAGCACGGTCGTGCGATCGGCTACGTACTCCCTCACCATCCTTTTACAGTGCTCCCGCCGACTCAGCCTTGACTGGGGATCGGTAAAACAGTCTTGCTGGGGAGCCATAAAGCTGTCAAAGGCCTTGGAGAGTGTTCCCATGCCTGCGCTGTACATGCTGCCTGATCTCCGCAACTCCCCTGCTACCTGGCCCTCGGAACTGCGCCTTCTGCCACTAGCGCTGTCGGATGGGAATTTTACCATCAGTTTGTCCGCCAGGGTCCTGTGGTATAGCATCATTCTCGAACCCCTTTCCTCTTCGGGTATGAGAGTGGAAAGGTTCTCCTTATACCGTGGGTCGAGCAGTGTGCACACCCAGTAATCCATAGTGGCCAGAATGCATGTAACGCGAGGGTCACGAGAAAGGCATCCTAACATGAAGTCCGCCATGTGTGCCAGGGTACCTGTACGCAACACATGGCTGTCCTCACTAGGAAGATCACTTTCAGGATCCTCCTCCTCCTCCTCCTCCTCAGGCCATACATGCTGAAAGGATGACAGGCAAGCAACATGGGTACCCTCAGCAGTGGGCCAAGCTGTCTCTTCCCCCTCCTCCTCATCCTCCTCCCCCTCCTCCTCCTCCTCCTCAACGCGCTGAGATATAGACATGAGGGTGCTCTGACTATCCAGCGACATACTGTCTTCCCCCGCCTCCGTTTCCGAGCGCAAAGCGTCTGCCTTTATGCTGTGCAGGGAACTTCTCAAGAGGCATAGCAGAGGAATGGTGACGCTAATGATTGCAGCATCGCCGCTCACCATCTGGGTAGACTCCTCAAAGTTTCCAAGGACCTGGCAGATGTCTGCCAACCAGGCCCACTCTTCTGTAAAGAATTGAGGAGGCTGACTCCCACTACGCCACCCATGTTGGAGTTGGTATTCCACTATTGCTCTACACTGCTCATAGAGCCTGGCCAACATGTGGAGTGTAGAGTTCCACCATGTGGGCACATCGCACAGCAGTCGGTGTACTGGCAGATTAAACCGATGTTGCAGGGTCCGCAGGGTGGCAGCGTCCATGTTGGACTTGCGGAAATGTGCGCTGACCCGGCGCACCTTTCCGAGCAGGTCTGACAAGCGTGGGTAGCTTTTCAGAAACCTCTGAACCACCAAATTAAAGATGTGGGCCAGGCATGGCACGTGCGTGAGGCTGCCGAGCTGCAGAGCCGCCACCAGGTTACGGCCGTTGTCACACACGACCATGCCCAGTTGGAGGTTCAGCGGCGAAAGCCAGCGGTCGGTCTGCTTTGTCAGACCCTGCAGCAGTTCGTGGGCCGTGTGCCTCTTCTCTCCTAAGCTGAGTAGTTTCAGCACGGTCTGCTGGCGCTTGCCCACCGCTGTGCTGCCACCCCGCGCGACACCGACTGGTGGCGACGTGCTGCTGCTGACACATCTTGATTGCGAGACAGAGGTTGCGTGGGAGGAGGAGGAGGGTGCTTTAGTGGAGGAAGCATACACTGCCGCAGATACCACCACCAAGCTGGGGCCCGCAATTCTGGGGGTGGGTAGGACGTGAGCGGTCCTAGGCTCTGACTCGGTCCCAGCCTCCAATAAATTCACCCAATGTGCCGTCAGGGAGATATAGTGGCCCTGCCCGCCTGTGCTTGTCCACGTGTCCGTTGTTAAGTGGACCTTGGCAGTAACCGCGTTGGTGAGGGCGCGTACAATGTTGCGGGAGACGTGGTCGTACAGGACTGGGACGGCACATCGGTAAAAGTAGTGGCGACTGGGAACCGAGTAGCGCGGGGTCGCCACCGCCATCATGTTTTTGAAAGCCTCCGTTTCCACAAGCCTATACGGCAGCACCTCCAGGCTGATCAATTTGGCTATGTGCACGTTTAACGCTTGAGCGTGCGGGTGCGTGGCAGCGTACTTGCGCTTGCGCTCCAACACTTGCGCTAGCGACGGCTGGACGCTGCGCTGAGAGACATTGCTGGATGGGGCCGAGGACAGCGGAGGTGAGCGTGTGAGTGCAGGCCAGGAAACGGTCGTGCCTGTGTCCTGAGAGGGGGGTTGGATCTCAGTGGCAGGTTGGGGCACAGGGGGAGAGGCAGTGGTGCAAACCGGAGGCGGTGAACGGCCTTCGTCCCACCTTGTGGGGTGCTTGGCCATCATATGCTTGCGCATGCTGGTGGTGGTGAGGCTGGTGATGGTGGCTCCCCGGCTGATCTTGGCGTGACAAACCTTGCACACCACAGTTCGTCGGTCGTCTGCACTCTCAGTGAAAAACTGCCAGACCTTTGAGCACCTCGGCCTCTGCAGGGTGCCATGGCGCGAGGGGACACTTTGGGAAACAGTTGGTGGATTATTCGGTCTGGCCCTGCCTCTACCCCTGGCCACCCCACTGCCTCTTCCAACCTGCCCTGCTGCTGCACTTGCCTCCCCCTCTGAAGACCTGTCCTCAGTAGGCTTAGCAAACCAGGTGGGGTCAGTCACCTCATCGTCCAGCTGCTCTTCCTCCGAATCCTCTGTGCGCTCCTCCCTCGGACTTACTGCCCTTACTACTACCTCACTGATAGACAACTGTGTCTCATCGTCATCGTCCTCCTCACCCACTGAAAGCTCTTGAGACAGTTGCCGGAAGTCCCCAGCCTCATCCCCCAGACCCCGGGAACTTTCCAAAGGTTGGGCATCGGTCACGATAAACTCCTCTGGTGGGAGAGGAACCATTGCTGCCCAATCTGGGCAGGGGCCCGAGAACAGTTCCTGGGAGTCTGCCTGCTCCTCAGAATGTGTCATTTTCATGGAGTGAGGAGGCTGGGAGGAAGGAGGAGCAGCAGCCAGAGGATTCAGAGTTGCAGCTGTGGACGGCGTAGAAGACTGGGTGGTCGATAGATTGCTGGATGCACTTTCTGCCATCCACGACAGGACCTGCTCACACTGCTCATTTTCTAATAAAGGTCTACCGCGTGGACCCATTAATTGTGAGATGAATCTGGGGACCCCTGAAACTTGCCTCTCTCCTAATCCCGCAGCAGTCGGCTGCGATACACCTGGACCAGGAGCTCGGCCTGTGCCCATACCCTGACTTGGGCCTCCGCGTCCTCGCCCCCGTCCACGTCCTCTAGGCCTACCCCTACCCCTCAGCATGGTGTATTACGAGATTAGCAGAAACAGAACGCTGTAATTAAATGTGCCGCTTATTGGCCTGTGGTTGGAGGCTGACTTCGCGTACGTAACGCACTGCAGAGCAGGCAATAATTATGTGCAAGGCTGGGTATTATTTCAACAACTACTACCCCAAGCAGAGACGCAGTAAACTGAAGGCAGTGACAGGCAGGCCTAATATTGTATTGTTTTGAACTTTTTGGAAAAAAGCCCACTACCTGTGTTATGCACTGTATTTCGATTGCCCTGTTGGAGGCTGACTTTGCGTACGTAACGCACTGCAGAGGCAGGCAACAATTATGTGCAAGGCTGGGTATGAATTCAACAACTACTACCCCCAGCAGAGACGCAGTAAACTGAAGGCAGTGACAGGCAGGCCTAATATTGTATTTTTTTGAACTTTTTGGGAAAAAGCCCACTGCCTATATAGCCAGTATACCTCTTTCCCTGCCTCACCAGTACTGGCCCTATGCTCTGTAAAATGACTGCAGACTGAGGACGCTATGGTCTGCACGCCCGATATACAAAAAAATAATAATTGTGCAACACTGCTAAAAGCAGCCTCAACAGTACTGCACATGGTCAGATGTGGCCCTAAGAAGGACCGTTGGGGTTCTTGAAGACTAAAATAACACCTAACCTTCTCCCTATAGCATCAGCAGCATCAGCAGCACTGTCCCTGATCTCTGTCAGCATGCATCTGTGGCGAGCCGCGGGCGGGGCAGATTTTAATACTCGGGTGTCACCTGATCTCCCCAGCCACTCACTGCAGAGGGGTGGTATAGGGCTGGAACGTCACAGGAGGAAGTTGTAATGCCTTCCATGTCTTTCTATTGCCCAGAAAAGCGCGCAAATTTCTCAGAGATGAAAGTGAAAGTAACTCGAACATCGCGTGGTGCTCGTCTCGAGTAACGAGCATCTCGAACACCCTAATACTCGAACGAGTATCAAGCTCGGACGAGTATGCTGGCTCATCCCTAATGATGGTCTATTATTGATTTCCATCCAGCTAGGTCAACTGCAAGTCAAACTGTTTTGGGCTGGCTGTAGGCCATAAGAGGACACAGAGCCCTGTGTCATGCACTGCCCCTTGTGGCCAACAGTATGTATAACGTTTGCCTGGAATATCTTGCTACATTGAAACCTTGTTATTAGAATACATTTGTCTACATTTTAAGCACCTTGTATAATTTCACTAGATAGATGGTTGCATTAAACATTTCTAGGCTTTCATTATTCTGCCTGTTTTAGATTTGACAGTTTTTAATCTGTATTTGCTTTAGGATGTATGTAATTAAAAATTAAACTTCAGTCACACTTCTAGATGATTGCTCTGCTATACATGTACATTAATCTTGCTTCCAACAGCTAAAGTCAGCCTAAGGGTACATTTATTTATGATAATGTTAAAATCATTTCCAGTCTTGCATACATTATGCAGTACTGTAATAACATACTATATAAACTTACTTACTCAGCTTTTTCTATATGGAACATATCAGTTATCAGTCCTTCGGGACTGTTGGCTTTGACATCTCTGTTGTATGAAAGTATCATATATAATATATGAATATTTGGAAATTGTGTAGAAGTCATATAGTGCAAACCATTCTGCATAATATCCAAATTCCTGGTAATGTGCGTGTGTATACTTGATAGAATACTGTCAATCAGTGGCCTGGAGATTGGGGTGGGCAGGGCTAACCAGGAGTCATATTGAGGACTACTTCTGTAGTCCTCCATGTGTGCCTGCTACTAATAAAATGGAAATTTCTCCCAAAGTATGGCACCGATATATACAAGAGACATGCAGGGCAACAAACAGATGCTGATAGATTCCCTTTAATTGGTATTAATGTGACTTTCATAAACCAATATGAACGAGCATATTAACCCCTTAAATGTAATCTGTCATCATCTTTTTGGAGCCTTCACTGAGAACAATAAAGGTAGTGACAGTTGCACTGATTACAGTGATATGTCTGCTGTATGTATCTGTGTATGTATGCTGTATGTATCTGTGCTGCAGTTTTGGAGAAATTTGCATTTTATCAGCAGCCCCACACAGAACTAGTTAGAGGGGATGCAGAGTATGTGGTTGCACCCGGGCACAGGAGCCTTAGGGAGCCCATAAGGCCTCTCTTCTTCATATAGGGAGCCCAGTCCTATAAATAAGGAATTATAGTTGGGGGCCCTGTTACAGGTTTTGCATTGGGGCCCAGAAGCTTCAAGTTAAGCCTCTGACTTTGCATATTCATGAACTGCAGGTTGGCACACCCACCCTGCCCTCCAGCCAATGGCTGGCAGCAGTCAATTTATTGCTGGAGGGTGGGGTGGGTGTAGCTAGCCTGCAGCTCATGAATATCCAGGACTACTGAAACCTATATGCATCTGCTGCTGCTGATAAAATTAAATTTTTTTCAAAACTACTTCACAGATACACAACACAGACATATCACTGTAATCAGTGTGCCTGCCACTAACTTATATTGTTCTCAGAGAGGGTGCAAAGAGATAGTGACAGAGGCTCTTTAACCCTTTGCAATCCAATTTTGGATTTAGGGTTTCCTAGGGGGCTTTCTCTACAGTAAGAATACCCTGCCGGACGTCTTCCGGCATCGGAGCTGTACAGTCTTCAATCAGAATGTCTTTAGATGTCAGACAGTGGATTGGAAAGGGTTAAATACATAGCTTCATTTAGTATCCAAGGTCACAGCAATTGATTTTCATCTCCACTTTTCAGAAGCTAGAAGACTAGCTTTCTGCTTACATAGCCATATGAGGGCGTGTTTGTTGTTGGGTGAGCTATAGCTTGGTTCCATTTTGAGGTACATCTATTGTATTTTATAACGCTTAATCATTTTCCTTGGGGGGAGTGGAGGGGGGCAGGGTGAAAAAACACATTCAGTCTGGCATTGGTTTTTGTATGTTTATGTAGTTCACCAAGCAGTAAAAATGACATGATAACTTTTTTCTGCTGGTTGATACCATTACGATGATGCCAAAATTCACTTCAGTGGGAGAGTTTTGCAATGCCAAGCTGGGTCACTGCACTACAGACACAGGGGTGCTCCGTGCTTGAGGCAAGTTGAACCTCTTGTCCCAGGCGGCGCCATCTAGCAGGAGGGGTTGAGCAGCATGGCAAACAGGAGGCACTGAGAGATTTTTAAAAGACCTGTGACAATGTGGAGAAGTTAATTGAATAACAACCTACCATGATGTCACAAGGGGCAGAGTTCAGCAGTGGAGATTGAGATTATGGATTTTGGGTTGAGATTTTATAGGCAGGGAAACACAGGGAGTTGTAGTTCTCTCCCATTGTACTATATGACATCCTCTAATAACTACCTGGATGTGTTGGGAGTTGTTGCGCTCTTAAACCCCATCCCTGTAATGCCTTTTAATATCAAATAATACCAAAATAGACATGCTGGTACTTGTATTTCCCTTCTTTTATATTCTCCCACTGTAATTTCTTCTGATAACTCATAATGTTGAGGCATGCAACTGGGATATATCTCCCCCTGGTCCAGCTAAGTCTTTTCCTGCTTTACGGCTTAGTCACACAAGTGTATATCGGCCACCGTTTTCACGGCTGGCCGATATACTCTTCCATCTGATGCATGGAATTCCAATGCATCAGATCACACAGGCATATTCCCGTGGTATAAAGTGCCCGGCCGGCCAATATAGCGCCAGGCGCTTTTACACTGGGCAGCAAAGATAGTCCTGGAACTATCATTCTGCCTGGAATATGTTGGCCACTGCATAGACTCCTATGGGAGCCAATGACAGCATCCGGAGAAGGGAGGTGGGAGGGAGTGTAGCAGCGTGACATCTACACTCCCTCCCCCTTCTCTCCTCCTCTCTCCTCCCCTCCGTCTGTTTGCAATGGGAGGGGGCAGGACGGAGGTGAAGCTAAGCTCCGCACCCTCCCATTGCTGGCTGCGGACAAGGGGCAGGAGCTTAGCCCCACTCCCTCTCATTGCAAACAGCCAGAGGGGAGGAGAGAAGAGGTGAGCTGGCGAGGGGGAGGGAAGGGGGAGACAGCTTAGCAGAGCTAAGCTGTCTCTCCCTGCCCCACAGCATTGTGGCCTCGGCATATATGCCCCATGCCCTTGCTGACTGAACGGGCACCCATTCGTTAAATTTGTGCGCCCATTCACGCGTTTTTACGACGCCTGTGGGCGCACATAAAAACGCCTACGGCCATGTGAAAGAGCCCTCAGTCCACCAAAAGTGTATCTCATTAACCCCTGCATCATCACCATAGATGTGCTCATTAACCCTTTTTGTATTCTAGACCACCATAGTTCTGCCTATTAATCCCTTTTACACACGTTTATTGCTCAAAATTCCCTTAAAAAGCCATCTTTTGAGCGATAATCACTGCTTGTAAATATGTGCCCATCGTGCCCTTACCCTGCATTCTTCATCCATTGCTGAGTTCAGCTCAGCTTAAAATCCATCGTCCCTGATAAGAGGGACCGCACGCTGAGTTCTCTGCGGGCAGCGCTGATAGCATTCCTTCCTGCTGCCCCGCTAGCATCTAGTTAGCTACTAATGGGCTGATTAGCTGATTAGAAGCTAATGCAAAATGATCGCTAAAAACTGTCAGTTTCTGACAAATTTTGAGCGATCATCTGTGTGTGTAAATGGGGCTTTAGGCTGCTAAGTATGTAGCCACAAACTTTTTCAGAGTTTCTGAAACCCATGGTACAGCTCCCTTAGGCTGTTGTTCACATTTGGTGAATACGCTGCAGATTTTTTGCAGCAGAATATCCGTAGTGTATTGTAGCAGCAGCAAAGTGCATAGGATTTTGAGTAATCCTGTTCACATGTTGCTGATATAACCTGCAGCGTTATATTAACCTGCTGTGCTCCAGTTTTTGTTTTTTAGAAAAAATATTCCCACTTGTGTCTGCAATTCTGATTGTCGGAATAATTGTTTACAGCCAGTAGCTCTGCTTACTACTGTACATATCTCATGATTCCTTGCTCAGGCATCACATAGGGGAGGACTGGCCAGATCACATCTGTCAAAAGCTAGTCTTAAACATTATTTCAAGTTGTGAGCCGTCTGCTGGGAGGAACCTATATAGGCCTAAAGCAGTGGAGAGCCTGCATACTGTGCACTCATGTCACCGGCAGACATGATTGATTGGTAATAGGCTGACATCTACAGGAAGCACCCTGTGGGAGAACAGAGGCAGAATCTACAAGCTTTTACAGATTGTCATTCCTAGATTGTGGTTATGCATTGGCCCAGACACATTGTGCCCCATATTTTATTATTAAATCACAGAAAAAGGATATAGCAAGTCAAGAATCACGGACGAACGTGATTTTTGTTGCGGAATCTGCGGCAGACCTCTGCACCGCGGATCCACAGCAAATAGCGCCCATAACATGCTATGGGAAATTCTGCACACAAGGAGAGGAAAAATCGCTGCATGCTGCATTTTTGCGCTAATCCTGCGCAAACGGTTAACATTGAAGTCAATGGAAGCTGTCCAATCTGCGGCCCCTCCGCAATTGACATTGTGGAAAGGTCACAGATTCAGTGTCATTGCCTAGGAAAAAGAAGGAGTTAAAAAAAATCTGTATTGTACATGTCCGATGGCTCGCTGTGCGGACCATCCACAGTACAGGTGAAAACAAAAGTAACCAGGTACGCGCGGACGTCGCTGCTCCTAGAGCCGGATTCTGCTGCGGGATCCCACATGCAGAATCCGACTCTGCCGTGTGCAGGAGGCCTAACTGCCAGCGGTCATACATACTAATATACAGCTACAAAGTACAAGGGCAGGTATAGATACAGCATGTAGACAGCCAGACTGCTATATGGAGGTGCAATATACTGATGAACGACCACTCACATACCTACTTAATATTGAGGGAAGTAGCTGCTTAGTATTAGGCCGCTTCCACACGGACTACAAAATCGTGCGATTTTGTAGCAATGCAACATATATCTACAAAATGCATGTATGAAAAGCCCATGTTTTCCAATGGAGCCTTTCTATGTGTTGCATCGCAGCGCACAAAAACACAGTTTTCATACAGTGCGATGCATATTTTACAGTAGTAAAAACTACTGTTTGAGCCCTAAACTAAACCCTAGCTGCACAAAAAAAATACATCACCTCTCCAGCGCTGTCATCTCCCCGCACGTCTCTCCTGAAACTCCCCTGGCAGTTGCTAGAAGTTCCCCAACAGAGCTTCCTGGTCAGTACTTTGGAAATCCCCGCCTCCAGGAAGCTCTGCCTCTGATTGGTTCTTGTGCAATCAGAGACAGCGCTTAATGAACCAATCACAACCATTCATTGAATCAATTGAGTTCTATTGAGCCAGTCTGCATGGAATCTGACCTGAAATGGAGCATGCTGCGATTTGTTTTCCGGACCAAATGGTCCGCAAATCGTATCTGCATCCTTAAATTCAGTTGCAGATGCCAAAGCTTTCCTATGGGCAATGTGAATTGCGGATCTTCCGCACAGGTGACCCGTGTGGATTCAGCAAATCAAATCTGCCCATGGGCATTGGGCCTTATTCTCGTCTGTGATACAGAGGACATGCAGTGATTTTTTTCACATAAACCATTGGTCCGTTTGAAAAAGCGCTGGTGTGAATAGCCTCCTAGGCTATAATGGGGCCATGTGCGGTCGCAATTGATTTCAATAGTTTAGTTTTCACTATCTAGATTTTATCCCATTAATTGTATGGGTGAGAAAAGATAGGACTTGCCCTATTTTCCTGCTATTTTTTTTCAAACGCCTGTGCTATGGCAAGGAGTTTGAACGGACAGCACCCCCTTCCCCTTCAAAACCTTGTTTATTCGCAACTACGCTGCGCACCGGCGAGCGTATTTGCACACACGGCCATCTGAAACTGTCCAAAAACCACTACATACTGATCTGACTGGCCAGCACTGCTCGTGTGGACAGCACTGGTCAAGGAAAGCAGGTGTAGTGCTTCTACTGATGATGTATACTGATGTACAGTGTACATCAGTAGTCAGAGAAGTAGTTTGGCCATCCTTGTTTCTCGAGGACGAGAGGGCTGCTTTAACTCTATTCTATGGGTCAGTACATTTTTTGACCGCATCATGGAGGGAAGGTGGGACCAAATTAAATTTTGCCCCTGTTGATGGAAAACCTAGCTATGCGTGGACAAGGCATACAAAGAATGCCTTTCCCACAATGCATGTAATGCATCATGTGTGGATATGATCTATTATTATTATGATAACTCATGGCGGACTGCTCTGCAAGTATAATACTAAGCAGCCACTCCCCTCAATATGTGGTAGTCGTCAGTGGTTGTTCATCAGTATATTGCACTTTTGTTTCTCCATATAGCAATTTGCCCATCTGCATGCTGTGGGATATGGTGGCTATACCTGCATTTTGTATCAGTATACCAGTAAGGCGTTAGCGCTCTGTCCAAGGTGTCCTTCTCTCTGCTTCGTTTTTGAAGGAGAGAAACTGAAATGAAAAGGAAAAAAATTATGTTTTTTCCCCCCATTGATTTCAATGAAACTTCAAAAAAACGGAAAACAAATGGAAAAGCTTCAGTTTGCTTCCATCCGTTTCCGGATTTTGGATGGGAAAATAGCACAGTACACAGCATTATTTTTCTGTCCAAAAAATGGAAAACTGGACGGAATGTAAGCAAACTGAAGTATTTCCACTTTTTTTAAAACCCCATTGAAATCAAAGGGAATAAAATTGATCAATTCTTTTAGTTTTATTTCAGTTTCTCTCCAAAAACAGCAGAGAAATGGAAACGCTGAAGTGAGCGCTAACACAGGTGTGACAGCAGCGTAAGTATGGCCGCCTTCTGTGATTTTTGACCTGATGATTTATTATTCAGAAACACTACATGCTGCTCTGACAGGCTGGTGCTGCTCACATGGGCATGACTGGCCAGTCTGAGCAGCATGTAGTGTCTAAGGCACCTTTTGCGGGGATCGGAATTAGTCCACATGGACAATTCTGCATCATAATGTTATCCCTATAGAGCTTGAATTCCGCACCTGTTAAAATCTGCATCTTCAGTTCAAAACAGCAAGATTAACTTCTGCAGCGGAAAAGCTTTCTGCTATGGAATTAAGAACGTCTTGCGGAATTATTGTTACAGATTTCTAGCATACAGGAGATGTAATTCCGCAATTAAAGTCTGCATAACAAAGTGCAAAAAAATTTTGCAAGATGTTCAGTAGAACACATTCTGCAGTTAAAAAGGCAACAAAATCGCACTAATTGCCAAAATCCTCACCTACCCAGCGTTCTGTGAACAATTCTGTCCCATGTAAAAGGTCCCTTAAACTAGTCATGTGTATTAACGCACAGTTTGCATCAGGTAGTCATAGAAGAGGTGCGTCAATCTTTGTTTGTCCAGGACTAGAGGGCCACTTTAACCGAAATTGGGAAGATTTAAAATATCTGGATATACCCTGTTTCCCTGAAAATAAGACATACCCTGAAAATAAGACATAGCATGATTTTTCAGAATTTTTGAGGATGCAAAATGATTTTTCAGGCTTTTTGAGGATGCTTGAAATAAAAGCCCTACTCCAAAATTAAGCCCTGCTATCAGTTAATTAAAAAAAGTCAATTTAAATAGTGTCCAGGCAGCTATACATGTAAAAAAGTTAAACCTTTTTGAACAAAAATGAATATAAGACACTGTCTTATTTTGGGGGAAACACAGTAGTATGTGCAATATTTTTTACTCTTTACTCTGTCGCAAGCGAAACGTGAAAACTTTTCCTCCTTCTCTCTCCTAGGATCCTGTGCCATGATACTAGGACTTAAACTGGGATTATAAAATATATACTGCCTTGCAAACTAAGCTGAACCCAACATAGTAATTTCTAGTAATGCTCGTTAAAATAAAAGGCATTTCCTATAGAAATATTACAATGTGTACATACAGTATATGATTTAAAATGGCTTTATCTTTTCTAATGATGTAATACAACTGTCCAACAGAAGGTGGCATTCTTCAATAATAATAAAAACACATTACACTATGCGGTACAAACGAAATACTTTCCATATACCGTAGTATATCCCTGAAAAAATGCTCCATTGAGTTTAACAGAGTAATTGTCACATTATGACCACTCTGAGGAGGCCGTATGCCCGTTCCTGTGTATAGGAACAAAGACAACCGCCTGTGGGATAGCCTGTTTCTAAGCCTGAGAACTTTTTGTAGACTTTCTGCATTTAATAATAATCTTTATTTATATAGCGCTAACATATTCCGCAGTGCTTACAAGACAGGGAAAATATAAACAAGACCACGGTTACATGAAGTAATCAATTGATAGAAACAGTAGCGGTGAGGGTCCTGCACCAACAAGCTTACATACTACAAATAATGGGGTGATACAGAAGGTAAAGGGGCTGGAGATGTTCACAGTATGGCAAGATGAAGAATGACAATAGTCAGGCCGTATAGTGGCTGAATCGGTATGACTGCAGGTGCCGGTTAATTACTACTAGCAGGGATTGCAGTCGGTAGGACAGGGAGCATGTTATCAGGTGAAGTACAGAGGGGTTTGGTTTAGGGAATGCGCTATGCCTCCCTAAAAAGGTGTGCTTTTAGAGCACCCCTGAAGTTTTGTGAGTCATGGATTGCCTGGATAGACTTTGGTAGCACGTTCCAGAGGACTGGTGCTGCTCTGGAGAAGTCTTGGAGGCAAGAATGAGAGGTTCGAATTAAAGGGGCACTTAGTCTAATTTTGTTAGCAAAGCAGAGGGCGTGGGCTGGGTGGTGATTTGAGATGAGGGATGCAATATAGGGCGGCGTGGTGCTGTAGATAGCTTTGTGGATGAGGGTGAGGAGTTTGAACTGAATTCTGTATTTGATGGGCAGCCAGTGCGATACTCTCTCTTGTGTGACAGCACAGGAGTGAGTATGTGCGGGGACGAGTGTCGGGCATCGTTTGCCCGACATTCTTCCGGTGTAAATGGACCTTTTCTCCATATAAAGTTTAGCTCTTCTGGTAGGATTTTCTCGACATTATCTTAGTTGCATTTTTCAGCTAAATCTATGGCCCACAAAGAGCTTGCAACACATCAAAGGGACCTGATTGTTGAAAATTATCTGTCAGGAGAAGGGAAACATAAAATTATAAGCCACTACATATACCATGGAACACAGTGAAGACTGTTATCAAGAAGTGAATTACATTTGGTACTGCAGGAATTTCTGGCAAGTCCTGGTTGTGCATATGACAACCATCTCCCGCATTCTTCATATATCTGGGCTGTGGGGTAGAGTGGGAAGACAGAAGCCTTTTTAACAAAGAAAACCATCCAAGCCTGGATATGTACTGCCAAAACCTACATCAAGTCTGCTAAAAGTATGATTGAGAACATGTTCTGGTCTGATGAGACCGAGGGGGACTTTTTGGCCCTAATTCCGAAATGTATGTTTGGCACTAAGCCAACACTGCGCATCACCAAAAGAACCCCATACCCACAGTGAAGATGGTGGAAGCAGCATTATGCTTTGGGGCAGTTTTTCTGCTGCTGGGGCTTTAGGTAAGGTGGAGGGAATTCTGAACATTTCCAAATATCAGTCCATTTTGGCACAAAACCTTCAGGCTTCTGCTAAAAAGCTGAAGATGAAGAGGAATTTCACCTTTCAGCACAACCCAAAGTATGCCTTCGAATCAGCAAAAGAATGGCTTTGCCAGAAGAAGATCACAATTTTGGAATGGCCCAGCCAGAGCCCAGACCTGAATCCCATTGAAGATCTGTTGGATAACCTGAAGGGGGCGCTACACACGAGATGCCCTCACAATCTGACAGATTTGGAGCGCTTTTGCAAGGAAGAGTGGGCAAAGATGCCAAGTCGAGATGTGCCATACTGATAGAGACCGACCCAAAAATACTGAATGCTGTCAAAGTCAAAATGGGTACATCAACAAATATTAGTTTATTGTGTGCAAATTTATGCAACCTCATTATTTTAGTTTTTTTTTTAAATTCCACTCTTAAAGCTTTTAAATTGTTGTTCAATGGAATTGCACAGATAATGGGACATTGGAGATGGAAATAAATCTGAAGTGATTCATCTTTGTCGGATTTTTAAATATGACAGAAACATGGCATTTTAACAGGGGCGGGTAGACTTTTTATATCTATTGTACATGCGTATTTTATACGCAATGCTAAATCCCCATAGACTTGCATTGGGGCATTAAGATCTGCGTTTTACCCACACGTATTTGACGTGCGTGAAAAAAATCGCAGCATGTCTTTTTTTGGTGCATATTACAGACCGAAATAGGCCATACAAGTCTATGGAAGCAGCAAAAATATGCATATTCACTGCATATTTACTCAGGAAGTAAGGAGAAATCTCCTTCACCTTCGTCACTGCGCATTTACGCACACAAAAAAGCCAAAATACGCGTTGCATATTACATGATCAGAATATGTTACGCTCATGTGAGTGAGGCCTCAGTCCTAGGTTCAAATCTGATTAATAATCACAAAAAAGGGGGCGGAGCCTGACCTCCGAGCGTAATGGCTGCTTAAGACCAGCGCTCTGTCTGTGAGGTGTCCTTGCGGGGTTCTTTCTCCAGCCATCTACAGCGGACATGCCGAAATCTGCCAAGGAGAGGAGCGGGGAGCAGCTGAGCACCCCCCGGAAGCTAAAAAACCAGGTCGGAATGCAGCGCTTTTTAAAAGAACGGGACTCCCGGTCCCCGCGCCCGCCAGCCAAGATGGCGCCGTCACACGAGGCTGCAGCTCCGGCAAAAAGTAGGGAGAGGGGAGGGGAGACCTCGTCTGATGAGGAAGAAGATAGTGAAATAATCACAAGGGGATTCATGAAGCAGCTTTTTGCTGATGCCCTGCAGCCCCTGATCTCGGATTTATCCGAGATCAAAGAGGACGTTAAGCACCTGGGGCGCAGGGTGGAAGACCTGGAGGTGTCCTCCTCCTCCATTACATCCCACGCCATGGTCTTAGCACAAGTGTTAAAGGAACAGCACGAGCACCTAAATCGCGCCCTAATTTCTCAAGAGGACCTAGAGAACAGAAACAGGCACTGCAACGTTCGTATAAAGGGGCTCCCTGAGTCATTTGATGCGGACTCCCTCTTTAAGGTAGGGGCTGAAATATTTGATCTTCTGTTGGGACCTGAAAAGGCTCTGCACATGGGCATAGAGCGTATCCATAGGGCTCTCAGACCCCCTCCCTCCTCAAACGAGCCTCCCAGGGACATTATTTGCAAGATGTTTTCATTCCAAGACACTCTTGCTGTCCTTAATGCCGCGAAATTGCACAAAGGGTGGAAGTTCCGAGGCCATGACCTGCAGTTTTTTCAAGACTTGGCGCCCTCTACACTATACAAAAGGAGACTATTGCGACCGCTTCTGGAGGCCCTTAGAGACAAGGACTTGCGCTATTCCTGGCTGTTCCCTTTTGGGTTGGGGATTTCCGTAGGGGGTCGTAGGCTGACAATTAGAACCCCAGAAGATCTACACAAAGCCTGGCCCCTACTGGGGATACCCCCTCTGGATCTACCGTGTTGGCTCCCACTTCCTGGCCTCCCAAATCTGCCAAAACTCCCTCCGTCTGATGCGTGGCAACAAGCGTCCAATACAAAGTCGCCTAGAGGGAAAAGAAAGAAGACAAAGGAGACCCCCATCATTGAAGACACTTGAGGGTTCTGCACGGCACAGGCTTTGTTCACCTTTCGTCAGGCTGTTTTCCACACGGCCTAGTCACGCGCCCTCAAGTTTGTTAGAGCTATGACACAAATAGCCTATCTGGGGGTTGGGCTTTTCGTCGCCTTATGCCACACCGGAACGGTGTGACACAGTTGCCCTCCAAGTTGCTGTTTGAGTGCTAAGTTATGATTTGCGGTAATGTTAATTTTCTTGTTGTGATCTTGCTCCTCCCAGACCCAGCCTCGGCTGGGACTCAATCCTATAGACCTCTTTTCTATATGTCCTCTCCAAGTGGACCCCGTTGGACCCCTTACAGTCCAGGCTGTCCTCAGTTGATCGATCCTTACCTCTTTTGGGATCGACCAACCCGCCTCACCCCCCCCCTCTTTGCAACTCTCCTCTCTTACCCCTTGCATCCCCACGTGTAGACGACCCAGTCGCCGTGAGGAGGCGCACATTTTCTCTCAAGAGAGAGCGGTTTCGTCTTCCCTTTTCTACGTACTCATAGTGTGTCCTCCCCTCCTTTCGTGTCTGTTAAGTATACCCCCTCCCCCTTGACCACCCCGAGGGTCTCCTTCCTCTCTCCCTCCCGTTCCCCCCTCCCTCCCCTAGGTCTCGCGTACCCAGTCAAGGTAACCCGGACTCAGCAGAGGAGGTTACCTTTTATTTTCATCCGTCTGACGCAGTCTGTTCTGTCTGTCTCTCATCAAGTTCTGCAGAGCTAGGTGGCGTCTGTTCCTGCTTCAGCATGAGCGACTCTCTAAGATGGACCACGTTCAACGTTAAAGGGCTGAACTCCCCATCCAAGAGGCATCACATTGCACTACTGCTGAGAAGGTATGGCACTAAAATTGCATTTCTACAGGAGACCCACTTCAGGGGGAATAGACGTTTGTCCCTCCCTGGGAAACATTTTACGCAGGCATACCACAGCACGCACCCAACGGCTGCCGCTAGGGGAGTTGCTATACTTTTCCATCACTCTGTGGCCTTCACTTGTGAAGCTCAACACTCAGATGAAGCGGGAAGGGTCCTCTTCTTGAGAGGTAAACTTCTTAATCAGAAAGTAACGATAGCGAACCTATACACTCCTAACACGGGGCAGGTACCGTGGCTGTTAAGTCAGCTCGAGACATTAAAGCATTTTGCTGAGGGTCCAATTCTCCTGGGGGGCGATTTAAATCTGACTCTGAGCCCCGTCCTGGATTCCTCAACCGGGAAGTCCCACATCTCCCAGGCTAAGCTCAGAAGACTGTACCGCGGTCTTTCGGAGTTGGGTTTGGTAGATGCCTGGAGACACACCAACCCGTCAACGAAAGACTTCACCTTCTATTCTCATGTACACCTGTCCTTCCAACGCCTTGACTATATTTTTATCTCCTCGTCCCTATTAAAATCCGTCACTGGAGCCAAAATCGATCCTATTCTTATATCGGACCATGCTCCGCTACACACCGACTTGGATCTATCCCCGCCCCCCCATCGGGAGTGGAGATGGAAGTTAAATCCCTCACTCCTTGATCTGGAAGAGGACAAACAACATCTAAGCTCCCTATTAGACGAATTCTTTCATCTAAATAATTCCCAGGAGGTCTCAACTCCTATGATCTGGGAAGCCCACAAGGCCTACGCAAGGGGCCTTTTGATCGCTCTGGGCTCCAGAGTTAAAAAAAGATTACAAAAAAGTATTGACGATAAGCTTCAGCAAATAACTAAGCTTGAACAGGCGGTTAAGGGCTCACATTGCAAGGCCGCGCTAGACAAATTGACTACCCTCAGAAAGGACCTGAAAAGAGACTTTGACTCTAGGTATAATAAGAAACACCTACATCTGCAAAAAACAGTCTATATTCAGGGCAATAGGGGCAGTAAATGGACTTCTGCCCTTATCAAAAAAGCCCGTAAGAGAAATTTCATTAGCTCAATAAAGACCAGCTCAGGAACTCAGGTCACCTCCTCTGCAGACATAGCGGTAGAGTTTCAGGCTTTCTATTCCCAATTATATAACATACGCCAACCCCTCTCCCCGGACGAGCAACTAGACGCCCACACACAAATACAAACTTATCTGAGTGGGCTAAGCCTGCCCAGTCTAGACGAAGACGCGGTGGTGTCCCTGACGAGACCAGTCTCCTCTCAGGAGGTTGAGGACCTCCTGTCTTCTTCTCCTTCCGGCAAAAGCCCAGGTCCCGATGGGCTATCGGCTACGTACTATAAAGCCTTTAAATCTTGTTTGGTCACCCATCTAACAGAACTATTTAACTCCCTTCTCGGCGGGGAATCCCTACCCAAACAAGCGCAAGAGGCGCACATTACGCTGATTCATAAGGACAACAAAGACCCGGAGGCCTGCGGAAGTTATAGACCGATATCCCTTATCAATTTCGATGTTAAACTGTGGGCAAAACTTCTCGCAAAAAGGCTTGAAAAATATATTCCATCCCTTATTAACAAAGAGCAGGCTGGTTTTGTCGGGGGCAGAGAGGGAAGAGACAACTGCGTCAGACTTCTCCACGCAATAAGGCACGCCCAAAAGCAAAATATACCTCTGGCTCTAGTAGGCTCAGATGCCGAAAAAGCCTTTGACCGTGTCAATTGGTTATATATGCGCTCGGTCCTGACCCATTTTAAAATTCCCCCCACTTTCATCTCTGCCATCTTCTCCCTGTACGCTGCCCCATACGCCAGACTTAAGATAAATGACGTCCTCTCGCCCCCTTTCAATATCAGTAATGGCACCCGACAGGGATGCCCCCTATCTCCCTCATTATTCATCCTTGCCCTAGAGCCGTTTCTGCAGAAGATTCGAATTGATCCCATTATTCAGGGACTAAAGGTAGGTTGGGCTTCCCTCTCACTAGCAGCCTATGCCGATGATGTGATTTTCCTGGTCACGAATCCCGAAGAGGGTCTGCCGCGTCTCACTGTTCTCTTGGAGGATTTTGGGGCCCTTTCGAATTTTTAAATAAATTATTCAAAGTCGAAAGTCCTGAACATCTCGATCCCGGCTAACCGTTGCCGAGCGCTAAAGGCTAACTCCCCCTTCTCATGGGCCACAACAGACATAGATTTTCTGGGCATACAGCTCACGAAAAGAGCAGAGGATTTGTTCTCGGCTAATTTTTCCCCTCTCCTGGCTAGGCTGAAGGGCTTTCTGCGCTCGTATGACCTCTCTTTCTTATCATGGATGGGGAGAAAGAATATTTTGCAGTCTTATGTCATTCCAATCCTTTTATATAAAATGCGTCTCCTCCCGATCCACATCCCCAACTCCATTTTCAAGTCCTTGCACTCGATCATCCTAAATTATGTGTGGAGGGGTAGGAGACCAAGATTGGCCCACAGTTTGCTAGAAAGGAGGAGGGCTGATGGAGGAATGGATTTTCCTAATCCAAGAGCTCTATATCTCTCTATCCAACTAGGTCACTGGATGGAGCTGGCGCTCCCCTCTAAGGACCACTTAATACAAGAGCTAGCACTGTCCTCATATGGCCCCACTCTCCTCCAAGACTTATGGTTCCTGGCGCAGATTTTGCGGAAGCGTAGGACGGTTTGCCCCCTCTTCAGGGGAGCCTTGGAGACCTGGCACAAGCTGGGTGACAGGTTGGCTCCCCCCCCTTCTCCGCTTACCCCCCTGAACGCCCTACATAAGACAGTGGACCTACACCTGGATCCCTGCTCGGCCGGCTGCTGGCAGATCCTATCGGACAAAAAAATAGCGGACATACAGACGAGGGCCCATTTCTCCCCTGAAGATATCCTAAAGGACTTAGCACCTAGGCATAACCTCCCATTCTTAGTGACAGCACACATGACAGAAGTCATTAAAAATTTTTTAACTCAACACAGGTCGTCCAGACCGCTAACTAACTTTGAGAAAACTTTGACCGATAACAACGCTTCTGGGAGGAAACTGGCGGTCATTCGAAAACAATTTATATCCCCTACGGGTAACAATAAACCAGTGTTCATCACCTCCTGGGAGAAGGAGCTCAAGGTCTCTCTCTCGGAGAGGGATATTAGAGTCATACTTAAGAATGCTTTCGGTGCCTCGCCCTGTGTTACCGCACAGGAGTCACATTATAAATTGTTATCTAGATGGTATAGGACTCCCCAATGGCTCTCTGATCACAAGCTATCACCTAAAGATTCCTGCTGGAGATGTGATTCGGCAACGGGTTCGTACCTGCACTTGTGGTGGGAGTGCCCGGTGTTGGCACCCTTCTGGAGGGACGTTGGGGATGTGCTGAGCAAGCTTCTCCCAGGGTTGGTGCTTTCCCCTGAAGTGGTCATCCTGTGGAAGCCGTCGGCTGCCTTCCATCCGCAGAAGCACAAATTAATAGCACTCCTTCTAGATGTGGCGAAATCTCTTATCCCCCGTCTTTGGCTCCGTAAAGACCCACCTTCCCTGGAAATGTGGAAGGAGAGGGTTGATCTCCTCTCAAATCTGGAGGAACTGTCCAGCTACTCCAGGGGTTCCCATGAGAAATTCCTGAAGACATGGAGCTCATGGCGCTCTATTAGGGTTGATCTTTGAAGGTGAGATGGAGGCCCGTCGGGCTTGGCGGATGGGGGGGTCGGCGCTCATCCGCTTCTCTCTGGTTGGGTGGCTATATTACCCTACCGGTGAATGATAGAGTGACCTCTCTATTCACAAGTCCACAAGACCTCATCAACCTCCCGATACAGGGGATTTGCCCTTAGCCGGATCGCTATTGGCTGCTCTGGCCCTTTTCTATATTCAGAGGCTGACGGGGCGCGAGACTAGGCCCCCCCTCCCTCCCCTCTTGACCCCCTCCCCCTGCTTTGTTAGTTTCCCATTGTTCCTCTCGTCCCCACTTTGTAGGTTTGATTATGTTGGTTGGAGGGAGGGATCCCGATGGGGCTGCTGTCCCAGGTGTAGGGGTTTCTCCCCCCCCCCTAGTGGCTTGGCCACTCTGTTGTCTTTGAATGTCTCGAAATTACCAATGGGTTTTGTATTTCGCCAATGGCTGTTTAGTACGCTTCTGCTTCTACCTTCTTAAGCCATCCGAGACGTTGTTCATTGTCTGTCGATTGATTGTTTAATATTTAAAATGTCAATAAAACTTGAATTTAAAAAAAAATAATCACAAAAAAGTGAGCACCACACAATTAATAAGGGTAAGGCGTGCCGAAAAAACACATGACGTACCAAATGAACTAGAGTGAAAAATATACAACGACAAATGCGCAAATACAGCAAATAGGCATACTACATAGAAAAATAATGTAAAAGTTTATTAAACACATATGCAAATAACATGAACAACACCCATAGGGAACAAGTTAAGAACTATTAGAATATGAATTCATAGCTAACCACTAGAGATGAGCGAGCACCAAAATGCTCGGGTGCTCGTTACTCGAGTCGAAATTTTCGCGATGCTCGAGGGTTCGTTTCGAGTAACGAACCCCATTGAAGTCAATGGGCGACCCGAGCATTTTTGTATATCGCCGATGCTCGCTAAGGTTTCCATTTGTGAAAATCTGGGCAATTCAAGAAAGTGATGGGAACGACACAGCAACGGATAGGGCAGGCGAGGGGCTACATGTTGGGCTGCATCTCAAGTTCCCAGGTCCCACTATTAAGCCACAATAGCGGCAAGAGTGCCCCCCTCCCAACAATTTTTACTTCTGAAAAACCCTCATTAGCAAGGCATACCTTAGCTAAGCACCACACTACCTCCAACAAAGCACAATCACTGTCTGCATGATACTCCGCTGCCACTTCTCCTGGGTTACATGCTGCCCAACCCCCCCGCACGACCCAGTGCCCACAGCGCACACCAAAGTGTCCCTGCGCAGCCTTCAGCTGCCCTCATGCCACACGCTGGCCTCATAGCCACACGACCCTCATGTCTATTTATAAGTGCGTCTGCCATGAGGAGGAACCCCAGGCACACACTGCAGAGGGTTGGCACGGCCAGGTAGCGACCCTCTTTAAAAGGGGCGGGGCAATAGCCCATAATGCTGTACAGAAGAAATGAGAAATCCAATCCTGTGCCACCTGCATCAGGAGCTGCAAACGTGGGCATAGCAATGGGGAACCCATGTGCCACACACTATTCATTCTGCCAAGGTGTCTGCATGCCCCAGTCAGACCGGGGTTTTTTATAAATAGTCACAGGCAGGTACAACTCCGCAATGGGAATTCCATGTGCACCCACAGCATGGGTGGCTCCCTGGAACCCACCGGCTGTACATAAATGTATCCCATTGCAGTGCCCAGCACAGCTGAGGTAACGTCAGGTTTAATGCAGGTGGTCTTCGGCCCACACTGCATGCCCCAGTCTGACCGGGGTTTTTAATACATAGACACTGGCAGGTACAAATCCCTAATGTGAAGTCCCTGTGGACACACAGCATGGGTGGCTCCCTGGAACCCACCGGCGGTACATAAATATATCCCATTGCATTGCCCATCACAGCTGAGGTAACGTCAGGTTTAATGCAGGTGGTCTTCTGCCCACACTGCATGCCCCAGTCAGACTGGGGTTCTTTAGAAGTGGACACATGGAGTTACAACTCCGTGTGGACCGACAGCATGGGTGGGTCCCAGGAAGCCACCGGCGGTACATAAATATATCCCATTGCATTGCCCATCACAGCTGAGGTAACGTCCGATTAAATGCAGGTGGTCTTCGGCCCACACTGCATGCCCTAGTCTGACCGTGGTTTTTAATACACAGACACTGGCAGGTACAAATCCCTAATGTGAAGTCCCTGTGGACACACAGCATGGGTGGCTCCCTGGAACCCACCGGCTGTACATAAATATATCCCATTGCATTGCCCATCACAGCTGAGGCAACATCAGGTTGAATGCAGGTGGGCTTCGGCCCACACTGCATGCCCAGTCACACTGGGGTTCTTTAGAAGTGGACACATGGAGTTACAACTCCGTGTGGACCGACAGCATGGGTGGGTCCCAGGAAGACACTGGCGGTACATAAATATATCCAATTGCATTGCCCATCACAGCTCAGGTAACATCAGGTTTAATGCAGGTGGGCTTCGGCCCACACTGCATGCCCCAGTCAGACTGGGGTTCTTTAGAAGTGGTCACATGGAGTTACAACTCCGTGTGGACCGACAGCATGGGTGGCTCCCTGGAACCCACCGGCGGTACATAAATATATCCCATTGCAGTGCCCAGCACAGCTGAGGTAACGTCAGCTTTAATGCAGGTGGGCTAAAAATTACTAGGATTACAATGTAGGCGAGGGCCCAAAAAAATTGGTGTACCAACGGTACAAATGTACTTCAGAAAAATTGCCGATGCCCAACCAAGAGGGCAGGTGAAACCAATTAATCGCTTTGGTTAATGTGGCTTAATTTGTAACTAGGCCTGTAGGCAGCCCAGTTAAAATAAAAATTGGTACAGGTGCAAGTTTCAACGCTTTATTGAATTGAGAATTGAAACGTATAAACATTGTTTACAAAAGTTATATGACTGAGCCTTGTGGGCCTAAGAAAAATTTCCCGTTCGGTGTGATTACGTGAGGTTTCAGGAGGGTGAGCAGGAGGAGGAGGATGAATATAATACACAGATTGATGAAGCTAAAAGGTCCCCGTTTTTTATGGTGATAGAGAACGATGCTTCCATCCATGGGTGCAGCCTACGTATTGTTTAGGTATCGCTGCTGTCCGCTGGTGGAGAAGAGAACTCTGGGGAAATCCAGGCTTTGTTCATCTTTATGATTGTAAGCCTGTCGGCACTGTCGGTTGACAGGCGGGTACGCTTATCCGTGATGATTCCCCCAGCCGCACTAAACACCCTCTCTGACAAGACGCTAGCCGCAGGACAAGCAGTCACCTCCAGGGCATACAGCGCGAGTTCAGGCCACGTGTCCAGCTTCGACACCCAGTAGTTGTAGGGGGCAGAGGCTACGTACTCCCTCACCATCCTTTTACAGTGCTCCCGCCGACTCAGCCTTGACTGGGGAGCGGTGACACAGTCTTGCTGGGGAGCCATAAAGCTGTCAAAGGCCTTGGATAGTGTTCCCCTGCCTGTGCTGTACATGCTGCCGGCTCTCCGCGCCTCCCCTGCTACCTGGCCCTCGGAACTGCGCCTTCTGCCACTAGCGCTGTCGGATGGAAATTTTACCATCAGTTTGTCCGCCAGGGTCCTGTGGTATAGCATCACTCTCGAACCCCTTTCCTCTTCGGGTATGAGAGTGGAAAGGTTCTCCTTATACCGTGGGTCGAGCAGTGTGTACACCCAGTAATCCGTAGTGGCCAGAATGCGTGTAACGCGAGGGTCACGAGAAAGGCATCCTAACATGAAGTCAGCCATGTGTGCCAGGGTACCTGTACGCAACACATGGCTGTCCTCACTAGGAAGATCACTTTCAGGATCCTCCTCCTCCTCAGGCCATACACGCTGAAAGGATGACAGGCAAGCAGCATGTGTACCCTCAACAGTGGGCCAAGCTGTCTCTTCCCCCTCCTCCTCATGCTCCTCCCCCTCCTCCTCCTCCTCCTCAACGCGCTGAGATATAGACATGAGGGTGCTCTGACTATCCAGCGACATACTGTCTTCCCCCGCCTCAGTTTCCGAGCGCAAAGCGTCTGCCTTTATGCTTTGCAGGGAACTTCTCAAGAGGCATAGCAGAGGAATGGTGACGCTAATAATTGCAGCATCGCCGCTCACCATCTGGGTAGACTCCTCAAAGTTTCCAAGGACCTGGCAGATGTCTGCCAACCAGGCCCACTCTTCTGTAAAGAATTGAGGAGGCTGACTCGGCCCATGTTGGAGTTGGTATTCCACTATAGCTCTACGCTGCTCATAGAGCTAGAGCCTGGCCAACATGTGGAGCGTAGAGTTCCACCGTGTGGGCACATCGCACAGCAGTTGTTGCACTGGCAGATTAAACTGATGTTGCAGGGTCCGCAGGGTGGCAGCGTCCGTCTTGGACTCGCGGAAATGTGCGCTGAGCCAGAGCACCTTTCCGAGCAGGTCTGACAAGCGTGGGTAGCTTTTCAGAAAGCGCTGAATCACGAAATTAAAGACGTGGGCCAGGCATGGCACGTGCGTGAGGCTGCCGAGCTGCAGAGCCGCCACCAAGTTACGGCCGTTGTCACACACGACCATGCCCGGTTGGAGGCTCAGCGGCGAAAGCCAGCGGTTGGTCTGCTCTGTCAGACCCCGCAGCAGTTCGTGGGCCGTGTGCCTCTTATCTCCTAAGCTGAGTAGTTTCAGCACGGCCTGCTAACGCTTGCCCACCGCTGTGCTGCCATGCCGCGTGACACCGACTGCTGGCGACGTGCTGCTGCTGACACATCTTGATTGCGAGACAGAGGTTGCGTAGGAGGAGGAGGAGGGTGGTTTAGTGGAGGAAGCATACACCGCCACAGATACCAGCACCGAGTTGGGGCCCGCAATTCTGGGGGTGGGTAGGACGTGAGCGGTCCCAGGCTCTGACTCTGTCCCAGCCTCCACTAAATTCACCCAATGTGCCGTCAGGGAGATATAGTGGCCCTGCCCGCCTGTGCTTGTCCACGTGTCCGTTGTTAAGTGGACCTTGGCAGTAACCCTGTTGGTGAGGGCGCGTACAACGTTGCGGGAGACGTGGTCGTGCAGGGCTGGGACGGCACATCGGGAAAAGTAGTGGCGACTGGGAACCGAGTAGCGCGGGGCCGCCGCCGCCATCATATTTTTGAAAGCCTCCGTTTCCACAAGCCTATACGGCAGCACCTTCAGGCTGATCAATTTGGCTATGTGCACGTCTAACGCTTGAGCGTGCGGGTGCGTGGCTGTGTACTTGCGCTTGCGCTCAAACACTTGCGCTAGCGCCGGCTGGACGCTGCGCTGAGAGACACTGCTGGATGGGGCCGAGGACAGCAGAGGTGAGGGTGTGGGTGCAGGCCGGGAGACGGTAGTGCCTGTGTCCTGAGAGGGGGGTTGGATCTCAGTGGCAGGATGGGGCACAGGGAGAGAGGCAGTGGTGCAAACCGGAGGCGGTGAACGGCCTTCGTCCCACCTTGTGGGGTGCTTGGCCATCATATGTCTGCGCATGCTGGTGGTGGTGAGGCTGGTGGTGGTGGCTCCCCGGCTGATCTTGGCACGACAAACCTTGCACACCACAGTTCGTCAGTCGTCTGCACTCTCAGTGAAAAACTGCCACACCTTTGAGCACCTCGTCCTCTGCAGGGTGGCATGGCGCGAGGGGGCGCTTTGGGAAACAGTTGGTGGATTATTTGGTCTGGCCCTGCCTATACCCCTGGCCACCCCACTGCCTCTTCCAACCTGCCCTGCTGCTGCACTAGCCTCCCCCTCTGAAGACCTGCCCTCAGTAGGCTTAGCAAACCAGGTGGGGTCAGTCACCTCATCGTCCTGCTGCTCTTCCTCCGAATCCTCTGTGCGCACCTCCCTCGGACTTACTGCAATTACTACTACCTGAGTGATAGACAACTGTGTCTCATGGTCGTCGTCCTCCTCACCCACTGAAAGCTCTTGAGACAGTTGCCGGAAGTCCCCAGCCTCATCCCCCGGACCCCGGGAACTTTCCAAAGGTTTGGCATCGGTCACGACAAACTCCTCCGGTGGGAGAGGAACCATTGCTGCCCATTCCGGGCAGGGGCCCGAGAACAGTTCCTGGGAGTCTGCCTGCTCCTCAGAATGTGTCATTGTAATGGAGTGAGGAGGCTGGGAGGAAGGAGGAGCAGCAGCCAGAGGATTCAGAGTTGCAGCAGTGGACGGTGTAGACGTCTGGGTGGTCGATAGATTGCTGGATGCACTTTCTGCCATCCATGACAGGACCTGCTCACACTGCTCATTTTCTAATAAAGGTCTACCGCGTGGACCCATTAATTGTGAGATGAATCTGGGGGCTCCTGAAACTTGCCTCTCTCCTAATCCCGCAGCAGTCGGCTGCGATACACCTGGATCAGGAGCTCGGCCTGTGCCCACACCCTGACTTGGGCCTCCACGTCCACGTCCTCTAGGCCTACCCCTACCCCTCAGCACGGTGTATTACCAGTAGTGCAGAAGCAGAATGCTGTAATTAAATGTGCCGCTTACTGGCCTGTGGTTGGAGGCTGACTTCGCTTACGGAACGCACAGCAGAGCCAGGAAAGAATTTTGCGCAAGCCTGTAGTGAGACGTAGGTGCGTATGACTGAGCTAGTGGAATTCATAGCGCAGAAGCAGTCAAGTGTCCAAAGGCCACTAGTAGGCCTTAAGTATTTTGCTTCTATTTTTTTAAAGGCTGAACTGAGACAGCAGACAGATACTGTAGGCAGTGTATATATGTATACTGTTTCCCTCTGGATGGGATGACGGCGGTGATGTAACGGGCAACACAGGGCCAGGAAACAATTTTGCGCAAGCCTGCTATAACACTTAACTGCATATTAATTAGGACTACTACCCCCAGCAGACATGCAGTACACTCAAGACGGTCACAGGTAGCCCAAAGATAGTATTTTTCCCAAATTTGTTTGAAAAAGCCCACTGCCTATATAGACAGTATATCTCTTTCAGACACAAAACAATCCAATTGCAGGAATGCAGCTTTTTGTGGAAAAACTTGCTTTTTATTTTCTTTTGGTGCTTGAATAATACAGAGAACGCGTTTCGGTTATGAAACCTTGTTCACCTCTGACTAACAAATGCATTATGCAGACCTTAAAAAGGTTTAGTGAAAATAAGTGAATTAAAAACATATGTGCAATTAACCCATGGCAATCTGTTACTTCAATTACCAGAGCTCGTTCCTCCTGCAGGAACTTGCCCTGATCATTTTATATATGCATGACATATTATATAGCATATAAGAATAGCATATTCATATACATATACTGAGCGCTCCACTGAAAAGAGTAAAGTATGAAATCAATACATCATTGTTATAGAAACAGAAGGAAAATAACCTTTTTGACAGCAACATCAAATCAAGACACAAATTATTAGTATGGGATATTACTACCAGCAATATATAGTAATCAATAACGCTACACCATACACTTCCAGCATAATGAAATCATGCTGGAATAAATATGTGTTACTTGATGAATAATGTTTATTGCACCTAATAAATGTATAAAAGGTCCGTTTTATAATTCATTCCTTTAGGGAATCTTGTATTTAAATTTAATATCCAGAACGCTTCTCTTTTGAACACTTTATCCGGATTGATTGTTCCTTTCTTTTTATTTATGACCTTTTCAATTCCAAAAAATGAGAAAGTATTTAAATTTCCTTTATGCTTATCACAAAAGTGTTTAACCGCACCTGAACTGTTCACATTATCCTTTTTGATGTTACGGATGTGTTCATTGATTCGGGTCTTCAACTTTCGTGTAGTGCAACCTATATAATTCAAAATACACTCTCTGCATTGAATCATATATACTACATTAATAGTGTTGCAGTTAATATAATTGCAGATTTTATACTCTTTATTATTGTCGCTGTCAAAAAAAGTTTTTCTCCTATCAGTTAAATGGCAAACGGTACATCTAGAATTACCGCAGCGGAAAAAACCTTGAAATTTCATCCATTGCGGTTTTCCCTGACTGGAGGAAAAAGTACTAGGTGCTATCAGATCTCCCAAATTTTTACTTCTTTTTGCAACACACTTAATTCCCTCATTCAATATCTCGTCAACAGTATCATCTTGTCTTAAAACAGGCAAAAATTAGAAAAACATTTTTTTAATCTCATAAAAATTTCTGCTGTACGCTGTAGAGAAAACCATTCCCTTACTAATATTTCCTTTTTTACTTATACATTTATCCTTAAGTAACTCTTCCCTGCTAACTGTTTCTATTTTAGTACATGCCTCATTCAATAATGGCTGTTTGTAACCTCTCTGATACAGCCTATTTTTGATGTCCATTTTTGCTGCATTAAATGAGACATCGTCAGAGCAAGACCTTTTTGCTCGTATGAGTTCCCCTACGGGAATAGCTTTAATAGTGTGTCTAGGATGACCACTATTTGCATGTAGTATGGTGTTACCCGCTGTTATTTTTCTGTATAATTTGGTCTCTATTCCTTTAATACAATCACCTCTTAGGGTTAAATCCAGAAATGGTACTTCCACGTCACTATGCGTTACAGTGAACTGTAAATTGACAGAATTATTGTTGATATAATTTTCAAACTGACTGATTTGTTCGTGCACCCCATTTCGTTCCAGACCCTTATTCCAGATAATAATTATATCATCAATGTATCTCGCATACCACACCATGCGATCAACAAAGGGATTATTATGACTGAAAATAAAGGAATCTTCCCACCAACTCATAAAGAGATTGGCTATAACCGGAGAAAATTTAGATCCCATCGGGGCTCCAGAAATTTGCAAAAAAAATTGTTGATCAAAGGAGAAAAAATTATGCGTTAACAAAAATTCCGTAGATAACAAAATAAATTCCTTCAGCTCATTACTGTAATTACTAAAATTCTGTAAATGAAAACGTACTGCTTCCATGGCCGCATGGTGTGGTATGCAAGAATACAGATCCTTGACATCACACAAGATCCAACACAAGTCATCATTCCACTTCATATTTTGCAACTTTTGTATTACATGCTTACTGTCCCTCAAAAAACCCGGGGTTCTATATACCAACGGTTGCAGGGATCGGTCCACCCACGAGCTTAGATGCTCACAGGGTGAGCCGATCCCTGCAACTATCGGTCGCAATGGAGGCGGGAATATTCCCTTATGGATTTTAGGAAGGCCATGGAATAAAGCCATGACTGGATTAGGGGGAGACAAATATGAAATAGCTTTATCATCCAATATGCCAAACTCTTTTCCCATATGCAACAACTTGTCAAGTTCCTTTGAACAACCTTGTAGCGGATTAATATCAATTTTTTTATATATATCAGTATTATTCAATATGTTTTTAACAAGGCTTGCATAGAGGTCAGAGTCCAGCAAAACTATATTACCACCCTTATCAGATTTACGTATCACTAAATTTTTATTCTCCATAAATTCCTTCAAACCGATTTTTTCTCTAGCAGTGAGATTATCTTTCTTCTTTTTTCTATGTGCGTTGGTTTCTTTGATTTTAAAAAGTTCTTTTTCTATGGCCAGTTGAAAATCATCCATATGTTTTGTTCTAGCACTCAGGGGGTAAAAGCTTGGATTGGGGACATGGAAACTGATCTTATTCACATTTTTTGTGTCATCCAATCCGCTTGCACCTTCTTTTTCCAACTCTGTTAAATCCTTGGTTGCCAAAATTTCTTTAAAGGTACAGTCTTCAAATTCATTTATATATTGATAGTTAGAAGAGATATCTTGTGAGTTCATATTTGTGCTCCAGACCTTATTGGAGAAGTATTTTTTAACAGTCAAAGATCTAATAAACCTGTTTACATCCAATAATGTGTCAAATAAAGAAAAGTCATTTTCGGGAGAAAAACTTAAACCTTTGTTCAAAAGACATATTTGTTGTTCTGAAACAATAAACGGTGTTAGAACAATAACATTCTTATTCACATCCTCCGATTCCTGCTGGGATATCTTTTGCTTATAGTTGCCTCGTTTTTTTGCATTTTCTTTCTCATGCTCATACCGGATATACCGGGTTCTGGACTTGACATACTACAGCTGGACGAATCTCTTTCTGTAGTGTGTCCTTCAGTGTCAGTTGTGGAAAATGTGACTTTGTTATATTTTCTTTTTTTATCTTTGTTGTTACGTTTTAGTATAGGTCTGAATTCTCCTCTATACATGCGTTTATTGGTCCAGTTATAAACATGATTTGTGTCATAATCCTTTCTGTCTCTTTCCAATTTATTTTTCTTTATATACATGATGTTCTCTTCCATCTTTATAATATTATTTTTTAATATCTCTTTCACCTTTCCCACTGTCCCTGCCTCACCAGTACTGGCCCTATACTATGTAAAATTACTGCAGACTGTTTCCCTCTGGACGGGATGACGGCGGTGATGTAACGGGCAACGCAGAGCCAGGAAACAATTTTGCGCAAGCCTGCTGTAACACTTAGCTGCGTAATAATTAGGACTACTACCCCCAGCAGAGACGCAGTACACTCAAGACGGTCACAGGAAGCCCAAAGATAGTATTTTTCCCAAATTTGTTTGAAAAAGCCCACTGCCTATATAGACAGTATATCTCTTTCACCTTTCCCACTGTCCCTGCCTCACCAGTACTGGCCCTATACTATGTAAAATTACTGCAGACTGTTTCCCTCTGGACGGGATGACGGCGGTGATGTAACGGGCAACGCAGAGCCAGGAAACAATTTTGCACAAGCCTGCTGTAACACTTAGCTGCGTAATAATTAGGACTACTACCCCCAGCAGAGACGCAGTACACTCAAGACGGTCACAGGCAGACCAAAGATAGTATTTTTCCCAAATTTGTTTGAAAAAGCCCACTGCCTATATAGACAGTATATCTCTTTCACCTTTCCCACTGTCCCTGCCTCACCAGTACTGGCCCTATACTATGTAAAATTACTGCAGACTGTTTCCCTCTGGACGGGATGACGGCGGTGATGTAACGTGCAACGCAGAGCCAGGAAACAATTTTGCGCAAGCCTGCTGTAACACTTAGCTGCGTAATAATTAGGACTACTACCCCCAGCAGAGACGCAGTACACTCAAGACGGTCACAGGCAGCCCAAAGATAGTATTTTTCCCAAATTTGTTTGAATAAGCCCACTGCCTATATAGACAGTATATCTCTTTCACCTTTACCACTGTCCCTGCCTCACCAGTACTGGCCCTATACTATGTAAAATTACTGCAGACTGTTTCCCTCTGGATGGGATGATGGCGGTGATGTAACGGGCAACGCAGAGCCAGGAAACAATTTTGCGCAAGCCTGCTGTAACACTTAGCTGCGTAATAATTAGGACTACTACCCCCAGCAGAGACGCAGTACACTCAAGACGGTCACAGGCAGCCCAAAGATAGTATTTTTCCCAAATTTGTTTGAAAAAGCCCACTGCCTATATAGACAGTATATCTCTTTCACCTTTCCTACTGTCCCTGCCTCACCAGTACTGGCCCTATACTATGTACAATGACTGCAGACTGAGGACGCAATGCTCTGCACGCCCGATATACAAAAAAAAATGTGCAACACTGCTAAAAGCAGCCTCAACAGTACTGCACACGGTCAGATGTGGCCCTAAGAAGGACCGTTGGGGTTCTTGAAGCCTAATATTACACCTAACACTCTCCCTATAGCAGCAGCAGCATGAGCAGCACTTTCCCTGATCTATGTCAGAATGCATCTGTGGCGAGCCGCGGGCGGGGCAGATTTAAATACTCGGGTGACACCTGATCTCGCCAGCCACTCACTTCAGAGGGGTGGTATAGGGCTGGAACGTCACAGGAGGAAGTTGTAATGCCTTCCCTGTCTTTCTATTGGCCAGAAAAGCGCGCTAATGTCTCAGAGATGAAAGTGAAAGTAACTCGAACATCGCGTGGTGCTCGTCTCGAGTAACGAGCGTCTCGAACACCCTAATACTCGAACGAGCATCAAGCTCGGACGAGTACGTTCGCTCATCTCTACTAACCACCATAATAAGAATCACCTGACCCCCACTTTGCCCCACAAAAAGTAAAGGGATAACAATGCTCAATTATTTAGATAGGCTTTTATAAATTGCTAGTGCAGAAATCACTATAAATATAGCAAAATAATACCCAAATAGACAATCTAAATAACATAATAAAAAAAGGCCTAAAGTAGGATACCAAATCAAGATAGCACCATCTAGCATTGCGTAGTTACAAAGCCTGCACATGCGTTCAATCAAACAATGAAATGCAGCAGAATCCCCATCCCAATAGTCAAGCGTAACCACACATATAGATGAATACAAAGGCAATTAAACACTCAGAATTATTAAGGTGTCCTCTCCGCAAGTGCTATATATCAAATAAAGAAAGAATAGATGCCCCAACCCACTAAAAATAACTATTACTACAAAGATGTTGTACATAATCAATAACTAAATCACTAACTCAGTAATTAAATGATGGTGGTTAGCAATCAATGAAATGTTACTATGTGTCAACACAGTCAAATAGCATAAATCTCTCTAAGGGAAAGAGATACAATCCAATATAAGCAATAACAAAAAATACAAGAAGAGAGTCCCAAACATACTAATGAAGTCCAAGAGAAGGAAATCTTTTTATATCCAAAGATTTGGTGTGAGAGAGGGTCGAGGCAGAAGGAAATTCCCATTTGAGCAGATTCTGGTTTGAATAGTCCACAGTAGAGATGAGCGAGCATACTCGATAAGGCAAACTACTCGAGTGAGTAGTGCCTTATGCGAGTACCTGCCTGCTCGTCTCTAAAGATTCAGGAGCCGGCGGGGGAGAGCGGTGAGTTGCGGGAGTGAGCAGGGGGGAGGAGGGAGGAGAGAGTGAGAGAGAGATCTCCCCTCCGTTCCTCCCCGTTCTCCCCTGCAGCTCCTGGCCCCCCGCCGGCACCCGAATCTTTAGAGATGAGCGGGCAGGTACTCGCATAAGGCACTACTCGCTCGAGTAGTTTGCCTTATCGAGTATGCTCGCTCATCTCTAGTCCAGAGCCATCCTGATCATGGATCACTTGGGAAAATATAAGGAAGGAGCACACAAATAGCCCTATTTGTTGATCCTAGAAATAAAGCGGTCCATCAGTTTTAAGGCCAGAAAACAAATCCCACACAAGGAGAAAACGATCAAAAATAATACAAACAAGAAAACAAATAAGTATTATTGTTTGTAAAAACTAGAGAAGAGGAGCTCCTCATTCAAACTCATAGGAGACCAACAATTAAACAAAAAGATCCACTTTGATTTGTAGCATAATAAGGTTGAAGAGACATTATTGCCTCTTGATATCAGACTTCACAGCCTCCAAACCAAAGTCTTGAAGCTTCCCAAACTTACCTCCATGCTGATGGAAAGAATGAGATGCCACCAACATGTTTTTACTTGACACAAATCCGGGCTTGCCCTGTTCACTGTAGAGAGATGTTGCTGAATTGTACAACAGAGTTCCTGAGTTGTCTGTCCTATATAGACTTTGGGAGAAGAGCAAATGAATGCATATACAAAAAATTTGGACCGACAATTGTTATAATGTTTCAACTATTTATTGTCCAAAGGATTGACAAATGTGATTGCAGGGATCATAAATTCCAACTCTACACCATTCTATAATTCTATATTTAGTGAATCCTGCGCTGATTGGCAGATGGAGAAGAGTAAGGAAAATCACGTATTACGGTTGCATAAATATGCTGTGTATTACATGACCCTAATATGCTACACATGTGTGAATGAGGCCTTAGGCCTAGGTTTAAATCTGATTAAGGACAACATCTGCATGGAGTTTTTATGTTCTCCCCATGTTTACATGGGTTTTCTCCGGTTACTGTGGTTTCCTTCCACACTCCAAAAACATACAGATAGGTGAATATAGATTGTAAGCCCCAGTGGGGACTCAAGCTCTAATATGTTCTTCTTGAGTACCAATGCCCCAAACTGTCCACAATATTCCATGTGTGGTCTGACCAGTCACTGGTAAAGAGGAAGAACAATGTTCTCCTCATGCACCCCTAGATCTCTTTTGATGCTCCCCATGATTTTTTTGCTTTGGCAGCAGCTACCTATCACTGGTTGCTCCAGTTAAGCTTACAGTTAACTAAAATCCCCAAGTCCTTTTCCATGTCAGTGTTACCCAGTAGTTTCCCATCTAGTATGCAGTGGTGGCATGCATTTCCTCTGTCCATGTACATAACCTTATATTTATCAGTCTTAAACCTCATTTGCCACTTTTTTTGCCCCCAACTTATCTAGATACTCTTGCAACTGCCTTGCGTCCTCTCTTGTGTTAATTGCTTTAAATAGTTTTGTGTCATCTGCAAATATTGGTATTTTACTATGAAATCCTTCTCCCAGGTCATTAATAAATATATTAAAAAGAAAAATACTGCCCCCTGTGGCACCCCACTGGTAACGGTGAACCAATCAGAGCATGTACCATTTATGACCACCCTCTGCTTTCTATCACTGACCATCATTTTATACACCAATCTTTTATGCGACACAGTGTCAAACACTTTGGAAAAGTCCAGATACACAAAATCCAATGATGGAATAGGTAATAAAGTGGTTTTCACAGATATTCAGGCAGAGATTATTATAAAGTCCAAGCAAATGCATTTGAGTAGTCTTGAAAGGTTTGGGGTTTTACAAGAGTACCATAGTCTAGTTTCCAGTTTCACACAGTATTAAGTGAATGTATTGGAAAACTCAGCGGGGAGTAAATCTGGGAGAACCAACTTGTTGGACTCATGGTTCAATGGAAAATGGAGAATTTTGGCTATTTGCGAGGCTTAAGAAACAGAATGATTTGTGAAATGGCAGTAATTTTCTTATTGGCAAGCAAAAATGTTGTGACTTTGCAGGAGCAGCCAGGACCCATTTTGGATAGGTTCAGGATAGGTTCAGGATAGGTTCCCACAGGGTGGATTTGCTGCAGGATTTCACTGCAGCAAATCTGCCTGCGGCCACTAATCCCTGGTTTAGCCAGCCATGTACGAGATTCGTCAAAAAAACTAATCCACACGGGGCGGCCAATCCGTTGCAGCAAAGCTGGGCCGGATCCAGCGCTGCGGTGCGGCATTGACAGCCACAGCATGTCAATTCTTTTTTTTTTCTGCTTCGGCCTTGCTTCTCTTTATGGGGAGAGAAAGCTGCAGCGGAATGCCGGCGGCCGAACCCCTCCAAAACCTGCGGCGTGATGCCGTGGGTTTTGAAGCTGCGGTTCTTCTGTGAAATTCTCACAGTTTTTTGGTGTAGCCAAACTGCGAGAATTTCGCTGGGAATCTGCCCGTGTGAACCGAGCCTTAGAGAGAAATAGTAAGGGAGATATACCAATGTTAGGTGAGTGGAAGACGTAAATGCTGCAGCAGCTGTGGGAGATCAGGAGAGGGAAGTATATCAACAAGTGAAGAAGGGTGATCTATAAGCAGCACTGGATCAGAAGAAGAACCCTTTCACATGGTGGTATTTTCCACATTGTGCACTACAAGTTGCGGTAAATTCATCACGTGACTTTGTGCGGATTTCGATACGAGATGAAAATGGCTTAAATCAGCCTGCAGTTCAGCACCAAATTCTGCAAATAGCCTTGTGGGGACTCTGAATTCGACAGCGGCAAATTCCACTGCATACTGGCGGAAATCTTCTGCCTGTGTGAATGGCCCCTAAGGCTGCCTATTGACTGCACAGCCTGCCACTGCAGGGCCACCAAAAGTAAGGAAGAAATTCCCAGTGACCTCTAGAGACACAAGGTTTGTACTAGGAATCATGGCCATCCACAGCTTAGCAGTCACAGCAGTGATAGAGGATGTAAGGCTTACTTGGCAAAAGCTTCAGGGATTTTAGTATTGTATGTCGGCAGCAATAATTAAGACCTGTTGAACGGGCCACATATTGATTGGGAAATTTCCTGGTGAAGCCAATATGATCAGAAATGTACTCTGAATCATACTGTCATCATGTTTTTGACAAGTGTTGAGGTCACATTTATACCGAATAATGTGGTAATCCATTAGTCTACCAGCAAAAATTGCCCATGAAGTTTTCAGCATGATGATGCAAAATGGCCTGAAAATGGTATTTGCATTGTTTTAGTGTGGAGAGCAGTCATAATCACATTCATAGCTGCATTGGTGTGGCTGTGTGTTACTTCACTGCCATGATTAAAAAATGAAAATGAAAGCCCAATGTTAAAGGGGTTGTCCGAGTTAAGGGAAAACCCCTGTCAACAGATCCCCCATGCATTAAAATTAAAATCAGCAATTACTCAACTCTCCGTGCTCCCCCGTTTACCTGTTGACGGGTGGGTCGACCCCTTTAACTTGGACAGCCGCTTAAAGGCTTTTTTCCCTGCTGTTAATTTGCAAGTAGTTTTAGAAACTGTTGAACTGCTTCAGGGGAAAATTATGATTTTTGCATGTAATTTTCTAAGCGTGCATTTTTCCCTATTGAAGTCAATGGAGAAACCTTCTCTAAAAAGGCAAAAAATAAGGCATGCTGCAGTTTGAAAAAAATCATCGTATTTTATTAAATTGTATTGTGGGCAAAATTCCAATTAAAGTGCATGGGAGCTTTTCCTGCAATACCAATCTGGGCCGCTGTACAGTGTATGGAGATTTGTGTTTCCGGCACACAGCAGCTCCGTGCTGCCACAGCTCAGAGTTTGAAAACCCCCTTAAGGGTGACCTCACCTAGGAGGCGGGAAGCCTACTCATAAGCAGGTCAGCTAACCCAGGAGGTGGGTGAGCTGACTCACTAGGCCCAGGTGTTTTGGATCAATCCCGCAAAATTGCGTAGTTTTCAGTGTGATTTCGGACACATGGCGGCCCTTCGTGTGCAATTGCACAGAAAAATAGAGCAAGTCGTGTTTTTTTCCCCGTGCTTGGACTGCGAGGGGGGGGGGGGGGGGGAACACATGTTTAGTGAATCCGTTCTATATGCTGTGCATTATGGGCGCAGATTTTGCGCCCGCCTGTGTGCTCGTGTGAGGCCGCCCCGAATTTGTTTTAAATTCTGCTTACATTTAAATGATAAAATTCTATCTTCCTTCTGCTGTTCCTGGGAAGCTCACTGAAAAGTAATTTATGTAACTCTTATTGAGACCAATAGGAGCTGCAGAAATCCTTATGTAGTAGGCTAAAAGACAAGCAGGTTTATATTACATTACATCATTTAGAGGATTTTTCTCATCCTAGTAAGTAATAGGACATCACGACTGATGGCATAATGAAAGCAAATAATCTATAGATTAGTAAGGTTACAACTGCGTGGACCACCTACTAAGCCCAGGGATCATGGCTCTATAGCCTATGTTGGTGGTGGTGCCCTTTCATTTTAAACACATTAAGATATATATATATATATATATATATATATATATATATATATATATATATATACACTAGATTACTTCAGAAGAGTTGTTGATTTAGAGTTATTTAAATTGACAGATTTGGAATCAGTAAGGCATTTTTTTCTAAGAGTAGGAAATTTGTCTTCTACCTCACGGGGGATTTTTGCCTGAGATGTTTTTGAGTTGGAGGCAGCTTATATGGGCCGTTCAAAAGAGACGGTGGAGTCAAAGCTGACACTAAGACAGCGGAGTTGTGTGATTGGTAAAATTGATTGATATTTATAAATGTGATGGGGATGCTAAGTGAAGTGGGGGAAAGATGCGGAGTTCAGTTTTCTCCATGTTGAGTTTTAGAAAGTGGGAAGAAAAGGAAGATATGACCGATATACCTCTCTGGCCCAGATATTACCTCTCTTCTTTATAGATCACCACAATGCCCGTTTTGGTGTTATCTGGATAAAGAGGGTACTCAAAGTCATGGAATTCTATGAGCTGTCTTAGGCTAGAGGTGTAGATGGAGAAGAGTAGGGGTCCTAGGACAAAGCCTTGCGTGATACCCACAAAAAGAGGGCGAGGTAAGCATGTGGTCTATGAGTGGGAGATACTAAATGTTTAGCCAGTTAGGTAAGAGGAGTTCCAGGAAAGGGACAAGTTTGTGATGTCAAGGGAGGAGAGAGTTAGTAATAGTAGGAAGGGATCAGTGGTATTGAAGGCAAAGCACAGGACCTGGAGGAGGAGTTATTATTATTAGCTGTTTAGTTGTTCACGACCCTTGGTGACCCTAAAGGTGAGCTCCCTTCATGTTTTTCGGTTTTGCACTGCTTCTTTCAGTTGTGTGATATCCATGCCAGTATCAGCTCTGCCAGTATCAGCCATCATGACCTTCGGCGGATAGGTCTTCTTTTGCCACTGATCTGTCCAAGCATTAGAGATTTTTTCTAGCGACTCTGCTCGCATTACATGGCCAAAATACATCTGTGTCTGGTCATCTTGCCCTCCAGTGATATATCGGGTCTTATACGATTCAGGACTTCTCTGTTACTCTTGCCATCCAGGTCATACGAAGCGGCTTTCGCCGGCATCAAAGCTCAAACACATCGATCCTCCTATCAGATTTTTCCACAGTCCAGCTTTCACATCCAAACATGCCTTCGTCGATAGCCATGTAAACTGGGTTTGGCAGATTAAAGGCATCCGAAAATTCTAATTGTCTGAAATGAATACGTCAATGTGTCAGAATTTGAACATTGAGACATCTCTGTCTCAGGCTGTAGCTCTTCTCGCTGTGCTACTGGTCTTCCTAGACAGCTCTTTCCTAACCCATTGACCAAGTGTCTTGCCTTTTAGAAATCCTTTCCTTGTTTCTTTTGATTGCCTGATTAGCTTTAGCTCTGGACTTCCCATAAGAGCCTTGCCCTTCCACTTCTACCTTGTGAGATTATTGTGATTTGCCTTCGTCTAGTGCACTTTTTCCTTTGCTGCAATCCTTCTGGACAGTTGCAACTACAATCTCTGTACCAATGTATTGACTTTGCTTCTATCTTACTCATACCAACAGAGCTGCATATATCTGTATACTGTACTCTGGATGACTACTGACCACACTTTGTTTAATCTCTTTAATAATGATACCTGTGTACCCAACTCTGGCTTGTTCATGATGTAAGCCTGATACTATGCAGAACTGTTGCAGTGCTTGGACTCTGATCCTGACCCAATGTTACACATAATTTTTGAATGCAATGAAACACTGAATATCACATAAAACTTTCTTCTCCTCGGGAAATAATTGCAAAATGTAGTCGTCTTCATGGAAACTTTTCTATTAAACAATCTTTTCTTCAACATGGACGAAGGCCAAGAAAATTAGCTGTTTATGAAAATACAAGGCTTGTCATCCTAAACAATGGCAGCTAGTTGAATGGCCATCCCTATAAAACGAGGATGGTTTGAGACCACCAGAAAGGGAATCACGTACAAAACAATTCACCATTCAGGCTCATAGAGTGGGTCCTGAGTAGGGGTATTTCACAACTGATATAATTATTGTTAGTGCCTCAGACCTTCTACAGATGTTCTCTCTATAAGATATCCTCACACCATGATGTAAATTTACATCATAAAGGCTTGACAGGTTAATAGGACTATTTCATGTATTGATATTTGAAAAGCAGAATCATTCCATTACATAATCAAACAGTATCTTTACGAAGAAAATCATTGAGCAGCTACAATGAAAACTAGTCAAGGCTTGATGAGATTGCTGTCATCTGATCTTCAGAGATGGATACAGGTTAATTCCATGGAATGTATAATCCCTTGCCAGATTGCATTATTCTACTTTGTCAGTACTAGATCAAACATCAAATGTTATCTCCATGACTTATTAAAAGCTTGTTGATACTTGGCATATAAATGCTAAATTTTAAGATTATCCTAAGAGCCTCTTTAGTTAAAATAGTTTAATATAGTAAATTTATTTGAAAAAAGGCACAGTCTATTTCACAGCATTCCCTGCCGCATAGGCATTGTCAATACTATAGCTTTGTAATTAGTTCTCACTGTGTACAGTGTTGGTTGTATCATATTAATGTGGTATTTTTTCAGTTATTGCTTTTTTAGTTCTTGCATTATTAGTTCTTAGATTTTTCAGGACTTTATTTGTTTAATACCACATAAGGTAAGATTTTCTCCTATGAAACCTACTCATTTCTACCAGTTTCGTGGTTTACTTCATTTACCTTAACACTGTTTTCCTTAACCTAAGTCTGTATCTGGAAGAATGTCTAGACAGTGCCTAGGATGAATTCCCTTTCCATTGTCTCACTTTCCAATTTCAGCATTTAGTGACTAAACTACTTATACCATAAGTATGCACTGTTTTTATGTAACCATAAGATTTTATAGTTTATAAGAGTACCATACAAATATATTAGTTCATGTCATAAATACAGTATATGTAAATATAGCCTCAATATGCACAGATAGACATCTCATATACACTTTATATGTATAGATGTAATGATGATATATGTAATACCCTATTCAGCTTCCTCTAGCCTGAATAAATGATGAGATAACATATACCAGAAAAGTTAAAAAATAGTGTATAAGGCGTGACCTTCAGACATAGATGATTACATGAAGAAGATTTTGCCATACTTCTCTGTTAAATTATAAAAAAGAGCATATAAATGTGTTTTGAGGTCATCAGACCTCGTCCTCAGTAGTTGCTGGGGACACACGTCTGGATGCTGATGGATCAAATGGAAAGAGAGGGAAATATCTAAAGAAGAATATAATGCTGTCTGCAGAAACTGTAGAGCAAGCATCAGAAAAGCTAAAGCTAATAATGAATTGAGGCTTGCAACAGAGGCCAAAAGCAATAAAAAAGAATTTGGGGGGTATGGGAAAAGCAAAAGAAAAGTCAAAGATGCTATTGGATACTTACAAGATGAAGATGGGGAATTGGTTAAGAATGATGTTGGGAAGGCCGAACTTTTAAATTCCTTTTTTTTATCTGTTTTCTCTCAGAAAGTAGATGTAACATCAACTGATCTTCCCTGTGCTATTGGGGGAATAAAAGAATGCAGGCTTTCTATAAGCAGAGAGATGGTGAGGGATCACATAGCTAACTTAAATGAATTCAAGTCTCAAGGTCCAGAGGAATTACATCCTAGAATACTAAAGGAAGCAGCGGAGGTAATTGCTAAACCATTCACCATAATCTTTGAAAATTCCTGGAGAACAGGAGAAGTCCCAGAAGATTGGAGAAGGGCAAATGTTGTCCCTATCTTCAAAAAAGGGAAGAATGTGGATCCAGGAAACTACAGGCCTGTGAGCCTGATTTCTATACCGGGAAAGATCTTTGAACAAATTATTAAACAGCATGTATGAAAGGACTAGGATGAAAATGGAGTAATTAACCATGGCCAGCATGGGTTTGTAACAAACAAGTCATGCCAGATGAATCTAAATTTCTTCTATGACAGAATCACCGACTGGGTTGATCAGGGAAATACAGTGGATATAGTATATCTTGACTTTAGTAAAACATTTGACAAAGTATCTCATACCATACTTATTGAAAAAATGACCAAATATGGGATTGACAAGGCAACTGCTAGGTGGATTCACAACTGGCTGAGTGATCGTACTCAAATAGTGGTCATAAATGGCTGCACATTCATGTGGAAGAATGTATCAAGTGGGGTACCAGAAGGCTCTGTCCTAGGCCCAGTGTTGTTCAACATTTTTATAAATCATCTGGAGGATTGATTGGAAACTGATCAAATTTGCAGATGACAAAAAGCTAGGAGGGATAGCTAACACTAGGAAAGAGAGAGAGTATTCAAAAAGATCTAGAAAAGCTTGAACAGTGGGCAGCGACTAAAAGAATGGTATTTAAGAAGGAGAAATGCAAAGTCCTATATCTAGGCAAGAAAAATTTAAAAAGCACATACAGAATGGGATGAATTGGGCTAAGCAGCAGCACATGTGAAAAAGACTTGGGTATACTAATAGATCATAGACTGAACATGAGTTTACAATTTGATGCAGCAGCCAAAAAGGCAAACACAATTCTCGGATGTATTAAGAGAAGCATAGAGTCTAGACCACAAGAGGTAATTATCCCCTTCTACTCTTCCTTAGTCAGACCTCATCTGGAATACTGTGTCCAGTTCTGGGCGCCCCACTTCAAAAAAGACATAGACAAACTGGAGCAAGTTCAGACAGGAGTTACCAAGATGTTGAGCAGTCTGCAAATCATGTCCTATGAGGAATGGTTAAAGGATCTGGAAATGTTTAGCTTGCAAAAAAGAAGGTTGAGAGGAGACTTAATAGCTGTCTACAAATATCTGAAGGACTGTCACAGTGCAGAGGGATCAGCCCTATTCTCATTTACACAAGGAAAGACTAGAAGCAATGGGATGAAACTGAAAGAGAGGAGACACAAATTAGATATTAGAAAAAAGTTTCTGACAGTGAGGTTGATCAACGAGTGGAACAGGTTACCACGGGAAGTGGTGAGTTCTCCTTCAATGGAAGTGTTCAAACAAAGGCTGGACAAATATCTGTCTGGGATGATTTAGTATCCTGCATTGAGCAGAGGGTTGGACCAGATGAACCTGGAGGTCCCTTCCAACTCTACCAGTCTATGATTCTATGGATGTCTTTAGAGAAATTTAAAATTCACTTCATGTAATCATCTGAAGGTTGTGCCTTATACTCTATTTTTTAACCTTTCTCGTATTTGTTGTCTAAATGTCCAGACAGTTGGCTATGACATTACTTGGGGTAGGCTGCATCTGCCATATGTAAGAAACCTTTCCCCTTCATTCAAAGACTTCAATCCATAATCAAAATACTAACAACCAACTGTCTGTCCATGAGTGAGTTACATGCTCCGCCCCTGATCACATAATACTGACGCCATCACAGGTCCTTCATCCTAAGTGAGTGAGTTACATGCTCCACCCCTGATCACATGATGGTGACATCATCACAGGTCTTGTCCGGCTAGGTGTTTCTTAGTATTCCACAGCAACTGAGGCTGCAGGTGGTTTGCAAGGGATGTAGTCCACGCATAATCTACACAAGGATTAAGGACCTGTGATGATGCTACCGTCATGTGATCAGGACGTGGAGCATGTAACTCACTCAGGATGAAGGGTCTGTGATGACATCACCATCATGTGATCAGAGGTGGAGCATATAACTCCCTCACTCGGGATGAAGGACCTGTAATGATGTCACCATTATGTGATCAGGGGCGGAGCATGACGGTGATGTCATCACAGGTCCTTCATCCCAAATGCTGTGCTGCTTGTGATCCCTGTTGCATGGGATGAAGAATGTATGTAGCAGAGCTGTATGTGATGTACATGTAGGAGTGCTGTGTGGGACGTCTATGCAGCAGAGCTGTGTGACGCATTGTGTCACCAGAAACACTGTTTCTATAATTTACTAATAATTACTAGTGAAAATACTAATGACCACCTGTCCATGAGTAAGTGAATTACATGCCCCGCCCCTGATCACATTGCAGTCACATCATCAAGGTTTGTGTGGGACGTGCATGTAAGAGACCCGTTTGTGTGATGTGCATGTAGCAGAGCTGTGTGTGTCACGTGCATGTAGAAGATGTGTGTGTGTGACCTGCATGTAGCAAAGCTGTGTGTCTGTGAAATGTGTGTAGCAGAGCTGTGCATGAGTGACGTGCATGTAGCAGAGCCTTGTGTGTGACGTGCATGTAGCAGAGCTGTGTTTGTCTGTGACATGCATGTAGCAGACCTATGTGCGTGACATGCATGTGTTACAGTATATTACCCTTGATACGCCAGCCCGGGTGCCCTAGATCTCACCCACAACCCCTGTCCCTGACTGCTTGCCTCCACTCCTGGCTAACCCCAGGCGGGCAACTGGGAGGCGGTCCCTACTCTTACTCTTACAATAAGTGGCAGTGATTGCAAGTCTCTGCCTAACCTTCAAACAAAAGCCTCCGCCCAGGGGCGGAGAAAGGGAGACAGCCACTCCCAACAGAGCACAACAAAAGGGAGCTTGTGCACGGCAGCTGCACTCACAGGTGTGCGCGCGCATGACGCCACGAGCCACCAGTACCACACCGCCCACACTGGCCAGGCACCCGCGCCCCCAGTAGCCAGACAACAAGCCCGGGGGGGGACGCGCCCTGACCGGGGGACACCGCACACCGCCACCCCGGGAGGACCAGCAACCGCCGCATGGTTACAGTATGTAGTAGAGCCGTATATATGAGGTGTGTGTGTAGCAAAGCTGTGTGTGTGACATGCATATAGCTGAGCTTTGTGTGTGTGACATGCATGTAGCTGAGCTTTGTATGTGACGTGCATGTAGCAGAACTACACGGCAGTGACATCATCAAAGGTCGTAAAACATAAAACATGCAGAGCCTGACAGCATTGGATGAAAAATTTATGTAGCAAAGCTGTACGTCATGTAAATGTACAGAGCTGTGTGTGTGAGATGTCCATGTAGCAGAGCTATGTGTGTGTGACATGCGTATAGCAGACCTGTTTGAGTGACGTACATGTAGCAGAGCTCTGTGTGTCTGTGCTGTGCATGTAGCAGACCTGTGTGTGTGACCTGCATGTAGCAGAGCTGTGTGTGTGGCGTGCATATAGCAAACCTGTGTGTGTGTGTGGCGTGCATGTAGCAGAGCTGTGTATGTGTGACATGCGTCTAGCAGGGCTGTGGGTGTGACATGCATGTAGAAGAGCTGTGTGTATGTGACATGCATGTAGCCGACCTGTGTGTTTGATGTGCATGTAGCAGAGCTGTGTGTGTCTGTGACATGCACATAGCAGACCTGTGTGTGTGACGTGCATGTAGTAGAGCTGTGTATGTGTGACACGGCTGATCTTGGTGCGACAAACCTTGCACACCACAGTTCGTCGGTCGTCTGCACTCTCAGTGAAAAACTGCCACACCTTTGAGCACCTCGGCCTCTGCAGGGTGGCATGGCGTGAGGGGGCGCTTTGGGAAACAGTTGGTGGACTATTCGGTCTGGCCCTGCCTCTACCCCTGGCCACCGCACTGCCTCTTTCAACCTGCCCTGCTGCTGCACTTGCCTCCCCCTCTGAAGACCTGTCCTCAGTAGGCTTAGCAAACCAGGTGGAGTCAGTCACCTCATCGTCCAGCTGCTCTTCCTCCGAATCCTCTGTGCGCTCCTCCCTCGGACTTACTGCAATTACTACTACCTGAGTGATAGACAACTGTGTCTCATCGTCATCGTCCTCCTCACCCACTGAAAGCTCTTGAGACAGTTGCCGGAAGTCCCCAGCCTCATTCCCCGGACCCCAGGAACTTTCCAAAGGTTGGGCATCGGTCACGACAAACTCCTCCGGTGGGAGAGGAACCATTGCTGCCCATTCTGGGCAGGGGCCCGAGAACAGTTCCTGGGAGTCTGCCTGCTCCTCAGAATGTGTCATTGTAATGGAGTGAGGAGGCTGGGAGGAAGGAGGAGCAGCAGCCAGAGGATTCAGAGTTGCAGCAGTGGACGGCGTAGAAGTCTGGGTGGTCAATAGATTGCTGGATGCACTTTCTGCCATCCATGACAGGACCTGCTCACACTGCTCATTTTCTAATAAAAGTCTACCGCATGGACCCATTAATTGTGAGATGAATGTGGGGACCCCTGAAACTTGCCTCTCTCCTAATCCCACAGCAGTCAGCTGCGATACACCTGGATCAGGAGCTCGGCCTGTGCCCACACCCTGACTTGGGCCTCCGAGTCCTCGCCCGCGTCCACGTCCTCTAAGGCCTACCCCTACCCCTCAGCATGGTGTATTACGAGTAGAGCAGAAACAGAACACTGTAATTAAATGTGCCGCTTATTGGCCTGTGGTTGGAGGCTGACTTCGCTTACGGAACGCACAGCAGAGCCAGGAAACAATTTTGCGCACGCCTGCAGTGAGACGTAGGTGCGTATGACTAAGCTAGTGGAATTCACAGCGCAGAAGCAGTCAAGTGGCCAAAGGCCACTAGTAGGCCTTAAGTATTTTGCTTCAATTTTTTTAAATGCTGAGCTGATACAGCAGACAGATACTGTAGGCAGCGTATATTATGTATACTGTTTCCCTCTGGCGGGATGACGGCGGTGATGTAACGGAGACAGCAGAGCCAGGAAACAATTTTGCGCATGCCTGCACTGTGACGTAGGTGCGTATGACTGAGCTAGTGGAATTCACAGCGCAGAAGCAGTCAAGCAGCCAAAGGCCAGTAGTAGGCCTTAAGTATTTTGCTTCTATTTGTTTAAATGCTGAGCTGATACAGCAGACAGATACTGTAGGCAGCGTATATTATGTATACTGTTTCCCTCTGGCGGGATGACTGCGGTGATGTAACGGAGACAGCAGAGCCAGGAAACAATTTTGCGCACGCCTGCACTGAGACGTTGGTGCGTATGACTGAGCTAGTGGAATTCACAGCGCAGAAGCAGTCAAGTGGCCAAACGCCACTAGTAGGCCTTAAGTATTTTGCTTCTATTTTTTTAAATGCTGAGCTGATACAGCAGACAGATACTGTAGGCAGCGTATATTATGTATACTGTTTCCCTCTGGCGCGATGACGGCGGTGATGCAACGGAGACAGCAGAGCCAGGAAACAATTTTGTGCATGCCTGCACTGAGACGTAGGTGCGTATGACTGAGCTAGTGGAATTCACAGCGCAGAAGCAGTCAAGTGGACAAAGGCCACTAGTAGGCCTTAAGTATTTTGCTTCTATTTGTTTAAATGCTGAGCTGATACAGCAGACAGATACTGTAGGCAGCGTATATTATGGATACTGTTTCCCTCTGGCGGGATGACGGTGGTGATGTAACGGAGACAGTAGAGCCAGGAAACAATTTTGCGCAAGCCTGCTGTAACGCTTAGCTGCGTATTAATAAGGACTACTACCCCCAGCAGACACGCAGTACACTGAAGACGGTCACAGGCAGCCCAAATATAGTATTTTTCCCCAATTTTTTTTAAAAAGCCCACTGCCTATATAGCCTGTATATCTCTTTCCCTGTACCAGTGTCCCTGCCTCATCAATACTGGCCCTTTACTCTGTACAATGACTGCAGACTGAGGACGCAATGCTCTGCACGCCCGATATACAAAAAAATAAATAAATTGTGCAACACTGCTAAAAGCAGCCTCAACAGTACTGCACACGGTCAGATGTGGCCCTAAGAAGGACCGTTGGGGTTCTTGAAGCCTAAAATAACTCCTAACACTCTCCCTATAGCAGCAGCAGCATCAGCAGCACTTTCCCTGATCTCTGTTAGAATGCATCTGTGGGGAGCCGCGGGCGGGGCAGATTTAAATACTCAGGTGACACCTGATCTCCCCAGCCACTTACTGCAGGGGGGTGGTATAGGGCTGGAACATCACAGGAGGAAGTTGTAATGCCGTCCATGTCTTTCTATTGGCCAGAAAAGTGCGCAAATGTCTCAGAGATGAATGTGAAAGTAACTCGAACATCGCGTGGTGTTCGTCTCGAGTAACGAGCATCTCGAACACCCTAACACTCGAACGAGTATCAAGCTCGGACGAGTACGCTCGCTCATCTCTAATCACGAACATACAAAGGGGGCACTGTTACCTTACAAAGACACAAAGGAATCACTATTACCTTATTGAGTCACAAAGGGGGCATTATGGTATTATAGGGGCACAACGAGGCACTAGAACCTTATGTGGACACAAAGAGGCACTAGTACCTTGCACAACTGGGGTGCTATTACATTATTGAGGAATAAGGAGGGTATTATTACGTAAAGAGCCACTTTTACCTTGTGGGGACACTAAAGGACCACTATTACCTTGTAGAGGCACAAAAGAGGCACTATTACCTTATGGGGGCATAGAGAGGATATTATTGTTTCGTTCATGTGGGCTAGTGAGCACCAGGCTCACACGGACGTTACCATGGATAGGGAACCCCAGGTGAAGCAACCACTGATTAACAACTCTCCCTATCTTCTACAAAGGAAAATGACCAAGGACCTACCTGAGTGGGGACATCGCCCCAATAAAGGGCAGCCCAGCGGTCTTTGGATTTGGGCCCTTGCTGTTGCTAGGAACCCACACACCCAGGGTAAGACATATACACATGCCGCCACCGACAGGGACAACTTTACAGAGTAAGAAGACACATAGAGCCATAATCACACCATACAGCAGCCAATACGCAAACACTAGTAGCAGATGTTAATGCTATAAATGCCAGGTATATGTTGACACTTTGGCCAAAATATGGAAGCTAGTGGGTCATGTCACGGCTCCTGGCAATACCGCTAGTCCCTACACTAACCTGGAGTCCAGCGACATAACCAAACAAAACCACAAGACACAAACCTTTCTTGCAGCCACCAAACATAGAACCTGCTCACACCACACAGAGAGAGAAATGAGAACAGAGAAAGCTGAACACACCCAACCCTGAGAAAACAGCTTTTATGTGTACTGACCTAGAATGATTGGCTGACTGGAGACATACACACACCCAGCCAGCCCAATCCCCCACACTTGAGCAGGAAAACTCCAGAGCACCTGTAATACAACAGATCTCAGGAGACAAACATAACAATTGTTACCTTATAGAGGCACAAAGGGGGCACGGTTACCTTGTGGAATCACTACAGCTGTAGGTTTCTAAAGGAGCAATAAATTGCAAATGGGCAATAAGGGAGCACTGAAAAGATGAGAAGCAGTTCAGCGGAAGGGGGCACTGAACAGAAGGCCAGTACTAGTGTCCCTCATTTTGATCAGCTGGGCCATAAAATAGTCCTGATTTTCGCAAAATCAAATTGGGTTAGTCCAAACCGATTTTTGGCAAAACTCATGGGAAAATCCAATTTCTCATAATGCCTGCTGTAGAGGTTAGCGTGCAGCCAATCAGCAGCCAGGGCGTCTTGCTGACATAATCAAATGTGTCCTCCATCTTGCATATGGACAGTGACTATTCTACAATTGAGCACAGGGCAGATAAACACATAGTCTGTTGCCTCTTTGCAAACTTTGTTCACATCACACTAAAAAAAAAAAAATAATTTATATATATATATATATATATATATATATATAAAATCAGATCAGTGGCAAAAGAAGACCTGGCCACCAAAGAAGCATGGATATCATGCCTTTAGGGTAGCTAACGTTAGCCGTTCAGTCATCAAACACTAAAACGGCTAACAACAACAAATATATATATAAAACTAGTGTTACCTTGGTTAGTTATTACTTTCTGTCTGAAACATCTTGGCATCTTTTTGGCTTTTTTTTCCTCAAATGGTCATGTGATCTTAATTCTGCCCAGCTCAGATCTACTTGGGGTTATGGATTCATTTTCTTGTCCATTTAACAGCCTGTGTGATACTGTTACATGGATATATCATGGAAACTGTGTTGAGGAGGAAACATGCACTCCTGGCATGGTTACTGATGATTATCACACATCCCCTGTTACACAGTTATAACAGAGGAGATCACAGCTCATCCTCCTGACTGTATACTTATGTGCTGTAGCTTATTTAGGTGAATATAGAAGATAATGATAATTACATTTTTCCCCTGCAGGTAGAATGGTATACACTCTCAAAATGAACAATACACTGTTAAGAAAAATTTGATCCTGCGCTACCGGGTACGGTACTGTGCAAGGTGTATATACACACTATATACTCTGTGCTGTAGACCAAGTTCAGAGGGCCATTCTTTTTATCCTTATATATATGTAAGTACATGTAAGTGTCTTTTGTACTATTTGGCTTGAGAAAGGTGCCACTGTTTGGGCACTGAAACGCGTTGCCTTTCATTAAATCGTTTAAACCTTTGCGAGGTATTTGTCCCGTTACGAACGCTGGAGTCATCACTTAAAGGAGGGGGAGTTTGGACATCATACCCCCCCTCCTTCCAAGTAAGTGTTCACTTGGTCTACAGCACAGAGTATATAGTGTGTATATACACCTTGCACAGTACCGTACCCGGTAGCGCAGGATCAAATTTTTCTTAACAATATATTGTTCTTTCTGTTTCTGGGGGTCCCTCTGTGTTAGAGAGACCCTTGATCTATCCTGCAGCTCTCCCTTTTCTTAGGGGATTGGATACCGATACTCAAAGAATTTCTCAAGACGGACCTTGTGGCGCACTTCACACCTCTTATCTAACTCTCAAAATGGTGGCTGACAGGGAGCTGCACTGCACAGAGGTGGCTGTAATACATAGAAGAGACCTCCAGAATATGACATGCAATCAGGTGAGGGGTGCAGGCATGGAAAATTGTGTTTTCGCCGGAGTGGCCCTTTAAATGTAGCTGAGAGCTAGTCATTTTGCCAGACTATGTTACGCCAGACTGTTAATTGAAATAAAGCTTTAAACTGCATTTAGTATGCCTTTTTGACTGGAAAAAACATCTGTCTCAACCTTTTACTGAAAATTAAACATATCACCATTTTGCACAGTCCCTGTTTACATGAGGCTTTTGAATCATGTTGAAAATTTCCTTTCTTATTGTCAAATTTACCCTAAAAACAGGATGCAGTAGGACACAAGTATGCTGCAGGCTCAATTTTTTATGTTCTGTTAAGGAACAAGATCCAGCTGGATTCTGTTTTTGAACAACGGAAGTAAATGGAAACATGATGAAAAAGGAAAGGCATCTTATTTTAAAGGTACCTTTCTTCTAGTTTTGAAAAAAGTACTTTTTAACAGGTTGTAAAAACATGGCATGAGCAGGGCATTAACCAACAACATTGGGTTCCTGACTCTGAACAAGTACAACTGCTATGATCTCTCCATGTTTACATAGTGAGGGCTCTTTCACATGAGCGTATATTGGCCCGCCGTTTTCACGGTCGGCCGATATATGCTGTAATCTGATGCATTGGATTCCAATGCATCAGATCACATGGCCGTATACCGGCAACGTAAAAGCGCCCGGACGGCCAATATAGCGCCAGGTGTTTTTATGTCGGGCCCAAAAGGTAGTCCTGGAACTATCTCTTGGGCTGGAATACATCGGCCGCTGCATGGGCTCCTATGGGAGCCAATGACAGGCCAGAGAGGGTAAGTGGGAGGGAGTTTAGCAGCGTGACAGCTAAACTCCCTCCCTCTTCTCTCCTCCGCTCTGGCTGATTGCAATGGGAGGGGGGAGGACAGGGGTTGAGCTAAATGCCGCCCTGACCCCTGCCATTGCAATCAGCCGGAGGGGAGGAGAGAAGAGGTGAGCCGGCGAAGGGGAGGGAAGGGGAAGAGACGACGGCATGGCAGCCTCGGCGTATATGCGCCAGGGCCCATGCCGTCTGAACGGGCACACAAACATTAGATTTGTGCGCCTGTTCACGAGTTTTTACACCTCACACTTAGCGTACATCGGCCGGCCGTGAAAACGGCGGCCGATATACGCATATGTGAAAGAGCCCTGACTCTGGTTTTCTCCCACAACTCCAAACAATATTATGATAAAGTTAATTGTCTGCCTATGAAGTTTGTCCTGGGGAGCAAGTGTGTCAGAGATAAAGAAATTTAGGTCCATTTAGATCTGCCCATTTCTCGTAAGCAAATGATGTCAGACTTCGTTCCTGCAGTCTGTTTATACAGGCAGATCTGTCATTGGCTCATTCAAAAGAGAAATCATTCAGTCGTTCACATTCACTGCATAAATGAATGTGAACGATTGAATAATCAGTATTTAAACAGAATGATTAGTGAATGAGTCAACGATAATTTTTATGCCTGTAGAAAATGAACGATGAACAAAAAGCGAACAATTTGTTGTTCGTTCTTCGATTGTTGGATGCGTTTACACTGAACAATTATTGTTCATTTTTGCTCGCTTTTTTTAAACAATAATCGTTCTTTGTAAAAGGTCCCTTAGATATGAATGGTGCAAATCTCTGTTCCGCGATGTGAAATATGTTGGTGCTGTATAGGCAACTAGTGATAAATAAATACTGTGTTTTCTCGAAAATAGGACCTACCCCGAAAATAAGCCCTACCCTGATTTTAACAATTTTCAGGGAAGCTTGAAATATAAGCCCTACCCCAAAAATAAGCCCCAGCTCTAGCGGTCCCTCATACTGCTCTCCGGAGTCTTGCAGTCCTCAGCCACTCATACAACATCACTTCATGGAAAGGGGATTCATAAATTCCACCTCCAAGAAGCGATGGCTGTGATTGGTTCATTGAGTGCTGCAGTGATTGGCTGAGCAGCCATCAAAGAACCAATCACAGTCATCGCTTCCTGGAGCTGAGACCAGGAAATGATGTTGTATGAGCAGCTGAGGACTTCAGGACTCCGGAGCTTCAGAGAGCAGCGTGAGGGACCCGGACTACGCAGCTAGGCAAGTATAAGAAATTCCCTGAAAATAAGACCTAGTACCTCTTTTGGGTTAAAAATTAATATAAGACAGTGTCTTATTATCAGGAAAACACTGTAGAACTGAACTGCTGAGTTAACAGGGTTTTCCCAATGATATCATTCATCTCTTATCCGCAGGATAGGGGGTAAATGTCTGCTTGCTGGGGGTCCAATTGTTGATCCTCCTAGTGATCTGAATATCTGAGCACCAAGAGTTTCCGTTGTGAGTAGAGCGATGGTGCAAATGTATGACCACAGCTCTATTCACTTCTATGGAACAAAGAAAGATTTCCAAGTGCATCTCTCTTTCTCCATCTCGTAAATGTGAATGGAGAAAGTGGCGGTCACACATGTGCACCACCGCTCCAGTCACATGTGGAGTGTGCAGATGTTGGGATCACTAGGAGTCCTAACAGTCTGACCACCAGCGATCAGACATTTTACCCATATACTGTGGATAGAGGTTAAATGTCATTAGTGTGAAAATCCCTTTAAGGACGCTAAAGGGTCCTAACAATGAATTTTTTTTCCCTAAATCACAATAATTGACAGAAAAACTGAGACTAAATAATTTACCTTCTGACCTAGTAGAAGTTTGCATAAAGATTTTTATTCAATGTAGTGGTTTTCAGGCTTACATTTATTCTGCCAAGGTATTAAAATACTTTAACACTGATGTTGGATTATTTCCTAGGATGTGACACATCACAGTCTGCAGGAAAATTCCTTCACATTGTGTAATTTATTCCCAGAAACCCTACTCTTTCCAATTTTTCTTTCTCATGGAAAAAACCTTGTGTATGTTAGACCCTGCCTCAGCTTCTCTGTATATATTCAATAATTGACATCAAGAAATAACTCCAACCTAGTATAAAAGGATTTTGATGCTGCCTACTTATCAAGAAAATTCAAAGCGCATTGTACAATGGTTGATCCATTGCAAGAGGTGGTCTTGCAACGAGCAGATGTGATGTCACACTGCATTATAGTTCCCTATAGTCATATTTTTCATATATAGACAGGTGTTTCTAAGACCCTGGGGAAAAATTTGCCCCCATAAAAGAAAAAGTTCTAAAGAAATAGAGACTTATTATTGATTAAGGGCTTGTTAGTCTTCAAGCCATCAGATTTAAAATTCTTAAATGTTGAGACCACTGTTAACAAGCCTGATCAGAACTATAGCTTGAAGTAGGTGGCTTTACTCATATGGGGCTCCAATGGAGGATGGCTGATAAAGTCACTGAGGCAGTGGTTACAATCAACTGCTTCTTTACTGTAGATAATGCATCAACAAATATGACAGTGCCCTATACATCATAATGCAAAAATATATACTGAATGCAGATGGAAATTAACAGTTTCTGTATACTGACAATATTAGAATATGGCAATAGTCTGTAGTAATAGTAATTTCAGTATCAATCACTTCTTACACTTGGTGCCCTTTCTCTTCTAGACTGGCATTGTCTTTTATGACTAAAGGAAACTCCAGTATAAGGCCAGCCTTTCTCTTCGATTGCTGCTCCATATTACAGTCTACCGACACCTCTGAATAAACATTCTGGTAAGTGGCTAGCTTCCACTTTCTCACACAACTTGGGTACTACTCCCGGAATACTGCAAGCAATGGTTGGTGATACACTGAGTGGTGAAATATCCTAAAGAAATTAAGAAATATTGTGGCATCCACTTTATTGTAATAGTAACAGTTCTGCACATATTAGAAACCCAGCGGGGATGTAGTCCCTTAAATCAAAATTTGTGTTGTAACAGACTGTGTGTACCAGAGGTCAGCACTGTTGTACACACAGAATGAGTGTGCACTAAGGAAACCCTGGAAAGGGAAAAGTGAGAGATCAATGCAGTCATTTACATTTAAGGCCATGCAATTCAAGGGTGAAATATCAGAAACAATGGTCTGTCTATCACATTATTTAATTTCCTTAGAACCTGGGGGTGTATGACATCGGGACCCAGCACTTTGTCTATTTTAATCTTTTTAAGGTGGCTTTACACTTCTTTGTGGGTTAGGCTGGTGATATTTAATAGAGAGTTTACTTAATTGCTCTGCATTTCATCTGACATTTAATTTTCCTGCGTGAATACACTGGAGAAAAAAAACAAAAACGATTTAATAGATTTGCCTTCTCCTTATCACCCTCTACTATTTTTCCCTTATTACTTTTTAAAGAGCCAACACTCTCCATTTTAATATTTTTTGCTATTTATATGGTTGAAAAACAGTTTAGGGTTAGTATTGTCTTTGGCAGTGAGTGTCTTTGTCTCCACCTTTGCTACTTTGATTTTCTTTGTATCATTTCTTTTTTTCCTTATAGCTTTTTAATGCTTCTTCACTGCCTTTTTGTTTAAGTTGTTTAAATGCTTTCTTTTTGTTGTTTGCCCCATTTACATCTTTATTGAGCCACATTAGTTGTAACGATCAAGCGCTGGTTCAGAGCCTCGTGTTGTGACCCGAGCGGACAGAAGGCGTGATCAGTAAAGCCAGTGGTCGTTAACGGAAGGTATCTGCTGCAGTACAGATTAACACAGTACTGAACAGCTGCTGTTTCCACTGAATGATCATTATTCAGGATTTTATGCAGCTTGAACGATGAGCGATGATCCTGAATGATGATTGTTCAGTGTAAACAGCAGCCGTTCAGTACTGAACAGCCACTGTGTTAAGTCAATGGAGAGGGGCGGGGGAGAGCGAGGAGAAAAATCTCCTCCAGCCGCCCCGGCCCCCCTGCAGGCCGTTCTGTCAGACAGCCAGTGATACTCGCTCCTGTGTGACAGCAAGGGGGCAAGTGTCGGGCATCGTTTGTCTGACATTTGTCCCGTGTAAATGGGGTTTAAGTGAATGATTTATCAATGCATATAATTAAGTTTAGCTGATTCCATTTTCTTCACTGCTGTTGTTTTTGTGGTTGTTCCTATTTTCCATTTTGTTGTTCCTATTTCCCATTGGCCTAAGACTATTCCAGCCTTGCGGACGAACCATCTCCCTCCTGAAAAGGATGTCCCTAGTGGATGGAAGACTGTGGATCAATGTTGTTCTTTAAACTTAGCAGGACATGGTGTTGAGGCGGCCCCCCTTTGGGTGTTGTTTCTACACCCAATGAGTCCTGTTAAAAGTCTCTATCTACATTTTTGTACTGTTATCTCTCGGGCACTGTCTGCTTTTTTTGATAGTATAATTTTCATAGTGGTTTTGCTTTGCCTACATGGACATGGTTGCATGAACATTTTAGCAAATAAACTACAAAGTCTGTATCACACGAGAAAAGGTCCCTTGATGGAATATTTTTTTCTTCCTGTCATTGTATGAAAACATGTGGATCCACATTGGCTCACTGAACATAATTTAGACCGGGATTTTCTTGCGCATAACTGTTTGAGTAAATTAGGTGGGCGTTTGTGTGAAAAATAGCATAGTTGAAAAATAAGAAGAAATAGAAAACCTTCAATTCATGCTACTGTTTGCAGATAATGGTGGTAATCTTGTTAATCACTAGTTTAAGGTCCTATTTTTTTATAGTGGAACTCAGGAAGGAGACCCGTGTGGATTTTAGATACTTTCTGCATTTGTTAGAGAAGGAGGTTCTATGAAAAAACTTCTTGCCAGGAGTTTCTCAAATTGTTTCTGACTTGTGGATGGATCAGAAACTATTCTCTTGACTCTCGGGAAATTAGATTATGGGAGGGATTTGACTAACCCAGTAGGGTGACAGCTAGAACAGTGTAAGATACTATTTCTGTCAGTGGGTTTCTGGAACAAATTGTTCTCAAACATGTTAACTTTTTTAATACTGTGTATGTTAAGGAAGGGATTTCAGTGGTACTGATGTCATGGAAAAATTGATAGTTAGTGTGTTATTGATCTGATGAGGGAACGTCTCCAAATCATGTACTGAACCCTGCCAAAATGGGACAGCATAATCAATATCATGTAGCCAAAGGGGGACATTCTTGATGAATAGAGGATTGTTGTATAAGAAGCATTCTTCAAAATCATTCAAGAATATAACAGCGTAACAGTAATTGCTCAACACTGGTACTAAACAAAATTATAGAAGCTTTTGAAAGACTGCACTTCCCTGTGTGGAAGATTCACATGGACTTGCAAATGACAGATACAGCGTCCCGTAGGGTGACCCCGGACACAGGGCATACGTTGGGGAGCTGGGAGGGTAGAGTGGACACTTGTCATGGTGGCACTTACCAACTCCCTCCCAGAGGGACACACGTAGCCTCGGCCAGAGCAGTGCTGTGCCTCTTTTGGACACCCCTAGGAGAGGTATGGCCAATAAACATAAGAATAGGAGATAACGTTGTCACGGGTGACGCTACCATTCTGTTACGCACATGAATGACCCTCAGCGGCAAATAAAGGAGCCACAGACTGTGTAACGCACCTCAGGTCCCTGGGAATGGTCAGGGCCTGGCAAAACTTTACTTGGAACTTTATCAGGATACACTCAAGAATAAACTGGTGCAGGTAAACAGAAGATTGGAGGTTAGGGAGGAAACTCAGGATAAAACCGGTCCTACAGTCGCAGTTATCTGCTAGGAACCACTTCTGGAAGGGGAACTCTCCAGAGGTGGATAGGGGTAGGGTCACTCCACAGACAATCTCTCACAGAACAGTACCTCTGCACAGTGGTCCGGGACATCTCTTCTCGCTCACTTTCAATCCCTCTCTTACTTGTTCTTACTCACTGTTGGCTCCTGGCATTAGGGTACTCAGGAAACCTCTATTATTTTTCCATTCTTCACCACATGAGGGTTGAAGGTACGCCCATGTGGCTGGCACTCTCACTCAGGAACCCAGAAGAATCGAAGACTAACTTCCCGCTCCCAGACACTCATACTTATCATCTCTCACATACAAAATGACAGGGCATAAATTGATACATTCGCAGGCATCTCCAAGTCTCATGCAAACATTAACCTCTCACTTGCTACAGCTGTGCAATATACCTAACAAAATGCACAGCGCATCTACAAAAGACATAACATGTATGACATTTATGGAGGGGCCAGGAATATACATTTTGGGCTACTACACAGACAATATGCTGCCTTCTTACTGTCACTTCAGAAGACCTTTAAGCTGTCATCTGCTGGAAATCGCTCAGTGGGTAATGTGCCCCTCTCACAGCCGTGCTATACCTGCTTCTGCGCTCAGTGGCCCTGTAATGTTTATACTGAATAACGCTTAAACGTCCCGCTGTGTAACTCTATGCACTGCACTTGTGCGGCAGCACGCCAGCCGGCACATCCACAGATCAGAGAGAAGAAGGTATGCGGGGGTCAATGCCGAGGCACGGGGTCTGATTCCACTGCAAAATCTTGCAGTCGGAATCTGACCTGGCCGCAGTGCATTCGGCCTTAAGATATGCTGTTTGATTTACACTCTTTGTAAAAAAAAAAATCAAGCATCTAGAAGTTGTCATTTTGCTGCAAAACTCGGCATGCAGTTACATCTCAGGCAGATATGCAAATGATTTGTGGTGTGATTAGATGAACGGTCTTGGTACCTGAGGCCATAAAAGTGGTTCCAACCTTGGCCTAGCGGATCTTTTTCTCCACTTTGTGTGGAGCTTGTTTACCACTACACGCCTCTACGAAGCAATCAAAGACTTATGACCCAGTTTGAGAGGGGGGCATTATTGGAATGCAAAAAGCTGAATGTTCATACCGATGAATTACCTGCCACCTGGGCTATTCTTACCACACTGTTAGGAGATGTTGGGACCAAGAAATGCATGAGGGCACAAACACAAGGTGCTCGGGTTCAGGACACCCTTGATAGACCACGGGTATAGAGGATCATCTGATAGTCCAACAAGCACAAGCAGCTCCAACTCTTTTGTTGTCCACTATCCAGAGACAGTTGGCACCATCGTTACAAGCCTCTGTGTCTGTTGGAACCATTTCCAGGTGCTTGCTGAAGGACATTTGGTCTCATGGCGCCCATTGCATGTACTTTGACACCCTCTGTTGGATCTGTTTGCAAGTTTTGTTGTGAATGACGAAACTGGACTGCTACAGAGTGAAACCAGTTTGACTTCAGCAATTAATTTAGGTGTAGTTTGGGCACTGACGATGACCATGTTCATGTCTGTAGACCTGGGGGTGAGCATCTCAATCCTGCCTTTGATGTGAAGCAACACTGCCCCCACTGCTAGTGTGATGGTCTCGGGGGCTATCATATATGACAGTTGGTAACCCCTGGTAGTTGTATGAGGGAAAATGACAGCTCAGTGATATGTTCACATCCTGCAACCACATGTGTTCCTCTCATGTCAGGGCTTCCAAGAGGAATTTTCCAAAAGGATAGTACTCGACCGCACACAGCAAGGGTGTCACAGGAATGTCTCCACAACCTTGTCACACTTCCATGGCTGCCTGGTCCCCCCAGATTTATCACTAATAGAACATGTATGGGACCATCTGGAACACCAACTATGACAGCCTACAAGTTTGCTTGATCTAGAGGCTGTTACAGCAAATGTGGACAGGTATGCTGCAGGATACCATATGGAACCTGCATACCTCCATGCCCGCCCGTATCACATCTTGTATCCAAGCCAGAGGCACTTCAACAGGGTACTAGAGCCTCCATACCTGCCCATATCACATCTTGTATCCAAGTTAGAGGTGGTACAACAGAGTTCTAGAGCCTCCATGCCTGCCTGTATCACAGTTTGTATCCAAGCTAGAGGTGCCTCAACAGGGTATTAGAGCTCCATACCCGCCTGTATCACATCTTGTATCCAAGCTAGAGGCGGACCAAAAGGGTACTAGATCCACCATACCTGCCCATACCACATCTTGAATCCAAGCTAGAGGCGGCTCAACAGGGTACTAGAGCCTAGATGCCTGCCCATATCACATCTTGTATCCAAGCTAGAGGCGGTACAACAGGGTACTAGAGCCTCCATACCCGCCTGTATCACATCTTGTATCCAAGCTAGAGGTGACCCAATAGGGTACTAGAGCCTCCATGCCCACGCATACACATCTTGTAGCCAAGCTAGAGGCGGTACAACAGGGTACTAGAACCTAGATGTTTGCCCATATCCCATCTTGTATCCAAGCTAGAGGCAGCTCAACAGGGTACTAGAGCCTCCCTTCAAGGGGTCAGTTTTCTGCAATAAATGATCCTTTTCCTCTGATATTGTAATCACTTATATCAATGTTACAATCACACATATAAAGTTTCATTTGATTCCGCCAACTCCTTCTAGGTGCTTGATTCTTTTTGACAATGAGTCTATAAAATGTATGTGTGTATGTATTTTTGGGGGGCTGACCACGGTCCCTAAGCATGCAGATTGGCTGTGCAGAGAAGGAACCAGCTGAACTTTTCCATCTGGACACATGGACCTTTAGCTACACCCTTACCAATTTGTTTGTGTGTAAGAAATGGGCGTTCAAAAAAGGAAGTGAGCACAAAATCAATGGGTTCAATGCTCTTTGTTTAGCACACGCAAATACGTCCTTCTGAAGGAGCCCTTAGGGTGGCTTCAGATAAGCGTATGTGCGAATTCATTCACCTCAGCACAACGTATTTACTCAGGGAACGAGGTTGATTTGCGCGCATATCTGAAAATAGAACTGTACCATTTTGCACACACAGAGCCTCTCCATATGCGTGCATAACACACACATATGAACAGGCCTTGATTTAAAAGGCTATTTATCCTAATGATATTCAGATGTGTTCTTTTTTCCATGGAATCGAGTAGTGTATTGCGCATTTGCGCACATCCCATAGACTTCTATGGGGATCCATGGTACGCAAATGCACAAAAAAATAGACCATGTCTTACTTTTTCCAATGCGAGCAAAATGCGCACACAAAAAAAGGAATGTGTGATCAATCCCTTTAAAGTCAATGGGCTCTATTCTCTGCGTATTGTGCATGAAAATACGTTTGTCTGAAGGGACCTTTACACACTCTCGGTTACCAATGACTCATGTTTAAGTGGTGTTTGAGACTTGAACAACGATATGCCTGGCACGAGTCTGATTAATATATAAACAACATTTCACATCCAGCATCTTTATTTTTGTGAAAGTGTGTACTCAAAAACTTTCTACATTTCTGGAAACTTTTAGAGCAGGACCCTACATGTGCCAGAAACTCATGATATATATATATATAACATATATGTGTATAAAATATATGTATGAAATATATATGTATGTCTTTAAACAGGCACACATGGGAAGTGATGAGAAGTAATGTAATAATGCTTAGTTATAGATACTAATGTAAGTCAGCAGGGGGATGAAGTATAGAGATTATTTTCTCAGACAACTTAGAATGCCACGTATTCAGTATTTCTCCTATAAGTTTCAGTCCTAGACTGCAGAAAAAAAACTGGAAGTGTATGTGCTGTTCTTTGCAGACCACACATTAAATGCCCACTGTACTTCTGAACAAGAATGTTAGGCTTTTAACATGAAAAACCTAGTACAATGATTTCTTTGAGATGAATATAATTCATATGTTGCAAATTAGAAAATGTTTGGTTAGTTGATGAATAAAGGATTTTTTTCAGAAAGTGCATATTAAATATATTTACAGGGAAAATTTTTGTAAACTGCTGAAGTTCACTGCAGAAACCAGGGAGCTGAAGCGCTGGACGGAAAACTGGCTACAAGTGCTCAGATGGGGAAATGTTCTTTGCAGCTTTACTGTCTCAAGTATTTGTCAGTCGATGGGAAACTTGTATTAGAATTAGTCTACATTGTAAAGAGTATTGGACAGAATCATAAACAGTTCTTATAGGAATTGTGTCATTCTCCTATAAGTTCCACCAAGGAATCCTGATGCTCCTGCAGGACCTTCACATTCATACTACCTGCAAATTTGCTTTCACAAATGAATGAAAACAGATAATGCTGAGCGCTATGTAAGCATGTTGATTTTATCTTGTCATCTGAAGGAAAGCTGCTTTATCGGCATGCTGCCCCACTAGTGTTTTTAATAAGTTTTACATTTGCTGAGATAACATGCAGAGAAATAAAAAGAAGAGGATGCAGCTGTTATACATCTGGAGCTTGACCTGCCGTTCAGAAACATTTCACAGATTTGGAAGGGTCGCCACGTTGCTGACAGACTGTGCAATCCCTTATGCCATAATCACTGCAGTCAGAGGCTACTCTTGAATACAGACATAGGTAAATCTAACTATAAGATGGATGTGCAACGTTGTGAACAGAATATAAAATGAATGAGAAAAAAAGGGTTTCCCGAGACTACGTTATCGATGACCTATCCATCGTATAGGTTATCTACAGTTGATCAGCGGCAGTCCACTGAACAGAATCCTCACGATCAGCTGATTGAAGTGACAGCAATGCTCAAGTGAGTGCCATTGCATAGCAGCCGTACCTGGTACTGCAGTTCAACCTCATTCACTTGAATGTGACTGAACTACTCCCAGGGCATGGGATCGATGAATGTGATGTCACAGAGCTGAAATCCTAATGAAGCAGTAAGAAAAAGAACTTCACGTGATCAAAGTGTCAACAAAGAAAAAAGTCTGTAAAAAGGACCCCAGAATTATCCTGTGATAACATCTATTTTTTTCACATTGAGGCCTATAAGTGATGTATGGAACTGTAGAACTTCTAGTAAAGATTTCCCCAGCACATACGCTGAACATACACTGGCCCGTCTACTGCTACTACATCTGTCCAGTGCCTGGCCTGCAGAACCTGCACACCACTACTATTGTAGTGGCCCGAAGACTATATATCTGGCCCCTCCATAATAGTCATACATGTCGTGTCTTCAGTGTGGATGCACTGTGCAGATTGTCTTGTCTCTAGTTATGTGTATTGCACAGCTGCAGCATATAAGAGGTTAATGTCTGTGAATGTCTGGGATATTTCTGGAAATTGTAATTAATTGTCTTGTCACATGATGTACTAATGTAAATGTGATTGCAAGGAGTGAGTCTAGGTCCATTCCTTGAGGGGCGTTCGGTTCTTTGGAGAGAGTGCTTGCCACATGGGGGTACCTTCAACCCTCATGTGGTAAAGAATGGAGGCTGAGGAGAGGTATTCTGATATTCCCATCCAAGGACCCCTACCTAGAGAGTAAGTGGAAGTAAGGAGCCCGCCATGAAGTGTTCTGTCTACTGAGTACAAGTGAGTGTCAGCGGAGCGTTCTTCCCACCTCCGGTGTGTGTGTGTTCAGGAGCAGAGTCATACAGATGACTAGAACTGTAGGCCCGGTGTCATCCTGTGTCCTGGAGTGTGTGTGTGTTAAGGAGCGGAGTCATACAGATAACTAGGACTGTAGGCCCGGTTTCATCCTGTGTCCCGGAGTGTATATGTCTGTCCAGGAGTGGAGTCATACAGATAACTAGGATTGTAGGCCCGATTTCATCCCATTCTGTGTCCCGGAGTGTATATGTCTGTCCAGGAGTGGAGTCATACAGATAACTAGGACTGTAGGCCCAGTGTCATTCTGTGTTCTCCTCCCTGACCTTGCTGAAATTGTTCGTCCTGCGCTGGTGTGTGAAAGTTGCCTTAAGGAAGTAAAGTTCCAGTCACTGCCCATTCCCAGTGATTGAGGTATTCATTATAAGTATGGACTCTATTATTCTCCACCGGACAACCAACGGTGTGAAGGAATGGTGGCGTCACGAGTGACAACTTCTTTAGTCCACTACACATCTATACAGGTAACCTCTGTCCCAGCGTTGCCTGGAAGAGGCCTAGCGGTGCCTTGGTTCAGGCCATACATGTCCCTCTAGGGAGGAGTTTGGTAGAGCCACCGTGACAAGTGCCATTTCTACCCCTGCCAGCTCCTCAGTGTCGTGCCTTGTGCTTCGGTTGCTGTGGGACATTACACTATTGCTACAGAAACTGTCCCCTGCTTTACCTCCTCTCTTAGAGACTTTGATCATTACTGTACATACAAATAAATGCTGATGTTATATTTAAGTATGTATTTTCCTATATTTTTGTATTTACTTAGTAACTTACCATAGCGCATCTAATGTAATTCTTAAACATAAGGCATTGTTACGTTCGTGTGAGCTAGTGAGCACCGGGCCCACACGAACGTTTCCAGGATAGGGAACACCAGGTGAAACAGTACTACAGATCTCAGGGGACAGACATGACAGGCATCTAATGTACTCCTTCACACTGATGATACATTGTTAGGATCCAAGTCACTTTATGACAAAAAAAGCAGACGATCATCTATATATACGCTGTGGAATAAGTTGGCGCTATACAAATAAAGATTATTATTATATACCTTATTTTTTTATTTTAGTTTGGTGACAATCCTATTTTACTAAATGTCTCCCTTTGTTAGTATGACATCAGTGGGTAGTAGTAGAATAATGTTCCAAATTATGATTTTACTGGGTTCGTATACATTTTAGAACAAAGCATGTAAGGCTGAAAAAAGATATATGTCCATCCAGTTCAGCCTATTACCCCCCAGTGTTGATCCAGAGGGAGGCAAACAAAACCCAATGAGATAGAAGCCAATTTTCCCCATTTAAGGGTATAAAATTCCTTCCTGACTCCAATTTGGCATTCGGAATAATCCCTGGATCACCAACACTTTGTCTAAGGAGGAAAAAGTGACTTCAGCTTTGTGCACATTTGAAAGCATTGCCAACCCTCTAGCGCAGTGATGGCGAACCTTTTAGAGACTGAGTGCCCAAACTGCAGCCCAAGACTCACTTATTTATCGCAAAGTGCCAACATGTCAGGGGGCGGGGCTTATCACGACAAATGATTTTACCCCAGTAGTTATAAAAGGGACAGGGCTGTTTCAAAATAGACAGGGTGCAGATTTTTACTGCTTTTTAGATGCAGAAATGCTGCAGAGTTTGCCACGGAAATTTCCGGTGAAGACATTCTGCAGTATTTCCACCATGTGTAAACATATTTCAGCGGTAATAGTGACACCCCACAGTGGACCTAGCTGTAATCATGACCCCCTAGAGCAGCCCCAGCTGTAACGGTGACCCCCTAGAGCAGCCCCAGTGATAATAATGACATCCCACAGCGGCCCCAGCAGTAATAATGACATCCCACAGTGGCCCCAGTAGTAATAGTGACATCCCACAGCGACCCCCAGTAGTAATAGTGACCCCTCGAAACCCATATACTTACCCCCTCCTCCTCCTCTGCTCGGCACTGCTGCTGGCGCTGATCCCGGGTGCATACTGTGACGTCAGTGTGTGCTGCCAGATGCCTCCTCCCCTGCTCTCGCGGAACCAGGTAGGAGACGTCAGGGGAGGGTGGAAGGGGGAGGAGGATCCCAGGTGCGCACTGACATCACAGTGTGCGCCGGGATCAGTGCTGCTGAGTGAATACTGGCAGGGGTGCCATGGCCCCTGCCAGTATTCACCAAATTGGTGAGCAGCTGAAGGCGGCGCGTGCCAGCAGGAAGGGCTCTGCGTGCCATAGGTTCGCCACCACTGCTCTAGCGCATTATTTCTCAATGAGATGAGGATCACTGCTGAGGCGCCACCCAGTTGTGGTTCGTTTACATGTATTTAAATGGGCAGATAATAATTTACATTTTTCTGTAAATTCTTTTGTCATAGCTCATTCAATACATCGTATGTCTGTCATGGGAAAATCCTGGGAATAGTTTGCAATCAACTGCATAATTGCCTTTTTCACAGAACAACTGACAAATGACGAATGATGATTATTATGCTTGTATAAAATGAACGACAAACAATAAGCAAGAAAATTACCTTTCAGTCATTGGCTGTGATTACACGGACTGATATTGTTAATTTTTGCATGATTTAGCAATTTTTTGATTGCTAATTGCTCCGTGTAAAAGTGCCCTAAGGCACAACTGGGGAACCTAACTTCATAGAAGTGATTATATGCTGCACAGACTCACTGGCTCCGCCAATCTCTAGTTTAGCCAGCTGATTTTATTGTTAAACTGTGTTCAGGAGACAAAAGATTGGTTTGTAGTTTTGACATGGACTTTAACTAATGTTGAGGTCCAGGTCCCACAATGTACTTGTTAGTGGGGCCCCAGTAGAAAACAAATGAGAAGTCATGCCCTAAGGCTTTAAAGCATTCTTCTATACCTAACCTCATTTGTTTTTTGTTACTATGTAATACATATTTTTCATCTGCAAGGAGAAATGTTACTTCCTATGTAATTGGGCCAGAACATCCCCATTTATTGTATGTTGCACAGCTATTGTGGCTGGAGATTTAACCACAAATCATTTATGGCTTCCTAACTTTAGATGATGCTTTTGATACTCTATTATTTTCCTATGTCAGTGGTAAAATCTACTGAAGCTGCAATATCTCCATTCAGATATCACAAATTGAAAGTATTGCTTCGAGTACAGTCTAAAGATATAAAACATAACAAAAATCTCATTATTACAGGATTGGTTGCTGGTGCAAAACTATAACAAAAAAATCATTACCATATATATTATTAGCAACATATGTATAATAATAGCTCTATTAAATTAAAAATGATTTTTTTTTATGTAGATGGTCTAATCTAACAATCTCCAAAACAACCAGCTGTCAGCCCCACTGGCAGAACAAAAGGAATTTATTCGGAAAACAGCAGGCGATTCTCTGAGTAATTTCAGTTCCTGGTGGCTCACAGGCTACTAATTGGTACTAATAGGCATTAGTGCCAATTAGCAGTTTATGCAAAATGATCACTCAAAACCATCTTTTGAGAGATCATCTTTCTGTCTAAATGCACCTTTATGAATGGCATCATAAGTAGTGTTGCTCGTCTCGATCAGCCAGGTGGAAAAGGCAACTTTAATTTTCAAAAAATTGGATCATGAAAATCGAGTTTCCTAAAATACCTGTTACAAAGGTTAGAGTGCAGCCAATCAGCAGCCAGGGCACCTTAATGATGTCACAAGATCTGTCACCCATCGTGCAAATGGGCAACAATTTCATTGGACACCTGTATTGCTTGATGTAGTCATATATAACATAGGCACAATATACCCAGCAGGTATTTTACAGCTTTTTTTTACAACTACGTTTATATGCCTATACAAAACATGGTCAGCATACATAGCTGCAAAGCAGACAGACAAACTATACTTTGGCGTGGTGAATATTGCAGTTCTCTGTTTGTGGCCTCAGACGTTGTTCAAAGTCGCAAGTCTGGCCACTACAAATTATTTGCAGGCCTTACACAGCTAGCAGGGGAGGGGGGTGGTGAGGGAAATTAAATTATGCTGTGCAATACAGGGACAGTTCACAATATACAAGCTATACTGTGTGCCAGGATGGAGAATATATGCCAGAGATAAAATGTAGGATAAACTTGGGGCAAAGCGGAATACTAAACATGGGCAAAATCTGGAAAAGTAGGGATATCAGTATGGCAACTAAACCACCGTTTTCCCCATAGCCATGTATGGATGTGAAAGCTGGGCTGCAAAAAATGTTGATAGAAGGAGGATTGATGCGTTTGAGCTGTGGTGCTGGCAAAACCTGCTGTGTATGCCCTGGATGGTGAGAGTAACAAACAGAGAAGTCCTGAATCGTTTAAGACCCAATAAATCACTGGAGACCAAGATGACCAGACTCAGACTTATGTATTTTGGCAATGTAATGCGAGCAGAGTCACTAGAAAAATCTATAATGCTTGGACAGATCAGTGACAAAAGAAGACCCAGCCGCCAAAGGACACGATGGCGATACTGTCAGAGAAGAAGCAGTGCAAAACCGAAAAACATGAATGGAGCTTGCCTTTAGGGTTGCTGAGAGTCATGAACGACTAAATGACGAACAACAACATACTGTATGCTTTGTGTTCTCATATACTGTGCCGCTCAGAGATTGTGGCCTATTTAGTTGGCGGTGTTTTTTTGTGAATATAAAACAAAAAGAAACTCAAATGAGGAAACAGCAAAAGACACAGTATATGCTAGTGACCCCAGAAGTTGTTCAAAGTGGCGAGTCTGGCCACTACATATTATTTGCAGGGGCTTCGGGGCATCAAGGACCATAAAGTGTTCAAGGAGGCGGCAGCATCAACGGTGTAGAAATTGTAGAAAAAGGTTTTATTGCTCCATAAAATGGCGACGTTTCGACTTAATCTAAGTCTTTTTCAAGCCAAAAAGACTTGAAAAAGACTTAGATTAAGTCGAAACGTCGCCATTTTATGGAGCAATAAAACCTTTTTCTACAATTTCTACACCGTTGATGCTGCCGCCTCCTTGGACACCATTGCATTTATTTGGGGTTGGGTTCATGACCCCACAGGTGGCTTGGCATACACAGATTGGAACCTCTGCACTTAAGTGCATGTGTTAGGTGTGCTGCGGGACTTTCCTATTTCTATGGACCATAAAGTGTTGTCACAGGAGAAGGAAAAAAGGGATACCAATGTCTCAACTGTTTGGCCAATCTGCCATTACACAACACCACAGGGAAGGTGGCTTTGGGCAAGAAAGGGGTACATCTTCTGTAACGCGTTTCTCTACCAATTGGAAAAATATGGAGAAGGAAAAGTAGGAAGAGGAATAAAAGGAGGGGGATATTACAGGTCCAGAAACAAGGGGAGGGGCTATGCAATTTTCATTTTATCAATCACTAGCCCCAGCTATTTTACATGGATGGCAGGACCAACTGGACAAAACTCTTAGGCCTGACTCCGAGGTATGTGGGCCATCACCCTTAGGCACTTTGAGGCATATGAGTGCTTTTCTGCTGCAATGCTTGCAGAAGGATCATCACATTGTCAACATAAAAACATCAGAATATTACTGGGTGGCCACACTACTTGATCCTCACTACAGCGCCAAAATGAGAAATCTTATTCTGGCAATGGAGGGGGACGTTTAATTGTAGCAGTATCAGTACAGACAGTTAAACACCTAGAGCAGAGCATTTCTCCATGGTCACAGAGATGCTTCCTCAATGGATCACAGCTCTAAGGCTCATAGTGGACAAGCAGTAAGCTACCATGGCAATACCACCACTGGTGGCAGGGGAGCTCTAACAGAAGTGTGGCATAGTTTCTTCAGCCCATCACAGCGTGCAATAGCACAGAGTAGGACTCACAGTCACAGGCAGCACTTATCCATGCTGGTCCAAGAGTATGTCAGCTTCCACATGGATGTACTTAGACATAGTGTTGTCCCACTTGAATTCGGGGTCTCTCAGCTGGACAAGTGGCTGGAGCTTGCACAATATGCTTTAGAGGTGCTCGTCTGCCCAACTGCCAGTGTGCTGTCAGAAAGGGTGTTTAGCACAGCTGGAGGTACAGTAACTGACAGACGTGTCTGCCTGTCCACAGACAATGTGGATCGGCTGACATTTATAAAAAGGAACCAGACATGGATTTCACCTGACTTCTGAACCCTCATTGCAGATCCCACTGATTAGTTAGCATGCTGGCAATTTTTACTCGTATATGGCTGAGCAAAGATTTATATCAAAGACCAGACTCTGCTTTCAAGGTGCTGTTGTTGGTGAAGGTGCTTCTGCTGCTCCCCTTCTTCTGCTTTCACTATGTTCCCCCTCACCCACCTAAAGAAAAAATATATCAAAATGGAAATATAGAGCTCACATGTTTCCACGAGGAGCATAACCTGCCCTTAAGGTGCTGTTGCTAGTGGTGCTGCTGTTGTCCTTTTCCTGTTTCTGCCATGTTTCCTCCTGCTGCTCCTCCTCATTCTCCCAAAACAAAACATTTCAAAAGCATAAGAAACATCTGTAGCTCTACAGCTTTTTCTTGGAGAAGGCATGTGCTTGGCTTTTCCTTGGAGGAGGAGTAGGAGGCCCATGCTTGGGTGTTCAGTTTACCTGGTAGATTTTACCCTTTGAAAATTTATGACATTGCTTTTAAAAAAGCAGCACAACTGGTGTCTTGCGTAGAGTCATTTTTGGTAGCTCTACAGCTTTTCATTGGAGCAAGCTTGTTCTTGAGTGTTCTGTTCACCTGATAGAATTTGTTCTTTGAAAATTTATGACATTACTTTTAAAACAAGCAGCTCACCTGCTGTCTTTTTTTGGCTCAAATTTTGATCTAAGAGAACCAATGTAGGCCTAATTTTGTTTTCAGCTACACCCCTGTGCTACGGGTAACCCCCATACCACTGTACACTATTTTTGAGAGAAGCATAGTGTTCCTCATATGTGTAGCTGTATTCTCATGCAATTTGGGAACCTTACGGAGGGAAATTAGTGAACCCAATTTGTACTCCCATTGACTTTAATAGAAGTCAGAATCGACCGTCCTGATTTGTCATGATTTTGGTGAAATTGGCCCTACCATGACATGAACAATTATTCCACTAATCACTCATCACTAATCGTAAGGAGGCATCAGTCATGTATGTGAGGAAATAGCCACAGTAATAGAGGCATTATGTCTTTAAGGAATTCAGAATATCATGACATCAGTTCAGGTGTTAATCGTTACCTGCCTGAAGAAAGCAAGAAGCATTCGCAAGACCTATGAACCGCAGGACCCCATGTAGATTGTGTTTTTTATTTACTGTAAAGAAGTTAAGCATAAACTAGCAGTAGACATAGATAAACCTGGAGACTGATATAAATTATGAAATCTTAGGTAAGTAATATTTTGAAAAATGATAGAAGGTGAATTTTTGAGGCAAAATGTTTGTTTTAAAATCCTGTTCCCCATGCTACAAAATAACAGTTATATACTCACCTCTCCCAGCTTCCTGCTGTATTCAATGCCACTGCTCTGGGTTCTCCACTGTTCGACAAATCATATAGATTGGCACTCATTTATATTTCTTTTACACAGGCCATGATTTGTTGATGAATGATCGTTTCTATGATCATTTGTGCTGATGAAGCCAGCTGTACATCTCCGCAACCACACGAGAAGATGTATAGTCTACCAGCAAGCAGTTCTATGCTTGCTAAAAAGCAATGATTAGCTTACGTTGCTCCTTTTACACACTTGAATATCAGGCAAAGCGTTCGTGGCCAATAATCAGGCCATTTAAAAAGAGTCTTAATTTTCATTGTTTTACTGTAACAAGTAGTGTGAAGGGTATTTTATGTTGGATTCATGAAAGATATCTAATGACCAAACAATGTCAGAAAAGCAAACAAAAACATTCTTGGGCCTAGTGCTCACGGCCACGATGGGCTCCGCAAGCAGAATTCCGCAGCAGAGTCCGTCACGGCCCCCCCCCCCCCCCAGAGACCCCATACTCACCTCCGGATCTGTTGAATGACGTCCGCAACCCGTGCCGGCGTGCATCCGCAGTACAGTGCATGATGCGCCGGCAGTGTCATATGACGCAATGGCAGCGTCATATGACACGCCCACAGCATCACATGACGCGCCGGCCACATCATATGATGTGGGCGTCGGTGGGCGAGGAAGCGTTTTCACGCTATCTACTGCTATGCTATAGCGGAAGACGGCGTGACGGACGGCTTTCATTGACTGCAATGTAAGTCGTCCGTGAGTAAGCCCGTGTAAAATAGAACATGCCGGGTGAGAACGGGTGAATTAATGGGTCGGAATTCCACGGTGGAATTCCGCACCGTGAGCATTGTCCTATTAGGTTCAATAGAACCTTATAGCTGCGGGGCAACGCTGCTGATTTCCGACGCGTGATACGCAGTGGAAATCCACACGTGGGAATTAGGCCTTACAGTTTTGGTTTCACTCCTTAAAGACGCGGCCCTTTCTTTTATATTTTTGGTTTCGGTTTTCTCTCCCCACTTTCAATAAATGCTAACTCTTTTACTTATCCATTGACATAGCTATTTTTGCAGGGAAAAGTTGTATTTTTCAATGGTACTACGGTATTTAATGTACCATGTTATGTACTAAAAATGTTAAAATCGCGATCGCGCAAAATCGCGCGATCACTACACTTTGACCCCTTTGCGTGACCTTTGGTGGATGATTTTGGTGTCATTAGATTTGTGACCGCCTCACTACCGCCGTAAAATCATAAAATTTGAGTTTGATACACTGAGTGATCTCTCAGGCAAGATCAAAGTTCCTATGTTAAGTCTAGCGGCGCAGTTGTACTTCAGCCAGGGTGAATCACAGCCCGATATTTCCCTTGCAATCCATGTGGAAACCCCTGGGTTCAAGGAGTATTGACATGGAAACAGCATCGCACCCCTGTGGGCTGAAGGAATCCCACAGGGTGGCTGTCACAGCTGCGGCAGGGGATCGCAATGTTCTCCCTTTGTTTTTAATGGGGCCGACGATATTGCTGCCAGCCCCATTAAAAACAATGGGCGATATTGCAAAGAGAAAGAACATGCCGCAATTGTTTCCCTGCAAAGCATCACAACGCGGTGCCATGCAGGGAAACATCACAAATGTTAATGAACTCATTTTATGTTCACGTAGTGAACACCTCGTCAACCTAGATATGCAAACATTTTGACTGGTGGAAAGTGTAATATGTGTCCACAGTACATTAATTGAGAATAGAAGTTGTGTCACTTAGGCCATTGAAGAGAATGGGATGGCGCAAATACATGGGCCCTTCTGCATATTCTTTTGCTTGCGCAAATACGAAGTGTATTTATGTTCCTAAGGGCTCCTGCACACTTCCGTTTGTTTCACGTGTTATAGCTGGCTTTTTTTTCAAGCGATATCGCTACTTTTTTTCACGCGATTGTCAATGGGACTTTCTAATGTTAAAAAAGCATTGCAAGTTGGTGCGTTTTTAACATTAGAAATTCCCCTTGACAATCGCGTGCAGGGAAATAGAAGGGAGGAGGCGGCATTTTTGCAGCATCCAATGCTGCGAAAAGCTTACAGGTGACTCTATAGAGGCACTGGAAGGCATCCCAAGGATTTTGGCAGAGCGAGGGTTTTCTGGGGTGCGGTGTATTTATTCGCCAAAAGCGACGCCCACGGTCATGTGAATGGATGAGAAAACGCTGGCTGGGATCATAGAAATACGCCCATTCAGGCACTTATACGGAGCAGGTGTGAATACGTAAAAACGCCTTCACAGTATATCCACTCGTGGGAAAGAGCTCTTACATGCAGATGAACCACAGAGCAGGCAGTCTGTGAGGGCCAGTTTCAGCCAATAGATGTAGAGCAGAAAGTGAAGTCAGAGATAGGGAGAGTAACTTCTCTAAAGCCCAGGTATGTTCACACAGCTGACCATTGTGTTACTGCAGCAGATTTGCATTTTGAAATGCTATGGATCACACCGATGTAGCCCCATTCAATGGGGCATATCTGCATGTGATCAACCGCAATTGGCAATTGTAATCTGTGTGGAAACCACACCAAGACTTACTGTGGAAATTCTTTCATTTTCTTTAATGTGGATTTCACATCCACCACAATTCCACATCAAAATTAATATGTAAGACATGTGGCTTTTGTGATAGATTTGTTTGTAACGTAAAATTACACCCCTTGTGAAGTCCCTTGATTAGCTTTTCTCACTGCATTCCGAATGCATCCACATTTAAATGCCTTCATAAATGACAATACTGCCTAACTAAAAGCAAAGCTTAGAAAGAAACTGTGTAACACTTAAAACATCATATCTAAGTCCGGTCTATTACTGTTTTACAAATCTGATTCTAATTAAGTCCATTTTTCTGGACTTCTACTCTTTAATTTTGCCTAATTTATTATTCAGCTGGTTAATAGGACTTATAGGATATCTGATATGTGCGTACCACGTTGACCAGTGTGGTATATTTCACAAATCTCTCACTGGGAAAATTTGTGAATTTTGTATTTCCATCATGGATCAGAGTGTCACCAATGCAAAACATGGCACAGAGACTTGACAAAGCTAATTTTGTCTCACCTTTTACACATGCCATCAAACTCTTGTCAAACCTCTTTCCAGAAGTGAAGGCTCTGAGACTAGGCCAAAAGCTATATAGAAAACTTGTATAAATCATACACTTATCCATTTGTACTTGTCCCATGCTGAAAGTTAGCTGGGACTACTTTCTTAACTACTGTACCAATTTGAATATGTATAACAAGCATTAAAAGTTATTTTGGAATAGGTTGCAAAATTAGATACTTTTCAAAATCTAAATGTATACTGTATACTAGCGCTTCAATGTAGGCCCACTGTGTGCCATGTTATTGGCATAGCAAAAGTTAACTCTAAGGGTACATGCACACAGGTTTTTTACCATCCAATTTTCAGACTAAAAGCTGCAGTGCTGTGAGTGATGCCAGCGATACCTGCTTCAGTGTAAAAGGACCTTAGGTGTCATCCTGGCAGCTAAAAGGTACAATGTAGGTAATACTAAATAGCTATTTAAGCAATTAATGTTTGTTGAAAGTTACAGCCATGCTTTACCCATAACCTAGTTTGAGATTACAAAAGACAAAGGTAATCAACACCTTCTAAAGGCCCATTTACACTGAAAGATAATCACTCAAAAATCGCTCAAACGAGTTTGAGTGACAGTGTTGAGCGATCATCTTTGCATAACTCTAAGTAGCTAATTAGCTACTTAAGAGTTAATGCAGGTGAAGCGAGATACTGCCACCATGGCTCTGAGAACAAGGTAGCTGTTTCGTATATACAAACAGCTGCATTGTTCTCGGCGCATTCAGCTGGTGTCCCTCTGAGAACTGCCAGCGGGATACCAGCTGAAAGAATACTATCAGCGCCGCCCGCTTGCTAGAAATCACCAATGAACGAACAGTGCACGATGGCCACGCGTTTAGACACAATGATTATCGCTCAAAAGATGGTTTCTAAGCGAATTTTGAGCGATAATCATTGTGTCTAAATAGGCCTTAAGAAAGTGAAATAAATAATGTGGTGCAAATCTGCAGTGACTGCAGTTCTCACAAACACAAAGGTGCAGCAGCACCCTACAGGTGCTAAGATATATGCAACAAATCATCTTTTCATTAATTTAAATTGCATTACTTCACATTTTTATCAAATTGTATGAGCCCATCTGTCACAACAAGGTGACCTCATGGATTCCTGCACTACAAACCTTACTTGTATAATAAAAGACCTACATCACACTTTTTTGAGCCTAGGCAGATGGGCTCACACAATTTGATCAAAATGTGTGCTAATATATATAATATATGTACAGCAAATATAAAAATAATGCAGTTTAAAAACAAATGACATGTTTGCATATATTTAGGTGCACCCCTTAGGCTGCTCTATCCTTTTGTTTGTTTGTTTGTTTGCTTGTTTGACATAGGAATACAATGCAAAGCTGCATGCATGGAGCCCGCATGATGTCACATGGAGCCTCTAAATATCCATATTATGGACCATCAGGAACTCCATGTACCATTGTATGCTACACTCCAAAATATTCTTCCCTGGAAAAAATACTGCATTGGAAGAATGTCTCCATAATATGGCTTGGATGAAACATGCCACAATTATTTCAGGTCACATGGTTCCATGCCGTGCCCCCCCACCCCCCACCCAAAAAAACGCACCGAATGTGCGGGTGAAAATCCACACCTGCCAAAGATAGAACACATGGGTGGCAATGGACGTGGTCATGCAAAAAAACGCGCGTATATCTGCTCATCTGACTGAGCCCTAAGGGGTAAGTCAGGAATGCTATCTTTTCTCCTTATGGAGAGCACCTAGAAGGTGAGTAAGTGAGGAGACTTATCAGGCCATTCATGCTCCTCTGGGTAATATGCAAATAAGGGAGAAAAGCATGGAAACTGTGCAGTTTATGGAACCATATTACAGACCTGCACCTCACTGGCTTGCTACACAGTTCTGTGGATGAAGCCAAGATCTAAAGCCCATGGCAAAGCAAGACATAAAGTGGCAAACAGACTCCCTATGACTCTGTACTAAAGAGCAATAGGTACTCTGTATTGTGGAACTTTAAACATATCTGTTCTGCCATATGGGACACATCACAGGTTTATTCTCCCCTAGAAGGGATGTTTCTAGGACAGAAGCGCTCCATAGTTTAGCATCAGATGGAGCCTGCTTTATGAAAATAACAGAAAACATCTTTTGTGCAGCATGCTTTTCTATGAAATTGAAGGTACAGTAGAGTCTCACTGAGGATGTCCGTGTGCATGAGACCTTAGAGCTGAAAAGAAGGTTAACAAGTAAGGCTCTTTTCAAATAGCATTTTCACATCCAGCTCCGATTCCGTCTCTGGTTTCTATCCTCTATTCAGTAAACTATATAGGAACGGAAACCTGGATGGAACCACAATGTTCAATGTGTGAATTTCACAATGTTTCCATCCCTGAAACTGGTGCTTGAAGTAAAAAAAGGAAATTTAAAAGTAACCTAATATGTTCCGAAGGCCAAATAGGCATCTCTCAAAACAGATTAAGGCCGCCTGCAGACGGGCGGAAATTCCGCAGCGGGATGTCCCGCGGAATTTCCGTCCTTGAAAGCTGCCATTGGATTGCGTTAGCAAACGCAGTCCTAGGCAGACGGTCGTGGTTTCTCCGCACGAAATCTCGTGCGGCAAACAAACCGCAGCATGTTCTACTTCTCTGCGGGGCTCGCAGAGCCCTGCACAGAGACGTCAGTGCCCAGCCGCTGGCTCCGGTCTGCACATGCGCCGGCTGCCCGGCAAGCCAGCACATCAAACAGCCAGAGACGCGGGCGCAGGTGAGTACGCGCTGCTCTCTGCAGGCGCTCGGGTCGGGTCCCGCGGCGAGAATCCTCGCAGCCGGATCCGACCCGCCCATCTGCAGGCGGCCTAAGGGCTCATTCACCCGACTGTATGCATAAAAAGCTGCATGGGTCACGCAACGTCTTACTGGTTTGTGTGACCCGGCAGAGAGCCTGGTATCACGTATGGCAGCGAGTGCACTGAGCATGACGACATATCTCATGCATGCGGTCATGCGCAGTGTGACATTTTTATTTTCTTTTTAATTCCCTGCTCTGTCACTTAGCAGAGTTGCATATGTTTGTTGCTCATACACTATGAATTGCGTATGCACAGCGTTGCATACGCTACCCATGGAAAAGAATAGATAGAGCAGGCTGTGATCTTTTTCATGCACACATAAATCACTGCTTTATGTGCATGCATATTTCTAAATATTGGCATCATATCCACTTTACAGTACGTTAATAGACAATATTCTAAACTTTAAATAAAAATATAAATCTTTCTAAACTGATGGATTTCCAACTTGACGCTGTTGCAGTCTTCAAAATACATAAAAAATAAGTTAATGCAAAGAAAGATTATATTTATCCTCAATGTACTTTAGGTAAAGGTTTTGAAAATATATTCACATAGGTGTTAGACAGTCTGTACAAATATTAACTTTGGAAAACTCTTTTGCTGCAAGTACCTCACATGACAGTAAGGTGGCGCTTGTGTAGTCTGGCTTTCTCCTCTCTACTACAGTGTGTCTGTATCTAAGCCAGGGGAGCCAGACGGACCCATAATCACATTTTACAGATGTTGACAAGCTGGAACTTGGCTTCAGAGTATAAAGAAGGTGGAAAAGAAATTCAACATGATGTGGCAGCAATATTATAATGTAGGACTTTAACTTTTTGAGCTCTCGTGTATTTTCTGAAATTGCATGCTTTATATTTGCAGTTTAATTGATCTGTATTAGATCTGAATGGTGATAGAAAATATTTCCTCATGCAAATATTCAAAGTTGTAACAGAAGGAACTCGCAACAGTATAATTATCCTATAGAATGATTGTTCCATTGCCATATAATTTACAATAGTTACATATTGCAAACAGAATAGCAGAATCCCTCATGGTTAATATATCTATATTCAGAGCACATTACCAACAGAAGTTTTGGATTACGGGAATTCTTATGAATTTAACTTTAATTTATGCTGCTATTTTGCTGTTTTATGCATATGCAGTTATAAATAGGGGAGACGGATTAAAGCAAGTTGGGGCAAGTGTATTACAGACCTATTAAGTCTGAAGGTGACTATGAGATTTATTGTAGCTAAGTGATAAAACTGAATGGACAAGCACTTGGCATGGAGAACATGAAATTCACACTCCCACCCCTTCCACTAGATGGTAGCCCTAGCTATTGATAGTCCAGCACAGCATAAAATGCAAATTTTGTATAAGCAAAACAAAACATAATTATTGTTTATACAAAAACAAAAAAAAACCCAACAAATAATGTGTATACAAAAGAAGAAACACAAATAACGTGTATCTAAAACAAGAGTGAAAGCCAAAGAATACATAAAAACAGATGTCCATTACTAAAATACCAATTACTTCTGTAAATGAGCAGTCGAAAAGGATTGTTGGATTTAAAACCCCATTTTCATATATCCTGTTAGGAAAGTGTGATCAAAAGATGAGGATTCAACTCAGATGTTCCTCTCTATTAACTCAAAGTGGAGAGTTGCCATGAAGAGCATCTCTCACTCTGAAGGACAAGTTAGGTCCTTCTTTACACATGCAATCCATTAATTTAAAAGCAACATTGTGTAATACTCAATTTCCCCTATGATGACTCTTCGGGGAAATTGCACACTTACTGTAAGGTATCCCCTAGAGTACAACTGCTTGCTTGGGGTCTCAGCAGGGGCAGGGTTTCTGATCAGTTTAATTTCAAGTGAATCTTCTAACAATCTCACAACTAAATATCATCCACCTGTCTACAGTATAATCAGCTTCTTATTCTCGCATTGATTTCTGCTGTGACAGATTGCAGCTGGAATACTAGTTGGGAAGAGTACTCAGCATAGTTTAGTGTTCCATGATCAATCCCTAACGAGGGGAATGTAGCTGCACCCTTGATATCTGCCTTGTCTTTAGGGCTAGTTACAATTTAGAGTACAGTATGTACAGTACATCAGTGGTCTCAGGGGCGTAGCTTAGGGCTCGTGGAACCAAGTGCAAAAGTTCAGCTCGTCCCCTCCCTCCACAGCCCTTCCCTAACTTTCAGCTGCACAAGAATCCAAACATATGTCTTGTCCCCCCCCACCACAACAGCTCAGCTGTATAGCTTGGGTTATTAGAGATTTTTATAAATTTGCCACAGAGCAAAAAACAATATAAAAAACAAAATACCCTTTAAATGTCCTGCCACTCCAGTACTGCTGTTCTAGTCCCCACCACTCGAGTCCTGGAAACTCCTGCAGTGGAGGTACGTTTGTCATTTACATGACCACTGCAGCAAAACACTGGCCTTAGTGGTAACATTCCATTCATGAGGCCATTGATTGGCTGCAGCAGTCATAGTGATGATGAATGGCACCAGACAAGAGTGGCAGGACATTTAAATGTAATATTTTTTTCTTTCTATTATATGAGTACAATGATCAGTACTCTTCAGAATTTTTAAAGACCTAGGACAGTGGTGGCAAACCTATGGCACGGGTGCCAGAGGTGGCACGCAGAGCCCTTCCAGCTGGCACGCGCCGCCTTCAGCTGCTCACCAATTTAGTGAATACTGGCAGGAGCCACGGCTCCCCTGCCAGTATTCACTCAGCAGCACTGATCCCGGTACACACTGTGACGTCAGTGCGCACCTGGGATCCTCCTACCCCTTCCACCCTCCCCTGACGTCTCCTACCTGGTTCCGTGAGAGCAGGGGAGGAGGCATCCAGCAGCACACACTGACGTCACAGTGTGCACCCGGGATTAGCGCCAGCAGCAGTGACGAGCAGAGGAGGAGGAGGGGGTAAGTATATGGGTTTCAGGGGGTCACTATTACTACTGGGGGTCGCTGTGGGATGTCACTATTACTACTGGAGCCACTATGGGATGTCACTATTACTGCTGGGACCGCTGTGGGATGTCATTATTATCACTGGGGCTGCTCTAGGGGCTCACTGTTACAGCTGGGGCTGTTCTAGCGGGTCACCATTACAGCTAGGTCCGCTGTGGGGTTTCACTATTACCGCTGGGATATGTTTACACATGGTGGAAATACTGCAGAATGTCCTCAGCATTTCCGCATCTAAAAAGCAGTATAAAATCTGCACCCTGTCTATTTTGAAACAGCCCTGTCCCTTTTAGAACTACTGGGGTAAAATCATTAGTCGTGATAAGCCCCGCCCCCTGACATGTTCGCACTTTGCGATAAATAAGTGAGTCTTGGGCTGCAGTTTGGGCACTCGGTCTCTAAAAGGTTCGACGTCACTGACCTAGGACAACCAGTTTAAATAAAACAGTCACGAAATAATGGTCAGATACCAGTTTTACACTGTGAAAATTGATTACAGTAGAGTTACAGCCAGTGTCCCTAATTGTAAGTGTCCTCCTTTACTTTTCTTGTCTTTCCAGTCCAGACCACAATGAAGACTTCTTCTAGCCATGACTCGTTGATGTGTAAGACAGTGGAACAGTTCCATTATAGAGATGTGCAATGCCGCCACTATGATGTTGTACCAGACAAAACTACCCCTCATTGATGACAATTGCATGTGTCACTTCCAGCAGCTCGGTGTGGCCAGAATGAGTCTATGCATTAGTGGTTTTTTAGGGTGACAATGTGAGTAGTAGTCTCTGGGCCAGACACCCGTCCATGGTGGCTACCATCCACGCTTTCTCCCCAAAACGGTGGTGACTGACAGCGGGTGTAAATGTACCACTACTTATAGTCAAGTAGGGATGATAATGTTAATTATGGTAGGTTTTTAAGGGACAAGGGGGTTGTTGGGGGTTGTATTCTCTTTCCCTGGAGGGCGATGTAGTACTTGGTGTCGTGCAGGTTGTCTTAGGTGAAAAGCAAGCTCCAGGAGTCAGGTTAATGTGTAAAATAGTGTACTTTACTTTTATCTTCAACCTTCTTTAGACAGTAGGCATGCAGTGTTTCTTTACCTGAGTTTGAGGATTGCAGAAGCTTTTCTTCCTTGTAATAAGTAAAGTACAGACTCTATCTTTCTTCTGTATCTTTTTATATAATCTTTGATATTATTAAACTACACCTTTTCCTTTTCACAGCACTTTCTGCTTCTCTCCCTCCTGTTCTTACTTGATCCTCTCTCCTTAACGGGTAACTCCCAAATCCTCCCCAACTGCCAACCCGTGTGGGACTTTACTTCTTTTTACCCAATCATGGGCCTCCTCTCATAATCACCCCACTGTCTGCCAGCCAATCCCACAACTGTTGCCATCTGGCAGAATGGCCAATGGGGAACAGGGCAGCTAACAGCCAATGGAGAATAGGGCAGCTGTCAAGCAGATTCTAATTAACCTTTGTTTCTCCAGTTTCTAAAATCCTTAAAATTATTCATACACACTTAAAGACACATACACATAAAAACATAACCACATTAAATCTTATGTGGTGACCACTCTGGGCCACTAAACACTCATGGAGCCCAATCACCTTGATGATGTGGCTATGCATCACTAGTTGTGAAGATGAAACCCTGCACCCTTGATGATGTGGATAGCACAATAGAAAGTGATGTCAGCAAGAAAAGGGGCTCAGCATATAATAGTGCTGTGTTGGGGAGTTCAATGTGGCATGTGCCGTGTAGCAGTCTCTTAATGCTGGGGATAAGAATAAGAGTAATCCCAGTAAATCACCAGGAGAGCCCAGTGACTTGCAGAGGGCCCAACAGACTTTATGTTTCAGAAGACCCAAGTAAGGCAGCAGGGAGCCTAAGAGATCACAAGGGCCGAGTAAGGATCAGAGCGCGCCAGGCTGGAGACTAGGTGGAGTGGAAGTCTGTTCCTATAGATGAGTGTGTAGGCCTGAAGATATTCCTGAATGGGTAAAGGTGCCTGCATTGGCTGTTGTGAGCTGTGGACAGCTGCAGATGACCCTATAACTCAAAAGAAAAAAAAGCATCCATATGTGAGAGGAGATGTAGGCTTCCTCCCATTTGACTCAGAGGAGGAGAACAGATGGTTGCAACGATGATTAGGCCACAGACTAGAACTAAACAGACAATATTACCTGTTAACTGCTTGGTGAGGGTCTAGAGGGAAGACAGGATTAGGGCTAGTGCAACTGGGTCAATGGAAGCTCTTCTGACCATGCCTTAGTCCCTACAGCCACAGAGCTGCTGAAGAAATACTGCCCTAGGAGAGTGTATACCTCTGTATATGAGAAGAGATACAGAGCAAGAACAGCCAACTGTCATCGAAATCCTAATGACCAGCTGTCTGTGAGTGATGAGTGACTAAGTGACTGTGGGAGTTACATGTGATGATGTCACCATCATGTGATCAGTCATCGGGAGTCTGAGCTCTGCCCCTGATCACATGACAGTGATATCATCACAGGTGCTTCATCCCTGTGCACTGAATGAGGGATTATGGGCAGACTACATTCCCCACAAACACCTGCGGCCACAGTTGCTATGGATGCAGCAGTACTCAGACTGACAGTTTGTAGCTGGTTGTGACACAGCTGGACATCTGTGTGGAGACTTCAATAAATGACACCTCACAAATGTACGCATACATGGCTCACAGTGCATATTGACCAACAACACTGAAGCATAGTCCTTCACCACTATCTTCAGTCTCCTGAATGTGATATCATGCTATCTCAAGTGCTAAAGCTGCCAACACCAGTTGAGCCTTCATCTAATTGTGAACCGTTATCCAGTGTTGAAACAAACATGCAAACATGTCACCATAGAGGGTTCAACACCACCGGGAAGCTAATGCAGCTTACACGATACAGCATTAAGCCACGATTTCACCTCAGCCACCAGCTGAAGATCATAAATCACATGCAGCTTATATGTAAAAGCAACGAGTCAACATGCCTCCTTAGCGAGCTGCTGAAGATTGTAAATCACGTGCAGCTCATATGTGAAAGACACAATCGAACATGCCTCTTCGGCGAGCTGCTGAAGTTCGTAAATTACATGCAGCTCATATGCAAAAGCAACAAGCCAACATGTCTCCTCAGTGAGCTGCTGAAGTTCGTAAATCACGTTCATTCCAAGGAAATGTTTTGACCAATTCCAATCCCTTTCACTATATTATATTAGTAAGTGGCACATTCCTTTAGACGAGCATAAATGCAAATATGCTCACCACAGTACAACGTATTTGTGCAGTGAATGAGGCTTGTTTGCACGTATTCCTACATTCCTTACGTATTTGTGCAGACACGGCATGTTCACATGAGTGTGAGACATCGCCCCTGCCCTGATTTAAATGGCTATAAGGCCTAATGAGGTCCCAGTGTGTGCTTTTCCCTTTATGTTAATGCAGCTTGATGCGCAGCTGTGCATGTATTTTGCACTCATTTGCGCACCCCCTAGACTTTTATGGGGTTCTTTGTTGTGCAAATGTGCAAAAAGATAATGCATGTTCTATTTTTTTTGTGCAAGCACTGAATGCAAGCAAAAGATTCATTAATGAGAACAAACCCATTAACATCAATGGGTTCTATTCTCTGCATATTGCATGCATATATTTTGAGCATGCAAAACGAGCCCAAATATGTCCATCTGAAGCCGCCCTAAGGCCCTAAGGTCCATATGGTTTCATTGGTACCATTTATCATGACATATAATGTATTAGTAAACATTTATATATATACACTAGAGATGAGCGAACGTACTCGGATAAGCACTACTCGTCCGAGTAATGTGCTTTATCCGAGTACCTCCCCGCTCGTCCTGAAAGATTCGGGACGCGCTGCGGAGCGGGGAGCTGCAGGGGAGAGCGGGGAGGAACGGAGGGGAGATCTTTCTCTCCTTCTCTCCCGCCCGCTCTGCCCCGCTCCCCGCTGCGACTCACCTGTCAGCAGCGGAGCGCCCCGAATCTTTCAGGACGAGCGGCGAGATACTCGGATAAAGCACATTACTCGGACGAGTAGTGCTTATCCGAGTACGTTCGCTCATCTCTAATATACACACATATATATATATATATATACTAGCTGATATACCCAGCTTCGCCCGAGTTAATTTGGTACTGGTGTTTATCTGGTGTTCACATGGAAAATCTTATGAAGTCGTGGTTACTTTAGAGATACCGAGGAAAAAATATGTTCACCATTTTACATGGTTCTTTGCGTTACCCAGGAAACACCACGTGGAGGTAACCATGTGACGTTTCCTTTATATAAAATGACATCAGGAAGTGAGAGAATTAGATTACGTATGTAAAATTTGGACACTAATTCTATTGCGCTTAGAATTGAATAATCGAGTTGGGACCCATTAGCTTTTCCTATTCATGACATAATCAATGCTCGTGCCAAATTTCAAATTTCCATGATATCGGGAAGTGAGAACGTTAGATTACGTACGTAAAATTTGGACGCTGATTCTTTTGCGCATAGAATTGAATAATCGAGTTGGGACCCATTAGCTTTTCCTATTTATGACATAATCAATGCTCGTGCCAAATTTTAGGTTTCTATGACATCAGGAAGTGAGATAATTAGATTACGTACGTAAAATTTGGATGCTAATTCTTTTGCGATATAATTGAATAATCGAGTTGAGACCCATTAACTTTTCCTATTTATGACATAATCAATGCTTGTGCCAAATTTCAAGTTTATATGACATCGGGAAGTGAGAGAATTAGATAACGTACGTAAAATATTGATGCTAATTCTTTGCGCTTAGAATTGAATAATCGAGTTGGGACCCATTACCTTTTCCTATTTATGACATAATCAATGCTCATGCCAAATTTCAAGTTTCTATGACATCGGGAAATGAGAGAATTAGATTCCGTACGTAAAATTTGGACGCTAGTTCTTTTGCACTTAGAATTGAATAATCGAGTTGGGACCCATTTACTCTTCCTATTTATGATATAATCGATGCTCGTGCCAAATTTCATGTTTCTACGACATCGGGAAGTTGGAGAATTAGTGGCGAGTCAGTCAGTGAGTGCTTTCGTATATATACATGTTGTCTTTATTCTTTGGGTCAATACGATGATGGTAATACTAAATTTAGGTTTTATGACTTAGATGACTTAAAAGTATACTTAAAAAAATATATATTGCTTTTGTCATTTTTTGACCCATATAACCTATTTTTCTAGCAATTTGCCAGAGTAAGGGCTTGTTTTTGTGGGGTGAGCTATGGCTTGGGCATCACTGAACCTTCCAACAGGACAATGATTCTAAGCATACTTCAAAATTCACTAAGGCTTGGTTTCATAAGTCCTGAAAGTTTCTGAAGTGCCTTCACTTTGATTTCTGCATTGACTACTAAAAAAATGTGATATTGTCACAATTATAGATAAACACAATAACAAATATAACTAAACTAATAAAACACAAACCGTTCTATTGCTCATGCAAGGGTGATCTTAACAGGACTTTCACTGGTAGGGAGACTAGCAACAGCCCTGAATTTTCAGGAGAGGAGAGATAAGGGATGAACCCTTGAAGCCGCACATGATTTGAAGGGAAAGTTAGTCTGCAGCTACAGTATACAGTGATATGTGAAACTGCAGAAGCCAAATGGTGCAAAATGTTTAATTAAACCCTACAGCAAAAATTATTTCCAGCCTGAAATACATGCATTTAAGTAAAAAAAGGCTCCCAAAGGTGTCAATAGTCTTTAAAAGGGTTGCATAGGATTAGAATAATAGGGCAGTTTTTTCCCCCCAGAAACAGCAGCATGTACCACATAAAAAGACACTGGCTTTTTTTTAGATACATTTATGTGTAGAAAAAAGTGTGTGAGAGAAGTCTAAGAGCCTTTTGGGACTTATAGGCCTTATACAATGTTCCAGAATATGGGTTATATAGATATTTGCAGATTCAGCATGCACATAACCTTACTGCAGAAAGAGAGAGATTTACTGCAAGACAGCAAGATTTCACATCATAGAATATTTATCAACACAAAGAAGTCGGAGTTACTTATGTTTTTAGATAAATTACTGGGGACTAGAGATGAGCGAACGTACTCGTCCGAGCTTGATACTCGTTCGAGTATTAGCATGTTCGAGATGCTCGTTACTCGTGACGAGTACCACGCGATGTTCAAGTTACTTTCACTTTCATCTCTGAGACGTTAGCGTGCTTTTCTGGCCAATAAAAAGACAGGGAAGGCATTACAACTTCCCCCTGTGACGTTCAAGCCCTATACCACCCCCCTGCAGTGAGTGGCTGGCGAGATCAGGTGTCACCCGAGTATATAAATCGGCCCCTCCCGCGGCTCACCACAGATGCGTTCTGACAGAGATCAGGGACAGTGCTGCTGGTGCCGGAGCTGCTATAGGGAGAGCGTTAGGAGTATTTTAGGCTTCAAGAACCCCAACGGTCCTTCTTAGGGCCACACGTTGCACGTTTTTTTTTTTTGTATATCAGCCGTGCAGAGCATTGCGCCCTGCAGTAATTATACATACTCCAGGGCCAGTAGTGGTGGTGAGGCAGGGACAGAAGACATATATTTATTGAATATAGGCAGTGGGCCTTTCCAAAAACATTTGGGAAAAAAAATCTATTTGGGCTGCCTGTGACTGTCCTCAGTGTACTGGGTCTGTGCTGGGTGTAGTTGTCCTCCTAATTCATACGCAGCCAGATAAGTGTTACAGCAGGCTTGCGCAAAATTATTTCCTGGCTCTGTGTTGGCTGTTACATCACCGCTGTATTCCAGTCCACAGTGCAACAGTCTGCAGTTATTTTACATACTCCAGGGCCAGTAATGGTGAAGCAGGGACAGAAGACATATATTTATTGAATATAGGCAGTGGGCCTTTCCAAAAACATTTGGGAAAAAAAATCTATTTGGGCTGCCTGTGACTGTCCTCAGTGTACTGGGTCTGTGCTGGGTGTAGTTGTCCTCCTAATTCATACGCAGCCAGCTAAGTGTTACAGCAGGCTTGCGCAAAATTATTTCCTGGCTCTGCTGTGCGTTCCGTAAGCGAAGTCAGCCTCCAACCACAGGCCAATAAGCGGCACATTTAATTACAGCGTTCTGTTTCTGCACTACTGGTAATACACCATGCTGAGGGGTAGGGGTAGGCCTAGAGGACGTGGACACGGCCGAGGACGCGGAGGCCCAAGTCAGGGTGTGGGCACAGGCCGAGCTCCTGATCCAGGTGTATCGCAGCCGACTGCTGCGGGATTAGGAGAGAGGCACGTTTCTGGCGTCCCCACATTCATCTCACAATTAATGGGTCCACGCGGTAGATCTTTATTAGAAAATGAGCAGCGTGAGCAGGTCCTGTCGTGGATGGCAGAAAGTGCATCCAGCAATCTATCGTTCACCCAGAGTTCTGCGCCGTCCACTGCTGCAACTCTGAATCCTCTGGCTGCTGCTCCTCCTTCCTCCCAGCCTCCTCACTCTATTACAATGACACATTCTGAGAAGCAGGCAGACTCCCAGGAACTGTTCCCAGGCCCCTGCCCAGAATGGCCAGGAATGGTTCCTCTCCCACCGGAGGAGTTTGTCGTGACCGATGCCCAACGTTTTGAAAGTTCCCGGGGTCTGGGGGATGAGGCTGGAGACTTCCGGCAACTGTCTCAAGAGCTTTCAGTGGGTGAGGAGGACGATGACGATGAGACACAGTTGTCTATCACTCAGGTAGTAGTAATTGGAGTAAGTCCGAGGGAGGAGAGCACAGAGGATTCGGAGGAAGAGCAGCAGGACGATGTGGTGACTGACCCCACCTGGTTTGCTACGCCTACTGAGGACAGGTCTTCAGAGGGGGAGGCAAGGGCAGCAGCAGGGCAGGTTGCAAGAGGCAGTGTGGTGGCCAGAGGTAGAGGCAGGGCCAGACCAAATAATCCACCAACTGTTTCCCAAAGCGCCCCCTTGCGCCATGCCACCCTGCAGAGGCCGAGGTGCTCAAAGGTCTGGCAGTTTTTCACTGAGAGTGCAGACGACCGACGAACAGTGGTGTGCAACCTGTGTCACGCCAAGATCAGCCGGGGAGCCACCACCAACAGCCTCACCACCACCAGCATGCGCAGACATATGATGGCAAAGCACCCCACAAGGTGGGACGAAGGCCGTTCACCGCCTCCGGTTTGCACCGCTGCCTCTCCCCCTGTGCCCCAACCTGCCACTGAGATCCAACCCCCCTCTCAGGGCACAGGCACTACCGTCTCCTGGCCTGCACCCACACCCTCACCTCCGCTGTCCTCGGCCCCATCCACCAATGTCTGTCAGCGCACCGTCCAGCCGTCGCAAGTGCAAGTGTTGGAGCGCAAGCGCAAGTACGCCGCCACGCACCCGCACGCTCAAGCATTAAACGTGCACATAGCCAAATTTATCAGCCTGGAGATGCTGCCGTATAGGGTTGTGGAAACGGAGTCTTTCAAAAGTATGATGGCGGCGGCGGCCCCGCGCTACTCAGTTCCCAGTCGCCACTATTTTTCCCGATGTGCCATCCCAGCCCTGCACGACCACGTCTCCCGCAACATTGTACGCGCCCTCACCAACGCGGTTACTGGCAAGGTCCACTTAACAACGGACACGTGGACAAGCACAGGCGGGCAGGGCCACTATATCTCCCTGACGGCACATTGGGTGAATTTAGTGCAGGCTGGGACCGAGTCAGAGCCTGGGACCGCTCACGTCCTATCCACCCCCAGAATTGCGGGCCCCAGCTCGGTGGTGGTATCTGCGGCGGTGTATGCTTCCTCCACTAAACCACCCTCCTCCTCCTCCTACGCAACCTCTGTCTCGCAATCAAGATGTGTCAGCAGCAGCACGTCGCCAGCAGTCGGTGTCGCGCGGCACGGCAGCACAGCGGTGGGCAAGCGTCAGCAGGCCGTGCTGAAACTACTCAGCTTAGGAGATAAGAGGCACACGGCCCACGAACTGCTGCAGGGTCTGACAGAGCAGACCGACCGCTGGCTTGCGCCGCTGAGCCTCCAACCGGGCATGGTCGTGTGTGACAACGGCCGTAACCTGGTGGCGGCTCTGCAGCCTCACGCACGTGCCATGCCTGGCCCACGTCTTTAATTTGGTGGTTCAGTGCTTTCTGAAAAGCTACCCACGCTTGTCAGACCTGCTCGGAAAGGTGCGCCGCCACTGCGCACATTTCCGCAAGTCCCACACGGACGCTGCCACCCTGCGCACCCTGCAACATCGGTTTCATCTGCCAGTGCACCGACTGCTGTGCAACGTGCCCACACGGTGGAACTCTACGCTCCACATGTTGGCCAGGCTCTATGAGCAGCGTAGAGCTATAGTGGAATACCAACTCCAACATGGGCGGCGCAGTGGGAGTCAGCCTCCTCAATTCTTTACAGAAGAGTGGGCCTGGTTGGCAGACATCTGCCAGGTCCTTGGAAACTGTGAGGCGTCTACCCAGATGGTGAGCGGCGAAGCTGCAATCATTAGCGTCACCATTCCTCTGCTATGCCTCTTGAGAAGTTCCCTGCAAAGCATAAAGGCAGATGCTTTGCACTCGGAAACAGAGCCGGGGGAAGACAGTATGTCGCTGGATAGTCAGAGCACCCTCCTGTCTATATCTCAGCGCATTGAGGAGGAGGAGGAGCATGAGGAGGATGAGGAGGAGGGGGAAGAGACAGCTTGGCCCACTGCTGAGGGTACCCATGCTGCTTGCCTGTCATCCTTTCAGCGTGTATGGCCTGAGGAGGAGGAGGAAGATCCTGAAAGTGATCGTCCTAGTTAGGACAGCCATGTGTTGCGTACAGGTACCCTGGCACACATGGCTGACTTCATGTTAGGATGCCTTTCTCGTGACCCTCGCGTTACACGCATTCTGGCCACTACGAATTACTGGGTGTACACACTGCTTGACCCACGGTATAAGGAGAACCTTTCCACTCTCATACCCGAAGAGGAAAGGGGTTCGAGAGTGATGCTATACCACAGGACCCTGGCGGACAAACTGATGGTAAAATTCCCATCCGACAGCGCTAGTGGCCGAAGGTGCAGTTCCGAGGGCCAGGTAGCAGGGGAGGCGCAGAGATCAGGCAGCATGTACAGCACAGGCAGGGGAACACTCTCTAAGGCCTTTGACAGCTTTATGGCTCCCCAGCAAGACTGTGTCACCGCTCCCCAGTCAAGGCTGAGTCGGCGGGAGCACTGTAAAAGGATGGTGAGGGAGTACGTAGCCGATCGCACGACCGTCCTCGGTGACGCCTCTGCCCCCTACAACTACTGGGTGTCGAAGCTGGACACGTGGCCTGAACTCGCGCTGTATGCCTTGGAGGTGCTTGCTTGTCCTGCGGCTAGCGTCTTGTCAGAGAGGGTGTTTAGTGCGGCTGGGGGAATCATCACAGATAAGCGTACCCGCCTGTCAACCGACAGTGCCGACAGGCTTATACTCATCAAGATGAACAAAGCCTGGATTTCCCCAGACTTCTCTTCTCCACCAGCGGACAGCAGCGATACCTAAACAATACGTAGGCTGCACCCGCGGATGGAAGCATTGTTCTCTATCACCATCAAAAACGTGGACCTTTTAGCTTCATCAATCTGTGTATAATATTCATCCTCCTCCTCCTGCTCCTCCTCCTGAAACCTGATGTAATCACGCCGAACGGGCAATTTTTCTTAGGCCCACAAGGCTCAGTCATATAATTTTTGTAAACAATTTTTATACGTTTCAATGCTCATTAAAGCATTGAAACTTGCACCTGAACCAATTTTTATTTTAACTGGGCTGCCTCCAGGCCTAGTTACCAATTAAGCCACATTAACCAAAGCGATTAATGGGTTTCACCTGCCCTCTTGGTTGGGCATGGGCAATTTTTCTGAGGTACATTAGTACTGTTGGTACACCAATTTTTTGGGGCCCTCGCCTACAGTGTAATCCTATTAATTTTTAGCCCACCTGCATAAAAACTGACGTTACATCAGCTGTGCTGGGCACTGCAATGGGATATATTTATGTACCGCCGGTGGCTTCCTGGCACCCACCCATGCTGTCGGTCCACACGGAGTTGTAACTACATGTGTCCACTTCTAAAGAACCCCAGTCTGACTGGGGCATGCAGTGTGGGCCGAAGCCCACCTGCATTTAATCGGACGTTACCTCAGCTGTGATGGGCACTGCAATGGGATACGTTAATGTACAGCCGGTGGGTTCCAGGGAGCCACCCATGCTGTGGGTGCACACGGAATTCCCATTGTGGAGTTGTACCTGCCTGTGACTATTTATAAAAAAACGCGGTCTGACTGGGGCATGCAGACACCTTGACAGAATGAATAGTGTGTGGCACATAGGTTCCCCATTGCTATGCCCACGTGTGCAGCTCCTGATGGCGGTGGCACAGGATTATATTTCTCATTGCTTCTGTACAGCATTGTGGGCTATCGCCCCGCCCCTTTTAAAGAGGGTCGCTGCCTAGCCGTGCCAACCCTCTGCAGTGTGTGCCTGCGGTTCCTCCTCATGGCAGACGCACTTATAAATAGACATCAGTGTGGCGTGGCATGAGGGCAGCTGAAGGCTGCGCAGGGACAATTTGGTGTGCGCTGTGGACACTGGGTCATAAAGGGGGGGGGGGGGTTGGGCAGCATGTAACCCAGGAGAAGTGGCAGCAGAGTGTCATGCAGGCAGTGATTGTGCTTTGTTGGAGGTAGTGTGGTGCTTAGCTAAGGTATGCATTGCCAATGAGGGCTTTTCAGAAGTAAAAGTTGTTGGGGGGGGGGGGGCCCACTCTTGCCGCTATTGTGGCTTAATAGTGGAACCTGGGAACTTGAGATGCAGCCCAACATGTAGCCCCTCGCCTGCCCTATCCGTTGCTGTGTCGTTCCCATCACTTTCTTGAATTGCCCCGATTTTCACAAATGGAAACCTTAGCGAGCATCGGCGATATACAAAAATGCTCGAGTCGCCCATTGACTTCAATGGGGCTCGTTACTCGAAACGAACCCTCGAGCATCGCGATAATTTCATCCCGAGTAACGAGCACCCAAGCATTTTGGTGCTCGCTCATCTCTACTGGGGACTTATTAATTCTCAGAAAGCATTTTTTTAAATCACAGGATAAGTGAAAAGGGGTTTTAGGATCAATATCTAGATTACAATGGCCTATCGTTTGTAAATGTAGCTCCATCCAGCCCTGTTCTCTGTCTATTGGGAGAAAGAGATGTTTTGATGATAAAGCCAGATTTAGATTTTATACTGCAATTATTATAAATAAATGGTTATTGAAAGATATTCCAGCCCAGAGTGCATGGAAATGTCAGGTGAATAAGGTTATGTTAGTTGAAGAGTTACTTGATAGCTTTTGGAAAAGTCCAGAAATTTGTTACTAAGTAAAATATTTGGATCAAACAGTTGGATGACCTGCAGAATTCTTTTTTATATGGAGTAATATGAAAAGTCCCGTCCTTTCTTTCTCTCCCTCTCCTCGCATGGGTGGGTTTGGATTTACTTATAACCATTGTTGCTAAATAGGAGTCTATTCATGACTCCATTATTAAGGATTATATACATTTTGTATACAAGTAAAGAATATAAATACATTCAACTTGAACACCATATTTATCAAACACTAAACTATTCTTTTTAACCCCTTCACGCTCCAGGATGTACATTTATGTCCTGGGGCATCGGGTTATGTATGCAGAGAGGTCGCGGAGCGACCTCTCTGCATAGAGCGCGGGTGTCAGTTGTTTAGTACAGCTGACACCCGCAGGCAATAGCCGCGATCTGCGTTTTGGCCGATCGCGGCTATTAACCCATTAAATGCCGCTGTCAATTCTGACAGCGGCATTTAAAGCCCCCGAACGATGTTCAGGGGTCCCGCACGGCCCCTCCGCAATGAGATCAGGGGAGCCGTGCAGGTGTCATGGCTGCCGGGGCCTTCTGAAAGGCCCCAGGGCTGCCTTGAGAGGCTGCCTATCAAACCATCCCAGTGGGGCGGCTTGATAGGCTGCCTGTCAGAATGCAGTATTAGCAGAATGGTATAGCATTACGTCATACTGCAGGAGCAATCAAAGTATCGTATGTTGTAGTCCTCCAGGGGCACTAAAAAGTAAAGTGAAAAAAAGAGCAATAAAGTTTTTTTAATTGTAAAAAAACACAAAAACAAAAGTTTAAATCACCCCCCTTTTGCCATATCTATAATTAAAAAGATTAAATAATAAAATAAAAATACATATTTGGTATCGCCGCATCCATAAAAGTCCGATCTATCAAAGTAGTGCATTACTTATCCCAAATGGTGAACATTGTCCGAAAAAAAAAATAAAGAACGCCAGAAATTCACTTTTTCAGTCACCCTGTCTCCCAGAAAAAACGCAATAAAAAGTGAACAAAAAGTCGTGCATAATCCAAATTAGAACTAACGGAAACTACAGCACATTCCACAAAAAATGAGCCACATTGAACTATATCAACAGAAAAATAAAAAAGTTATTGCGCGCACAAGATTACCGCAGAAAATAATTGAAAAAAATTAAATGTCTTTGAAGAAAAAAAGAGTAGTATAGTAAAGAAAAAACGATACAAGTTTGGTATCGTAGTAATCATACTGACCAGTAGAATAAAGTTATCATGTCGTTTTTGTTGCAGTTTGTGCGCCGTAGAAACTAGATGCACTGAAAGATGGCGGAATGTCGTTTTTTTTTTTCATTTTACCCCACTTAAAATTTTTTAAATATTTTTTAAGTACATTATATGGTACTTTAAATAGCACAATTGACAACTACAACCCGTCTCGCAAAAAACAAGACCTCATACAGCGACGTCGATGGATAAATAAAGGAGTTATGATTTTTTTAAGGGGGGGTGGGAAAAAATGAAAATGGAAAAAGTAGGTGTCGAAATAAAACAAAGCAAGAAAAAGCAGCATTCAGTAAAAAATGCTGGTGTGAGCAAACAGAGCCTTTTAATCCAACATGACAAAGGACATAACAAAGTAGGTGGGAGAAAGTGCACAGATATATTAAGGAAACAACCATTTTGCAAGCTCAAATGCTTCCTTTGGTCTCACATTCCATTCACATCCATAAAAAAAGAAAGGGTTATGCGTGGCTGCCATGGCGGTAACACACAGTGCATATAGTGAATACAATACCATAAACAGTTAAATATAAACACTTAGATTATTGCATTTATTGAGTTGAAGAACTCCTGGAGCAGGGATGTCCAATCTTTTGGTGGCTCTGGGTCACACTGGAAGAAGAATTGTCTTGGGCCACATATTAAATACACAAACACTAACAAAATGTGTCAGAATTCCGTATGTGGATTTTGCACATTGACAGGGATAAATCCACATATAAATCCACAGCAGAAAGCCACAATTTTTGCTGCAGTTCTTAGAGATGGAATTCGTACATGAGAATTCTGCTGTGTGAACATACTTTTAGGGTTTAAATAATCAATTTATACCCACATGAGACACAGAGGCAGTCAGCACTGAACTGAGGACTTCTAAATTAATGCAGCTGTGGTGGCTGATGTGGCTAGTCTACTAACTACCATCTGCACTGGGCCGCCCGCCCATTAACTCACACAGACTAACTTACAGTACTGCTGCCGGGCACTGGTTTCTGGCCTAGCTGCAAACTGAGAGAGAACTAGACAGTGAGAAGGAAGATATGGGGTTAACAATGGCGCCAGGTGGCTCACCGCTGGTCCTCTGAGTATGTCCCCATGCTTCCAGACTAGCAATGTGTCACATGATCATCAAGGTCTGTAGGTGGGACTACTAAGTGCCAAACCAGTGAGGGAGCCTTTTGGCTTTAACTTGGTCAGCATGGCTCTCTTTTGGTTCTCCTCTACACAGTATCTCTCCTACAACTTGGAACAGCCACGGCAATGGCTGAACTATAAGTAACCACCCCAGACTCTTCTCCCTTGCATGCCAGAATCTCAGTACTCCATTACTTATTTTTGCTGTCACAAGCAGTGGTAGTTGGGTAGATGGGCTGCAGCGGTTCATATGCACAGGGCCAACCATATGTAGTTAAGTTGTCACTGACAGTGGCCGGCCCTGTGTATAATGAAGTGCAACCGCCAGCCTACAGAATGGTCAACCAATCAGCTCCTGTGGGCTGCATTCATGGCCACATGTGGCCCACAGGCTGCAGGTTGGTCACCCCTGCCCAGAGCTTTTGTACAAATGATCAATCTAGCTTCTTTTCTCAGAAGTACTTTATATCAATCACCACCAATATTTAGTCTTTTAATTTGTTCAATTCCTGCAAAATATAACAAATTTGCATTTGCTTTAAAGGGGTTGTCCTGCGCCGAAACGGTTTTTTTTTTTGTTTCAATAGCCCCCCCGTTCGGCGCGAGACAAACCCGATGCAGGGGTTTAAAAAAAAAAACGGATAGTACTTACCCGAATCCCCGCGCTCCGGTGACTTCTTACTTACCTTGCGAAGATGGCCGCCGGGATCTTCACCCTCGGTGGACCGCAGGTCTTCTGTGCGGTCCATTGCCGATTCCAGCCTCCTGATTGGCTAGAATCGGCACACGTGACGGGGCGGAGCTACGAGGAGCAGCTCTCTGGCACGAGCGGCCCCATTCAAAAGGGAGAAGACCGGACTGCGCAAGCGCGTCTAATCGGGCGATTAGACGCTGAAAATTAGACGGCACCATGGAGACGGGGACGCTAGCAACGGAACAGGTAAGTGAATAACTTCTGTATGGCTCATAATTAATGCACAATGTACATTACAAAGTGCATTAATATGGCCATACAGAAGTGTATACCCCAACTTTGTTTCGCGGGACAACCCCTTTAAGTACATAAGTACATCTCTGACTTGTTATTTCAACCACTGAATGATATCAGTTTCTACAGATCTAATATGCTCTCTGATTCCCTTAAAGATAAACATTATTATTATTTTGCCAACATAAAGATATTTGCAAAATCAAAACATATACATTATATGTTCTATAAAAAAGTGGCACCATAATACACATGTGGTGTCTTGTGAAATATAGCAGGCATACCATTGTGACCACTCAGTAGTACAACTGCATTACTACCGCGTTTCCCGAAAATAAGGCACGCCCTGAAAGTAAGACATAGTAAGACATTTGCAGAAGTCCCAAATATGAGGCACCCCCAATAGTAAGGCATAGTAAAGTGTGCAGGCAAGTCAAGAGGCCTGTCCCTGCTGCCATCCCCGTTGTCTCCTACCTCCAGATGTATAGGTAGATATGCAGACAGCTTGCTGTTATCCTGTCCCTGCTGTGCTGTACGAGTGTGCTGTTGGGAGCTCTCCTTGCTGGCTGGAAAAGTCCATACTGTACGTTCTGTTCCTGCTGTACACGTCTGCTGTGATGAGCTCCCCCTGGTGGCCGGAAGCTGCAATACCATCCCTGCTTACAAGTGGTACAGGAACTTCTGTCTGCAGACAGGTACGTTACTTTACAGCCCTTATTTTTTTTTATGGCTCTGTGTGTGAGTCAGGCAACCTGTGTGATTCTTAAGGCTGGGTTCTCACAGAGCGTATTTCCAGCGGAAATCTCGCGGTTTGGCCACAGTGATAAACAGCGAGATTTCCGCCGGGAAAGCGCTGCTTCAAAACCCACGGCACTTAGCCGCTTGTTTTGAAGCGACCTGGCCGCACGCTTTTCCGTTTCTGCGGCCGGTGAATCCGCACCACAACACCGGCTTCTCCCAGCTTTGTCGTGACAGATTTGCTGTCCCATGTGGACGAGATTTCTGAGAAATTTCGTCCACAAAGCTGGCCAATTGAGGGATTAGCGGCCACAGATGGATTTGCCGCGGCGAAATAAGACACCCCCTGAAAATAAGGCGTAGCACATATTTGGGAGCAAAAATTAGAAACAGGGTAGATGTCCCTGGTTGTGACAGCAACCAAATCAGGCTGAATAGCTATACATAGTAATTAACTTTCCAACTGTATCTAGAGAATACAGCGGCGAGTAGAAGCATTGAGACTATGGTCAGATCTCAGTTGTGTAGAAGAAATACAGGATCCTCGTTCAGGAACGTTCATGGCGGAATAAGGAATCTGTGCTTTATTTGCTAAGAACAGGCACACATTTTAAAGCCTAATATGACATAACACATGACCTACTTGATGGGCAGGGAACGCACCAATCTGTGCTCATGGGTTCCCAAAGTGTAGATTCAGTACTGATGCTAACATTTTAAATTATACATGTAAATTCTCGGGTCTGTGGCTGCATAAAGATTAGAGTGTGACTGAAATAAAGATGCCTCTGGACATTAACTCGCCGGCAACTTTATTTATTAAAAGCAGGACCCATTACATGTTATGTGTGCTGCTGGGATCTGTAGTTCTAAGCTTCCTAGCAGCACAGATCTCACAGGGTTAATTGATTGAGCTGGCTGGGTGCGGTACTTCCTGCTAGCCAATCTCCTGAGTTTGTGCTCACATATAAACCCAGCTCCTGGTCAGTCTCTGTCTGGTGCTCAGGGTGAGAAGTCATGAATCCTTGTCTGTTGGAGCTTGCTGTGTGATCTGTGTCTTGCTGGTTAATGTCCATTTGTTCGTTTATATTCTGTCAGTTTTGTGTTAGCTTGCTGTGTGACCTGCTATCTGTGTCCTGTCCTGTTGCAGTGTTCTGCGTGAACTGTGTCCAGTTCTGCTGGACTCCTGGTTAGTGTAGGGACTAGCAGTATAACCAGGAGCCGTGAAGTACCACACCCAACCAGCTCAATCAATTAACCCTGTGAGGTCTGTGCTGCTAGGAAGCTTAGAACTACAGATCCCAGCAGCACACGTAACATTACTCTCTGTAACTAGTAATAAAAGGTCTATCAAACGTCTGAAAGCATTTTAATATTTCTTCTCCAGATGTACATATAACATTCACATTTAGTTAAAGTGCAACATCTTTGATAGTAATTATTTATTTTACATATATATATATATATATATATATATATATATATATATATATACACACAGTGTATACAGATTGTCATCACTTACATTTGCCCTATCCCTAAGGGGGCTCAGAAACTATTAGTATATTTTGGAGTGTGGGAGGAAGCCCATACAAATGCAGGGAGAATATACAAACTCCATGCAGATGTTGCCCTTGGCAGAACAAAAGTGCTAGCCACTGAGACACCGTGCTGATTTTGTTTAGTTAATAGGAGAATATGTTACCATATTACTAGTCGTATACAAACAGATTACTTGCATACATAATAACAAAAAAATGTAGTTGGCTAATGGTTGAAATATGCACACCTCTTTCCATATGGAAAAGTAATCTTTCCATCTAATTGTTATTCCAAATGCAACACTTGATCTCCTTCAATTGCAGGATTATGGACGCCAGCTTTTAACTTCACTTCTGAAAATCTGAGCAAAGTGGTTGGGATTAGAAAAGTGCAAAGGATTGAAGTTATTAAATAATGCAGAATAATAAATACACATATGTTAAAACATGATTGCTTCATATTGATCACCAATTCTGTTTTCTGGACTTGGTAAATAGATTGGTAAATAATTGAAAATAATAAATAAATTAAGCTAACTTTGGATTTTTTTGGTCTGCTCTCACTTGCAATAACTGGACCACAAGCCTCACCACCTGCGACGGTCTTGAGCTTTTCCAATTTTTGTCTGACCTTCCGCTTGTAACATTTCTTATTTAAGTAAGCAAATGTTCAATTATGTTTTATTATGGATCTCCTGATGAAGGGAAATAAGTTTACTAAATTGCGTAGAGCCATATTGCATTGCAAAAAAATCTTATTTTAAGCCCACTGGCTTGCCCTTGTGGATTACTATAGGTATATTGCATGGTGCAAGTGCAAGTCCTAGTAGGCAGGGTCTTTCCCCCCTTTGTACTAGTCTGTTACTTAAGGCACATTTACACGGAGCGATGATCGCTCAAAAATCGCAAAAAAGCAATCATTTGAGCGATAATTGTTGCATCTAAACGCGCGGCCATCCTGCACTTTTCGTGCACTACTAGGTAATCGTTACATTCAGGCCAAACTAAAGATCGCTGTGCGGTCCTATCAGAACCTTACACTGAGTTTACCGCGGGTAGTGCTGATAGCATTGTTTCCCGTCGGAGAACAAAGGAGCTGAATACAGATAAGAGTCCTCCGGCTATTAACTGCATTCAGCTAAAGGCTTCATTTGCACACTAATAAGCTACTAAATATCTGAGTAGCTACTTAATAGTGTATGCAAAATGATCACTCAAAGCTGTCACTTAAACTGTCGTTTGAGCGATCATCGCTCCATGTAAATGGCCCTTTATTTAGTTCATGCTTATTGTACTTGTTTTGGTGTTATTTAGTATTTAAACCCTTTTCATATGTCTACCGCAGTACAGGCATAATACACACAGTAATGTCACACCATAGAGATAACACATACATTACTGTCAATATGAACATAAGGAAGATGGAACAATACCTCTGCAGTGTCACCCTTTGGAAGAGATACTCAAACGGGTTGTCCGGTTAGAAAATCACTTTTTAAAGTTGTAGGTCAAACTAATTTTAAAATGGGTTCAGAATTAGAGATGAGCGAACGTACTCGTCCGAGCTTGATACTCGTTCGAGTATTAGCGTGTTCGAGATGCTCGTTACTCGTGACGAGTACTACGCGATGTTCGAGTTACTTTCACTTTCATCTCTGAGACGTTAGCGCGCTTTTCTGGCCAATAGAAAGACAGGGAAGGCATTACAACTTCCCCCTGCGACGTTCAAGCCCTATACCACCCCCCTGCAGTGAGTGGCTGGCGAGATCAGGTGTCACCCGAGTATATAAATCGGCCCCTCCCGCGGCTCGCCACAGATGCGTTCTGACAGAGATCAGGGAAAGTGCTGTCTTGCTGGAGTTGCTATAGGGAGAGTGTTAGGAGTATTTTAGGCTTCAAGAACCCCAACGGTCCTTCTTAGGGCCACATCTAACCGTGTGCAGTAGTGTGGAGGCTGCTTTTTGCAGTGTTGCACATTTTTTTTTTTGTATATCGGCCGTGCAGAGCATTGCGCCCTGCAGTAATTATACATAGTCCAGGGCCAGTAGTGGTGGTGAGGCAGGGACAGAAGACATATTTATTGAATATAGGCAGTAGGCCTTTCCAAAAACATTTGGGAAAAAAAATCTATTTGGGCTGCCTGTGACTGTCCTCAGTGTACTGGGTCTGTGCTGTGGGTAGTTGTCCTCCTAATTCATACGCAGCCAGCTAAGTGTTACAGCAGGCTTGAGCAAAATTATTTCCTGGCTCTGCTGTGCGTTCCTTAAGCGAAGTCAGCCTCCAACCACAGGCCAATAAGTGGCACATTTAATTACAGCGTTCTGTTTCTGCACTACTGGTAATACAGCATGCTGAGGGGTAGGGGTAGGCCTAGAGGACGTGGACGCGGGAGAGGACATGGAGGCCCAAGTCAGGGTGTGGGCACAGGCCGAGCCAGTGCGGTGGCCAGGGGTAGAGGCAGGGCCAGACCTAATAATCCACCAACTGTTTCCCAAAGCGCCCCCTCGCGCCATGCCACCCTGCAGAGGTCAAGGTGCTCTACGGTGTGGCAGTTTTTCACAGAGACGCCTGACGACCGACGAACAGTGGTGTGCAACCTTTGTCGTGCCAAGATCAGCTGGGGAGCCACCACCACCAGCATGCGCAGGCATATGATGGCCAAGCACCCCACAAGGTGGGACGAAGGCCGTTCACCGCCTCCGGTTTGCACCACTCACTGCCTCTCCCCCTGTGCCCCAACCTGCCACTGAGATCCAACCGCCCTCTGAGGACACAGGCACTACCGTCTCCTGGCCTGCACCCACACCATCACCTCCGCTGTCCTCGGCCCCATCCAGCAATGTCTCTCAGCGCAGCGTCCAGACGTCGCTAGCGCCACTGTTTGAGCGCAAGCGCAAGTACGCCGCCACGCACCCGCACGCTCAAGCGTTAAACGTGCACATTGCCAAATTGATCAGCCTGGAGATGCTGCCGTATAGGCTTGTGGAAACGGAGGCTTTCAAAAGCATGATGGCGGCGGCGGCGGCCCCGCGCTACTCGGTTCCCAGTTGCCACTACTTTTCCCGATGTGCCGTCCCAGCCCTGCACGACCACGTCTCCCGCAACATTGTACGCGCCCTCACCAACGCGGTTACTGCCAAGGTCCACTTAACAACGGACACGTGGACAAGCACAGGCGGGCAGGGCCACTATATCTCCCTGACGGCACATTGGGTGAATTTAGTGGAGGCTGGGACAGAGTCAGAGCCTGGGACCGCTCACGTCCTACCCACCCCCAGAATTGCGGGCCCCAGCTCAGTGCTGGTATCTGCGGCGGTGTATGCTTCCTCCACTAAACCACCCTCCTCCTCCTCCTCCTCCTCCAACGCAACCTCTGTCTCGCAATCAAGATGTGTCAGCAGCAGCAGCAGCACGTCGCCAGCAGTCGGTGTCGCGCGGCGTGGCAGCACAGCGGTGGGCAAGCGTCAGCAGGCCGTGCTGAAACTACTCAGCTTAGGAGAGAAGAGGCACACGGCCCATGAACTGCTGCAGGGTCTGACAGAGCAGACCGACCGCTGGCTTGCGCCGCTGAGCCTCCAACCGGGCATGGTCGTGTGTGACAACGGCCGTAACCAGGTGGCGGCTCTGCAGCTCGGCAGCCTCACGCACGTGCCATGCCTGGCCCATGTCTTTAATTTGGTGGTTCAGCGCTTTCTGAAAAGCTACCCACACTTGTCATACCTGCTCGGAAAGGTGCGCCGGGTCAGCGCACATTTCCGCAACTCCAAGACGGACGCTGCCACCCTGCGGACCCTGCAACATCGGTTTAATCTGCCAGTGCACCGACTGCTGTGCGACGTGCCCACACGGTGGAACTCTACGCTCCACATGTTGGCCAGGCTCTATGAGCAGCGTAGAGCTATAGTGGAATACCAACTCCAACATGGGTGGCGTAGTGGGAGTCAGCTCCCTCAATTCTTTACAGAAGAGTGGGCCTGGTTGGCAGACATCTGCCAGGTCCTTGGAAACTTTGAGGAGTCTACCCAGATGGTGAGCGGGGATGCTGCAATCATTAGCGTCACCATTCCTCTGCTATGCCTCTTGAGAAGTTCCCTGCAAAGCATAAAGGCAGACGCTTTGCACTCGGAAACGGAGGCGGGGGAAGACAGTATGTCGCTGGATAGTCAGAGCACCCTCATGTCTATATCTCAGCGCGTTGAGGAGGAGGAGGAGGGGGAGGAGCATGAGGAGGAGGTGGAAGAGACAGCTTGGCCCACTGCTGAGGGTACCCATGCTGCTTGCCTGTCATCCTTTCAGCGTGTATGGCCGGAGGAGGAGGAGGAGGAGGATCCTGAAAGTGATTTTCCTAGTGAGGACAGCCATGTGTTGCATACAGGTACCCTGGCACACATGGCTGACTTCATGTTAGGATGCCTTTCTCGTGACCCTCGCGTTACACGCATTCTGGCCACTACGGATTACTGGGTGTACACACTGCTCGACCCACGGTATAAGGAGAACCTTTCCACTCTCATTCCTGAAGAGGAAAGGGGTTCGAGAATGATGCTATACCACAGGGCGCTGGTGGACAAACTGATGGTAAACTTCCCATCCGACAGCGCTAGTGGCAGAAGGCGCAGTTCCGAGGGCCAGGTAGCAGGGGAGGTGCAGAGATCAGGCAGCATGTACAGCGCAGGCAGGGGAACATTCTCCAAGGCCTTTGCCAGCTTTATGGCTCCCCAGCAAGACTGTGTCACCGCTCCCCAGTCAAGGCTGAGTTGGCGGGAGCACTGTAAAAGGATGGTGAGGGAGTACGTAGCCGATCGCACGACCGTCCTCCGTGACGCCTCTGCCCCCTACAACTACTGGGTGTCGAAGCTGGACACGTGCCCTGAACTCGCGCTGTATGCCCTGGAGGTGCTTGCTTGTCCTGCGTCTAGCGTCTTGTCAGAGAGGGTGTTTAGTGCGGCTGGGGGAATCATCACGGATAAGCGTACCCGCCTGTCAACTGACAGTGCCGACAGGCTTACACTCATCAAGATGAACAAAGCCTGGATTTCCCCAGACTTCTCTTCTTCACCAGCGGACAGCAGCGATACCTAAGCAATACGTAGGCTGCACCCGCGGATGGAAGCATCGTTCTCTATCACCATCAAAAACGGGGACCTTTTTGCTTCATCAATCTGTGTATAATATTCCTCCTCCTCCTCCTGCTCCTCCTCCTGAAACCTCACGTAATCACGCCGAATGGGCAGTTTTTCTTAGGCCCACAAGGCTCAGTCATATAATTTTTCTAAACAATTTTTATACGTTTCAATGCTCATTAAAGCGTTGAAACTTGCACCTGAACCAATTTTTATTTTAACTGGGCTGCCTCCAGGCCTAGTTACCAATTAAGCCACATTAACCAAAGTGATTAATGGGTTTCACCTGCCCTCTTGGTTGGGCATGGGCAATTTTTCTGAGGTACATTAGTACTGTTGGTACACCAATTTTTTGGGGCCCTCGCCTACAGTGTAATCCAATTAATTTTTTTCCCACCTGCATTACAGCTGACGTTACATCAGCTGTGCTGGGCACTGCAATGGGATATATTTATGTACCGCCGGTGGGTTCCAGGGAGCCACCCATGCTGTCGGTCCACACGGAGTTGTAACTACATGTGTCCACTTCTAAAGAACCAAAGTCTGACTGGGGCATGCAGTGTGGGCCGAAGCCCACCTGCATTAAACATGACATTACCTCAGCTGTGATGGGCAATGCTATGGGATATATTTATGTGCCGCCGGTGGCTTCCTGGCACCCACCCATGCTGTCGTTCCACAGGGACTTCACAATGGGGAATTGTACCTGCCTGTGTCTATGAATTAAAATGCCCGGTCAGGTTGGAGCATGCAGTGTGGGCCGAAGCCCACCTGCATTTAATCTGACTTTAGCTCTGCTGTCCAGGGCACTGCAATGGGATACATTTATGTACAGCCGGTGGGTTCTAGGGAGCCACCCATGCTGTGGGTGCACAGGGAATTCCCATTGCGGAGTTGGGGATTCCCAGTTGTACCTGCCTGTGACTATTTATAAAAAACCGCGGTCTGACTGGGGCATGCAGACACCTTGACAGAATGAATAGTGTGTGGCACATAGGTTCCCCATTGCTATGCCCACGTGTGCAGCTCCTGATGGCGGTGGCACAGGATTATATTTCTCATTGCTTCTGTACAGCATTGTGGGCTATCGCCCCGCCCCTTTTAAAGAGGGTCGCTGCCTAGTCGTGCCAACTCTCTGCAGTGTGTGCCTGCGGTTCCTCCTCATGGCAGACGCACTTATAAATAGACATGAGTGTGGCGTGGCATGAGGGCAGCTGAAGGCTGCGCAGGGACAATTTGGTGTGCGCTGTGGACACTGGGTCGTGCAGGGGGGGGGGGGGGTTGGGCAGCATGTAACCCAGGAGAAGTGGCAGCGGAGTGTCATGCAGGCAGTGATTGCGCTTTGTTGGAGGTAGTGTGGTGCTTAGCTAAGGTATGCATTGCTAATGAGGGCTTTTCAGAAGTGAAAATTGTTGGGAGGGGGGGGCACTCTTGCCGCTATTGTGGCTTAATAGTGGGACCTGGGAACTTGAGATGCAGCCCAACATGTAGCTCCTCGCCTGCCCTATCCGTTGCTGTGTCGTTCCCATCACTTTCTTGAATTGCCCAGATTTTCACAAATGGAAACCTTAGCGAGCATCGGCGGTATACAAAAATGCTCGGGTCGCCCATTGACTTCAATGGGGTTCGTTACTCGAAACGAACCCTCGAGCATCGCGATAATTTCGTCCCGAGTAACGAGCACCCGAGCATTTTGGTGCTCGCTCATCTCTATTCAGAATCATACCCATTGTAGCCCCAATTTGCTTACTGGACTCATGGCTACGCCTGTAATGGAGGGAACACTCATTGGCTTTCAGGGAATAATTGAATAAATTTCAGGCCACATTGCACACTTCTGCAGAAAAAATAAATAAAAAACATTGACTTCCTAAAAACGTCCCCTACCCTTTTGGCATTCCCTAAATCTTAGATACAATTAATAATGTCTCAAAACATGGGTAATTACAGAGGCCTGGTTGGAATGGGCATGTGGGGCAATAAAACCGGGTATCTCTCCTTCTCTGATGATTGATGCAAACCCAACACATTTTTGGGGGTATCTCCTGACCTCAGTGGTGTAAAAAAGGGTGCTCTGTTAGACTTTGCACCTGCTCACACTTATAAGCTTGCTGAGGTGATGTGCTTTCACACAGAAGGTGCTCAACAAGCTGCTCTTGGAACTGCAGGAAGGTGAGCATTCCCACGGATGTTTTATAAATTATGTAGGCATTCTAGGTAGCGATCTGAATGATGCCCTTGTGTGGACTCTCTTATTTAAGTGCCGAGGATTTGCTGATGTAATGGAACGGTGGCGTCATGCATGACAACTTCAAGTCCGCTACACTTATACAAGTAACCACTGTCCCAGCATTGCCTGAAAGAGGCCTAGCGGTGTCTTGGCTGAGGTTCCGTGCTTCACTCCGGGGAGGAGTCTGGCAGAGCGTGGCTGATATACACACTTAGGCCTCACGTCCACGGGGAAAAGAACAATTAAAATCCGCAGCGGATCACCCGCATGCGGATCCGCGTCCCATAGGGATGCATTGACCACCCGCGGGTATAAAAGTGAATTTAAAAATTTCTGGAGCATGAAAAAAATGGACATGCTCTATTTAGGTGTGGGTCTCCTGCTGGGACGGCTCCCGCAGGCTTCTATTGAAGCCTATGGAGGCCGTCCGGATCCGCAGGAGACCCACGCCTGAATTAAACTCACCTGCTCCGGGCGATGCAGATCTTCCTCCCTTCGCGGCAGGATCTTATTTCTTCGGGCCAGCAGTTGTGCCCGGCGCATCCGCGCGGCACGCAGCCGGTGTGCCGAACACATCCGCCGGGCCGAAGAAGAAAGATCTGGCCGCGAAGAAGGGAAGACACGCACGGCCCGCAGCAGGTGAGTTTATTCTTATTTTCAGTCCTCATGTCCGCGGGGCAGGAGGGACCCACTACGGATTCTCCATGGAGAATCCGTAGCGGGCCTGATTTTCCCCGTGGGCATGAGGCCTTAGGCTCCTGCTGCAACTGCCATGATTGGAATTAACTCTGATTCAAGTAGCTGAGCCCTTGGATAGCATAGTCTATAACAGCCTCGCCATCTAAGCAGTTAGACAAAGAGAGGCTCTATCTGTCAGCCAGTTTGCCTCCCCATGAGAAGATCATGAAGGCCCAATGTCCACGGGCAGATCGGATTCCGCATGCGGGAGCCTGCAGCGGAATTTAACCCTGCCCCCGTCCGAGGACACTGCTTATCCGTCCGGGTCTTGTGCGTGCCTGTCCGAGTCCTCTATTTTCTTCACTGTGGATGTGTGCGGAAGCATCAGCCAGTGTGCGGCGCAGTCGACTTTTTTTTTTTTAACTCCTGCTTTCCCACGGAACCCAATTCGATTGCGGATGGGCCACGGATTGGACAGCTTCCATTGACTTCAATGGAAGCAGTTTGTGCGGGAACCGCACTGAAATGGAGCATGCTGCGATTTGTCTTCCGGACCAAAAGGTCTGCAAAACAAATCCCTATGCTTTAATTCATGTGCAGATGCCCATGCTTTCCTATGGGCAGCTTGATTTGCGGTTCTTCTGCGCGGGGTCCCCAGATATGTTGTCTTACTACAACTATTAGGCCCTATCAGCATTACTCTGAGAGGCATAATACACGTATTATGCTCAAGTATTGCAGTGTCCTCATATATCCTCATTAGAGATGAGCGAGCACCAAAATGCTCGGGTGCTCGTTACTCGGGACGAAATTATCGCGATGCTCGAGGGTTCGTTTCGAGTAACGAACCCCATTGAAGTCAATGGGCAACTCGAGCATTTTTGTATTTCGCCGATGCTCGCTAAGGTTTTCATGTGTGAAAATCTGGGCAATTCAAGAAAGTGATGGGAACGACACAGCAACGGATAGGGCAGGCGAGGGGCTACATGTTGGGCTGCATCTCAAGTTCACAGGTCCCACTATTAAGCCACAATACCGGCAAGAGTGGCCCCCCCCCCAACAATTTTTACTTCTGAAAAGCCCTCATTAGCAATGCATACCTTAGCTAAGCACCACACTACCTCCAACAAAGCACAATCACTGCCTGCATGACACTCCGCTGCCACTTCTATATCCCATTGCATTGCCCAACACAGCTGAGGTAGTAATGTCGTGCTTAATGCAGGTGGGTTTCGGCCCACACTGCATGCCCCAGTCTGACTGGGGTTCTTTAGAAGTGGAAACAGATGCATTTATAATTCCCTGTGGACCCACAGCATGGGTGGCTCCCTGGAACCCACCGGCGGTACATAAAAATATCCCATTGCATTGCCCAACACAGCTGAGGTAGTAATGTCGCGCTTAATACAGGTGGGCTTCGGCCCACACTGCATGCCCCAGTCTGACTGGTAATATGTACCTTACCAGTAACCTCGTTGGTGGTAATGTGGTGGTGACTGCGGACCTGGTAGCACGGTTTTATGTAGTTAGTTTTCGGAATGTGGCCAGGATTAAGTGGGCCGTGGCGGGGGGATGGTGGTGGTGCTCTCTTGTTGTGTCGTTAAAGGTGAAATTCTTGGACTGCCACCAGACGGACCAATGCAAAGGTATTTGCCAAGAATGTTTTCATTGTTGGAGGAGGAGGGGGATGTTTTGGAGGCACTATGTGTCCTCTACACGTGTCCGTGGTTATATGCACCTTAACAGTAACAGCGTTGGTGGGAAATGGCCTCGCCGCCATCATGTCTTTGTGAAGCCTCTGTTTCCACACCCCAGTGACATACCATTAGCAGCGGTATAGGCAGAGCCCAGAATTATTAACATTTCAGCGGTAGCATTAGGGACAGGCCCCACTAACATATCACTAGCAGAAGTATAGGGGGAGCGCAGTCTTAGTTCCATTTCAGTAATAGTAGCACTCAAGACAGGCCCCAGTAACATTCCTATTGCAGCAGTTTAGGGAGATAACAGTCTCTTTCACATTTCAGTAGCTGCAGTATAGACAAGGCCCCAGTTACATTTATGTAGCTAAAGTGTAGGCCAACCCCACACACCTTTCTGTACCATGAGTGCAGGCGAAGAACATAGAAATTACTATGATTACACTGTAGGTGAGGGCCCAAAAAAATTGGTGTACCAACAGTACTAATGTACCTCAGAAAAAATTGGCCATGCCCAACCAAGATGGCAGGTGAAACCCATTAATTGCTTTGGTTAATGTGGCTGAAGTGGTAACTAGGCCTGGAGGCAGCCCAGTTGAACGAAAAATTGGTTCAAGTTAAAGTTTCAACGCTTTTAAGAGCATTGAAACGTATAAAAATTGTTTAGAAAAATTATATGAGTGAGCCTTGTGGCCCTAAGAAAAATTGCCCGTTCGGCGTGATTACGTGAGGTTTCAGGAGGAGGAGCAGGAGGAGGAGGAGGAATATTATACACAGATTGATGAAGCACAAATGTCCCCGTTTTGGATGGTGAGAGAGAACGATGCTTCCATCCGCGGGTGCAGCCTACGTATTGCTTAGGTATCGCTGCTGTCCGCTGGTGGAGAAGAGAAGTCTGGGGAAATCCAGGCTTTGTTCATCTTGATGAGTGTAAGCCTGTCGGCACTGTCAGTTGACAGGCGGGTACGCTTATCTGTGATGATTCCCCCAGCCGCACTAAACACCCTCTCTGACAAGACGCTAGCCGCAGGACAAGCAAGCACCTCCAGGGCATACAGCGCGAGTTCAGGCCACGTGTCCAGCTTCAACACCCAGTAGTTGTAGGGGGCAGAGGCGTCACCGAGGACGGTGCTGCAATCGGCTACGTACTCCCTCACCATCCTTTTACAGTGCTCCCGCCAACTCAGCCTTGACTGGGGAGCGGTGACACAGTCTTGCTGGGGAGCCATAAAGCTGGCAAAGGCCTTGGAGAATGTTCCCCTGCCTGCGCTGTACATGCTGCCTGATCTCTGCGCCTCCCCTGCTACCTGGCCCTCGGAACTGCGCCTTCTGCCACTAGCGCTGTCGGATGGGAAGTTTACCATCAGTTTGTACACCAGCGCCCTGTGGTATAGCATCATTCTCGAACCCCTTTCCTCTTCGGGAATGAGAATGCAAAGGCTCTCCTTATACCGTGGATCGAGCAGTGTGTACACCCAGTAATCCGTAGTGGCCAGAATGCGTGTAACGCAAGGGTCACGAGAAAGGCATCCTAACATGAAGTCAGCCATGTGTGCCAGGGAACCTGTACGCAACACATGGCTCTCCTCACTCGGAAGATCACTTTCAGGATCCTCCTCCTCCTCCTCCTCCTCTGGCCATACACGCTGAAAGGATGACAGGCAAGCAGCATCTGTCCCCTCAGCAGTGGGCCAAGCTGTCTCTTCCCCCTCCTCCTCATGCTCCTCCCCCTCCTCCTCAACGCGCTGAGATATAGACATGAGGTTGCTCTGACTATCCAGCGACATACTGTCTTCCCCCGCCTCCGTTTCTGATTCCAAAGCGTCTGCCTTTATGCTTTGCAGGGAACTTCTCAAGAGGCATAGCAGAGGAATGGTGACGCTAATGATTGCAGCATCCCCGCTCACCATCTGGGTAGACTCCTCAAATTTTCCAAGGACCTGGCAGATGGCTGCCAACCAGGCCCACTCTTCTGTAAATAATTGAGGAGGCTGACTCCCACTGCGCCGCGCAAGTTGGAATTGGTATTTCACTATAGCTCTACGCTGCTCATAGAGTCTGGCCAACATGTGGAGCGTAGAGTTCCACTGTGTGGGCACGTCGCACAGCAGTCAGTGCACTGGCAGATTAAACCGATGTTGCAGGGTCCGCAGGGTGGCAGCGTGCGTGTGGGATTTGCGGAAATGTGCGCAGAGCTGGCGCACCTTTCCGAGCAGGTATGACAAGTGGGGGTAGCTTTTCAGAAAGCGCTGAACCACCAAATTAAAGACATGGGCCAGGCATGGCACGTGCGTGAGGCTGCCGAGCTGCAGAGCCGCCACCAGGTTACGGCCGTTGTCACACATGACCATGCCCGGTTGGAGGCTCAGCGGCGCAAGCCAGCGGTCGGTCTGCTCTGTCAGACCCTGCAGCAGTTTGTGGGCCGGGTGCCTCTTATCTCCTAAGCTGAGTAGTTTCGCTAAGGTTTTCATGTGTGAAAATCTGGGCAATTCAAGAAAGTGATGGGAACGACACAGCAACGGATAGGGCAGGCGAGGGGCTACATGTTGGGCTGCATCTCAAGTTCACAGGTCCCACTATTAAGCCACAATACCGGCAAGAGTGGCCCCCCCCCCCAACAATTTTTACTTCTGAAAAGCCCTCATTAGCAATGCATACCTTAGCTAAGCACCACACTACCTCCAACAAAGCACAATCACTGCCTGCATGACACTCCGCTGCCACTTCTATATCCCATTGCATTGCCCAACACAGCTGAGGTAGTAATGTCGTGCTTAATGCAGGTGGGTTTCGGCCCACACTGCATGCCCCAGTCTGACTGGGGTTCTTTAGAAGTGGAAACAGATGCATTTATAATTCCCTGTGGACCCACAGCATGGGTGGCTCCCTGGAACCCACCGGCGGTACATAAAAATATCCCATTGCATTGCCCAACACAGCTGAGGTAGTAATGTCGCGCTTAATACAGGTGGGCTTCGGCCCACACTGCATGCCCCAGTCTGACTGGTAATATGTACCTTACCAGTAACCTCGTTGGTGGTAATGTGGTGGTGACTGCGGACCTGGTAGCACGGTTTTATGTAGTTAGTTTTCGGAATGTGGCCAGGATTAAGTGGGCCGTGGCGGGGGGATGGTGGTGGTGCTCTCTTGTTGTGTCGTTAAAGGTGAAATTCTTGGACTGCCACCAGACGGACCAATGCAAAGGTATTTGCCAAGAATGTTTTCATTGTTGGAGGAGGAGGGGGATGTTTTGGAGGCACTATGTGTCCTCTACACGTGTCCGTGGTTATATGCACCTTAACAGTAACAGCGTTGGTGGGAAATGGCCTCGCCGCCATCATGTCTTTGTGAAGCCTCTGTTTCCACACCCCAGTGACATACCATTAGCAGCGGTATAGGCAGAGCCCAGAATTATTAACATTTCAGCGGTAGCATTAGGGACAGGCCCCACTAACATATCACTAGCAGAAGTATAGGGGGAGCGCAGTCTTAGTTCCATTTCAGTAATAGTAGCACTCAAGACAGGCCCCAGTAACATTCCTATTGCAGCAGTTTAGGGAGATAACAGTCTCTTTCACATTTCAGTAGCTGCAGTATAGACAAGGCCCCAGTTACATTTATGTAGCTAAAGTGTAGGCCAACCCCACACACCTTTCTGTACCATGAGTGCAGGCGAAGAACATAGAAATTACTATGATTACACTGTAGGTGAGGGCCCAAAAAAATTGGTGTACCAACAGTACTAATGTACCTCAGAAAAAATTGGCCATGCCCAACCAAGATGGCAGGTGAAACCCATTAATTGCTTTGGTTAATGTGGCTGAAGTGGTAACTAGGCCTGGAGGCAGCCCAGTTGAACGAAAAATTGGTTCAAGTTAAAGTTTCAACGCTTTTAAGAGCATTGAAACGTATAAAAATTGTTTAGAAAAATTATATGAGTGAGCCTTGTGGCCCTAAGAAAAATTGCCCGTTCGGCGTGATTACGTGAGGTTTCAGGAGGAGGAGCAGGAGGAGGAGGAGGAATATTATACACAGATTGATGAAGCACAAATGTCCCCGTTTTGGATGGTGAGAGAGAACGATGCTTCCATCCGCGGGTGCAGCCTACGTATTGCTTAGGTATCGCTGCTGTCCGCTGGTGGAGAAGAGAAGTCTGGGGAAATCCAGGCTTTGTTCATCTTGATGAGTGTAAGCCTGTCGGCACTGTCAGTTGACAGGCGGGTACGCTTATCTGTGATGATTCCCCCAGCCGCACTAAACACCCTCTCTGACAAGACGCTAGCCGCAGGACAAGCAAGCACCTCCAGGGCATACAGCGCGAGTTCAGGCCACGTGTCCAGCTTCAACACCCAGTAGTTGTAGGGGGCAGAGGCGTCACCGAGGACGGTGCTGCAATCGGCTACGTACTCCCTCACCATCCTTTTACAGTGCTCCCGCCAACTCAGCCTTGACTGGGGAGCGGTGACACAGTCTTGCTGGGGAGCCATAAAGCTGGCAAAGGCCTTGGAGAATGTTCCCCTGCCTGCGCTGTACATGCTGCCTGATCTCTGCGCCTCCCCTGCTACCTGGCCCTCGGAACTGCGCCTTCTGCCACTAGCGCTGTCGGATGGGAAGTTTACCATCAGTTTGTCCACCAGCGCCCTGTGGTATAGCATCATTCTCGAACCCCTTTCCTCTTCGGGAATGAGAATGCAAAGGCTCTCCTTATACCGTGGATCGAGCAGTGTGTACACCCAGTAATCCGTAGTGGCCAGAATGCGTGTAACGCAAGGGTCACGAGAAAGGCATCCTAACATGAAGTCAGCCATGTGTGCCAGGGAACCTGTACGCAACACATGGCTCTCCTCACTCGGAAGATCACTTTCAGGATCCTCCTCCTCCTCCTCCTCCTCTGGCCATACACGCTGAAAGGATGACAGGCAAGCAGCATCTGTCCCCTCAGCAGTGGGCCAAGCTGTCTCTTCCCCCTCCTCCTCATGCTCCTCCCCCTCCTCCTCAACGCGCTGAGATATAGACATGAGGTTGCTCTGACTATCCAGCGACATACTGTCTTCCCCCGCCTCCGTTTCTGATTCCAAAGCGTCTGCCTTTATGCTTTGCAGGGAACTTCTCAAGAGGCATAGCAGAGGAATGGTGACGCTAATGATTGCAGCATCCCCGCTCACCATCTGGGTAGACTCCTCAAATTTTCCAAGGACCTGGCAGATGGCTGCCAACCAGGCCCACTCTTCTGTAAATAATTGAGGAGGCTGACTCCCACTGCGCCGCGCAAGTTGGAGTTGGTATTTCACTATAGCTCTACGCTGCTCATAGAGTCTGGCCAACATGTGGAGCGTAGAGTTCCACTGTGTGGGCACGTCGCACAGCAGTCAGTGCACTGGCAGATTAAACCGATGTTGCAGGGTCCGCAGGGTGGCAGCGTGCGTGTGGGATTTGCGGAAATGTGCGCAGAGCTGGCGCACCTTTCCGAGCAGGTATGACAAGTGGGGGTAGCTTTTCAGAAAGCGCTGAACCACCAAATTAAAGACATGGGCCAGGCATGGCACGTGCGTGAGGCTGCCGAGCTGCAGAGCCGCCACCAGGTTACGGCCGTTGTCACACATGACCATGCCCGGTTGGAGGCTCAGCGGCGCAAGCCAGCGGTCGGTCTGCTCTGTCAGACCCTGCAGCAGTTTGTGGGCCGGGTGCCTCTTATCTCCTAAGCTGAGTAGTTTCAGCACGGCCTGCTGACGCTTGCCCACCGCTGTGCTGCCACGCCGCGTGACACCGACTGCTGGCGACGTGCTGCTGCTGCTGACACATCTTGATTGCGAGACAGAGGTTGCGTAGGAGGAGGAGGAGGGTGGTTTAGTGGAGGAAGCATACACCCCCGCAGATACCACCACCGAGCTGGGGCACGCAATTCGGGGGGTGGGTAGGACGTGAGCGGTCCCAGGCTCTGACTCTGTCCCAGCCTCCACTAAATTCACCCAATGTGCCGTCAGGGAGATATAGTGGCCCTGCCCGCCTGTGCTTGTCCACGTGTCCGTTGTTAAGTGGACCTTGGCAGTAACCGCGTTGGTGAGGGCGCGTACAATGTTGCGGGAGACGTGGTCGTGCAGGCCTGGGACGTCACATCGGGAAAAGTAGTGGCGACTGGGAACCGAGTAGCGCGGGGCCGCCGCCGCCATCATGCTTTTGAAAGCCTCCGTTTCCACAAGCCTATACGGCAGCATCTCTAGGCTGATCAATTTTGCAATGTGCACGTTTAACGCTTGAGCGTGCGGGTGCGTGGCGTCGTACTTGCGCTTGCGCTCAAACTGTGGCGCTAGCGACGGCTGGACGCTACGCTGAGAGACATTGCTGGATGGGGCCGAGGACAGCGGAGGTGAGGGTGTGGGTGCAGGCCAGGAGACGGTAGTGCCTTTGTCCTCAGAGGGGGGTTGGATCTCAGTGGCAGGTTGGGGCACAGGGGGAGAGGCAGTGGTGCAAACCGTAGGCGGTGAACGGGCATCGTCCCACCTTGTGGGGTGCTTGGCCATCATATGCCTGCGCATGCTGTTGGTGGTGCCTCCCCAGCTGATCTTGGCGCGACAAAGGTTGCACACCACTGTTCGTCGGTCGTCAGGCGTCTCTGTGAAAAACTGCCACACCGTAGAGCACCTTGACCTCTGCAGGGTGGCATGGCGCGAGGGGGCGCTTTGGGAACCAGTTGGTGGATTATTCGGTCTGGCCCTGCCTCTACCCCTGGCCACCGCACTGGCTCGGCCTGTGCCCACACCCTGACTTGGGCCTCCGCGTCCTCGCCCGCGTCCACGTCCTATAGGCCTACCCCTACCCCTCAGCATGGTGTATTACCAGTGATTTGATTTCCCAGGCAGGAAATAAATTGGCGCAAGCCTGCTGTTAAACTTAGCTGGCTGCGTATGATTTTTGTTTACGTTCTCCACCCACCACACACGTACCCAGAACGCTGAGGACTGTCAGAGGCAGGCCAAATAGAATGTTTTCCCTTTTTTTTCAAGGAAAGGCCCCCTGCGTATATTCAATCAATAATAAATATGTCTTCTGGCCCTGCAAATGTGTCACAGAACTGCAGTGTTGCAGAGTTATTAACTACAGCAGAGCAGTGATTTCCCAGGCAGGAAATAAATTGGCGCAAGCCTGCTGTTAAACGTAGCTGGCTGCGTATGATTTATTTACGTTCTGCACCCGCCACACACGTACCCAGAACGCTGAGGACTGTCAGAGGCAGGCCAAATAGAATGTTTCCCTTTATTTTTTAAAGGGAAGGCCCACTGACTATATTCAATCAGATAAGAAATGTGTTCCACAGAACTGCAGTATTATATAAAGTGCAGCAGAGCGGTGATTTTTCCCAGGCAGGAAATAAATTGGCGCAAGCCTGCTGTTAAACGTAGCTGGCTGCGTATGATTTATTTACGTTCTGCACCCACCACACACGTACCCAGAACGCTGAGGACTGTCAGAGGCAGGCCAAATAGAATGTTTCCCTTTTTTTTTTAAAGGGAAGGCCCACTGACTATATTCAATCAGATAAGAAATGTGTTCCACAGAACTGCAGTGTTATATAAAGTGCAGCAGAGCGGTGATTTTTCCCAGGCAGGAAATAAATTGGCGCAAGCCTGCTGTTAAACGTAGCTGGCTGCGTATGATTTATTTACGTTCTGCACCCGCCACACACGTACCCAGAACGCTGAGGACTGTCAGAGGCAGGCCAAATAGAATGTTTCCCTTTATTTTTTAAAGGGAAGGCCCACTGACTATATTCAATCAGATAAGAAATGTGTTCCACAGAACTGCAGTATTATATAAAGTGCAGCAGAGCGGTGATTTTTCCCAGGCAGGAAATAAATTGGCGCAAGCCTGCTGTTAAACGTAGCTGGCTGCGTATGATTTATTTACGTTCTGCACCCACCACACACGTACCCAGAACGCTGAGGACTGTCAGAGGCAGGCCAAATAGAATGTTTCCCTTTTTGTTTTTTAAAGGGAAGGCCCACTGACTATATTCAATCAGATAAGAAATGTGTTCCACAGAACTGCAGTGTTATATAAAGTGCAGCAGAGCGGTGATTTTTCCCAGGCAGGAAATAAATTGGCGCAAGCCTGCTGTTAAATGTAGCTGGCTGCGTATGATTTATTTACGTTCTGCACCCACCACACACGTACCCAGAACGCTGAGGACTGTCAGAGGCAGGCCAAATAGAATGTTTCCCTTTTTTTTTTAAAGGGAAGGCCCACTGACCATATTCAATCAGATAAGAAATGTGTTCCACAGAACTGCAGTGTTATATAAAGTGCAGCAGAGCGGTGATTTTTCCCAGGCAGGAAATAAATTGGCGCAAGCCTGCTGTTAAACGTAGCTGGCTGCGTATGATTTATTTACGTTCTGCACCCACCACACACGTACCCAGAACGCTGAGGACTGTCAGAGGCAGGCCAAATAGAATGTTTCCCTTTTTTTTAAAGAAAAGGCCCACTGACTATATTCAATCAATAATATATGTCTTCTGGCCCTGCCTACACAATTCTGTCCCTGTAGTATTACTGCAGGGCACAATGCTCTGCACAGCCGATTTTGAAAAAAAAAAAATGCAACACTGCTAACAGCAGCCTGCACAGTACTGCACACGGTTAAATGTGGCCCTAAGAAGGACTGTTGGGGTTCTTGAAGCCTACACTAACTCCTAACACTCTCCCTACAGCAGCTCCGGCACCAGCAGCACTGTCCCTCAGCTATCTCACAAGGCATCTGTGGCGAGCCGCGGGAGGGGCCGACTTTTATACTCGGGTGACATCTGATCTCCCCAGCCACTCACAGCAGGGGGGTGGTATAGGGCTGGAACATCACAAGTTGTAATGCCTTCCCTGTCTTTCAATTGGCCAGAAAAGCGCGCTAACGTCTCAGACAGGCAACTGAAAGTAACCCGAACATCGCGTGGTACTCGTTAAGAGTAACGAGCATCCCGAACACGCTAATATTCGCCCGAGCATCAAGCTCGGACGAGTACGTTCGCTCATCTCTAATCCTCATCAATAAAGTAATTTTTAAAAAAGCATTAATTTTAAAAAATAGCTTAATAAAATCTTCAAACAGAAAAAAATGACAGAAGAGTACAACAAAAAAAAAATCGCCTTTTTCCTCTTAAGCCTGGTTTAGACACAACGATTATCACTTAAAAGAATCTTTTGAGCGATAATCATTGTGTGCTTTTACAGCGCAACGTGATTGCTCAAACGTTGAGCGATCACCTTGCGCTCCAAGCAGGGAATACAGAAGGCAAGCGGGGCCGCTTGTTTTCTGCATCCAGCTGTTCTCTGCTCGGACCACCCGGCTGTTACAGCTGAGTGCTCCAAGCAGGGCATGAAGAACACAACTAGGCTGCTCTGTTCTTTATACCCTGCCTGTCTTCAGGGAGCGGGATATAGCTGAAAAAATAGTATCATCTGTATCCCGCTGTGAATCCCTGATAACTGATCGCTGATGCATGCTGAAAGATCAGTGATTCCTTAACGAAAACTGCACAATGTCAGTGCAGTTAGACACAACGATTATTGCTCAAAAGATGGCTTTAAGCGATTTTTGAGCGAAAATCGTTGTGTCTAAATGGGCCTTTACACGTTGCTTTTTTTATGTTAAAAAATGTTTTTAAAAATGTGCATAATTAGTTTACGACCTGAACAACAAAACTATCATATTATTAACCTACATGGTAAACACTATAAAAAAGTACCAGAATTGCTGTTTTTCTTTATCCTGCCTCCCAAAATTAGAATAAATAGTAATTATTAAGTTACATTTCCCCAAAATTGTACCAATGAAAACTCCAAATCATCCCACAAAAAACACAACACCCATACAGCTCAGTTGACAGAAAAATACAAAAAGATATGGTTCTCAGAATATGTTGACACAAAAACAAATTATTTTTTTAAAGTTTTTTTTGTGTAAAAGTAGTGAAACCTGAAAAATCCAAAAATAATTATCATATTAACATGTCATTAAGGGCTCCTACACACCAGCGTTGATGATATCAGGCTGTGATTCACGGCCTGATATCGCTCTCGCAAACCTTCCAAGAACCCCTGGATGTAAGGTGTTTTCATGTAAAAGCAGCCTCGCTTCACTGTGGGAGTTCCCTTCATCCCATTGCTTTTAATGGGGCAGCAGCAGCGCCGGCCCCATTGAAAGCAATAGGAGAAGATCACGATCGCTGGGAATTCCTTCATCCAGAGGTTTCACCTTGTTCTCAGTGGGGTCGGTGGCAGCAGTGCCTGCCCCATTGAAAACACAGTGAACACATTGCGATCTCCTGCCGCTGCTGTGAAAGCTGCAGCAAGGGATTCCTTCATCCCGCAGGGAGTCCCCTTATCACTGAAAACACCCTGCCACTGCTGTCACAGTGTTAAGTGATGAGGGGACTCCCCGCACGGATGTAGGAATTCCCTGCACTGCTGTCACAGCAGGAGATCGCAATGACACCATTGACAACAAGATGAAACCCCTAGATGAAGGAATCCCCTGCTGCAGCTATAACAGCTGCAGCAGGGGATCACGATCTTCCCTCATTGAAAACAATGGGCGTTATCGCAAAAAAAGATAGGACATCCTGTGATTTTTTTTCTCTCAGAGCATCACAGGAGTGAAGACATTGCAAATGAGAATGAATCCATTAAAATTCATTGGTTTCATAATCATGCATTTTCACTCACTCTCGCAGCGTGAGAAAATCGCAAGATTTTCTCGCCAGTACGAAGGCACCCTTATGGTACAAGTGAATGCTGTAGAAACAAAGTCCAACAAAAAAGACCCCCAAAATTCCTGAATTGTTTTTTTTCCAACCTTCCAACCTCACAAAAAAAATAGTTTTACAATACACTGTATGTAACTCTAAATTGTGTGCTTAAAATCCACAACTGTAGTGTCCCAGATTTAGGATTCCTCTAGCTCTTTTTTGTCCACATCATGAGGATTGTCTTTGGGTGTTTGTGTGTGTATTTACATTGTTGTTATTTTTTTGTCCTGTATGTGGTAACTTCTTTTGGGGTTGTCCCTTAGGCCGCCTGCAGACGGGCAGAAATTCTGCGGCAGGATTTCCCGCGGAATTTCCACCCGTGGAAGCTGCCATTGGATTCCGTTAAAAAATGCAATCCTAGGCAGACGGCCGCGATTTGTCCGCGTGAAATCTCGCGCGGCACACGAATCGCGGCATGCTCTATTTCTCTGCGAGCTCCACACAGAAATCTCAATCCCTGGCCGCCGGAGCCGCGGAAGCAAGGTGAGTACGCGCTGGTCCCTGCAGGGCCGCGGAACAGGTCCCGCTGCGAGAATTCTCGCAGCCGGATCTGACCCGGCCGTCTGCAGGCGGCCTTAGTCTGTGTCTTGTGTCGGTGTTACCACACTTTGGTGGTGTCTGTATACCCGTCACCCTAATCTGCACTGTGTGGTGTGATGGGTCAGAGGGCAGGGTCAGTCGGAAGAGAGAGTTGAAAGATATATTCGGTAGAGGAGGACGTGTGCGAAAGAGGCTGAGGTTCTGCAGACAAAAGTAGAAAAAGCAGTAGTACTTCCCAGTGTGACACCGCTGGTGCGAGGTATTTGTTCGGATGCAAAGCCCAGAAAAGGAACCGGACTCCCAAGGTTCCAAACCACAGGTATCAAATAGATCACAGCTGGGCAGCATCAATATATAAAAGAAGTTCCTTTAATCGTCCATGATAGGAGGGCATGTACAAGCCACCTATCGACCCCACACGGGTCTTTGTCAGGCTCGCCAAAGACCCATGTGGGGTCGATACGTGGCTTGTACATCCCGTCCTATCATGGACAATTAAAGGAGTTGTCCCGCGCCGAAACGGTTTTTTTTTTTTTTTTTAACCCCCCCCCCGTTCGGCGCGAGACAACCCCGATGCAGGGGTTAAAAAAACAACCCGCACAGCGCTTACCTGAATCCCGGCGGTCCGGCGTCTTCATACTCACCTGCTGAAGATGGCCGCCGGGATCCTCTGTCTCCATGGACCGCAGGGCTTCTGTGCGGTCCATTGCCGATTCCAGCCTCCTGATTGGCTGGAATCGGCACGTGACGGGGCGGAGCTACACGGAGCTACACGGAGCCCCATTCAGAAAAGAAGAAGACCCGGACTGCGCAAGCGCGGCTAATTTGGCCATCGGAGGGCGAAAATTAGTCGGCACCATGGGAACGAGGACGCTAGCAACGGAGCAGGTAAGTATAAAACTTTTTATAACTTCTGTATGGCTCATAATTAATGCACAATGTACATTACAAAGTGCATTAATATGGCCATACAGAAGTGTATAGACCCACTTGCTGCCTCGGGACAACCCCTTTAAAGGAACTTCTGTTATATATTGATGCTGTCCAGAGGCTGAGGTTCTGACGCTTCTGCCTGGGCTAAACCCAGGCTTATCTCATTTAGCCATGGGGTGCAACCTCTCTGTGGACCCAACGTCAGAACAAGCTCCGGGAGCAGGAATTGGCTGTGAACGTTACACACCCTTCCGCTGAACTATGCAGTTGAGGGACAGAACCGACTCTACTGCTTCAGGTCGGAGGACAAGTTTGGTGTGAGTGTCTGCCCGACAGATGTCACTAGGTCAACGAAGAAAGGTCTTACCAAGTAGTGAAGAGACTATTCATGTTTTCCCTCTCCATGTCAGAAACGCTCTCCTGAGAATTCCTCATCAGATAACTGAGACTGATTGTGACTGTGTTTCGGGGAAAGAGTGTCTGTCTAATGCTAGTGTATCTGGGACTGTATCGGGAAACCATGTGCCAGAAGTATTTTACCTAAGACTGTTGCAGTTTATGCCAGGAAAATTCGAAGTTGAAAATGTGGAATAAAAACCGTGTGCCTCCGGTACAAACTATACTTTGATTTTGGACTCTTTCATTTGACTCTGATGGTTAATTTCTCTAAGAGGCACTGGCATCACGTGAACAGTTAGACTTTGATAACCTTCCGCATGACTGCTAACCTTTACCCCTGCGAGTGGTTGGACCAGGCCGCATCTGGAGGAGTCAGGGGGAAACAGTAGATTCATCATGAATGACCGTTGTATTCCCCGCTGTCTCCCCAACTAAAGGTCTGAACCCGGCTGTTGCACAATTGGTCCTTCATAAACAAACCCTCATACAGCTGCTTTGACATAAAAATTGAAAAGTTATGGTTCTCAAAACTCAGCGATGAAAAGGAAAAAAATTGATGTGCCCGGAAACCTGAAAATTGCTGTCATAAAGGGGTTAAAAATTAGTTTAAGTGCTGCAGAATAAGTTGACGCTATTCATATAACAAGTCCCAAGTTTATATTTTAACATTGCAAACTGAAATTGTAAATTGTACAGAGCACTGAAAACACTTATACTTCAAAATATACGCTAAACTAAAAATTCTTTCCGAACAGCTTCTCTGAAGACCTGGGACTGTGGAGATGTGTGTGGTAGAGGTAATAGTTTTGTAGATATGTGCCATCCATAAGGCTGCTCTACATAAAGAAGCTGTGTAATTATCCCAGCAGTAGACTGGGTGTATTTTACAATATTTAAGCGTGTCTCTTACAACTTTATGGAGAAATATAAGAAACATAGAAAGCTTAATATTCCCTCAACCTTTGCTGAAGCTAGTTATCCTGGACATAAATCCAGGCAGCAAAACTCCCCTAGTGTAAATATCAATAGATGACAGTAGAGAGGTAAATGAAAGACTTCACTGTCAGACTAAGATCTAACCCACTATTAACCCACCTAACCCAATGTTAACTGTAGCATAACGAAAGCTGCAGCACTATAGTTACATACTAGTTTTAATCTGCAAGTCCACTTTTACTCATAAGTAGCCCTAGGACTACTGACTTGTAAGAGTCGGTTCTGAATAACTCACAGATTGTTGCAGATCAATAGTTTTATTGATTTTTTATTTTGATGTTCCCATTTGTCAGGCCCTCAGGGAATTGATCCATGCCTCAGGCTAAATTCTTTTTCTTTCTCAGTACAGGGGTCATCTACATGCCATGTGGCTTCAGACACACTCTAGCTCATTTCCTGCAAGCAACTGTTTCTGCAACCTGCAACAATAACATCTAGTGACAACAGTCAATATTTCAGTATAACCATATATACAATAGACCATATACAAACAACATTACATATTAATCACAAGAAAGCAGCAAAGCAACACAAACATACAATATTCTTAAAAGGAGACTCATCAGCCTTTCATGTTGGGGGACAACGTATACGGTTAACTCCCATTATAAAGCAGTGTCCTTCCTTCTGTACCACTGCTGGTCTCTAAAAAAACTACCGTCTGCCACAGCCTGCCCTGCCTGTGAAGAGTCACTTGGTATAAGTATCACTCGGTGCCTTCCTGTGTAATTGTGGCTACTACCTTTTACATAACCCAATGATCTCTCCATGCAATGTGCAAGTGACACAACAATCTGCCGAAACAGCCCCAAGCCACTGGGTGACAAGTACAGTTTTAGTTTAAATCCACACAATATGGGTACTGACTCTTTTAGGACTGCATGGGCATACACTTAGTTTTAATAAACATGAACATCACAACTTTAACCCTTTGCAATCCAATTTTGGATTCAGGGTTTCCTAGGGGGTTTTCCCTTTCCTCCATTATACAATGATGCCATCTGCTGGCCAAAGCCAGTACTGCGGTATTGGACATGCTGGAGAGGCCCCTGACAACAGAGCGGCCAGTAATATACAGTAAGAATACCCTGCCGGACGTCTTCCGGCATCGGAGCTGTTCAGCCTTCAATCAGAATGTCTTCAGACGTCAGACAGTGGATTTCAAAGGGTTGACTGGGAAATGCATATCTATTTACAGGTTCACAGGATAGCTTTTTCTCACCACTAGCTTCCCACTAGGATTGTGGCAGTTAATTTCACACTTGTTCCCTTATCGTCCCATCAGTCCTTTCACTCTTGTTAGAAGAATAGGTCCCTATAGAAGACCATAAGTAGCCAGACATTCTATACTCTGGTTCAGTCCAGTTTTGGGCCACTCATCCTTCTTCCCACATTTCTTCTGGGAAGACTTTCTCTGACCTTCAGACTACCATTTCTGCCTACTGGCTAATTTCACGGTGGCTGCATAAGGCCTGCTGCTGTAGAGTGAACATAGCAAATCCCGAACACACACTGCTGGTGGCCTCAGCAACACTCACATTCTCCCCCGTTTCCTTAATTCCTTCACCACTCATCTATTTCCTTTCTTTAGCAGATGCCGCACCAATGTGTTTAAGTGGCGTAGTTGCCTGAACAATGCTTTGACACAGACACAGTATTATTGACTAAACTCCACTATTCCTATACTCAAGAAGCCATGCTGTGTTATACATCAATTTTATATCAAATGTTTAGTTGCGTGTTGTACCATCTTATCGCCTGATCTTGACATCATGTTCAGCTACCTTGATTTGGCACCACCCAAGCATAAAGATGTCAAGCAACAATTTTGATTATGGTGCCAATTTGGTCTTATAGGTCTGTGTGGTGTATATACACATATAAGGAGGCCCGTGCTATAAATTACCAGTAATCGTTGGGGCATCCTATTACGGCTCTTGCATTGAGCCCCAGTAGCTCATTTCTCTGATAATATGTAATTTTATTGCTAGCTTGGTTGAACAGACTTATATGACAAAAAAGAGGAAAAAATATTAAATGGAAGGAAGAGAGCAGACCACAACGTTGTGGCAGATCTTGTTATAGGCATTCGTAATTCCATTTATGGTGGAAACTTAGATAGTATAAATGTTGTGTCTAGCCTGAATAACTTGGAAATATTCTGTGTGGAAAATGGAAATTTTTCTAAACTAATGTTAACATAAATGTGTATCATCTGATTCTTTTTTGATGGGATGTTTTCCTGTTTCCAGCTATTACAAAGATATTGAATATTATTTAGAAAACTGTGCAATGTCCAGACTTGTGAGTCATGTCATACGTGAACACCATCCACCACGAATAGATGTAATGGCACAATATTTGGGCTGTATTCACTAATGCGGTGTACAGACTTTTGTGTATTTCTGTCTGGCTGGAAATTTTCATTATGGAAAAACATCACTTTAAGTGTTCTGCAATTACAAATTTTAGGGCCTCAACTTTTAGTAAATGTAGTTTTCACAAAGAGCAGTGGTCTAAGCTGAACCCCTGGGGCATGTTCACAGGGCCATTTTTCGCATTAAAAAAATCTGGTGCGGATCTGCCATATGACCTGCCTTAGAAATCTCAGGTTGAGCCTCAAAGTTCTGCCACATGGATCTGTTTGCATATTAGCCCCATTCAATGAATACTAATCCTCATGCTGATAACGCGACATGGACTCTGCGTGGAATCCATGTCAAAAGCCACTTCCACATTTCTTTTTATTCCCCTATACATATAAGCTATAACTGATGGCTTCTGGGGTACTGGAATGTTTTGTGACTCCTGAGTACATGCCTTGGGCAGGTTGAGAAACATTGATCTAGGATAGAGGAAGAGTTTAATAATAAGTATCAAATGGTTTACTTACCTCCCAGGGCTTCAGTGACTCTTCTGTGTGGTGTCTCTCTCTGATGAACACCTCAAGGACCAGGCATTTTTAAATTCAAAGACCAGAAAATTGTTTCATCTTCTTGTCTTGATATTCCAGATTGTAAATCCTTTTTATTTTTGCATCAACGAGACTTGTGTTTTTTTTGTGGGACATGTACTTTATATTTTTACCACTTTGAGGTACCATTAGCAGTTCATACATTGCAGAAATAAAAGGGTTAGGAATAGGAGGAAGCCAATGTGGCTAAATAAAGATATAAAGGGGCCAATAAACAACAAAAATACAGTATTTAAACTACTAAAACAGGAGGCAGCGAATAAGCATTAAAAAGCTACTAGTATTAGGAAATTATAGTACCAGTGTTTCTGGTGGTGCCACACAGCTCTGCTACGTGCACGTCACACACACATAGCTCCGCTACATAGCTTTCACATATGAGCTGCATGTGTTTTGAGAACTTCAGCTGGTGGCTGAGGTGAAATCGTGGCTTATCACTCTGTCATGTAAGCTGCATTAGCTTCATGGTGGCGTTGAACCCTCCGTTGTGACATGTTTGCACGAAAGCGACGGTTTGTTCCACCACTGGACAAAGGTTGACGATTAGATGAAGGCCGGACTGGTGTTGGCGGCATTAGCACTTAAGATGATATGATATCTCGTTCAGGAGATGTGAAGATAGAGGTGAAGGATTATGCTGCACTGTGTTGGTCAATATGCACCGCCAGCTATGTATGTGTAAAGGACCTGTGATTACGTCACCATTAGAGATGAGCGAGTATACTCGTTTCGAGTAATTAGTTGATCGAGCACCGCGATTTTCGAGTACTTCCGTACTCGTGTGAAAAGATTCGGGGGGCGGGGGAGGCGTGGCGGAGTGGGGGGTAGCAGCGGGGAACAGGGGGGAGCCCTCTCTCTCTCCCTCTCCCTGCCACTCCCCGCTGCAACCCCCCACTAACCCACAGCGCCCCCCGAATCTTTTCACCCAAGTACGGAAGTACTCGAAAATCGCGGCGCTCGGGTGAAAAAGGGGCGTGGCCGAGTAGGCTCGCTCATCTCTAGTCACCATCATGAAATCAGGGGGCGGAGCTAAGCTGGTATGTGTAAATTTGTGAGGTGTTATTTATTGGAGGTGTGCAGCAGATTGACAACCAGGTACAAACTGGCAGACTGAGTACTGCTGTATCTATAGTAACTGAAGCCGCAGGATTTGTGGGGAATGTAGTCTGCCCATAATTCCTCATTCACTGCAGAAAGAGGAAAAAAGACCTGTGATGACATCACTGCCATGTGATCAGGGGTGGAGCTAAGCCGGCAATAATTGAAATCACAGATACTGTCAGGCTCTGTATGTAACTCACATGTCACACACACAAATTGGACGGACAAGTGGTGTCGTTAGCAGTTTAATAAGAAAAAAAATATGCAAAAAACAGATTAAAGCAGCAAAGGTGGACACAGAGAGACTCCTTGCTAAAGAGAGTAAAAATAACCCTAAACTATTCTGCAACTATATGAATAGTAGAAAGATTAAAACCGAAAGTGTTGGCCCTTTTAAAAGTAATAAGGAAAGAATTGTTGAGGGTGATGAGTAAAAAGCAAATCTACTAAATCATTTTTTCTCCAGTGTATTCAGTAGGAAGTGAAATGTCAGGTGAAATGCAAAGTGACATAGTAAACTCTAGAGATAAGCGAGCACCAAAATGCTCGGGTGCTCGTTACTCGGGATGAAATTTTCGCGATGCTCGAGGGTTCGTTTCGAATAACGAACCCCATTGAAGTCAATGGGCGACCCGAGCATTTTTGTATATCGCCGATGCTCGCTAAGGTTTCCATTAGTGAAAATCTGGGCAATTCAAGAAAGTGATGGGAACGACACAGCAACTGATAGGGCAGGCGAGGGGCTACATGTTGGCCTGCATCTCAAGTTCCCAGGTCCCACTATAAAGCCACAATAGCGGCAAGAGTGGGCCCCCCCCCCTCCCAACAATTTTTACTTCTGAAAAGCCCTCATTAGCAATGCATACCTTAGCTAAGCACCACACTACCTCCAACAAAGCACAATCACTGCCTGCATGACACTCCGCTGCCACTTCTCCTGGGTTACATGCTGCCCCCCCCCCCCCCGCACGACCCAGTGTCCACAGCGCACACCAAAGTGTCCCTGCGCAGCCTTCAGCTGCCCTCATGCCACACCACCCTCATGTCTATTTATAAGTGTGTCTGCCATGAGGAGGAACCGCAGGCACACACTGCAGAGGGTTGGCATGGCTAGGCAGCGACCCTCTTTAAAAGGGGCGGGGCGATAGCCTACAATGCTGTACAGAAGCAATGAGAAATATAATCCTGTGCCACCGCCATCACGAGCTGAACACGTGGGCATAGCAATGGGGAACCTATGTTGCACACACTATTCATTCTGTCAAGGTGTCTGCATGCCCCAGTCAGACCGCGTTTTTTTATAAATAGTCACAGGCAGGTACAACTCCGCAATGGGAATTTCGTGTGCACCCACAGCATGGGTGGCTCCCTGGAACCCACCGGCTGTACATAAATGTATCCCATTGCAGTGCCCTGGACAGCAGAGCTAACGTCAGATTAAATGCAGGTGGGCTTCGGCCCACACTGCATGCCCCAACCTGACCGGGGTTTTTAATTCATAGACACAGGCAGGTACGACTCCCTATTGTGAAGTCCCTGTGGAACGACAGCATGGGTGGGTGCCAGGAAGCCACCGGCGGTACATAAATATATCCCATTGCATTGCCCATCACAGCTGAGGTAATGTGATGTTTAATGCAGGTGGGCTTCGGCCCACACTGCATGCCCCAGTCAGACTGGGGTTCTTTAGAAGTGAACACATGCAGTTACAACTCCGTGTGGACCGACAGCATGGGTGGCTCCCTGGAACCCACCGGCGGTACATAAATGTATCCCATTGCAGTGCCCTGGACAGCAGAGCTAACGTCAGATTAAATGCAGGTGGGCTTCGGCCCACAATGCATGCCCCAGTCAGACTGGGGTTCTTTATAAGTAGACACAGGCAGGTACAACTCCCTATTGTGAAGTCCGTGTGGACCGACAGCATGGGAGGGTCCCAGGAAGCCACCGGTGGTACATAAATAAATCCCATTGCATTGCCCAGCACAGCTGAGGTAATGTCATGTTTAATGCAGGTGGGCTTCGGCCCACACTGCATGCCCCAGTCAGACTCGGGTTCTTTAGAAGTGGACACATGCAGTTACAACTCCGTGTGGACCGACAGCATGGGTGGCTCCCTGGAACCTACTGGCGGTACATAAATATATCCCATTGCATTGCCCATCACAGCTGAGGTAATGTCATGTTTAATGCAGGTGGGCTTCGGCCCACACTGCATGCCCCAGTCAGACTGGGGTTCTTTAGAAGTGGACACATGCAGTTACAACTCCGTGTGGACCGACAGCATGGGTGGCTACCTGGAACCAACCGACGGTACATAAATATATCCCATTGCAGTGCGCAGCACAGCTGAGGTAATGTCATGTTTAATGCAGGTGGGCTTTGGCCCACACTGCATGCCCCAGTCAGACTGGGGTTCTTTAGAAGTGGACACATGCAGTTACAACTCCGTGTGGACCGACAGCATGGGTGGGTGCCAGGAAGCCACCGGCGGTACATAAATATATCCCATTGCAGTGCCCAGCACAGCTGATGTAACGTCAGCTTTAATGCAAGTGGGCAAAAAATTAATTGGATTACACTGTAGGCGAGGGCCCCAAAAAATTGGTGTACCAACAGTACTTATGTACGTCAGAAAAATTGCCCATGCCCAACCAAGAGGGCAGGTGAAACCCATTAATCGCTTTGGTTAATGTGGCTTAATTTGTAACTAGGCCTGGAGGCAGCCCAGTTAAAATAAAAATTGGTTCAGGTGCAAGTTTCAACGCTTTAATGAGCATTGAAACGTATAAAAATTGTTTACAAAAATTATATGACCGAGCCTTGTGGGCCTAAGAAAAATTGCCCGTTCGGCGTGATTACGTCAGGTTTCAGGAGGAGGAGCAGGAGGAGGAGGATGAATATTATACACAGATTGATGAAGCTAAAAGGTCCACGTTTTTGATGGTGATAGAGAACAATGCTTCCATCCGCGGATGCAGCCTACGTATTGTTTAGGTATCGCTGCTGTCCGCTGGTGGAGAAGAGAAGTCTGGGGAAATCCCGGCTTTGTTCATCTTGATGAGTGTAAGCCTGTCGGCACTTTCGGTTGACAGGCTGGTACGCTTATCTGTGATGATTCCCCCAGCCGCACTAAACACCCTCTCTGACAAGACGCTAGCCGCAGGACAAGCAAGCACCTCCAGGGCATACAGTGCGAGTTCAGGCCACGTGTCCAGCTTCGACACCCAGTAGTCGTAGGGGGCAGAGGCGTCACGGAGGACGGTCGTGCGATCGGCTACGTACTCCCTCACCATCCTTTTACAGTGCTCCCGCCGACTCAGCCTTGACTGGGGAGCAGTGACACAGTCTTGCTGGGGAGCCAGAAAGCTGTCAAAGGCCTTAGAGAGTGTTCCCCTGCCTGTGCTGTACATGCTGCCTGATCTCCGTGCCTCCCCTGCTACCTGGCCCTCGGAACTGCGCCTTCTGCCACTAGCGCTGTCGGATGGGAATTTTACCATCAGCTTGTCCGCCAGGGTCCTGTGGTATAGCATCACTCTCGAACCCCTTTCCTCTTCGGGTATGAGAGTGGAAAGGTTCTCCTTATACCGTGGGTCAAGCAGTGTGTACACCCAGTAATCCGTAGTGGCCAGAATGCGTGTAACATGAGGGTCACGAGAAAGGCATCCTAACATGAAGTCAGCCATGTGTGCCAGGGTACCTGTACGCAAGACATGGCTGTCCTCACTAGGAAGATCACTTTCAGGATCCTCCTCCTCCTTCTCCTCCTCCTCCTCAGGCCATACACGCTGAAAGGATGACAGGCAAGCAGCATGGGTACCCTCAGCAGTGGGCCAAGCTGTCTCTTCCCCCTCCTCCTCATCCTCCTCATGCTCCTCCTCCTCCTCCTCAACGCGCTGAGATATAGACAGGAGGGTGCTCTGACTATCCAGCGACATACTGTCTTCCCCCGCCTCTGTTTCCGAGCGCAAAGCGTCTGCCTTTATGCTTTGCAGGGAACTTCTCAAGAGGCATAGCCGAGGAATGGTGATGCTAATGATTGCAGCATCGCCGCTCACCATCTGGGTAGACTCCCCAAAGTTTCCAAGGACCTGGCAGATGTCTGCCAACCAGGCCCACTCTTCTGTAAAGAATTGAGGAGGCTGACTCCCACTGCGCCGCCCATGTTGGAGTTGGTATTCCACTATAGCTCTACGCTGCTCATAGAGCCTGGCCAACATGTGGAGCGTAGAGTTCCACTGTGTGGGCACGTTGCACAGCAGTCGGTGCACTGGCAGATTAAACCGATGTTGCAGGGTGCGCAGGGTGGCAGCGTCCGTGTAGGACTTGCGGAAATGTGCGCAGAGCCGGCGCACCTTTCCGAGCAGGTCTGACAAGCGTGGGTAGCTTTTCAGAAAGCGCTGAACCACCAAATTAAAGACGTGGGCCAGGCATGGTACGTGCGTCAGGCTGCCGAGCTGCAGAGCCGCCACCAGGTTACAGCCGTTGTCACACACGACCATGCCCGGTTGGAGGCTCAGCGGCGCAAGCCAGCGGTCGGTCTGCTCTGTTAGACCCTGCAGTAGTTCGTGGGCCGTGTGCCTCTTATCTCCTAAGCTGAGTAGTTTCAGCACGCCCTGCTGACGCTTGCCCACCGCTGTGCTGCCGTGCCGCGCGACACCGACTGCTGGCGACGTGCTGCTGCTGACACATCTTGATTGCGAGACAGAGGTTGCGTAGGAGGAGGAGGAGGGTGGTTTAGTGGAGGAAGCATACACCGCCGCAGATACCACCACCGAGCTGGGGCCCGCAATTCTGGGGGTGGGTAGGACGTGAGCGGTCCCAGGCTCTGACTCTGTCCCAGCCTCCACTAAATTCACCCAATGTGCCGTCAGGGAGATATAGTGGCCCTGCCCGCCTGTGCTTGTCCACGTGTCCGTTGTTAAGTGGACCTTGGCAGTAACCGCGTTGGTGAGGGCGCGTACAATGTTGCGGGAGACGTGGTCGTGCAGGGCTGGGACGGCACATCGGGAAAAGTAGTGGCGACTGGGAACTGAGTAGCGAGGGGCCGCCGCTGCCATCATACCTTTGAAAGCCTCCGTTTCCACAACCCTATACGGCAGCATCTCCAGGCTGATAAATTTGGCTATGTGCACGTTTAACGCTTGAGCGTGCGGGTGCGTGGCGGCGTACTTGCGCTTGCGCTCCAACACTTGCGCTAGCGATGGCTGGACGGTGCGCTGAGAGACATTGGTGGATAGGGCCGAGCACAGCGGAGTTGAGGGTGTGGGTGCAGGCCAGGAGACGGTAGTGCCTGTGTTCTGAGAGGGGGGTTGGATCTCAGTGGCAGGTCTGGGCACAGGGGGAGAGGCAGCGGTGCAAACCGGAGGCGGTGAACGGCCTTCGTCCCACCTTGTGGGGTGCTTGGCCATCATATGTCTGCGCATGCTGGTGGTGGTGAGGCTGGTGGTGGTGGCTCCCCGGCTGATCTTGGCGCGACAAAGGTTGCACACCACTGTTTGTCGGTCGTCTGCACTCTCAGTGAAAAACTGCCAGACCTTTGAGCACCTCGGCCTCTGCAGGGTGGCATGGCGCGAGGGGACGCTTTGGGAAACAGTTGGTGGATTATTCGGTCTGGTCCTGCCTCTACCCCTGGCCACCGCACTGCCTCTTCCAACCGGCCCTGCTGCTGCAGTTGCCTCCCCCTCTGAAGACCTGTCCTCAGTAGGCAAAGCAAAGCAGGTGGGGTCAGTCACCTCATCGTCCTGCTGCTTTTCCTCCGAATCCTCTGTGCGCTCCTCCGTCGGACTTACTCCAATTACTGCTACCTGAGTGATAGACAACTGTATCTCATCGTCATCGTCCTCCTCACCCACTGAAAGCTCTTGAGACAGTTGCCGGAAGTCCCCAGCCTCATCCCCCAGACCCCGGGAACTTTCCAAAGGTTGGGCATCGGTCACGACACACTCCTCCAGTGGGAGAGGATTCGGAACCATTGCTGCCCATTCTGGGCAGGGGCCCGAAAACAGTTCCTGGGAGTCTGCCTGCTCCTCAGAATGTGTCATTGTAATAGAGTGAGGAGGCTGGGAGGAAGGAGGAGCAGCAGCCAGAGGATTCAGAGTTGCAGCAGTGGACGGCGCAGAACTCTGGGAGGTCGATAGATTGCTGGATGCACTTTCTGCCATCCACGACAGGACCTGCTCACACTGCTCATTTTCTAATAAACCTGGATCAGGAGCTCGGCCTGTGCCCACACCCTGACTTGGGCCTCCGCGTCCTCGCCCGCGTCCACGTCCTCTAGGCCTACCCCTACCCCTCAGCATCCTGTATTACCAGTAGTGCAGAAACAGAACGCTGTAATTAAATATGCCGCTTATTGGCCTGTGCTTGGAGGCTGACTTCGCTTACGGAACGCACAGCAGAGCCAGGAAAGAATTTTGCGCAAGCCTGCTGTAACACTTAGCTGGCTGCATATGAATTAGGACAACTACCCCCAGCAGAGACGCAGTACAGTCAGGATGGTCACAGGCAGCCCAAATAGATTTTTTTTCCCAAATTTTTTTGGAAAAGCCCACTGCCTATATAGACTGTATATGTCTTTCACTGTCCCTGCCTCACCACCACTACTGGCCCTGGACTATGTAAAATTACTGCAGACTGTTTCACTCTGGACAGGATGACAGCGGTGATGTAAGAGGCAACGCAGAGCCAGGAAAGAATTTTGCGCAAGTCTGCTGTAACACTTAGCTGGCTGCGTATGAATTAGGACAACTACCCCCAGCAGAGACGCAGTACACTGAGGACGGTCACAGGCAGCCCAAATAGATTTTTTTTTTCCAAATTTTTTTGGAAAAGCCTACTGCCTATATAGACTGTATATGTCTTTCACTGTCCCTGCCTCACCACCACTACTGGCCCTGGACTATGTAAAATTACTGCAGACTGTTTCACTCTGGACAGGATGACAGCGGTGATGTAAGAGGCAACGTAGAGCCAGGAAAGAATTTTGCGCAAGCCTGCTGTAACACTTAGCTGGCTGCGTATGAATTAGGACAACTACCCCCAGCAGAGACGCAGTACAGTCAGGACGGTCACAGGCAGCCCAAATAGATTTTTTTTCCCAAATTTTTTTGGAAAAGCCCGCTGCCTATATAGACTGTATATGTCTTTCACTGTCCCTGCCTCACCACCACTACTGTCCCTGGACTATGTAAAATTACTGCAGGACGCAATGCTCTGGACGCAATGCTCTGCACGGCCGATATACAAAAAAAAATAAAAAATGTGCAACACTGCAAAAAGCAGCCTCAACAGTACTGCACACGGTCAGATGTGGCCCTAAGAAGGACCGTTGGGGTTCTTGAAGCCTAAAATCAATCCTAACACTCTCCCTATAGCAGCTCCGGAATCAGCAGCACTTTCCCTGATCTCTGTCAGAATGCATCTGTGGCGAGCCGCAGGAGGGGCCGATTTATATACTCGGGTGACACCTGATCTTGCCAGCCACTCACTGCAGGGGGGTGGTATAGGGCTTGAACGTCGCAGGGGGAAGTTGTAATGCCTTCCCTGTCTTTCTATTGGCCAGAAAAGCGCGCTAACGTCTCAGAGATGAAAGTGAAAGTAACTCGAAGATCGCGTGGTACTCGTCACGAGTAACGAGCATCTCGAACACGCTAATGCTCGAACGAGTATCAAGCTCGGACGAGTACGTTCGCTCATCTCTAGTAAACTCCCATTAAAATGTTACCAGTCTAACCGAAGAAGAAATGCGGGGCCAACTTAAAAATATTAAAATAGACAAATTGCCAGCTCCTGATGGTCCTAGGTTCTAAGGGACAATCACTTTAAGGACTGTATAGTTATGGGGCGTGTTCCACTGGATTAGTGCATAGCCAATGTGGTGCCAATATTCAGAAAGGAGTCAAAGGCGACTTTCCTGTAAGGGCAGTGAGACTATGGAACTCTCTGCCTGAGGATGTGGTGATGGCAAATTCATTCATCTATGAATGACTGCCTGTTTACTCTGAATGGAGGTGGGTGGCCAGAAGAGATCTCTGGTGTGCTCTGCTTTCATGTAGTGAGCTATTATTCCTACTGTATGAAAGGACAGGAGCAATTATCACTGGGATGGCTTAAGCGCCTGACAGCCATCCCATATAAAAGTAACCGTAATGTAAAAAAGCTGCATAACACTTCCCTGCACCAAGAGTGACCTCAGCTCCTTCTTTGTCACATCTCCACCAATCAAAATGTGATTGCTTATCCTAGTGATTAGCTGTAACATCAGATGAGAAACAGTCCAACAAGAAACAGAAGGGGGTAAAGGCCCATTTACACGGAGCGATGATTGCTCAAAGATCGCTCAAACAGCAGTTTGAGTGACAGCTTTGAGAGATCATTTTGCATGAACTATTAAGTAGCTACTCAGCTACTTAATAGCAATTCAGTGTGCAAATCAAGCCTTTAGCTGAAAGCAGCTAATAGCCCAAGGGCTCTTATCTGCTTTTAGTTACATTTTTCACCGACGGGAAACAATGCTATCAGCTCTACCTGTGGAGAACTCCTGATAAGGCTGAATGACGATTTTTAGGTTGGCCTGAATTTAACGATCAGCTAGCAGTGCACGGAAAGTGCACGATGGGTGCGCATTTAGACACAATGATTATCGCTCAAACAATCACTTTTTAGCGATTTTTGAAGATCATTGCTCCGTGTAAATGGGCCTTAATCCAGAGGTTGTAGCCATTCACTTAAATCATAAAGTAAAAAAATCTTACATTTATTCAAATAAAAATTAGCAATTGGTCGAATTCCTAACATAGATAATCAGAGAATAAAGCTGAACATTTACATTAGAGTTCTTCATTTCACATCATTATGTTTAGTTCTCCATCCCGTTAGTGAGTAATGCCACTTGTTGTGTAATTGTGGCTACAAACATGCAGAAAACACACTGTGTTGCAATCATTTACATAGCAGTAATACAGAAAACATTGCTTTGGAAGAAAAAGATTTGGCAAAACATTGCAAAATGTGGAGATGAATAAACACAATGTCATAAAACAGCATAAACCACAGAATATATCACTCATGTTTCATAACCACAACTAAACTAAGGAAATTGATAGCATACATCTGCTTTACTGAAGTGCATCATACACTGAGCAGAAATAAGACAAGGTGAACCACAGTAAGAAGAATCTATGGTGTTATAGCAGGATGACTCAAATTAAGTACAATTAAATCGTGAAGTTACTACACTGCACAGTAAGTTTATAATTACATCTCAGCCCAGATTTGTGTAATATCACACTCTTCACATGAAATAATGAGAAATTACCACTAAAGTAGACGCAAATCAACATACTGCCTTGTTTATCACTTGGTCAGAATTCTTCTATTTAGCCATTAACTAGTAAAGTATATACCGTCTGAAAGTGTAGGATTCATGATTATTTTGTGTGGCATAGGTGAAAACTTTCTCTACAGTGAGCAATCAGTAAAAGGTTGATGTTGCCTCCTAAGGACAACCCTTAGGCTGGATTCACATGTGGTGGGCATATCCGGTGTAAACTCAACATGCAAATCTGCATTGATGTTAGAGATTCAGAATTTGTGGTGGATTTGTTCATTAGATAAAATTATTCCACGTTTCGAAACACCTTAAGAGTACCTTCACATTTAGTGAAATCGCTGCGCACATTCCACAATGGAATACCCAAAGCAATTTCACTTCAAATCCGCAGTAGCCAAATCCGTACCTAAATGGTCTGTGTTTGGCTGCATTGTAAATTGGGTTTTAAATAAATACTACTTTTGATTTTTGTTCAAGTGCCCAATCACTTTTCGTAGGATAGTATATTTGTAGGTGCAGGATCTCGGGTGCGAGTGGACATTTCCACCACTTCTCATAAGTGCTCGATTGGGCTCATGTCAAGCAAGCATGCAAGCCACACCATTCATAAGAACTCTCCAGAATGCTCCTCAAACCAGGACTGGATAACTTGGGTCCAATGACACGGTACATTATCCTGCTGGAATCGTTGTAGGGATACATGAATTCATGAAGGGTTGCAAATGATCAACATGCAGTGAAACATAGTCAGTACACGTCATTGACATATTTAGACAGACTAGTGGACCCAACCCATGCCATGAGAACACACCCCACACCAGTATGGCACCACTATCAGTCTGCACAGTGCCTTGTTGACAACAGTGATCCATGGCTTCATGGGGTTTGTGCCACACACGAACCCCATTATTACCTTGAAACAGTTGATACTGTGACTCATTGGACAATGCCACATGTTACCAGTCCTCTAGGGTACAGTTAGCAACATTACGAGCCCAGGTGAGATACTGTGTCCAATGTCATGGTATAAACAGAGGCTCTCTGGTGGGTCTTCTGCACCCATATCCCATGAAAGCTAAGGATGCTGCACTAACCTGTGGGGTATGCATATGGGGCATCCTACATTGATTATGGATATGATTTTAAGCCATATCACACCTACAACCACATAGAAAATGCCTCACAACCTATACAGATGCGGGCATTTCCAAGCCGTCATCTGGGGTAATGCCACTTCATAATTAATTTACATACTGCTATCCCATGACTTTTGTATATATAACAATAAATATATGGAGCACATAAACCTTAAAGGGGTTGTCTCACGAAAGCAAGTGGGGTTATACACTTCTGTATGGCCATATTAATGCACTTTGTAATATACATCGTGCATTAAATATGAGCCATACAGAAGTTATTCACTTACCTGCTCCGTTGCTAGCATCCCCGTCGCCATGGATCCGTCTAATTTCGCTTTCTTCTGGCCTTTTAGACGCGCTTGCGCTGTGCGGTCTTCTTCCTGGTGAATGGGGCCGCTCGTGCCGGAGAGCTGGTCATCGTAGCTCCGCCCCGTCACGTGTGCCGATTCCAGCCAATCAGGAGGCTGGAATCGGCAATGGACCGCACAGAGCCCACGGTGCACCATGGCAAAGGACCCGCGGTGCATCGTGGGTGAAGATCCCAGCGGCCATCTTGGTGAAGGAAGAAGAAGGAAGAAGGAAGACGTCGCAGAGCGGGGATTCGGGCAAGTAATATGGTTTTTTTTTTAACACATCCATTGGGGTTGTCCTGCGCCGAACGGGGGGCCTATGGGAAAAAAAAAAAAAACGTTTCGGCGCGAGACAACCCCTTTAACAGTTCACTAGTAATACAGTAAGTAAAACAATAAAATAGTGAGTAAAGAAGCAGAGAAGAACACATTAGTCTGTTTTCCAGCTTTGCCTCAAATCTAACTGCCAGAAGACAGATAAGATTTTGAACTTTAAATAGCATGGTCTGCTACAGGTCAGTGACTTCATTCTGCCCTCTCCAGAACCTCCTAAAGTGAGAAACACCAGACAGCTTTAGGCTGCCTGTCCACGGGCGTTGCGGTATCCCATGGCGGCTCTCCGCCGCGGGAGCCGCTGCCTGGGAGCAGGAGTCGCAGGCTGATCTCCACTGTCAGCTTATCTGACAGATAGGCCGACAGCGGAAAATTGCGGCAATTCGCAGCATGCTGCGATTTGCTGGCCGTGAGCGGAGAATCGCTATAATTCTCTGCTCGTGGACGGGGGGGGGGGGCTGTGCTTTCCATGGCAACGCTATGGAAAGCGTGCATTGCGTTCCCCGCAGCCAGATTGTACTCTTGAATGTTAGATGTTGGTGGTGATCCCAATTACATTTCTAGCTACTTACGAGTTACAAGGGGTCGACAAAAATATGGAAACACCATACGAAATGCATGCCTTAAATTACATGGGATTATAAATCATATTTTAATAGGACCAATTTTAAAATCCTCTTTCTTGGCTCAAAAATTGATCAGGCTGGAGAACCTATGCCAGAGATAAAACGTAGGATAGCATTGGAGTGAAGCGCAATGCTAAACATGGAGAAAATCTGGAAAAGTAAGGATATCAGTATAGCAACTAAACACAGGATAGTGCAAACCACGGTTTACCCATAGCCATGTATGGATGTGAAAACTGGACTGCGAAAAAAAGTTGATAGAAGGAGGATTGATGCGTTCAAGCTGTGGTGCTGGTGAAAGCTGCTGCGTATACTCTGGACGGCGAGAGAAACAAACAGTTTCGTATAAGACCCAGAATATCACCAGAGGGGAAGGTGGCCCGGCTCAGGCTCACGCATTTTGGCCATGTAATGCAAGCAGAGTCGCTAGAAAAATCTATAATGCTTGGACAGATCAGTGGCAAAAGAAGACCCGGCCGCCAAAGACCACAATGGCTGATACTGTCAAAGCTGATACTGGAATGGATATCACACAACTGAAAGAAGCAGTGCAAAACCGAAAAACATGGAGGGGGCTCACCTTTAAGGTCGCCGAGCGTCATGAACAACTAAACGGCTAACAAAAACAACAGGACACAGATGCTGTCAGGCAGAAGTAAACATCTGCCTGAGCAACAAGTCTCCATTGTTCAGGGGTTTGAGCCACTCAGCTGCTGTTACCAGCTGGCTTCAAAAACCACCCCGAGCAGTGCAAGAGGTGAAGTAAACACAAATTTGGCTGGAAAGCTCTCTAATAAGCAGGGGTCAAAAGGCCAGCTCAGTGCTAATAATTAAAATCACATGCATTTAGTATGATGTTTCCCTATTTTTGTCTACCCCCTGTATATACTCAACCGCAGTGCCATCTGTATGCCCTTTTTTTTACTGGTTATATAAGTAAAAAATATCTTATGGTATGATCTCCCAAGTAATATCAGCGATAATGGGCAGCTACAAGCTATGGTTTATTTCTTTTAAACCAAGCAAAAGGTGTTACAAAATTAAAAAGGAAGTATGCAACAATACTAAGAATAAAAAGCCAGGTCTGGGTCTGCTGATATCATGGGGCCCTTAGCAGCTACTATGAAGGCTATGGCGGTAGTTCTGCCACTAATCTTAGTTTGATCACAAGCTTACAGTGGGGTTCCAGAATGAATAACTGACAACATAACTGTTTCAGACACAGGATGGATACAAACAGCAGAGTATTTCTGTGCAAGAGCTCTAAATGTTCTTCAATAGCTCATTGTGGAGAACCACAAGGTGTCACCCCAGGTATAACAATCCACTGGGAATTGTGAGCTTTTATTGGGACCCTATGTAGCTGCACAGTTAAAGGGGTTGTCCCGCGCCGAAACGGGTTTTTTTTTTTTTCAACCCCCCCCCCGTTCGGCGCGAGACAACCCCGATGCAGGGACGTACAGACAGCTTACCGGAGCGCTTACCTTGATCCCCGCGCTCCGGTGACTTCTATACTTACCTGTGAAGATGGCCGCCGGGAACCTCTTGCTCCGTGGACCGCAGCTCTTCTGTGCGGTCCACTGCCGATTCCAGCCTCCTGATTGGCTGGAATCGGCACGTGACGGGGCGGAGCTACACGGAGCCGCTCTCTGGCACGAGCGGCTCCATAGAAGACAGCAAGAAGACCCGGACTGCGCAAGCGCGGCTAATTTGGCCATCGGAGGCCAAAAATTAGTCGGCACCAAGGAGACGAGGACGCTAGCAACGGAGCAGGTAAGTAAAAAACTTTTTATAACTTCTGTATGGCTCATAATTAATGCACAATGTACATTACAAAGTGCATTATTATGGCCATACAGAAGTGTATAACCCCACTTGCTGCCTCGGGACAACCCCTTTAACAAACATATGCAATGTGCAAGGGTAGACTTAACATAACTATAGTTTTCGTGTTTTTCAATGCAACAACTATGACCTAGTGGCCACCTATTGAAAACTCCTGTATCATTCACACTAGAGATGAGCGAACGCGTTCGTCCGAGCTTGATATTCGTGCGAATATTAGGGTGTTCGGGATGTTCGTTATTCGTAACGAACACCATGCGGTGTTCTGGTTACTTTCACTTACTTCCCTGAGACGTTTGCGCGCTTTTCTGGCCAATTGAAAGACAGGGAAGGCATTACAACTTCCCCCTGTGACGTTCAAGCCCTATACCACCCCCCTGCTGTGAGTGGCTGGGAAGATCAGGTGTTCGCCTAATATAAAAGTCGGCCCCTCCCGCGGCTCCCCTCAGATGCGGTGTGAGTTAGATGAGGGACAGTGCTGTTTGTACCGGAGCTGCTGTAGGGAAAGAATTGGTAGTTAGTGTAGGCTTCAAGACCCCCCAAAGGTCCTTATTAGGGCCACTGATAGCTGTGTGTTGGCTGCTGTTAGCAGTGGGATTTTTTTTTTCTCAAAATCGCCTCTGCAGACCGTTGCACCTGGCATTAGGGACAGAAGTGCTGCATAGGCAGGGAGAGTGTTAGGAGTGAGTGTAGCCTTCAAGAACCTCAACGGTCCTTTCTAGGGCCATATTTATCCGTGTGCAGTACTGTCCAGGCTGCTGTTGGCTGTGCTGCATTTTTTTTGGGCTTCTCAAAATCGCCTCTGCAGAGCATTCCACCCTCCATTGATACTGCAGGGAAAGAATTGTATAGGCAGGGCCACAACACAGTTATTATTCATAGAATATACGCAGTGCTGCCTGTTGGTGGGAAAAAACTGAAAAGAAATCTATTTGTCCAGCCTGTGTCCGTCCTTACGGGCGGTGGAGACGTGTGAGCTGCGTGAAATACATTGCTAAATCATACGCACCCAGCTACGCTTTACTGCTGGCTTCGCCATTTGCTTTCCTTAATTGGGAAAAAAAATACCTGCTCTCCAAGAGTTATAATAACTCTGCTACCCTCACGTTCTGTGACACATAAGCAGGGACACAGCACAGTTATTAAACTTCGCAGGTTCATTGAATATACGCAGTGCTGCCTGTTGGTGGGAAAAAACTGAAAAGAAATCTATTTGTCCAGCCTCTGTCCGTACTAACGCCTGTGGAGACGTGTGAGCTGCGTGAAATACATTGCTAAATCATACGCACCCAGCTACGCTTTACTGCTGTCTTCGCCATTTGCTTTCCTTAATTGGGAAAAAAAATACCTGCTCTCCAAGAGTTATAATAACTCTGCTACCCTCACGTTCTGTGACACATAAGCAGGGACACAGCACAGTTATTAAACTTCGCAGGTTCATTGAATATACGCAGTGCTGCCTGTTGGTGGGAAAAAACTGAAAAGAAATCTATTTGTCCAGCCTCTGTCCGTACTAACGCCTGTGGAGACGTGTGAGCTGCGTGAAATACATTGCTAAATCATACGCACCCAGCTACGCTTTACTGCTGGCTTCGCCATTTGCTTTCCTTAATTGGGAAAAAAAATACCTGCTCTCCAAGAGTTATAATAACTCTGCTACCCTCACGTTCTGTGACACATAAGCAGGGACACAGCACAGTTATTAAACTTCGCAGGTTCATTGAATATACGCAGTGCTGCCTGTTGGTGGGAAAAAACTGAAAAGAAATCTATTTGTCCAGCCTCTGTCCGTCCTAACGCCTGTGGAGACGTGTGAGCTGCGTGAAATACATTGCTAAATCATACGCACCCAGCTACGCTTTACTGCTGGCTTCGCCATTTGCTTTCCTTAATTGGGAAAAAAAATACCTGCTCTCCAAGAGTTATAATAACTCTGCTACCCTCACGTTCTGTGACACATAAGCAGGGACACAGCACAGTTATTAAACTTAGATAATTCATTCACTAGAGGCAGTGGGGCCTTTCGTTTTCCAAAAAGGGCAAAAATTATATTTGGCCTGCAGTCTTGCGCCAATTTATTTCCTGCCTGGGAAATCTAATCACTGGTAATACAGCATGCTGAGGGGTAGGGGTAAGCCTAGAGGACGTGGACGTGGACGTGGCCGAGGACGCGGAGGGCCAAGTGAGGGTGTGGGCACAGGCCAAGCTCCTGATCCAGGTGTGTCGCAGCTGTCTGCTGCGCGATTAGGAGAGAGGCACGTTTCTGGCGTCCCCACATTCATCGCCCAATTAATGGGTCCACGCGGGAGACGGTTATTAGAAAATGAGCAGTGTGAGCAGGTCCTGTCCTGGATGGCAGAAAGTGCTTCGAGCAACCTATCGTCTACCCGCAGTTCTGCGCCGTCCACTGCTGCCAATCCGAATCCTCTGTCTGCTGCTCCTCCTTCCTCCCAGCCTCCTCACTCCACTACAATGACACCTGCTCAGGAGCGGGAACACTCCCAGGAACTGTTCTCGGGCCCCTGCTCAGATTGGGCAGCAGCGGTTCCTCTCCCACCAGAGGAGTTTATAGTCACTGATGCCCAACCATTCGAAAGTTCCCGGGGTCCGGGGGATGAGGCTGGGGACTTCCGCCAACTGTCTCAACAACTTTCTGTGGGTGAGGAGGACGATGACGATCATACACAGTTGTCTTGCAGTGAGGTAGTAGTAAGGGCAGTAAGTCCGAGGGAGCAGCGCACAGAGGATTCGGAGGAAGAGCAGCAGGACGATGAGGTGACTGACCCCACCTGGTGTGCAACGCTTACTCAGGAGGACAGGTCTTCAGAGGGGGAGTCAAGGGCATCAGCAGGGCAGGTTGCAAGAGGCAGTGCGGTGGCCAGGGCCAGGGGTAGAGGCAGGGCCAGACCGAATAATCCACCAAGTGTTTCCCAAAGCGCCCCCTCGCGCCATGCCACCCTGCGGAGGCCGAGGTGCTCTAAGGTCTGGCAGTTTTTCACAGAGACGCCTGACGACCGACGAACAGTGGTGTGCAACCTTTGTCGCGCAAAGCTCAGCCGGGGAGCCAACACCAACAGCCTCACCACCACCACCATGCGCAGACATATGATGGCCAAGCACCCCGCAAGGTGGGACAAAGGCCGTTCACCGCCTCCGGTTTGCACCCCTGCCTCTCCCCCTGTGCCCCAACCTGCCACTGAGATGCAACCCCCCTCTCAGGACACAGGCACTACCGCCTCATGGCCTGCACCCACACCCTCATCTCCGCTGTCCTCGGCCCCATCCAGCAGTGTAGTTCAGCGCACCGTTCAGCCGTCGCTTGCGCAAGTGTTCGAGCGCAAGCGCAAGTACGCCGCCACGCACCCGCACGCTCAAACGTTAACCGTCCGCATAGCAAAATTCATCAGCCTTGAGATGCTGCCGTATAGGGTTGTGGAAACGGAGTCCTTCAAAAGTATCATGGAGGCGGCGGCCCCGCGCTACTCAGTTCCCAGTCGCCACTACTTTTCCCGATGTGCCGTCCCAGCCCTGCACGACCACGTCTCCCGCAACATTGTGCGCGCCCTCACCAACGCGGTTACTGCCACGGTCCACTTAACTACGGACACGTGGACAAGCACAGGCGGGCAGGGCCACTACATCTCCCTGACGGCACATTGGGTGAATTTAGTGGAGGCTGGGACAGAGTCAGAGCCTGGGACCGCTCACGTCCTACCCACCCCCAGAATTGCGGGCCCCAGCTCGGTGGTGGTATCTGCGGAGGTGTATGCTTCCTCCACTAAAGCACCCTCCTCCTCCTCCTCCTCCTCTGTCTCACAATCAAGATGTGTTAGCAGCAGCATGTCGCCAGCAGTCGGTGTCGCGCGGTGTGGCAGCACAGCGGTGGGCAAGCGTCAGCAGGCCGTGCTGAAACTACTCAGCTTAGGCGATAAGAGGCACACGGCCCACGAACTGCTGCAGGGTCTGACACAGCAGACCGACCGCTGGCTTGCGCCGCTGAGCCTCCAACCGGGCATGGTCGTGTGTGACAACGGCCGTAACCTGGTGGCGGCTCTGCAGCTCGGCAGCCTCACGCACGTACCATGCCTGGCCCACGTCTTTAATTTGGTGGTTCAGCGCTTTCTGAAAAGCTACCCACGCTTGTCAGACCTGCTCGTAAAGGCGCGCCGGCTCTGCGCACATTTCCGCAAGTCCCACACGGACGCTGCCACCCTGCGCACCCTGCAACATCACTTTAAGCTGCCAGTGCACCGACTGCTGTGCGACGTGCCCACACGGTGGAACTCTACGCTCCACATGTTGGCCAGGCTCTATGAACAGCGTAGAGCTATAGTCGAATACCAACTCCAACATGGGCGGCGCAGTGGGAGTCAGCCTCCTCAATTCCTTTCAGAAGAGTGGGCCTGGTTGGCAGACATCTGCCATGTCCTTGGTAATTTTGAGGAGTCTACCCAGGTGGTGAGCGGCGATGCTACAATCATTAGCGTCACCATTCCTCTGCTATGCATCTTGAGAAATTCCCTGCAAACCATAAAGGCAGCTGCTTTGCGCTCGGAAACGGGGGCGGGGGAAGACAGTATGCCGCTGGATAGTCAGGGCACCCTCCTGTCTATTTCTCAGCGCGTACAGGAGGAGGAGGAGGAGCATGAGGAGGATGAGGAGGAGGGGGAAGAGACAGCTTGGCCCGCTGCTGACGGTACACCGGCTGATTGCCTGTCATCCTTTCAGCGTGTATGGCCTGAGGAGGAGGAGGAGGAGGAGGAGGATCCTGAAAGTGATCTTCCTAGTGAAGACAGCCATGTGTTGCGTACAGGTACCCTGGCACACATGGCTGACTTCATGTTAGGATGCCTTTCTCGTGACCCTCGCGTTGCACGCATTCTGGCCACTACGGATTACTGGGTGTACACACTGCTCGATCCACGGTATAAGGAGAACCTGCCCACTCTGATTCCCGAAGAGGAAAGGGGTTCGAGAGTGTTGCTATACCACAGGACCCTTGCGGACAAGCTGATGGTAAAATTCCCAGCCGACAGCGCTAGTGGCAGAAGGCGCAGTTCCGAGGGCCATGTTGCAGGGGATGTGCGTAGATCGAGCAGCATGTACATCCCAGGCAGTGCAACAGTCTTTAAGGGCCTGGCCAGCTTTATGGCTCCCCACCAAGACTGTGTCACCGCTCCCCAGTCACGGCTGAGTCGGCGGGAGCACTGCAAAAGGATGGTGAGGGAGTACGTAGCGGATCGCACGACCATCCTTGGTGACGCCTCTGCCCCCTACAACTACTGGGTGTCGAAGCTGGACACGTGGCCTGAACTAGCCCTGTATGCCCTTGAGGTGCTTGCTTGTCCTGCGGCTAGCGTGTTGTCGGAGAGGGTGTTTAGTGCGGCTGGGGGAATCATCACCGATAAGCGTAGCCGCTTGTCAACCGACAGTGCCGACAGGCTAACACTCATCAAGATGAACAAAGGCTGGATTTCCCCAGACTTCTGTTCTCCACCAGCGGACAGCAGCGATACGTAAGCAATACGTAGGCTGCACCCGCGGATGGAAGCTACGTTCTCTCTCACCATCCAAAACGGGGACATTTCTGCTTCATCAATCTGTGTCTAATATTCCTCCTCCTCCTCCTCCTGCTCCTCCTCCTGAAACCTCACGTAATCACGCTGAACGGGCAATTTTTCTTAGGGCCACAAGGCTCAGTCAAATAATTTTTCAGAACAATTTTTATAAGTTTCAATGCGCTTAAAAGCATTGGAACTTTAACTTGAACCAATTTTTCGTTACACTGGGCTGCCTCCAGGCCTAGTTACCACTTAAGCCACATTAACCAAAGCGATTAATGGGTTTCACCTGCCCTCTTGGCTGGCCATGGCCAATTTTTGGGATGTACATTAGTACTGTTGATACAGCAATTTTTGTGGGCCCTCGCCTACAGTGTAATCAAATTAATTTTTAGCCCACCTGCATTACAGCTGACGTAACCTCAGCTGTGTTGGGCAATGCAATGGGATATTTTTATGTACCGCCGGTGGGTTCCAGGGAGCCACCCATGCTGTAGGTGCACACGGAGTTTTTAATACATCTGTACACTTCTAAAGAACCCCAGTCTGACTGGGGCATGCAGTGTGGGCCAAAGCCCACCTGCATTAAGCACGACATTACTACCTCAGCTGTGTTGGGCAATGCAATGGGATATTTTTATGTACCGCCGGTGGGTTCCAGGGAGCCACCCATGCTGTAGGTGCACACGGAGTTTTTAATACATCTGTACACTTCTAAAGAACCCCAGTCTGACTGGGGCATGCAGTGTGGGCCGAAGCCCACCTGTATTACGCACGACATTACTACCTCAGCTGTGTTGGGCAATGCAATGGGATATTTCTATGTACCGCCGGTGGCTTCCTGGCACCCACCCAGGCAGTGGGTCCACAGGGAATTATAAATGCATCTGTTTCCACTTATAAAGAAACCCAGTCTGACTGGGGCATGCAGTGTGGGCCAAAGCCCACCTGCATTAAGCACGACATTACTACCTCAGCTGTGTTGGGCAATGCAATGGGATATTTTTATGTACCGCCGGTGGGTTCCAGGGAGCCACCCATGCTGTAGGTGCACACGGAGTTTTTAATACATCTGTACACTTCTAAAGAACCCCAGTCTGACTGGGGCATGCAGTGTGGGCCGAAGCCCACCTGTATTACGCACGACATTACTACCTCAGCTGTGTTGGGCAATGCAATGGGATATTTCTATGTACCGCCGGTGGCTTCCTGGCACCCACCCAGGCAGTGGGTCCACAGGGAATTATAAATGCATCTGTTTCCACTTATAAAGAAACCCAGTCTGACTGGGGCATGCAGTGTGGGCCGAAACCCACCTGCATTAACCCTTTCCAGTCCACTGTGTGACCTGTGAAGACATTAGGGTTTAAGGCTGTACAGCTCCGTTGTTGGTAGACGTCCGTCGGGGTTCTCTTACTGTATATTGCCAGCCTCTCTGCTGTCGGAGCCTATCCTACGTGTCAGCTCATGCAGTACTGGCTTTAGCCAGCATATAGCGCCGTTGTATAACGGCAGAAAAAGAGTAAGCCCCCTAGGAAAACCATATACAAATTGGATTGGAAAGGGTTAAGCACAACATTACTACCTCAGCTGTGTTGGGCAATGCAATGGGATATTTCTATGTACCGCCGGTGGCTTCCTGGCACCCACCCATGCTGTAGGTGCACACGGAGTTTTTACTACATCTGTACACTTATAAAGAACCCCAGTCAGACTGGGGCATGCAGTGTGGGCCGAAGCCCACCTGCATTAAGCACGACATTACTACCTCAGCTGTGTTGGGCAATGCAATGGGATATTTCTGTGTACCGCCGGTGGGTTCCAGGGAGCCACCCATGCTGTGGGTCGACAGGGACTTCACAATAGGGAGTTGTACCTGCCTGTGTCTATGAATTAAAAAGCCCGGTCTGACTGGGGCATGCAGACACCTTGACAGAATGAATAGTGTGTGGCACATAGGTTCCCCATTGCTATGCCCACGTGTGCAGCTCCTGATGGCAGTGGCACAGGATTCTATTTCTCATTGCTTCTGTACAGCATTGTGGGCTATCGCTCCGCCACTTTTAAAGAGGGTCGCTGCCTAGCCGTGCCAACCCTCTGCAGTGTGTGCCTGCGGTTCCTCCTCATGGCAGACGCACTTCTAAATAGACATGAGTGTGGCGTGGCATGAGGGCAGCTGAAGGCTGCGCAGGGGCACTTTGGTGTGCGCTGTGGGGGGGAGGGGGGGCGGTTGGTCAGCATGTAAGCCAGGAGAAGTGGCAGCGGAGTGTCATGCAGGCAGTGATTGTGCTTTGTTGTAGCTAGTGTGGTGCTTAGCAAAGGTATGCCATGCTAATGAGGGCTTTTCAGAAGTAAAAGTTGTTGGGAGGGGGGGGGGCCCACTCTTGCCGGTATTGTGGCTTAATAGTGGGACCTGTGAACTTGAGATGCAGCCCAACATGTAGCCCCTCGCCTGCCCTATCCGTCACTGTGTCATTCCCATCACTTTCCTGAATTGCCCAGATTTTCACACATGAAAACCTTAGCGAGCATCGGCGAAATACAAAAATGTTCTGGTCGCCCATTGACTTCAATGGGGTTCGTTGTTCGAAACGAACCCTCGAGCATCACGGGAAGTTCGTTACGAATAACGAACACCCGAACATTTTGGTGTTCGCTCATCTCTAATTCACACACATCTTGCTATGATTTGACATCAAGAAATACTACATGTTTTCAGGACACTGTAAGGAGTTGTAAATAACAATACTGCATATTTATTACATTGTTGCAGTTATTCATAATTTAGACACTGTACAGTAGTCTTACATGTACAGCAGAAATACATGTACTTGTATCAGTCAGCAAAACATCTTGTAAAAAAACAAAGCTGTGCATGAGCAAACATTTGGAATGTTATCAGTAAAATGTTCCACAACCTCAAGGTGTTAATTGTGTCTGGAGAGAGAGAACTAAAGATCCATTCTTACAGTTTGCACTTGAATTGTGGGTTCCACCCTGAATGACACATGTACAGCAAAAATGTCAATGTCTGCGGTTTTCTATTATTTACCAGTCATTTGACACAGTTTTTAACCCTTTTGATTCCCAGCAGGTGAAGATCTACATTTACACCAGAATCCTCCCTTGCTTGAATATGGCACATACTGTAAGCGTGAATATATTTGTAAATACGTATTAGTCTACATGAGAACACCACTCCTGACAGAAAACAGGAAATGACGTCAAAACATCTCAGTAGTGCAGCCTCAGGCTTTGGGTATATAATTTCAAGTGAAATGATTATGTGCTTCACCAGTTAGTCTCTTTCAGTTTTTTTTTAATCTTTAATTTATGCATTATATTTAGAGATGAGCGAACGTACTCGTTTCGAGTACTTACGCACCGAGTACCGCCATTTTCGAGTACTTCAGTACTCGGGTGAAAAGATTCGGGGGGCGCCGGGGGGCGGGGAGAGGCGTGGCGGTGGCGGTGCCGGGGGGAGCAGCGGGGAACAGGGGGGAGCCCTCTCTCTCTCCCTCTCCCCCCCACTCCCCACTGCTACCCCCCCTTGCCACCACGGCGCCCCCCGAATTTTTTCGCCCGAGTACGGAAGTACTCGGAATTCGCGGTATTCGGGCGAAAAAGGTGCGTGGCCGAGCACGTTCGCTCATTTCTAATTATATTCCATTGGATCTCAAGCCAAGACTTCAAAAACCAAATATTGCAGACTGGTAAAATTAAATATGTTTCAAAAATAATATTTTGAATCAATCAACTAATGCATTTTTTGCCATATGCAGATCTGCTTCCTCTGCTCCAAATATTGCAGCATGGACTGTATAGTGTTCTCATTGTATGTCACTCATAATGTAGAGGAAACAGAGCAAAGGCTATGTCTTTTAGACAATACTATATGCCCCTAAGGGCAGACTCATATGAGCATAATTTAAGGCCTTAGTCACACGGGCGTTTTTTCCCCCTCGATTTGCGGATCGCATGACGGATGTGCATCCGCAAATCGCGTGACCAGGGCCGAAAAATCGCCCGAAAAAACTGCTCCTAGCCGCGTTTCAATAGAAACGGGCCAGAGCAGTGCAGCGCATTGAATTCAGCCGGCTCCATTGAAAGCAATGCGCTGCGGGCGATCTCACAATGAATTTTCGGGAAGGGCTTAAATATATAAGCCCTTCCCTGCAATTCATCCAGAAATGTGTAAAAATAAAAAAAATATATATACTCACCTGGTCCCGGCAGACGGAGTTCAGCCATGGCCGGTGGCAGTTCTCCTGAACTGCTCTCTCTGTAGTATTCAGTAGCCGGGGATTTAAAATTCCCGCCTGCTGAATGAACTGCCTCTGATTGGTCACAGCCTGACCAAACAGAGGCAGCTCTCACTCACACCCATTCATGAATTCATGAATGGGTAAGTGAGTGCTGCCTCTGATTGGCTCAGCGCAGGGACCAATCAGGGGCAGCTCTCAGCTGTCATTCAGAGAATTCATGATTGGGTGTGAGTGAGAGCTGCCTCTGATTGGTCAGGCTGTGACCAATCAGAGGCAGCTCATTCAGCAGGCGGGGATTTTAAATCCCCGGCTGCTGAATACTACAGAGAGCAGTTCTGCCGGGACCAGGTTAGTATATATATATATATTTTTTTTTTTACACATTTCTGGATGAATTGCAGGGAAGGGCTTATATTTTTAAGCCCTTCTCGAAAATTCATCGCGCGCTCGCCGACAGCGCATTGCTTTCAATGGAGCCGGCTGTATTGCCGGCTCCATTGAATTCAATGGGCAAACATCATTCTTCTCTGCCACAGCTGTTACAGCTGTGGCAGAGGAGAATGATTTGTCTCCTATATGTTCTCAATGGGGTCGGCGCTGCTGCCGCCGGCCCCATTGAGCGCATATAGAGAAGAGAACAGGAATCGCAGATCACAGATAGGTGCGATCTGCGATTTCTGTTCTATAATTTATCGGACGAGCGCATAAAAAGCACTCATGTGTCCGATACCATTGCAAAGCAATGGTTTTATAAAATCGCCGGACGCATGCACATGCGCAAATCGCGCGAAAAAAACGCCTGTCTGACTGAGCCCTTAATAGTGTATTACGTGCGTAATGTATGCGTGCATAATACTCGGTGAAGGGAGTCAATGAAAGTACATTGATTTTCATTGATCCATTCACACTTGCACTTATACATTGTGTATAATATGTGCGTAAAAAACGCATGTTCTATTTTACTGCCGATTACGCACGATAGAAATATAACTATTATCCTGCTGATCCAACCATGCTAAGCTTGTCACTGTTCTCAAAGAAAACTGAGATTAGAGAGAACACCTCTCTCTAACCATCTCTGCCTTGTAAGGCAAGTTCTGTGCAAAGGCTGTGTAAAATGATATAAAAATCTGGGCAGTGACTTACACCCCTTCACTTACAACTGCAGGGTTATACCAAATAAATTGAAAATGTTAAACCAATGGATAATGCTCCCCCAGTATAGGAGGGGTACTGAAACATATGTTATGCTTTGTAACAAGAGGAAAAGGAGCTCTGTTGCAGAATGAAAGAAAGTCAAGGAGAGTTACAATTTTTAGGATACACCCATTGCCCTAGTACAGAAGAAGGATGGTGCATTGTGGTTTTGTGTGAATTATCATAGGCTAAAGGCCCATTTACACGGAACGAATGTTGGGCAAACAATGCCCGACACTCGTCCCTGTGTGTACTCGGTCCCATGCTGCTGCAGCTGCTGCACAGGAGCAAGTATCCCTGGCTCGCTCAGCAGGGGGCTGGGGCAGCTGGAGGAGATTTCACTCCTCGCTCTCCCCCACCCCTCTCTATTCACTTAACCTTGAACGATCATCATTCAGGATTTTATGCAGCTTAAACAATGAACGATGATTATTCAGTTTAAACAACAGCTGTTCAGTACTGAATGGCTGCTGTGTTAAGTGAATGGAGAGGGGGAGAGCGAGGAGTGAAATCTCCTCCTGCTGCCCCAGGCCAATGCTGGCCGCACTGTCAGAGAGCCAGCGATACTCTCTCCTGTGCAGCAGCACAGGAGCGAGTACACACAGGGATGAGTGTCAGGCATCGTTTGCCTGTCATTCGTCCCATGTAAATGGGCCTTTACTTACAACCCTGCCCCTAACCAGATATTTTACGACTTTTCAGTTGGCCAAAAGTTATTGATAGGTAACAGTGAAAGAGGAAAATTGTGAGATCTTGGATTGAATAATACCCTTATCATGCTCCAATGCCTAACAGAATGTTGGCCAATGGCTATAAACTTTGAATCAATGATACTTTACCTGAATGACATGGTCATATACTTGGAGACCTCCTGTGGACGCTGTGCTTTCTCGATTTGTCAAGTTCAGATTAGAACTGAGGCCTGCTAAATGCCACATTGTCAGGGCAAAATCAATTATCTGGGCTATGTGATTAAAGGGGATAGCATCCAATCCAAGCATGGTTCAGGCAGTGATGAACTGGCCAACCAACTCCACCATCCCAATACACACACTTACCGGTACAAGTAGTTATGTACATAACCTACATGTACGCAACCTAAATAAGGGCAGGAAAGGGAAGAATATGCATTCAAACGGAAGTCCCTACTCTAACAAGACAACTAAAGCCACAAAACGGGAACCTTGCCTTCAAGTAGAGTAATCGTCCTAATAGCGAAGGCTTCATGCTGCTAACAGGCAGGAACACCAGACAAGGTATATACAACATACACACTGAAATAGCACAGTTCATGCCTAGTGTGGTCAACATCTACAGACATACACAGAACACAACCATGTTCAGACCAGGTGACTGCAACATAAAGGGAACACCGAGCAGAACAAGACATTGTTCACACAATGTAAACTCCACACTGATATCAGCCTGGGAATGCTGGAGAACGGGATGGGGGGGGAGTGATGCACCCTGTCACAAAAGCAGGATGATGCTGAAAGAATTATAGCCTTTGCCACCTGAAGCGTATGACCAAAGTATCACAGTTCCCATAATGACAGCTCATTTAGGCTGGCTGAACACGGGCATATTTGCATTGTGGAATCCGCATTGGGCATCCACCTGCAGATACCGTAGCAAATACCTTCCATAGCATGCTACTGAAAAACGCTTTTTCCTGCACATGAGCAAAAATCAATTGCGATTTTCTGCTCATGGAGGAAAAATCACAAAATGTTTTATTTTAAGCGGATTCTACGCAAATGCCTCCATTGAAGTCAATAGAAGCCGCCCTTCCGCAATTGACATTGACAAAAACAGGGGTTTAAAAGAAAAATCTGTACTGCACATGTCCGACAGCTTGCCATGTGGGCCATCCACAGTACAGACAAAGAAGAAGAAAAGGCAGGTACGTGTGGATGCTGGCTGGGCATCTGTAGTGAAGTGCCATGGTCCCCAAGCAATAGCAGGAAGTATGGCAGCTGGTATTGCCAGCCCTGGAAGTGCATGCAGTCTGCCAGGGCTTACACAAAAAAGAAGGACATTTCTGCTGCACCAAGACAGAAGCCTTAAAGGGGTTGTCCCGCGGCAGCAAGTGGGTCTATAGACTTCTGTATGGCCATAATAATGCACTTTGTAATGTACATTGTGCATTAATTATGAGCCATACAGAAGTTATAAAAAGTTTTTTACTTACCTGCTCCGTTGTTAGCGTCCTCGTTTCCATGGAGCCAACTAATTTTCGCCCTCCGATGGCCAAATTAGCCGCGCTTGCGCAGTCCGGGTCTTCTGCAGTCTTCTATGGGGCTCCGTGTAGCTCCGTGTAGCTCCGCCCCGTCACGTGCCGATTCCAGCCAATCAGGAGGCTGGAATCGGCAATGGACCGCACAGAAGAGCTGCGGTCCACGGAGCAAGAGGATTCCGGCGGCCATCTTCACCGGTAAGTATTGAAGTCACCGGAGCGCGGGGATTAAGGTAAGCGCTCCGGTAAGCTTCCTTTAGGTCCCTGCATCGGGGTTGTCTCGCGCCGAACGGGGGGGGGGGGGTTAAAAAAAAAAAACCCGTTTCGGCGCGGGACAACCCCTTTAATTCTCAAATATTTTTATAGTCCTTATTGAAAAGTGTTTCTACAAAGTATGAACTGTGGTTTTAACAAGGGTAGCCAAAGAACATGCCATCTCAAAATCTACAGACTGGGGAACCAAGGGAATTACTCACCATGGACATCTCAATAGTACATGAGGTCACATCAGGCCAGAAGTACGCACTGGTGTTTGTGATCCAGTTCTTTAAATTTGCCATCATAATTCCGGCTAGAAGCCAGATATCCATGATGATTGCTAGACTGTTGTGGTCCCACATAATTCATCCATTTGGCTGTCCCCAGTGACCCGCTCACTGACCTAGGTCCTAAATTTGAGTTACAATTTATAGAGGAGTTATGTGTTTTGAGAATGTGGTAGAGTTGGGCATGTTGTGCACCACTTCAAATGGAATTAGTCTAGTAGATTTAGCATACAGAACTGTAATTGTGTACCTTTGGGATATTGCTGGATTTTCCTTTTTTGGGTAAATTCTGAGAGAAATCACAGACGGTTAATATTTTTACAGTCGGATAGGAAAACCATAATTGGTTCAAAATATTGTAAATGATATACATTTACAGCTCAAAATACTGACATGAAAACAATAACAGAACTCATTGCAACTGCAAAATAATGATAATGACAACCACAATATTCTGTACAAGCTCCTACAGCTTAAAAAAAAGTCAAAACCACCCCTTAGTATGGATGGGGAATAACAGTGAGTACCTAAAAATTATACAATCGGAAATAGTGTTTTTTTTCCTTCTATCTAGCCATTACAGTGGTTTGGAGTGAACGGGTTCAGATATCACAAAATGCATGTCAACGTGGAAGACGAGTTTGTGTGCTGTATGCTAATGCATACCCAAGACTCCTAAACTCTGCTATATAAAAGAGGGGACTGCTGAGTGTTTGAGCTCATGTACCAATTGCATGTTTACTGTGGAGGAATGCCAGTGACTACTGAGATAAAGATTGTATATTTTGAATCAGCGTCTTTTGACCTAACCAGCCTAGGGTTGCTGGGAAAGGTTGGATGGTGACAAATTCCCTTTAACAGACAGTAGGGTCTGTGTGAATTAACTGGTAGCAATAGCCTTTCTGAGCAGGCTATAGAAATACATTTCTTACATTTTTACAGACTATGCACAATATACTTAGGAATTTTATACCTGCTATGGAAGTACTTTTGCAGACTGAATTTCAATAAAAATTTCAGCACTAAATCAGAAGTGGAAAATCTCCACCGATGCAGAAAAGGAATCTTATATGAAACGTGGCATGGGCCTAGAAGTATTCCAGGAAAAAGTGAAAGTGACTTTAACAAAGCAATACCACATGAATCATCTGTAATTATGGGTACATAGACATAAATAACCTTGCTATATAAAGTCTATGAGGATTTATCTTGGTTATGATTAGTAAAAAACACAATTATAATCTAGCTTCACTGAATGTTAACTATTTCAAGTGCAATTTGTGACGGTAATTTTGTATGTTTTAGTAAGTTATTAAGGATGTAAACAGATGTCATGTAACCTTCACATCCACACGTACTGTAGATACAACACAAACACCTAAATGCTACTGTAGATTTATTTCATGATTTAGGTTCCAGTCTTAAACCATAAGGGAAAGGGACAAAGCCAAACTAAAACATCTCCTATGGCTCTTCTCCTGGTTTAAGTACATGTGTAGTGATAACCATATGGATGTCTAAAATGAATTATTTTCACTTTCAGGGTCATCAAAATATAATAATAAAATTATAATGTTTTGATGACTCCAAAATTAAGCAATTTTTAGAGAAAGAAATAACTCTACAGGCTGGCCTCAAATGATTGTGCTGGTATAGCGTATTCCGCACGTGGGTTTTGTGCACATAATACGCTGTACCGATCTACCATAGGGTGAGCCCAACCTTACCATGATTAGAAAGTTGTTACAGTACCAGTGACCTATACTAAAAGCATGCTGTCTCTCCATAATCTTGCACAAGTGCTTTATGGGCGGCATTAAGCAAATGATTAAATAGATGCTAATTAGAGATGAGCGAGCATACTCGCTAAGGACAATTACTCGATTGAGCATTGTCCTTAGCGAGTACCTGCCCGCTCGGAAGAAAAGGTTCGGCAGCCGGCGTTGGGTGAGAGGTGAGTTACGGCAGTGAGCAGGGGGGAGCGGGGGGAGAGAGGGAGAAAGAGATCTCCCCTCTGTTCCTCCCTGCTCTCCTCCGCCGCTCCCCGCCCGCCGCCGGCAGCCGAACCTTTTCTTCTGAATGGGCAGGTACTCACTAAGGGCAATGTGCGATCAAGTAATTGCCCTTAGCGAGTATGCTTGCTCATCTCTAATGCTAATGAAACTACACCAAGAAGAGTAATCAAGGATATGTTTACAGCTGCATTATCAGTAAAAGCCATGGTGCTGGACTGAATCAGTCGTATTATGGAACCTCACAGTACCCATTGACTTATAAGTTGGTTCTTTGAGCTTCCCTTGGGGTTCCATCTTTTGGATGGCAATAATAACGCTTCCAACGCCAATATGAACAGTGACTGAAGGGATTATATGCTTTCGACTCTTTCTGATTATTTTATTGAACACTAAATACTGTACTCATTTGTGATTTGTTTAAAACTTGGCTTTGAGTCCAGATGTTAACAACTGTAACACATGGGGAGCATGTGCTTAGATACAGATACCCACACAGCTTACTACATGGAAGAGCTGTAAACGTTGATGTATTTTATTAACATTTTGATAGTGATCTTGAAAATATAGTGTCTTCAATTATGTGTTCTAATGGACCATTAGAAATACATCAACCTAAAATCTAAACCATCTCACGATAGGAAATGTGTTGGACCTTTTTTTGTAAAATTTCAGCTTTTTGGAATGATAGATTCTAAAGGTGAGTTATTATTATTTCTAAGTCTACCCATTTTTTTACTTTATTGGTGAGACATATAGAAATTTCTAATTATTTACACTTTTTTAAATTAAATAAAAGTAAAAAACTTGTAAAAAACTGTTTATTTTTTAACTTGGCCTAATGTTAACATATCGTGACTTCTAATTCACTAAATCTATACGACCATATTGTTAAAGTGCAGCATACAAACTCTTATCTGTACATTTTCATATATTTGCTATGTTCTACAAAATGTTTATTTGTTCTTCGTGCCCTCCAAACCTTATTGTTCAGTTTTAGGCAAAATTTGGAATGACTTCCCATTCTACCATGACCACTTCTGTGATGATTTTAGTTTCCAGTCTATGCAATGAGTTTGTTATGCAAGTCTTTCCTTGCAAGGGCATAATGCACAGTGTATCTCACGGTACAGGGATAAAAGTAGGGTTTACATGGGACGACTATCGGGTGCATCCCAATAATTATCACTCTTGTGCTTTACACAGGAGTATGGGCAGATTGGGAACTTAAAATGGCCCTGGAAAAAATTACAAAGTGACATCATGTTGTAGATGGGTCCAAATTACTAGCAGGTTGGGCCAGCATAAGTAGGTGGGACCATCCAAATGTTAAGTATAGTGAAATAGGCAGTACGTTATGCCTAGGAAGATAATATAGTAAGTGTGCAAGTTTGCGGAACTGGCCCTTGAAATTATGCTGTCTTCTTCCCTCCTTGTTGTCCATCCCCTCCTCACAGGATCTGCAGTAGATGCTCCATCTTACATTAATTCTAATTCAGCACTGAGCCCACTGTAGTGCAGTGGGTCCAAGCATCTATCCAAATGCTGATGCCAGCCTTGGCTGACCAGAGTGGCCCACTGGGATTTTTCCCTGTGGAGCCTATGCCCAATCTGCCCTTGCACAGGAGTGATAATCGATCTGTTAATGTACACAGATCGCACTGGAGATCTCTTCCAGCCACTCGCTTCCATTTAGAGTAAACAGGCAGTTCTTTGAAGATGAATGTCTGCCTGCTAACATGGTCTGATAGTCACTTGGTTTTTTGTTCAGCTGAAAACCGAGCAACTCCGATCAGTGAGTGATTTGTCGCTCAATGCCCTGTGAGTGGTCACTTGTACATGGGACGCCTATTGCCCAAATTCTCTTATTCCCATGACAATTCGGGTGATAATTTACTTGTGTAACGGTACCTTAATGCACATAGCAATGTTATAGCATAAAGATAACACATATAAAATTGTCAAAATGAAAGGCCACATAAACTACATGAAAAGATAGCACAGAGTCATGTCACAGTATAGGGATAATGCACAAAATAATATTACAGTGCAGGAATAATGTACATTATGATATGATAGGGCAGGAATAAGATGGCACATGCACATAACATCACTGTACAGGAAGAAAATATATCAGGATGTCACGCTAGAAGAAAATACCAAATGTGATACTGAAATTAAGAGATGATGCACATAGTAGGGATCAAGCAAGTAAGCATGGTACTTCATAGTGTCAACACATGTTTTATGCCCATACATCCATAATCCCCATAATCCTCGCTACTACACTTTATCTCAGGGGTTTACGAGCTGTGGCATGGGGGCATATGCAGCCTGCGATGCTTTTCTATTTTGCCCCATAGCAATCTCTCTTACCCTCATGTTTTGTACTCGAAAAAGGAGAATAGACAAGGTGGAGATTTGGCTGCTCCTGATGTCTTTGTTGTAGTTTACTGGAGTTGCAAAATGCTCAGCTATCTTTGAAACTACCTTAAACTAGAATATAAATAGATCTTGTGTGCAGCAACCTCTCCCTTTTTGGAGTTTCGAACAGGAGAGAATAGGACCCATATTCTTTAATACGTGGGTCATGGAAGTAAAATTCCCATCTTTCAGATATATATATATATATATCTATATACTGTCAATTTTCCATAAATGTTTCAAATTAGAATGCTTTGTTAAGTTTTATTGCAAGCCTTTGGAAGCGATAAAATTTGAAATTCTCATAATTTAACCAAGAAAAGGTTGTGTACCCATGCTTTACCTCTTTTTAGAGATGGGCCCTCCCAGCTGTTGGGCCTGCCTGTTATTAAGCGAATTACACTTAGACTTTATGTCAATGGAGACCAAAGAAAGAAAAAGTAAATGCAAAGTTCCTACCCACTAAAGATACAAAATTTGTTGAATACCATTTTCCCAAATGATAGCGCTGTTTAATAAAGGGATTGCCGTTGCTGGGGAACAACAGATTGCCAGTGGGTCTACACTGAGAAAAGGAGATAGTTAAAAAGAACCTGTCAGCTTGAACATGCAATCCATTCTGCCGTCATCATGTTGTAGAGCTGGAGGAGGCGAAGAAATTGATATAGTTTTGTGGGGGAAAAATCAGCATAACTTGTATTTTATACATTTAAATCTCTATTTATTCTAAAGTTAAAGGTCCAGTGGGCGGATCTATAATTCACTGTTAGGAACGCCCACTGGACCCCTACACTCGTAATGAACAGGGATATAAATGGATAAAACACATGTTTTATATAAAGTTTTCTTGCAAAACTATATATCAATCTTCTCAGCTCCTCCTGCTCTATATCATGATGCCTGCAGTTTGGTGGCATTCTATGCAAATACTCCAGCAGAATCATATAAAACATATATAATCTTATTATGATCTCATGGATGGAACCAATGCAACTTCTTACTATCTGAGTAATAGTGAACTCATAGATGATAGAAAATACCTTTGTTTTAATATGGTGGCAAATGTGGTCTTTTTGGATAAACAGGAAAAAAAAAAAACAGTGTACTCAATGGGATACTGAATTATGGGGGGTATTGTCTATAATAGGGTGTTGTGAGGAGTAGAGATGAGCGAGCACCCAAATGCTTGGGTCCGCGTTATTCGAGTCGAGCTTTTCGTAAAATTCGAGAGCTCTACTCAAGTAATGAACCCCATTGACTATAATGAGGGCTCGAGCATTTTTGTATGTGGGACGCCGGATGCCGAGGTTGTTTTTTCCCTAGGTTCGTTGTTCTCTCTCTCTCTAATGCCAGACCAAAAATTTGCCAATGACACGTGCTGCGTCATGGTGGGGAGGGGCCAAACAGGCACGTCCCAGTGGGGAGGAGCCAAAAACTGGGGCAGGGTCGAACACGGCGTGATGCTTGTACGAGTAGCGAGCACCATCGAGTACGCTAATACTCGAACATCAAGCTCGGCAGAGTGTGTTCGCTCAACTCTAGTGAAGAGGCATCAAATACCAGCGCAAGTAGTGCCAATGGCTTTGTAGTTCAGAGCCCTAGGCACTTCGTGCACCTTTATACAGGCTCTGCTTCGTGCATGAAGCCTTTACAATTAGCTGAACATTCTATTCTTCTTCTTTTTACTAGACAGTAAGATAGATAGCACAATTAACGTAATTGTTGCAAACTGCAAAGCTATTATTCTCTACTGTATAAAGCACAACTGCGCACCTGGTGCTAGCCTAGAGGCAGGCATGGCGGTACATGCTAAGCCTCTGAACTGTATGCATAGTTTTGCCTTACAGGTATATGTTATGTCTCATATGCTTGCAAGAGTGAACTTTAAATTATATTACAAGAGAGGAATAGATAGATAGATGGATAGATAGATAATCTTGTGCATGCTGGTATGCCTGCCATCCTGGACCTAGATCCTCAATACATTCGCTAGTAGTGATGAAGCTAAATGTGATATATATTTTCCAGCTATGAACCTCCCATTCCAAGCTCTATGCTAACAGTGGATTCATAAAATATGTGTAAAGTGATATTTACAGAAATTATTAGAGGATGTGGAATAGCAAGCAACCCATAAAATACATAACCTAGATTGCTGCCTCAATCTACTGACTAGTAAAAGAGGCACTGTATACAGTAGTTTGCTATAAAGGAAAGTCTAAAAAGGAAAAGTTATGACACTTCAGTTTTTCCAATCAGACTGTTAAAAAAAAATCTCCCTTCCTAAAAGTGTCAGTTACATGACTGAAGTGATACAAACAATACTATAAAAACTACAATACTGTGTGCAGAGGACTATGAAATGTGAAAGAAAAGGCTGATAAAGTTCTGGCTAAAGACGTTGGAGACATATCATTACCATATGATCTAATGTGGGTGTCAGCCTGGATTGTGTTCATTGAAGGAAACTGTATTCTCTAACAGTGCTTGGGAATAGGAGCAGGAGGGTTTTCACAAAGTGACAGTGGCAGAGCACTTGGTCTACCCCCTCCTCCTCTGCACACCTGTAGGCTCCTTTTGTCTGGACTGAATATTTAATTTACATCTCTACTTTGAAAGTTCTTCTTCCAAATCCCAGGACAACCAGGTATGGATTATATTAACACTGGAGATAAAAAGGAAAGTTTATATTTTATTCTATATTCTCTTTAATCTGAAAAGAGGAACATTTTAGCAAGCAGTGGATGTCAAACCCTAGAAGTCTGCACTGATCTCATTGTAATCTTGCTGCTAAAAGAATTTAGTGTGACTGTATTTCTGCTATTTTTGGGTTATGCGTTATCCTGAATTCAGATCAAGGCAGCATTGAGTGCACTTCTGTAGAGATGTAGAGTATAGGGCAGGGTATTAATAAAGTGTTGACATTACTATGATTTATTATAGCTAAAAGTTGTACCATACTTACTGAGGATTAGCAGATGTGTCCATATGTTGCTGTTTAATGTTCTGCAGGCGATGTAGCTGTGTAGTATGTTACAAATTAGGATTTCTGCATTGTCAGCTAAGTGATATGCTTAAATGTAATGATGGGTTGTAACTTACTTAATTGTTTAAGTACAATATACGAATTTTAAACTAAGTGTCATTCTGGATGGCTGTGGCTTGGTGCTTTGTTGCTATCTAATTTGTGGCACTATTGTAATGTTCTGACTAAAGAATTTGCAGACAGTCATTGTGAGCTGGATGGTCAGACCACTGACTTTATATGTATGTATGACTGAATGAATGGATACTACATGGGTAATAGACAACGGGACAGTAAATCCTTAGCTTAATGTCTGCATATGTTTGCCTAGGTTCATATAACTGGTACAGCTTTCAGAGCATATTGGGACTTGTAGTGTAACAGCAGCTAGGCAGGCACAGATTGCACATCACTGGTACACTGTATAGATGCACAATGCATGTATATGAAGCAACACAATCTAAAATGTTTATTTATTAATTAATTTTTATAAATAGATGCACTTTTCTTCATTTCAAAAAGAGAATATTGTAGCATAATAATATAATGGGAAGACATTTTATAAGGTAGCCCTTATGCCTCAGCTCCGCCCCCCACATGGAAACAGTATATGCAAAGCGATACTTCTAGTAATAGGTTATGTTTCCCGTTATATCCACTTCTAGTCCACAACATGATAACATTAAAAAACATAACATGTGTAAAGAGGAAGAAATACTGTAAACATTCTAACTGGTCCTGTCAATATTGTAGCGCAATACCATCATACTGCAGTTGAACTCAATGCAGCCCCAATTTTAGTTACAGGTTGCCTTGACCATGATTAGCAAATGCAGGTTGCATTTTTTTTCTGCAACCGCAACACCATGGTCGCGGCAACCTGCGACTTCCACTGTGAATCCATTGAGTCCAATGACACTGCGATGTCGCTGCGCTACACAGCAGTTTTGGTTGCGCGAAACCCATCTTGGCCAAAATCACCATGTAGCCTTTGCTTTGATGGTAAGAAGTGAGGAATGCAGAAATTAGATTTTAAGAGTGGAATTTCCAAAGTCATTTCTCCACAGATTTGGCATGGATAACCCATTTTAGATTATTCAGTGTTTTTATTATAACATTTTCCGAAACATAATCACACTCTTAGAACATATACATTTAATGGTTTCCCTTATGAAAGGCAGGTGCTCGGTCCTAAATTGTTCTTCCTCAGTAACTTTCTTTTTTTTTAAGAACTTTTAGATGTTTCTTATTTGAGAAATAAAAAAGATCAGATTTCCACTGAGATAAAATGTTAAGTATTAGATATGATGTATAGACATTTTTTATTAGATTCATTGCTATTCCAATCTTTGGTTGCATGTATTCATAGTTTAACAAGCTCCATCAGTGCTGCAAATAAACCTATGTTTGGGGCTGCATCCTACTCTCCATGAAGATTCTTGCAAGTCAATTCCTTCTATGGTCATAGGCAAATGAATGCTGTTTGATGACTAACTGCCCCTAGGAAAGGAAGTGGTAATTGTACTTCCTGTTTATGTAAGATTAGAAAGCACTACTCATACATGCTGTAGTCTGACGTCAATGGATTCCAGATGTCTTTCATTTGCTCAAGATATTTATGCATATTTCCTATAACAACTTTAGGATTTATATACACAGATGTAGCAACCTTTAACCTGACATTTAGCATCTTACATATCATGCCGCAAGCTTTGACTTCACATTGCCAATAGCAGGTGGTGTTAAATGTCAGTTTAAAGTAAGTTAATGTTTACTACATCTGTATTTATACGCGCATATGTTGGATTTGAATGCCATGCACTTTAAATACTGAATATTGCATGTTACCTGTGCATGCTTTACTGTGACTTTGTCTTTTATTACTGTCCTTTATTACTTTTATATACATATTATAGATGAGTATAAGAGCATGTTGGTTGAAGATATCAATGTAATTCTTTTTTTACATAACTTTCTTAATTTTTAGGTTTCTTCAGTTTGTTCAGTTATAGATGATCTGAAACCATGAAAGCAGTTATAATCCTCACTTTGCTTGCCACAGTCTGCTACTCCAAACCCTTCTATCAAAAAGGTCTGTTTGATTTTATGCTGGAAGATGATGGATCTGGTGTAGAAACAGTCCAAATAGATGACCGAGTTGGACCTACATGCCCATTCCGCTGCCAATGTCACCTTCGTGTTGTGCAGTGTTCTGATATTGGTAAGTTTTGCTATAGTTAAAAAAAATATGAAACTCCTGTATGGCAAGAACCACTAGCTTTGTACTGTGTGAGATACGAGGCGAGGTTGCACAAATTGAAAAGACTATTGTCAACCTTTGGTATGGCTTTTTTTTTTTTTACTATAGTTCATTCTCATGGATAGAAAAATGATGGTTTGATTACTGAAACTCCTTTAGCCATTTTTGAGTTCATGCTATAAACGCTGTGCTCTTTACTATATGAAATTGATAAGGAAACTTGAAGATGTCATCAAGAGTAATCTGTACTCTTCCATGGTATGAGAATACTCTCTGGTATCACCGCTATACAAGTACTATCCAACTTACAATTTATTATATGAAATGTCAAACACTTAGGGAATGTAAATATATGTTCAAAAAACTGTTGGGATTTTTTTAAATTTGATATTATAGTACATTTTAAATATTAAACCTCACCTTTTTTTTTACTATAGAAGAGTTTTTGTGCAATAGGAAATTAGTTCATAATTAATTAAAAGCTTACAGGTTTTTAATATATTTTTCAATGAGTTCATCATGATTTCCAAGATATAAGTTTGTTTTTTTTGTAAGGCATTCAGAGGATTAAAGGCTGTCTTGGTCATGTGATCAACACGCAGATGTATGAGTCTTTACAGTTTAGTTATATGACCTTTCTTCTAGAAGAATGGTCTAATCTGGCAACTAGCCAAACTGTATTATGCCAACTAGCTAAACTGAGTGCCCTATATGGTTTCAGTCAAAGAAAGTCTCACCTAGTCTGAACCTGTAGATCCACTCTGTCTCAAAACCAATTTAGTTTAGTGCTGGATCCAGGAGCTGCATCTGACATTTCTTGGTTTTCAACCTTTAACCCCACCCATCAGGATCTGGGCATCACTACAGGGAACCCTACACTGTTGTTCCAGAAATAGTCTAATTTAACAGATAGCTGATGCTACTTGGTCAGATTTACAGTAAAACGGTACTGAAGGTTGTAGACAGCGATGTGCTCATGGAACAGAGCAAAGGCCAGGACAGGCAGAATACTTTTGTAACCAGGCCAAGGGTTAGGGCAGACAGCAAACAGAGGGAACATGATCAATAAACAAGCTGAGATCAGGAGAGGAGAAGTTGGGAAAGCTTCAATAGACAACGATCAAAACAAGGAGAGCAGAGAAACGCTATAACACCTTTGCACACCAGCAGACTAATGGATCAGGCACCTGCTAGGGAAGGAGGGTTCCTTAAATTGCAGCTTGTCTGTGTTGGCCAAGGAAGGGAAAGTAGGTGCTTACACTGTCATTTAAGGGGGAGCTGGCTGCACGTGTGCAATCTAGGAGACCAAGAAACTGACAGCAGATGCCGCATTTGCTGTGGATAACATGGGGAACATGGTGCTGGCCACAGTCAATGACAGGAAGAGGTACGGGATGCTATTGGCCATGACCAATGGCCATAACAGTATTCCTTCCTTTCACCCCCTTATTGTAGTGCCAAACTGCTTGTGAAATTTCTTCTGGAGGGTAGGTAATATTTTTAGCAATCTCCCAAGATGTCTTTTCAGGACCATAACTCTTCCAGTCCACTAGATAAAACAGTCTCACTCTTATCCCCTTGGCGTTCAGAACCCTCCTTGGGAACTGTATCTGCAAGGGTTAGGATAGAAGTTTTGGAAAAACAAATAAGGATGATTTGTTTCAAAAGTGAGACATGGAAAAAGTTGGAAATACTCCAAGAGGAAGGCAATTGTAGTTTCAAGGCCACCTGATTTAGTTACTTCAATAGTTTGAACAGACCAAGATGTCTAAGCACAAGAAAGGCATCATCAGACAAATATTTTTAGAGGACAACCAATCACAGTCCCCAGGAGACAAGCTAGGTAGAAGTCTTTGTTTTTTTGTCTGCACTTTGTTTCATTCTGATGGCTGCATGTGACAAAGACTTCCTGACCCCCTGACAAGTTTTCAATAACTCCTGGTGTGTAGTATTGCCTTCTGACATCTCTGAAACTATAGTCATGGGAAGAGGAACCCATGGATGATGTCCATAGACAGTAAAGAATGAAGAGAGTCTTGTGTACTTGCTGGCAAGGTTGTTATAGCAGAACTTTGCCCAAAGCAGTCATCCTTATGGGAAGACACAAAATACTGTAAGTAGATCTGTAGTTACTGGTTTTTTCTTTCTGCCTGCTCATTGGATTGGGGTGGTAAACTGAAGAGAAATGAGATTAATGACTTAGCATTCCACATGGTTACCTTCAAAAGGAAGAGGTGAATTGCACTGTATGCTCAGAGACTGTGCACAGAAGAAGTCCATGAACTCTGAAGCTATGCTCCATAAATAGGTGAGCTAGCTAAGTAGCCAAAGGAAAAACAGGCAGAGGGACAAAATTAGCAATTTTTGAGAATCCATCCATGACAACCCAGATGACAGTACAACTGCAGGGCAAGAGAGGTCAGTGATTAAGTGCATAGAAATATGTTGCAAAGAGAACTCTGGAACTGGAAATGGCAGCAAGAGCCCAGCAGGTCATTGGGGAGAGGGCCTGTATCTAGCACAGGTCTAACAGGCTGCCACATAGTAGTGCATGTCTCAGGGCATGGAAAGCCACCAAAATTGGTGACAGATAAGATTCATTGTCTTTTTCACACAAGAATGTCCAGCTGATCTGGAGTTGTGACCCCGGGACAGAATTTAATGATACTTGGTGGATGGGATAAAGGTTCTCCCAAGAAAAATGGCTTGCCAATATGTTGGGACCACAGTGATGATTCAGCCAAGATCAATAATGTGTCATGGCTCAGAGCAGAGATCGGTGGCATTGAATGAACATTGTAGAGTGACTTTCCTAATGTTCTTGATGGCAGGCCTAAATTGCAGACTGAAATCAAAGTGAGCAAAAAACAGAGACCAGCAGTTTGTCAATGATACTGATGTTGTATGGTTTGAAGATACAATAAGTCAGGTTCATGTGATTTGTGTAAATTAAGACCAGATGAACAACTCCTTTAAGCAGATACCTCTAACCCTCAACTGCCAACTTGATTGCCAGTAGCTCTCTGTCCCCATTAGAGTAGTTCTTCTCAATGGGTAAAAAAAGGCTCTGGGAAAGGATCCACATGTCAACATGGAAGACATGGCAGCGGCCACTAGTACCAGCAGAAGAAGGTAAGAGATGCCGTAAACCATGACCAGTGACCATAAAACTAGGTAAAAGACTAGTTAGTATTGAGCAATAAGATATAACACTTTGCATGACTACATCTGGATGTTAGTATATTATCTAGTACATGGCGCAAATAATTGGATCATAAATTTTACAAATGCCGGTTTGGATTTTCCCCAAAATATTATTTTAGGCAAAAATATTTCTCTGTTATGTAATAGCAAGTGGATTAAACAGTAAAAGGACAATGGATTTCATAATGGAGCAAAAAAATGGAAACCTAAATTGAAATGAAGAGCTTCTGTGATTCCAGCCTAATAATAACACTTGAAAATAACACTTCCAGTAGTAGCCATCTTATTGCATAGACTATTTCAGCACATGAATGTAAAATGTTTCGCTGTCATTCGCAGCTTTGATACAACAAAGAGGATTGGAAACTGTTAAACTGCTCAATGAACTATTTCCAGTTCTATGTTTCTTCATTTTAACATTTGGAATCATCTCATCCCCCACCCCCTCCCAGGATCTGTAGTCACATAAATCATCAGTTTGCTTTTTATCCAAGATGAATTCCATTCAAGGCCAAATCTGCCTTTTTTATGTAAACATCCTTGTATCTTTCCTTGCCATTCAATTAACAATAATCTTTAATTACTTGCTATCTATTTTTCCACTTAGCATGCTCTAGTGGAATATTATCAATGATCCATCACAGACTTGGAAAAACTTGGCTGTTTACCCAATAGCTATTCCCCCTGATCCTCCATACAATGAATAGGAAAAGGGGAATAAACTGCTGCTAGGAATCTAGGATGGTTGCTTACCTCCCTTGAGAACTAGAGATTGGGCATGATTTAATCCAACACGTCCAACTATTTTTTCCTGCAACATATTAAATGGTTGGCTGTTACACTTAACTAAAATATATGGCAATCTTAAGTTCTTGGGACATTAGCCAGCACATATTTGTGCTTTTACTGACATCACCAATTTCAGGTGCTGCCTCTGTATGGCATCACAATATGGAGATATTTTTCTCTAGGAACTTTGTTTCTGGGGTAGACTGATTATATGAAATCCAAAGGCTTCCATATGAAATTGGTGCCACATGGGGTATAGTATGGCCCCGTACTCCTTTAAGGATCCATAATACAGTCATTCTAGCCCTAGCAACAGCTAAGGAATTGATGATTTCTATCTTATTGCAAGTATTAGCTATCGAAATGTCTTATCTTCATGCTTTTGCCTCACTGAATTCCAAGAGCCAAAACGTATTGAATTCTTTTTTTTATGTTAATCCTGGAATGTCTAGGGATAGACACGTTATTTTAATGAGTGTAAATACAACAAGTGTTTCTAATTATGGCCTGGATTTAACTATTTTCCATGGGACAATTCCTTTTAAACAATCAGCCCCTTCCCTTGTTGATGCCAAGACTAAATGTATGAGTGCTTCACAAGAATGGCCAAGATCAGAGTTTTCTCATGTCCTCGCCATCATTGCTGTCAATCGTAAATGTATGGCCCTGGGCTACTGAGCAGTGCAAAGGTGAATGGAGCTTACCTCCACCCCCTCTCTTACCTTCCCAACAGTTAAATCAGCATGTAACACTATATTCATCAAACATATTAGATGAAAGTTATTTCAGTCTGTACACTGTATCCTTAGATCAAGTATAGCAAGTGATCCATATAACATATTTACCATATTATTAAGCTTGCACCTCCACTACCACCCATAGCAGATCATCAACTCTCATTCCTAGGCTGGGACATTGCTATAAACTAGTTGTTAACAATTGGTTTCCGGTTTGCCACTCCAGGTGTACTCAGCCATTTCCCCCATATATTTGTGACCCGCGTTTCTTTTGAGATATATCCCGTTTTCCAAGGGTAAAAGACAATTAACACAACATGTTTAATGAAGTACCTGCATGAAAAACTAGTCATTATCATCAAGGTTTCCTTTCATCTTAAACCGGGATTAATTTATTTTGCTTTCATATTTCAAGCCCAGTATAAGGTACAATATGTGGAAATGTCAAAAATGTTGACTTTCGGTCCAGCTCATGCCATCAAAAAGAAAATGGTATTACTCTTACCCCAATAGTCTTGATCAATTACATACTATTACTAGTAGTAATACTGCCACTAGTACAAAAAAGGCTCAAATGTACTCCATAAGAAAACGGCAATTACACAGCAGGAGGAGAAGACAATGAAAGTGGCATCTGTAGATTCCACTGTGCAACACCCAAATACTTTGTTGTTAGTATTGGCTAGCATACCATTATCGGATAACTTGAACTTGGCTACTTTCTAAACTAATGGGAAGGGTATGTACCATAATTGGTTATCATTAACCCATTTACTGCTGGGTGTTTTAAAACCCTGTCTGTAAATTAAGTTTACTAGCAAGATCAAATATAATGTGTCATAATAGTTCAATAGAGGCTAACTGTTAAACTTTTGCCTTTAGATGTTCAATTTCCATTACTTCATCTGTACAACATATCAGCTTTTCATAAAACTGTCCCGCTGAGAACTTTAATTTAAACTGTCTGATGTTCTTTTGGCATTCAATGTGAAAATGAGAAATCTGTTCTCCAGAACCCTTGGATTCAAATACCATTTTTAAGCTTAATTTGAAAACACTTTCCATAGAAAAGTCATAAAATGGTCAACTCCTACTCTATTCATTTTGTGTCCAAAATGCTGATGTGAACAACTTACTGGAAAGGAGTGAGGAAAGAAAGCTGAGAAAGAGAATTCTTCTGCAGATTTTTATTTTTGCTCTTTAAATCCTCCTTGTAGACAGTAAAAAGAATACAAACGCAGGATATAGTAACTATGTCTCTATATGGACTCCTCAAAGCCATTGCAAGAACGTACTGTGGAATGTACTAAGATTGCACAGTTATAATGCATTTACTGTACAAATACTGTTTGGACCGTTCCACTGTACAGGAAATGTTATTACCTGGATGGCACCCATAAAGCATAAAGACATCTTAACAATAACCTGTAGGGGCGCTGGTCCAATTTCTTGAATTTTGCCTTACAGATCCATCAACAGACACAGCCTTATGTCATGTTTGTGATGTTTGACAAAAAAAGGCTGCCAATTAATAGTCTGTATTGTGCTGTCAGGTAAGCCATGAAGGCATGGGTAATTATAGAAACATTCCTGCAATTAAAGAGATACATTCCAAAACGGACATTACATTAGAGAATTGACATACATGCAATTCCCTGAAAAAGCAGCTTCTCCGTCATGAATGGCCGAGGTACAGACAACATAACACACCATAACTGGTATTCATGTCCTTGATAGAACTGATCATGCACCCGAAGTGCCTGATATGTTAATGCAATCATCACTGGTGCCAGGGATAATACACTATCTTGCCATTATCTTGAAAGAATGGTTTAAATGCTTCTATTTTGCTGCTGCTGCCCATTACCTTAGTACCCTGGCCAAGGGAGGGTGACTTTTTAACACCACCCCTATGCCTCGATAGCTGCTCTCCAGCTTCCCCAGCTTTCGATGGCAAGGCTCATGGTCTAGCAGTCTAGGTTAGCAATAAGAATGACGACTGTATATTAATTTATTAGACAGAATAATCATTGTAGGACACAAAGCTTGACAGGAAAAGAAACAATAACTGGATAATTTTAACAGCAGGATAATTAAGGACAGGAGACAGGAGCACATTGCCCATGTCTATCTAATTTTTGTCCTATTAAGCCATTATTTGAGAAAAGCACTGTCTATGTGCCATATAAGCTGATATGGGGGTCATGGATGGCTTGAATGCTTGAGAATCTGCTTCACCATGAACCCAACCTATCCATGTTTTTCAAAACTGGCCATTAAGTGGAAATGTGGGGAAAATCAATAACCAGGTTTGGCTTCCTTTAGTGATTACAGCTGAACAACAGGGGTTTGACAGTCCAGATCTCTGGCGATCAGTTGGTTGCCCTGCTGAATTCAATCTGTCTTCGTAAGACAAACAAAGAGATGTTAATGAATGAAATACAGGTTATACTAAATCTTTTCCCATATACCAATCTGCTCAGCTCCTCCTACTCTATAACATGTTCCCTGTTCAAGCTCACAAATTCCCTTTAGGAAATAAATATACCCTAAAATATGTATGTACAATACAGAATCAGATTGCTGGTTGAATGTTAGCTATATGTTTATTATTTGTAATCAATGGCGTATCTTGAAACTACAGTGCAAGATCTTTAACGTGGCCTCCCAAATATAATCCTTGATTTATAGTACTGGACTTTATCAGCTCCATAAGGCGGCAGGGCTCCAGTGAAACTGTTCCCTCTGCGCCCACTATAGTTTTGCCCATGTTTGTGATAGATAGCCATCAAGACATAAAGTGCTAGACATAAGTAAATCTCTGAAAATGTCTCTGATTTCCCAATCCACTGATTTCCTACAGAACAATACAGTACAGGAAACGCAGAACCATGCTGTATTTCCATTATATTAGACAGAGAAGGCTGATGAACTAATCTGTACTTCTACATTTCCATTGCTTTATATGAGGTTGCATAATGGGTTAGTAATACCGTAGGAAATAGTCCCATATTGAGATAATTTACCATACAAGTTTTGAATAGGATTAATTTTTTAATGTCATTTCAATCAAACTAGTCATAAATAGAGCTGAGCAAGCACCAAAATGCTCGGGTCCGCGTTATTCGAGTCAAGCTTTTCGTAAAATTCGAGAGCTCTACTTGAGTAACGAACCCCATTGACTACAATGGGAGACTCGAGCATTTTTGTATGTGGGGACGCCGGGGGCCAAGGTTTCCCCCCCCCCCCCTAGGTTTTTTTCTTTCTCTCTCTCCCTCTCCCCCCCTCTCTCTCTCTCTTTCTCTATCCTCCCCCCTGTCTACCAGACAAAAAATTTGCCAATGACGAGCGCTGCGTTACGGCGGGGAGGGGCCAAAACAGGCACGTCACAGCGGGGAGGAGCCAAAAACTGGGGCGGGGTCGAACACGGCTTGATGCTCGTTCGAGTAACAAGCACCATCGAGTACGCTAATACTCGAACGAGCATCAAGCTCGGCAGAGTATGTTCGCTCAACTCTAGTCATAATAATAATATCAGATTTTAGTATGTGTTGAATTGAGCTTACTTAACAATCTAGATATATGCTTTAATGAGTATTTTTTTTTCAGGTCTAGAACAAGTGCCCAAAAATATTCCCGCAGATACAACTTTACTTGACTTACAGAACAACAAGATAACTGAAATAAAGGATGATGATTTCAAGAATCTGAAACACCTTCATGTAAGCTATTCTGAAACTTTCCATATTCTGCAATAAGTATACATATAAATATTGGTCACAAGTCATGACAAAAGAAAAATCTAATGCAGAAAACAAATGTACCACCCGTAGGGATACATAAAATCCCCAATCCTTTTCCTTGGTGTGATTATCACCTGTAGACTACGACAAAGTTGCAACTTGCATGGTCTCAAGGACAACATCCAGCATTATTAAACATTACAAGGCATTTGCAACCTTGTGCACATTTTCTGTCTTCTGACATGTCATAGAGATTTGTAAGAAGTGATGAGACCTGGTCCCCCCAATTATCGCTTAAATGAAAGGGCTGCAATACTCTTTTGCAATCCGCTCATTTTTAAAACATTTATAGTGTATCATTTCTAGAATCAAGAATGCTATATGCATGGTGTTGGTTGATAATTTTTCCTGGGATGAGTCATTCTGGAGGTATCCAGCGCTTGTCTGCATCTGTCCAATTCATTAGAATGTCAACCCACCAGTTGGAACTGGTGAGTTCAGCCTGCACTAACCTAATACAGAGGGTGGACAAAAATATGGAAACACTATATAAAATCTATGGGATTTTGATCATTAGTAGGGATGAGCGAGTATACTCGCTAAAGCACTACTCGCTCGAGTAATGTGCTTTAGCCGAGTATCTCCCTGCTCGTCCCTAAAGATTCGGGGGGCGGTGCGGGGCGGGGAGCTGCGGGGAAGAGCGTGGAGGAACGGAGGGGAGATCTCTATCTCCCTCTCTCCCGCCCGCTCTCCCCTGCTCCCCGCCGCAACTCACCTGTCAGCTGCGGCGGCCCCCGAATCTTTAGGGACGAGCAGGGAGATACTCGGCTAAGGCACATTACTCGAGCGAGTAGTGCCTTAGCGAGTATACTCGCTCATCCCTAATCATTAGCACTCAGCTGGCCTTTTGACCCTTGCTTGGCTGAGAGCTTCTCCATACGAATTTGTGTTTACTTCACCTCTTGCCTTGCTCTGGGTGGTTTTGGGAGCCAGCTGGTAACAGTAGCTGAGTAGCTCAAACCCCTGACTAATGGAACTTTGTTGCTCAGGCAGTTGTTCACTTTTGCCCGACAGCATCTGATTTATATTACCTACACTTAAAATTGGTCTCTACATGTCTAATAGAATCTGATTTAAAATCCCATGTAACTTAAGGCATGCATTTCGTACGGTGTTACCATATTGTTTTTCCACCCTCTGTGGAAAAAAGACTATAAGAAAGGCAGCCTGTCACAATTAGGAAAGTTTACTTTATCAGGAGACTAAAGTAAGTTGCTATTATTAATTATCATCACCATTATGTTACTATAACGCCAACATATTCCACAATGCTTTACCTTTCAAATATTACAGAGTTACAAACTAATTAACAATTCAAACAAGTGGAATGTGATCCCAGCTCACAGAAGCTCATTAACTGTGAGGAAATATGGCAGACACAAGAGGTTAAGATTAGAATGCTTATGTGTACAATGGTCCAGGCAACTTTTTTATTAAAAAGGAGGTACACATAAAAGTGAATGAGTCTGTCACCAGCCAGTATTTCTTTACACACAGTTATGACATACATTGCAGTGTGAGAGATTCGGGTGACTAAAGGGATCAAATTCAGAGAAATAATATTAATAAAAGGACAGGAGACAATTTGTGAACTGTATAGCATGAAATATCTGCGCTCACCTTGATAAACAAACAAGCTATGCATATAACAGCATACGATATGGCTGTCTGAAAAATGGTGCTTTTAGAGCACACTTAAAACTGTGGATATTAATTAGAGATGAGCGAGCACCCAAATGCTCGGGTCCGCGTTATTCGAGTCGAACTTTTCATAAAATTCAAGAGCTCTGCTCGAGTAACCAACCCCATTGACTACAATGGGGGACTCGAGCATTTTTGTATGTGGGACGCCAGGTCCTTCTATAAGAGCAGTCCTAATACAAAAGAAGGCTTATTATGGTTTTTATTGTGTGGTAGTGGGATAGCTGTACATTTCCCCTTGCTACAGTTGCAAGAAAAAGTAAGTGAACCCTTTGAAATTGCCAGCATTTCTTTGATTACTAATAAAGCATGGTCTGATGTTTTATTAGTTTAAAAAAATTGATTACTAATGAAATGCAGCAACCGAGATGGACACTTGGCCTACGCTGAGGAGCTGAGAGGGTAGCGTTGTCACTTGTCACAGTGGCGCTTACCAGACTCCTAACCAGAGGGACACAGGCGACCTCGGCCTGAGTATCACTGGGCCTCTTCCGGACACCCCTAGGATAGGGATGGCCTATATACATGTGGTGGAATCTCAGGTTGTCACATGACGCCACAGTTCCTCACTCCCCGGAATGAACCTTGGCGAAAATAAAGAAAGTCCACACACGGTGTAGTATTTAAGTACCTCAGTCCCTGGGAATGGTCAGGGCCTTGAAACCTTAACACTGAACAGATAAAACACACCAGTGCAGACAGGACAGAAGAAGGGACGCCAGGTAGGGAACTCAGAATGATGTTGGTCCTACAGTCCTCTATATCTGTATGGTACCGCTCCTGGGAAGGAGACACTCTCACAAAGAGGAAACTCAGGATTATATGGGCCCTACAGTCCTCGTTATCTGTGTGCTACCACTCCTTAAAGGGGTGACTTTCTCTAAGAGTATACTCAGGATGATATTAGCCTTACAGTTCTGGTTATCTTTATGGTACCACTCCTGAAAGAAGAAGGGGCAACCTCTCCACACTCACTTGTTGAAGTACTCCTGCACTGTGGTCTCCACTTTCTTCACTCCTCTCACTCTCCCTAATGGTTACTGGAACTGGGGTCCTCAGGAAATTGCTATTCCTCTTCCATGACTCTTCACCACATGAGGGTTGAAGGTACCCCTATGTGGCCGAAACTCCAGTCCTCTCTACCTCTCTTGAAGATAATGAACCTTGTGATGGACTCTCCTCACCACACCCAAATCACTCATAGTCTCTAGTATACCACATGACAGGACATAAATTGATACTTTTGCAGACATATCCCAGCCACATGCAGACATTAACCCTTCACTTGCCGCACCTGTGCAATACACATAACAGAAGACAGGACATTTTGCACAATGCATCTACACAATAGACCTGACATGTATGACATTTATGGAGGGGCCAGGAATAAATGTTTCGGGCCACTACAAAAACATGGTTTGATTGTTATTTAAGTCACAGTTATAGACAAACACAATTTTACTAAATCAATAACACAAAAATAATTGTACCATTCATACATTTTATTGAGCACATTCAGTATACATCCACAGTGAAGTGAAAAATGGAAGTAAACTATTGTGTTAATTGGTAAGAGATGTTTCATAGAAGGAGATGAGATTGGAAATGTGGGGTTCATAGGTGCTTTTCCCTTTAAAGGACTTGCCTGATTACTAGACAGCATCCCTTTAATAGGGCCCCCTGTCATAAAATAAACTGAGGAGTACTTACTTCTCCACTTCTACAGGCAGCAGTGGAGAGGTAAGTACTCCTCAGTATGTTATTTTGCTACAGGAGTCCTTATTAAAGGGATGTTGTCTGGTAACTGGACAACCCCTATGAAGAAAGATTATACAGGAAAATTTACAGGATTTTACAGGAAAATGTAAGCATAACAGTCCATGACCTCAAGCTGGAGAGACATTGGGCAACACAGCAAGATAATGACTCATGCACATAAGTAAATCAACTAAAGAATGGTTGAAAAAAAGTTTTGTGTTTTTTTTGGAATGCTCGAAGTCCTGATGTTAATCCTATTGAGATGCTGTAACATGACCTGAAGAGGACTGTGCACTCAGGGTATCCCAGTAATATTGATGAACTGAAACACATTTCCCAGGGGGCAAGGCTTCCAAATTCCCCCTCAGCAGAGTGCAAATCTTATTTGCAGCTGCAAGGAACATTTGGCAATGGCGATTGCTGGGTACACATATCAGATAGAAGTAGGTTGCTTTTTTAATGAACAATCATCTGGTGAACGCTCATTATGCAGATTAAGCCATACATGTTTTAGTCCATATTGGCCATGCCAGTTGTTTTAAACTGGTGATACATATTTAAACCCTTAGTGACCACCCCTTTACCTTTTTACGTCCTTGCCTGCTGGGCTTTAATCCCTGAGGACGTAAAAACATGGCAGCTCCATGCTGTCGTCTCCTAAATGGTTATAAAAAACTAAAGTTTTTTCAATGTGCGTCCAGAATAAAGTAAGCATGTGGAATATATATCTTATCAAAAATTTCTATATTATGTTTGCACACATTTAAGGTATTGCAGTTGAAATTGTGAAAAAATGATGATTTTTTTCAAAACTTTGACAATTGTAACACTTTTAATGAATAGTGTTTTAATGAAGTTCTATCGGTCTATTTTTACACCCAAAATGAAGAACAATATGTGGTGAAAAAACAATATCAGAATCACTGGGATATGCAAAACCTTTACGGAGTTTTTCTATGTTAAAGTGACACATGTCAGATTTCCAAAATTTGGCCTGGTAGTTAAGGCGCAAACAGGCTTGGTCACTAAGGGTTTAATGACATGGGGCGGCAGACAAAACATCTTTCTCAGAACATTATTTTTTTAATGAAAAATCATTCATCCTACCATTGAACAAAGGTTTCAACATGGTCCATTTCTTTCAAGATGTATGACATTTGTCAGCTAAAACAATCGTTCATTGTAAAATTTCACCTGACAAATCATTTTGGTTGAAATCGTCCATCTTCATCAACTTCAGTCTAATGCATATGTGCACATTTTGCTTTTTTCCCTTTATTCAATATGCTCAATAAAAGATACATAAATGGTACAACTATTTGTGAATTATTAGTTGCGTTCGATGCCGAAATCCAGCTAATTTCAAAGGGTTCACTTAGTTTTTCTTGCAACTATAACTGACTATAATGTGACCAGTCTGGTGACAGGATATCTTTAAATATTGTAAAGCATGTAGAAGTCCATGCTTAGCTTAATATTTGTTTCAAATAACTCTTAGAGGTCATCTCCAAAAGTTGATACCAAGCCCAGTAATGTTCAAAATACAGGCCAAAAAGGATATTATAAGACTGGCTCTGTTAGTGGTGGTTATAGGAAACATCTGTTAGCTCTTAAACGCAAAAGTTTCAGAATATGAACATTTTCAGCCAAAAAGAGCATATATTGCAATAGTCATGTAAACTATAATATTACTATTGGACATCTTATATAGAATATAATTCCACATTTTCTGATATATAATATTGAGAACATTCAACATCCAAAGTATACATAAAAAGTAATTTAACTGAGTTGAGGTAATAGTGCTAGAAAAGCTAAGGAGTATTTGTAAAAATAAAACATTTTTGTGAGATATCCAGAGCAACAGCCATGTGCATCTGTGCAGAAGATCCTTAGTATAACTAATCAGTTGCCTAAGGGCTCCCACACACTAGCGTTTTTTTAAGGCTGCGTTAACTCTGTGTTTTTTTTAACGCAAATGTCAATGGGACTTTCTAATGTTAAAAACTAGTGATGAGCGAACATACTCGTTTAGGGCGATTTCGCAATCGAGCATCGCTTTTTTTTGAGTAACTGCCTACTCGGGTGAAAAGATTCGGGGGCGCCGTGGGGCGGGGCGTGGCGTGGTGGAGCGGGGGGGGGGGGGGGTAGCAGTGGGGAACAGGGGGGAGCTCTCTCTCTCTCCCCCCCCCCCCCACTCTCCTCTGCAACCCCCCGCTCACCCCCGGCGCCCCCCGAATCTTCTCGTCCGAATAGGCAGTTATTTAAAAAAAGCGATGCTCGATTGCGAAATCGCCCTAAACGAGTATGTTTGCTCATCACTATTAAAAACGCATCGCACAGAAATCGCAAAGCACAAACTTACAAAGCGTCTTTAACATTAGAGAGTCCCATTGACATTTGCGTTTAAAAAACACAGCGTTAAAAAAACGGAATTGTGTGGGAGCCATTAGGCCTCATGTCCACTTGCATGCACAGATTCCACTGCTGAATCCAGCAGTGGAATCCATGTGTGCCCACAGCCGTAGAGAGGGAAAAGGCATTTTCTTACCTCTCCGGATGTTGCTGGTCTCTCCTCCGTCGTGGCTGGATCTTCTTTTTTTCTACCCAGCGGATGTGCTCCGCACGCTGGCAGTGTGCCGCACGCATGCGCCGTACACACTTTTTGAAAAAAAAAATCTCTTGCTCTCCCGCGTATCCGCGGCACAGCACAAAAATAGCAGTGGCTGTGCGCGGATACAGACGGCTTCCATTGACTTCAATGGAAGCCGCGGGAGCCATCCATGCAGGAGAGCCGCAGCAAAATGGAGCATGCTGCGATTTCTTCCTGTGTGTGCGTCCCGCACGCCGGGAAGAAATCACATCTGCATGCTTTTAGCTGGCCTACGGATGCTAATTCATCCCTATAGGCAGCAAGACGCACGGATCTCCCATACGGGGGCCATGTGCGGTTTTAATAAATAAAATCCACACGTGGACATTGGGCCTTAGAATGTCGTAACCCATGCAGATTTTGTTTGTGTTTTTATTTTATCCAGTTTTGGAAGCCAAAACCAGGAATTTTATTTAAAAAATTAAAAAGAAATAGTATCTGTCCTTTATATATTCTGAACTCTTATGATCCATACTTCATTTTGGCCTCAAAAACGGCATTAAAAAATTGAATAAACCGGCATGGGTGACAGCACTCTGACAATGCAACTGTCTTACTCCTGTGGATTTGCCGTTAGCACTTGTTTTAACCATTATTTTTCTTTCTCAGTCAATGTCTTATTTTCCTATACATATAAATGAGACTTTGATAACAATTCCTGTACATTATTAGTAAGTTATAATTGGTGGATCTAAGGTATGCTTGGTTCTTCAACAGGAACAACTTTTATAGTTGTGGGGGTTCACCAAGGAGGGAAACATTTATAGGGGGTCCTTAATGATAAAATGTTATGGATTACCGGTTTAAAAGCTATGGATACCTTTTGGGGGCAATTTTGTTACTTAAATGCATGTATTACTGACAGACATGTTTGCAAAAGAACTTATGTAAAAAATAAATGGCACCATTTGACATCTGCAGCTTTTCCATATCAGTGTACATAGTCACTGCAGTCTAAGTCTCAATAGAAGATCTGTCAGTGAGGCAGAACTGCCAGCTTAGGGTATTTCTACACAGACCAATAGTCGCCCAACTAAGTGATTATGGGCAGCTGTCATCCCATGTAAACATGAGCCCAGCAGGGCAAGTGAGCAAGAATTGCTCACTTGTTGAAGCTGCTTGGCTTTTAACTTACCTGAAAACCGAGCAACTATTGGCCCTCTTAAACAGGCAGTCATGCATCTATGAACAACTGCCTGTTTACTCTTAAAGGGACTTTTCCGAGCTGTAGAATTTCTGTAAATCCAGCTCCCCATGCTCTAACATAGCAAATAGGCTTATACTCCCCTCTCCCCACTCCTACTATTTCCCTTGTCCAGTCTTTTAACCCTGTGTTTATCAAGAGTGCCACCCTGTTCACAGGACATCACAGGCACTGCAGCTAATAAAATCTCAGCGATCAAGCATTGAACTCTATTATTGGCTGCAGCGCCTGTGATGTCCGGTAAACGGGCTAGGGCAGCCTGTAAACGAGATGTAAGAGGGAAGACCCAGAGGAATAGTGTGGGACACAGTGAGAACAGGGAGAGGTGAGTATATACTTATATGTTATGTTAGAGCATGGCTGGAGCCTACAGAAAGATCTGGGTGCTTTGCGCTGTGCTCTCATTGAAGTGAATGTGAGCACAGGAACGGCGTAGCATGCTGTGCTCACTAAGCGCTCGGCTCTTTTCAAAAGATGGTCAAAACTGAGCTTCATGGTTTTCTCATCTTGGCCATGAAAAGCCAAGATGGAAATACCCCTTTAATCGAAAGAAAATGTGCTCTCTGCAAGGTTTTTTTTATATCTTTTAGTTTGTCAGCATGATCATGATAGAATTGGTTTGCCACATTTATTGTATAGTAACAGTATTATCAAATTTACTTGCAGGCATTAATATTGGTTAACAATAAAATTAAATCCATCAGTCCTGGAGCTTTTGCATCTCTCACAAAGCTGGAACGACTCTACTTATCAAAAAATAACTTAAAAGAACTCCCTACCAATATGCCAAAGTCACTACAAGAGCTGCGTGTCCATGAAAACCTGATAACCAAAGTGAAGAAGTCTGTATTTGATGGACTGAATAACATGATTGTTGTTGGTAAGTTATAAACTTGTTACAATATCAGTTGCTGTTCCTTAAGATGTTTTACAATTATTTTAAATATATATATATAAGTTGTTGCTTCTGCATCCCATCTTCCATTAAACATTTAGAAGAGCACTTGAGGTAGTCTTCCGTACACAAGGTCCGTCCACCATGAGAAAGAATATTGTAGCAAGCCTATACACCTAAAAAGTTCGCAGTGGTCTGACTAGTCACTCTGTTTAGTAAAGTCTTTGGGGCTTCTGGTCTTCTCCCTTGACCTCCTCATGGGGGGTTGGATTTGGCTGCAAGAAGCCCCCTGGCTACATCCACAGAACAACCGCCAAGCCTAAAACAGATGGGAAGACCAGGCGGGTGCCAGAGAACAAGTCAGTACTGACTAATCAGAGCAAACACCAAAGCCAAGGGTATGCAGGAGATAAAATCAGGCACAAAGAAGTGTCAAAACTCAGAGGAGAACTAAGCATAGCAGGCAGAAATCCAAAATCAGAGTCCAAAACGCGTTGGTTAAGGAAGACAATTAGAGTAAATCACATCAGAGCACAATGACTAGCAGCAACACTAAAAAGCACCAGAGGTCTGGAGCAGCAAAGTTATATAGCCAGGAAGATTAGTAAAGGGTATACAGCTGAGTAACTGTGAGTAATGAGCAGAATTAACCCCTACTCATCTGAAACCCTGGGTATGGTAGCACAGATGATGTAGCAGAGCTAAACAGGTACTGATGGAAGGAAATCTACAATCATACAAGCCGACCAGACTGGCAACTGCTAGTCAAAGTGCGTCTTGTGAAGGATATGCTTAAAGATTGATCTTCCAAAATAAGGGTGCTTTCAGATGTTGCTCAATAACACCACACTCTTAAAGGGGTTGTCCCGAGGCAGCAAGTGGGTCTATACACTTCTGTATGGCCATAATAATGCACTTTGTAATATACATTGTGCATTAATTATGAGCCATACAGAAGTTATAAAAAGTTTTTTACTTACCTGCTCCGTTGCTAGCGTCCTCGTCTCCATGGTGCCGACTAATTTTTGGCCTCCGATGGCCAAATTAGCCGCGCTTGCGCAGTCCGGGTCTTCAGCAGTCTTCTATGGAGCCGCTCGTGCCAGAGAGCGGCTCCGTGTAGCTCCGCCCCGTCACGTGCCGATTCCAGCCAATCAGGAGGCTGGAATCGGCAGTGGACCGCACAGAAGAGCTGCGGTCCACGGAGGAAGAGGTTCCCGGCGGCCATCTTCACAGGTAAGTATAGAAGTCACCGGAGCGCGGGGATTAAGGTAAGCGCTCCGGTAAGCTGTCTGTACGTCCCTGCATCGGGGTTGTCTCGCGCCGAACGGGGGGTGGGGGTTGAAAAAAAAAAAAACCCGTTTCGGCGCGGGACAACCCCTTTAACCATCGGAGTCGCAAAGAGTCTTCTGGTTTATTATTTTATTTTATAATTAACTCCTCACCTCAAACAATAATTTATTAAATAAGTTACTGTGATGCTAGAGTGACGTCACATGACCTATGACATCACTGATTCTTCTGGCCCCCAGTGACGTGCCATATAAAGCAGGGTTGCCACGCTGAATTTTTGGTTTTCCTGAACAACTTATCCAAAAATCACAGACAGCCGACAATTTTTATGAACAAATTGAAAAACCATACTAATAAAGATTATAAGCTCTACTTGTCTATAGGTCAGATACTGGTATGAACTTGTTACCAGTATTTACTATGAGCTGTAAAATAATGACAATTGCAGTCATAATAACCTACTGAAGTACCACCGGCCTCAAAAATATCACGGATGCATCCAATATTTTTCATGCTAACTGAAAAAAGTCCCGTATTTTTACATACTGTCCAGGTATTTCTGGATGGTTGGCAACCATTATATACAAGTCACATAGGCTAGTAATGGAGAGGCCCAGGTCTGTTTATGGAACATCCCTTATTAGTCCATTTCAGGTCCTCACATTGGCTGCAGAGATCACATGGGTAAATGACCATATTACTGCTGCAGCCAAGGTAAACAGAGATTGGCTCAAAGGATCAGCAGGGGAGCAACAGATGAGCAGAGAGGTATTAACTTTTTAATTTTTTATAATGTCATTCCCCCCCTTCACAGCCACCAATTATTTTTTATTTAGACAATCCCTCAAAGTCTAATACCTAGAGTTGAGCGAACATACTCTGCTGAGCTTGATGCTCGTTCGAGTATTAGTGTACTCGATGGTGCTAGAGAGAGAGAGAGAGAGAGAGAACCGAGAAAAAAAAAAAAGATTGAGTCTCCCATTGTAGTCAATGGGGTTCGTTACTCGAGTAGAGCTCTTAAATTTTACGAAAAGCTCGACTCGAATAACGCGGAACCGAGCATTTGGGTGCTCGCTCATCTCTACTAATACCTTTTTTTGCTAAAATTGTAGCACACATAGAGACTAAATCTCACTGTAGGTTTTCACGACCTATGAAAATGGGGAGAACACCAACCACTAGTGGGCTTCCTCTCTAGCATTTGAAATCACTACCATTATTTTACATAGATCTTTGTGTATAAAGGTACTTTTACACAGTCTGATTGTTGGGTGCAAAAGTGCCTAACAGCCATTGCAATGACTACCTCTCCTGTGCTTTTACACAGGAGCAATAGTCTCTCAGATAATGGAGAAGGAGCAGCCAGAGATCTCTTCCCGCTGCCTCCCTCCATTAAGAGTAAACAGGAGTTGTTCATAGATTGCCGCTCAATAGTTGTTTCAGGGAGCTGAAATGAAATGACTAGTGTACACGGTCCAACAGTCGCCCATAATCGTTCATTTGAGCAATTATTTGGGTGACTATCGGCCCATGTAAAAGTACCTTATGTTTTATTTTTGACTCAACACAGGCTTACAGTTGTTTAATATTACAACAAATATTTTAGTATATGTAGCTAGCACTAGTGTATTAGTATGTTTACAACACAGATATGTTGCCAGCAAGAAGGATCAGGAAGCAAACATTAACAGATCACCATATAAGCATTCTCAACTATCACAGCATAAGGAACTAAAGAACTTATTTTTCTGTTTAATGACTACTTTTAATGACTCAATTGTTAATTTTTACCTATATGACCATAAGCATTAAAGCACGGCCCTTGTTGCCTCTTTAATTAAAGTGAACTATCACTTTGATCTACTAAACTTAGAGGATAATAATCTAATTTGTCTACCTTTATTGTTATAAAATGTTACATTAATTGTCAGTATCTATTGAATGCTCATATTACACCTGTGAGAGTTGCTCTTCAGAACAATGTGGGTCACGTGGGAGGTTGTAAAGAGATCAACAGAAGTAAAGAGTTGTATTAATTGTCAAGTTTTTCAATTTAGCCTTATGTGTTTTGCACTTAATATTTAGGAATGTAATAAACCTACAAATGTTAGAAATACTAGAATAAATATATTTTAGAATGTTACACTGTATAGTGCCTTTTAAGATTTATGCCTTATGTTAATTTTGCAGAGCTGGGCACAAATCCCATTGAAAGTTCTGGGCTTGAGAAAGGAGCTTTCCAGGGAATGAAGAAGCTGTCCTACCTCCGAATTGCAGACACTAATATTACAAGTGTTCCTAAAGGTAAGACATGCTTTATGACTTGTTTTTTATCGTGTCTCAAACCAGGTTATTTAGGAGGTTGTACAGGATTGGAAAAAAAACAGTCGCACAGTTGTCCATGAGTTGTGTCTGGTATTACAGCGCAGCTCTATTAAATGGGTTGTGTCAATTTATAAAGTTTACCTCTGTCCACAGGATAGGCAAAAACTTTATGATCAGTGGGGGTCTAACCGTCAGGACCAACAACCTAATCCAAGAATGGGGGTCTGATCGATCCCCGAGTGAATGGGATTGCACAGGCACACCCGCACTACTGCTCCAGTACCTTCAATGACAGCACTGAAGATAGCCAAAGTGCTTAAACTCTGTAATCCGATCATAATGTTATCCCCTATAAAGCTGATGGGGCTGATCTACAATGCCTCGTCATGACCTATGGAGAGTGTAGAGTGGCTTTTGCAAGAAACAGGCTTGTTTTTTTAATGTTGTGTAACCCCTTTAAAAACAGCACTTTGAGAAATGTCTATTTCTAAAATAAACATAGAAACATTTTCAACTGTTGTGCAGAATCTTCCAAGTTTTTGGAACAGTGAAAACAGTAACTATAATAAGCAATAGATGTTGTAATGATGCTTGCATCAAAAAATAACTATAGGTTCTTTCTTTTTAAATCCTTTTTTAAAGTTAAATATATAGTGATCCACTTGATTATAATACTTTCAATTTAAAATGGCCTGGGCCATAAAAACGTTTCATCACTTACAATGTAATAGGCACTGCTGATCTGAGTACACATTTCACTGCTAAAGACCTGTAATTGGCTACAGTAAAAAGCCAAAAACTGATTTACTGTCTAGCAGTGCCTCTCTGAATTACAGCATTGTTCCATGTACAGTACTGGTATCTACTTCTGCCACATGTAGTGCACTTGTATCTACCTGTACTGCATGTATTACACTGTTCTTTACCTTTACTACATGCATTGTGCTAGTCTCTACTTGTGTTACAGTACATGCATTGTACTGCTATCTACCTATGCCAGAGCAAGTTGCTTCTTTGGACTTTATGTGAGGGGGTCTCCATTTTATTTTTACTCTACCTGTGAGTACTGTACAGACACTCCTGTCTTCAACATACTGTAGAATGTGGGTCACTACTTTCAAGCAGCTTCTTTTTATATATACGAACTTATTTATGTATTACTGATCTTCTAGATTTTTTTCTCAGTATTTCTTTTCTTTTTCTCTTTTTTTTTAAGTCTTTCCAATAGTTGTCACAGGATACATTTGTTTTGCTACTTGAGGAAGTACTATGTAAAAACAAAAGCTTAGAAGGATTAGTTAATGTAGTCATGTTTGGATTTACTCCTAACAGTTTGGATTGCTGATTTGTTTATTTGGTTTACTGTATGTAAAAAGGCTGTTTCCATAAACATAGGTGGAAACAATGTAACCAGACAATGAAATCACACATCATTTTTTAAAGGCATCTAACTTTTCAGAATAGGATTCATGTGTGTACATGAGGACTGTTTCTGGTGATTATATGACTTGTATCCTGCACCTATCATCAGTTTTCTCCTATGCAGGCTGTAGCTCTGATTTTCAGTTCTCTGTGAGTTGGAAGGAGGAGTCTCCCGTTATGCTGTATTCCATACACTGCACACTGCTATACAACTTCTGCTTGGTAGCTATCTGTATCACACACAGGAAAAAGCATCATCGGGTGGGGAAGGGAGCAGTAGACAAGTACTGTAGAGTAGAGGTATGAGTAAATAACAGTAAACGATTCACTATTAAGTCTAAAGGGCCATTTACACTGGACGAATGTCGGGCAAACGATGCCCGACACTTGTCCCTGTGTGTACTCGATCCTGTGCTGTTACATAGGAGCAAGTATTGCTGGCTCACTCACAGAGCGGCCAGCAGGGGGCCAGGGCGGCTGGAGGAGATTTCTCTCCCCGCTCTCCTCCGCCCCTCTCCATTAACTTTAACAGTGGCTGTTCAGTACTGAACAGCTGCTGTTCACACTGAGCGATCATCATTCAGGATTTTATACAGCTTAAAGTCCTGAACGCTGATCGTTCAGTGTAAACAGCAGCCAGCAACTGAATGGCCACTGTTAAAGTGAATAGAGAGGGGCGGGACAGAGCAAGGAGCGAAATCTCCTCCAGCCCCCCTGCTGAGCGAGCCAGCAATACTCACTCCTGTGTAACAGAACAGGAGAGAGTACACACAGGGACAAGTGTCGGGCATCGTTTGCTCGACTTTTGTCCAGTGTAAATGGGCCTTAACAAGATGTCAGTATGAATCTCTGCTTCTCTCCTCCTCTTCCCCCTCTCCTCTCTATACACTTCAATGAGTAGGATGACTCATCCCTCTCCTTTACTTTATGTTCTTCTGTCTTGCTGTCTCTCATAACAGAAATAATAACCCTTGACAACGGGCAATGGACAGCAAACTAAAAGGAAGGGAGACACCTAGTGGCCAGCACCTTAGAGTGATTTTCAGCACAAAAACATCATTTTAGGTAAATTTAAAAAATTACACTTTTGCTAGCTATCACAGTGGCTACTATATAGGCAAAAGTTAAAGATTATTTTCTAACTAATTATCACAGATCCATCAGTAGATCTTGTTCATATTTATGGAACAACTCAACTTGATAGAAAAATGCATCATTTTTGATCATTCAATTTCAAATAGTTTTGATCAGTTTAAGGAAAAATGCAAAAAACTGAATGTGTCTTACAAAAATTTCTATATTACAGCCTTCTCTTTGTTGCTCCGTTTGTCCGACATACAATAGCAGTGAGCCCTGAGATCAAAGGTCCTCATCTTAGCTTTAAAGAGAATCTGTCAGTCTGTTTAAGCTGCCCTCTCTGAGGGCAGTACAAAGTAGTGGCAGACCCACCAATTTTAGTGGTCAGTCACTTATGGGTGAATATGTGTATCATGTAAAACTAACAGATTATTCCTTTCCAGCGCTGTAAAACAAGAGTCTGATCTGATGTATTCAAGAGATCCCACACACCCGCCACTGATTGACAGTATTATCCCCATTACTGTGCAAAAGCTTTTAGCTGTGGGTGGACGGGTGGAGCCTGCAAGTCATGAATACATCAGACTCCTGCCACACAGTAATGGCAGCCAAGGAATTAGCCAGAAGTGCTAGACCACTGAAATCAGCATTTCTGTCACTACTTTACTGTATTCTCAAAGAGGGCAGCATACGTGGGCTGACAGGTTCTTTTTAGGTATACCCTTTTCCCTTATGACACATATATATATATTTTTTTATTTTTTTGTGTGGTAGGGATAGGAGAATATAAAGTTGACAAAAACTGAGAACGGGGAGTAACTCTACATCTGTTACATTGTTTGCATTGTTATAGTTGCTCTGTATGTGATGCTTGTGACTACTAGAGATCTGTCTGCCTAGCACACATTAGTACAAATCTAAATACAGGGTGGGCTATGGAAAAGTAGCCCATTTCCGATCCCTTCACCACACTCTTTGGAGGAGGCCGTAGCCTTTCACTTTACCTCAGCATTATAACAAATGAAAGCTGCACTGTGATTGGTGCTATGAGCAACAAACAAATTTTCTTTTAGACAGCTTTCATAAATCTGTGCCCCAGTTTTCTTCCTACAACAGTGAATATTTATTGTTGAAGACCAGGTGCAAAGGGGATCAATTAAGGAAAGGAAAGAGTCCTTTGCTGACAAGTCCCCACGTACAAAACCAACTGCTAAACTTAGGATTTAGAACATGGTTCAGAAATGGTGCCAAATCGGGTCTATAGGAAACATAAAGAAACCAAGGACTCTGTCAATCAGGACATCCAAAGTCATCCATGACATCCACCAGCAGACTGCAAATAGCCCTCAAAAATCAACTCAAAGACTGTCGCAGCAACTTGGTCTTTCATGAACAACGTGTCCACGAGTGCTGAAATCTCTCAACTTGAAATCATACCAAATAAAATCTGCAGGAACTGAAAGAACTCGACAAAGTTAAATGCACAAATTATTGTCTATGGTTGCTGACTCTGATTCCTTGAGGACTCTTGGACCCATTGCTGTTCTTTATAATGGATGAAGCATGGTTTCTTTTATCAGGTCATGTGAATTCACAGAATATGAGGTACTGGTCTACTGAAAGGCTCCACCACTTCCTAACCAGAAAATCGGAATTTTGTGTGCAGTGTCAGGAATATGAATAGTGGGCCTAATTTTCTTTAAATCAACTGTGAATACTATGGTTTATCTGGATATGTTTAAACAGGTTTACACCAGAAGAAAGAATGTACTGATTTTTCCGCAATGGGGAAAAATGCCAAACCTCCTGGCATGGGCTCATGAACTGTTTACGAAGGAGCGAACTGTGAGCAAGGGGTTATGGTCACCACGTTCCCTGGACTTGTCCACATGCAACTTTTATCTGTGGGGAAATTTAAAGCACAAAGTGTATGCCAACAATCTGCATACCCTGGATGAACTCAAGGAAAACATCAATAACACTTTCTGCAGCATCACCGTTGAAGAGCTGCAGGCAGCATCAGCTAACGTGTTGCGGCATGCTATTAGGTTCATAAAAGTGAATGGGGACCACTTCTAACATCTGTTGTAACATGTAGGTAAATTAGTAAAGCTTTGGGAAAAACAATCCACTTGCTCCTTCTTCCTATCGAAGCATTGTTGGAGATGGGCTATTCCATGGCCCTCCCTGTACTAAGCATCTCCTCTGCAGCAAACAGATTACAGGTTTAGGGATTATTCAGACATCTGGCTGTTTATAAGTGTGCAGCTCACAGGGCTGCTATGACAGTCTGAAAGAGACCAAGCCCATTTTTAATCTCCGAGAAAGAAGATCAATTTTAGGCAAGTAAGTCTTTGCCCGAAGTTGTCTTGGAAAATAGTTCAAAACATATAAAAGCTGGCTATATAGAGTTTTCTGAACAACTTGTCATTAATAGTTAGTAGTCAAAGTTTGCTCTGAACAACAATGCCATTGATCTTCGCTTTGATCTGTGGCTTGGTCTGGGCTTCTATTTATGGGATGCACATCTGTTGTTTGGTATCTTTGACTTTCCAACAACTGCACTAGCTAACAAATGAGAATATCCAACATGGCAAATCAAGCCTTTTACAGATATCTATTGTTGATCAGTGTGTTACACTAATTTGTGTCATGAGAGTTTTGGTATCTTCTGAGGATTGTTAATTTAACTACTTTTTACATATAATCCTGAAGTAATGCAACACAGATAGAAACATAAAATACAAAATTCAACAAATACCTTTAACCCTTTCCAATCCACTGTCTGATGTCTGAAGACATTCTGATTGGAGGCTGTACAGCTCCAATGTTGGAAGACGTCTGGCAGGGTATTCTTACTGTATATTACTGGCCGCTCTGTTGCCGGGGGCCTCTCCAGCATGTCCCATACCACAGTACTGGCTCTAGCCAGCAGATAGCGCCATTGTATAATGGCAGAAAGAGAAAGCCCCCTAGAAAACCCTGAATCCAAAATTGGATTGCAAAGGGTTAAAATAACAGTTTTCTTTTCTTATAGTAACATACAGCAAATAGAATTTTTCTGGTTAGCCAGTGCAGCTATCACCTCTATAATACTTCAGTCTTCTTTTATATGCAAGTATTCAATATCATATCTATTCTTACAATGAAAGTTGTAAATCTTTTTCCCAATTACCGGTCCCCTACTCCATTAGTCTAATTTTCTCTGCATTCTCTACTGTCTGAAAGGAGAGAAGAGAGATGCTGTTATGTGCTGCCAACTCTTCTTTACATACACAGAATGCTGATACCTCAAAGGGAACCTGTTATCTGTCTAAAGTACCATAAAACAACTTATTTTGCTGTTGGGGCAGGTGACAAGTAGCCGGGTGATGTATTTTTCATACTAATCTGCTTCCTGGGTCCCGCGGTGCCTATCTGTAAAGTCAGCGCACCGGACGAAAATCCTACTCTTTTCAGAGTCCTGGGCATGCGCTCTTCCATAGACTTGTATAGGAGAGCTTGTGCATGGGACTCTGAAAAGAGTAAGATTTTCGACCATCGAGCAGACTTTACACCGCGGGAAGCATATTTGGTACTTCAGCCGCACTTCAGCCGCACTTCAGTAGCGGTGAGCGATTCCAGCGACCTGATTGGTTGTTGGGGACACACCCCCCTTTGGAGATGTGCACGAGTGCTACTTCACGAAACCAGCGGGGGGGTTAGGGTTTAGGGTTAGGTTTAGGGTTTAGGTTTAGGGTTAGGTTTAGGGTTAGGGTTTAGGGTTAGGTTTAGGGTTAGGGTTAGGTTTAGGGTTAGGGTTTAGAGTTAGGGTTTAGGCTTTAGGCTTAGTTGCTGACCCTCCTACGGCCCTGCTGCTGCTTATTTAACAGGCCGGCCACTCGTGCACATCTCCAAAGTGGAGGGGGGGGGGTGTCCCCAACAACCAATCAGGTCGCTGGAATCGCTCACCGCTACTGAACTGCGGTTGAAATCCCAAATATGCCCGTGGGAATGAGGAAGCGGGTGAGTATGAAAAATACATCACTCGGCTCCTTGTCACCTGCCCTAACAGCAACATAAGTAACTTTATGGTGCTTTAGGCAAGTAGTCGTAATTGTTCATGTCTCACAAATCAGATAACAGTATATTATGGGATTGGGATATTTTGCAATTCTCTAACAAACAAAGATTCTCCAAAGATGAATCTCATCTTCAGTTAGTATACAGTGGTAATTTCTATATAACGAAATACTAGTGCAACAGAGGAGGAACTACTCTCAAGCGGCTGTCTATTCTGGATCACAAAGGGGTCCAAAAAGTCATCATGATATACATAAAAGCTTAGCTTCAGCCATTATGATTATTGGTTGTACTAGCAACCAATGCTGTCTGATCAGCTAGTAGAAGATATAAAACCTAAGTTGCCCCAAAGCAAGAGTTTAATAGCTGAGCTTATCTCATGTATCAGTTCAAATTTCACTGGGGCAAGAATAGTCCAAAAATATACAAGACCTATTCATTGATTGGACTTATAGTCAAGCAGAAGTTGTATAGCATTGTGCACTGATTGAACTTATAGTCCAATCAGTGAATAGGTCTTGTATATTTTTGGACTATTCTTATAGTCCAATCAGTGAATAGGTCATGTATCAGCTCAGGTGTATAACACCATTGCAGTGATATTGATTTGCTCCATACAATGATTATATATAAGATATTATATGATCATATATAAGTGTCATTTTTGGCTAAGTGTCTGGGCAGTTATACCATGGCATAGTTAACATCTATCCATCTTTCTCCCTCTTATACAGGTATGCTCCAGCTTTCCCTGTGCACTGCATTAACTCTATCCATGCTGAATCTTCATTTTCACTGCTGCAAAGTTTAACTTTATGGTATATTCATACATCTACTTGTTGTTTCCTTTTGACCTGATGCTATCTGTAAATCCTTGTCTAACTGTTTGATCCCCATTAGATTTATAATACATACAGACCTGGATGTCTGTTTGTTTTTCTTCGGGTGGTTTTACATCTGCATTGAAACCTCGGAGGTTCCATTGCAAATCCAGCACAAAATACTGGAAGAAATATAGCTGCATGCAGCGCTTTTTCTTCTGGCAAAAAGCTGGGCAGCTGGCAGAAACCGAACGGACCCCATTATAGTCAATGGGGTCATTCATTGCTGTTCGGTTCCATCATTGGATGGAACCATTTGGCCAGGGAATTCCCCTTTCCTGCTCCCCGAACGAAACAGGATACTGGAACCCCTGACGCAGATGTGAAGCCACCCTTCCTGTGCTTAGAGTTGTTACGTTAAGAGTTAATTGCTTAATTAAAGTAATTAGCTTAGATCTAAGCACACAGAGTGTCCCTTTTGTTGGTGACCTGGCACAAGCCATTTGTTGGCTAAGTGTCCTGGCAGTTATACCATGGCAGTTAGACAGGGCAGGAGACAGGTATGCTACTTACACTTTTTTACTAAATTGTATTTCCACAACTTTACTGTTACTATAGCTACTGTTTTCCTGTTAGCTCTCTGCCTCACAACTAACAACCAATGTCCACCTTTTGTGCATTCAATCCACATCAGCCCCTCTCTCCTTGCCTCGCCCTAGCACAGTTCACAGGCAAACATCACTTTCCTAAACCGCCTCAAACCATCTAACTCCACTGTTAAACATAAAAGTTGCTTGTGCAAATCTCTCAATCATCTGTCCTCCTACTACTAGCTGTGGGGGGGACATCTCTCGTAACCTCTGCCCACCTTCTGCTTCCCCTAGCTTTAACTTCTTATCAATATTCACTGTACACTCTCTTCTGTCTCCTTTAAATGTGAACTCTGAAACTGTCAGTCAGCTTGCAATAAATGCCCCAACATTCATGATGACTTCATTAAAAATTCTCTCAAGCTCCTAGCTCTCACAGAGACATGGATTCAAGGGTCTGACACTGCTTATCTTATCTTATGATAGGCTACACTTCTCCCATACCCCCAGATCTGAGAACAAATGTGTTGGATGAGTAGGCATTCTTCCAACTCTCATCCTGGGTGACTTTAACATCCCTATAGATAACCCAATATCCCCGTCTGCCTCTCAGCTCCTATTACTAGCTTCCTCCCCAGGCCTCTCACAGTTTACAGCTTCCACCACACACAAAGATGGCAATACACTTGATTTAGTTTTCCTCTGTCTTTGTTCTGTTTCTGACTTTGCAAACTCCTTTTTCCCTCTCTCTGATCACAACTTCCTCTCCTTTACTGTCAAGTATTCTTATCTCTCTAAGGACACTCCTACTTACCACCTAACGCAGAAATCTGCAGGCTGTTTATACTGAGTCATTTTCAAACCCCCTTCAGTCATCACTGTCTCTGATCTCTTCCTTCTCTTGTTCTGACCGAGCTGCTGAGCATTACAATAAAACTCGTAAAACTGTACTAGATAAGGCAGTGCCCCCATGCTCCCACTCTTCTGATGCAGACCATAGCAACCCTGGCTGATGCCTCAAACATGTTTCCTTCATTAGTGTTCTAGATGTGTCAAAATGTGATTGTTCCCAGCAAGAGAAACCACGAAATCCTGTGGATATGATACCTTTTACACCTTCTGAAGATGTGTCAAACGCATGTGGAGAAAATCACAAATGTCTGCAGATTTCCACCACAACAAATTCATGCTCAGAACATGGAACTTTGCCCTTCAGCAAGCGAAACGTGA